>NC_136408.1:68077788-69277788 GCF_051521515.1 Lactuca serriola | reverse complement strand
GGGTATCAAAGATTTGGCGAACTGCTCTTGGAATTACCCCTGCCTCAGCAGGTAAGTCTCCACCCTTATTTCTCATCCCTCCTTCCATTGTGTATGTTTTACCCGTACCAGTTTGACCATATGCGAAAACTGTGCAATTGAAGCCCTCAAGCACTTCATTTACAATAGGAAAGATTGCTTGGTCATATATTGATCTCTGTTGTGCTTTGGGCCCGAAAACCTTTAAAAAGGAATAAGAATTAGATAACTTTTTGTATCACATTCATGGTAATTATAGATTCAGGGATGTACCTTGTCAAAGGTGAAGAGTTTGTCTACTTGTTTGTTGGCGACATTTTGCAATATTGCTACTTCTCTTTTGTGTTCGTTGCATGTTATCACCTTTGGTACGTTGCACTTTTGTTCTTCCTCGCTTAAGGGCCTATGAATACATGAACAAACCAAGCCTTGAAACAGAGCCTAAGAATAGTTGACGAAATGTATGTGTACAGCCAATTAACCTACCCTAAACGCATATGAAATTAAATACCTAACTAGAAATCGAAAAAAAATGAAGAAAGTGTACCTGCATCTGAGCAAAACTTGGATGTTAACTTCACCACGATCTTTCTCAACTTTACTAGAGTTCCAATCGATACCTCTAGATTCCGGACGCCTCCGCTCGGGTCTAGGAGTGAGAAACGGCATCGGATTGGCTACCATTCCAACTCCCGCTTTCCCATTATGATCCGGCGTCATTGACGTTGTGCTCCTTTTATA
This sequence comes from Lactuca serriola, assembly GCF_051521515.1. Taxonomy (NCBI): domain Eukaryota; kingdom Viridiplantae; phylum Streptophyta; class Magnoliopsida; order Asterales; family Asteraceae; genus Lactuca; species Lactuca serriola. Next base: position 69,277,029 of record NC_136408.1, on the reverse strand, counting down.
CTCCATACCCTAAAATAAGTCTAATTGCCGATCAAGATCCCAAAACAACAAGAACATCAAACCAAACGCGAATGTTAGAATTTTTTTACCTGTGCTTGAACAAGAAGAGTTGATCGAGATCGGAATTTGTTGGATTACAAGATTGAATTTTGATTTTTGGCGAGAGAGAACAGAGTGTGGAGGATTTGAGTTTTGCTAACGGCTACAAAGAGTGCGTATATATTTGACGAATTGGGGGGCCATCTCCGCTTCGTACAAAATTCAAATGTTAAAACGAGGCGCCTCCCGTATACAACAAACCAACACTCAGGATCGGGCCGGGTCTGTCGGATGTAGGTTTTTTACCCATTTTCTTCTTATTGTTTAATTGGGTCAATTCAAAATTATACTAGGCAAATGAATGATATAGACATAAATTTAAATTTAATTATCTCAATAACCATCAAGTTTAAGTTGACGTAAATTTATATAAGAAACAAATATATTAAACATATATCATTCAAGTGGATAAATGACATCCATTTTGCAGATAGTGCATAATATTATTTTTTTAATTATTATAATTATTATGGTTAACGAATTTAAATAGATATTTTTTATAACCAAATCATCTCAATAGAATCTAGCCAGAAAGTTATAATTAAATATAACTTTTGATTAATATTATTGTTAACTATTTTGATTTATTTTGATTTATTTAAAAAGAACTTATTTGACAAATATATTTATATTAATTATATCAAAATTTAAAAGGTAAGAAAAAATAAAACATAATAATAATAATATAAAAGTTACTTGTTTGAATCATATTAGGGAAAAGTGAATATATATAACAGCCCCATACAAACTTAGGTATAGAACCCTTAAACTACGTCGTTTTGCTAAGTTATAACCTTTTTAATCTTGATTTAACTACCATGATTTCCTTCCTAAAAAATTTGAATATCCTAACTCCATTTTCTCCAAATCTGTAAACTAAGTCATTTCCTAAAATTAATTGTGATTTCAACATTTTCTTCATAAGTTTTTCTTCGTACGGTGTTTTTTCTTCCTTAATTCCTACACAGACATAAAATTTGATTTTATTGATTATGGTTCCTAATTTTATCTACGTGACTAGGATTATGGAAGATGATGCAAACCAAAATGTATTTGTATCTAAGATTCTTTTTTTCTTCTTTACTGAACATTATTTTAAGTGATGCAAACTAAAATCAATTTGCAATTGAATTTGCTGCCAATTCGTTGGACCATCAAAAGTAAAGTCAAGATTAATCGGAAAAGAAACTAAAGGATTTTGAAATTAAGAAAAGAAATAACAAATCTACCATTTAGGATAGGATATAAGAAGCGCTTGATTTATATTTGAATCAAAATAATATAGTTTAAAGGGGTTCTATACCTAAGCTTGTGTGAGGCTCTTATATATATTCACTTTGCCCATCATATTATTATGGATCATTATTGTATGTCTTGTTAGGCTTAGAACTTCATGAGGTAGTATGATATGCTTGATATAATGTAAGATACATATTTATTTTAAACATTTGCAATAAGTACTCATTGTTACGAGTCAATATCCTGAAACATGTCTAGGATCTCGGATCTTAAAGTGGATAAACATATGTTATAACGAGTCAGGATCCTAAATATTACCAATATTACTTCCAAACGAGATTAACGAATATATTTCTTGTTTATTATTTATATGTGTATAAATAGTAACCACAAGACGCGTCTACACTGAAGAATCGCTTCAATCAATCTTAAAACCCAAAGTTACCAAGTTAAGGCAACATGCAAGAGCTTGTTCAACATGATCCTGAGGATATCGGAGATCTAGTTAGTCAACCTAGATTTTAAATAAACATGTATAAATCACACAACACACACCTACAATGACTGAATCACTTGTACTCATATTCTCAGACACATCTCTGTAATTTACATTTCGATTAATAAGATTAAACAAGACAAACGATCATTATCACCTCCCAATGTTTTACACCACAAAATCCTATAAATGATCAAATACTTTCCTAATAAGATCACTCGTGTCACTTTCTTTTCATTTTCACGTTCACACTGATTGCAACACCACAACCTCTCATAGAATTTAGTTGATATTTCACAAATCGTTTTTTGATTAAAACATTCATGATTTGCTTTAAAACATATGCAAATTTAAAAAGAAAAATAATGATTTAGATATTTGTGATGAAAGTATTTTATGATTTAAATCTATTCATTCAACCACTCAATAGTCAAAACCATTGGAATGAAGAACTTATTTTTTTTAATATTTAGACAAGATTTCATAATTAATTGGTCCATGCGGTTTCTAAAAAGTCTCATGTTCACAACAACATTTGACTTCGTTACGCCAATATACCATGTGGTTTCAACCCCTTTCATGGTTCATCATTTTGGCTAAGGCCTTGTTTGATTTGGATCTGACTAGGTCGGGTCAGACAAAAATGTATGGCTCGGTCAGCTCTATGTGTTTGATATGCCTCAGCTTTGCATCTGACCGGGTCAACAATGTGTCAATGTCTGACTCGCTCATACCCAAAACAATTGCTGACTGAATCTGATTGAAATTCATTCCACCATTGCCCCTGCACCACCCTCATCCTCCTTCCCCAACCATCAATTTAATACCTGGAAAGGGAAAAGGAAACTAGAACACAGGCGCACAAAAATACACGAATAGAGGCTGCATTTGATCAGGGGAAGAAGACAACTCAAAATTGAAATTAAGCAGTTTTTGTCCTTGAAGATACCCATCTTGACCGAATCAACCGCAACTTTAAATTGTCTTGCATAACTAATTTATGGAAATTACTAGTTGGACCCTGAACTTTTATAATCAATTATTATTATTATTATTATTATTATTATTATTATTATTATTATTATTATTACTACTACTTTTATTATTATTATTATTATTATTATTATTATTATTATTATTATTATTATTATTATTATTATTATCCATCACTAGAGCATCAAGGTAAAATGGTCATTTTGCATAAGTCAGCACATTTAGTCAGATGTACAATCAAACGAAATGGTTTCTTACTCAGTCAGAATTTATTACTCAGATAGACATTTCCCAGTCAGCACTTTCTCAGTCTGCAACTATCAAATGGGGTCTATGTTTATTTACTTTTATCTGTTAGATGCATAAAAAATATACTTTTACCCATATTTCATCTTTTTCTTGGTTTTCTTGTTTTATTATTCTCTCCTCCAATCTTTTAAACCGCCGCCACTAATAACTCATAATCCCTCGTTTTACTTCTCTAAACATAAGATTGATCTCCATTTTTTTTTGTTTTGATTTTAATTACACAACTACAATAAATCCCTAAAATTAAATGTAACGTCCCGATTCTCATGTATGGATTTAAATAAAGAATTTATTTAGTTTTAAGTCCTACTCGACGAGTTAAGGCTGCCCTACTCGTCGAGTAGCAGCGAGGTGGGATCGCGAATTTAGTGACCTACTCGCCGAGTCCACAAAGGGACTCGACGAGTAGGATCTGGCAGATGAAACCCTAAATTTCGGGGAATTTCACCCTATTTAAAGGATCATTGGCCATCCCCTAGCCTCCCCTTCACTGCCTCTTGTCCCTCTAAAGCCCTAATCGTGTGTGAGCTCATCTTGTGCATTCTTAAGCTTGAAGGAGGATTTTCTTGGAGAGAAAAGAGCTTGGAGATCAAGCATTTAGAAGCAAGGAGCTTGAAGGACCTAAGATCTATTATAGTTAGCATCATCTGGAAGGTATAAATCGTTACCCTAACCTCATTCATTCTATTGGGCAACTTCTAGGGTTTTCATAGTATGTTTGGAAGCTACTCTTCTTTGCAATCTCATATCTGAAGTTGTAACTTCAGAACTGAGCTCCTTTGGGCTTCTTAGTACATAAAGTTTCCAGCTTATGCAAGAATGAGACTCTCCCAAGGTGTAAAACTCCATTGGAAGCATATATTGGTCATTTAGAGCCTTTAGAACCTTGCATGTGCGTAAAGTTTGCAACTTTACGTGATAAACATGCCATAAGAGCTTGGATCTGTAATCTGGAGCCTTGCCATGGCCTAAAAAGCGCCTGCATGGATGGAGATCTGCGAGGACTCGACGAGTTGGATGAACAACTCGGCGAGCCCGATAAATTTGGCCGTGAACTCAACGAGTTGATGAACAACTCGACGAGTCCGTTGAAGTTTTCCTTGAACTCGACGAGTCGTTAGAAAACTCGGAAAGTCGACTAAGGTTCCCCGATTCTTGGACACGTATGAGCTCAGCGAGTTAAAGGAGAACTCGACGAGCCAGTCAAGGATTTCACGACTTCTCGAGTTCAGGAAGGACTCGATGAGTCGATGAACTGCACTCGATGAGTCGAGTCAACATGGACTGTTGACTTTGACGGTGGGCGTTGACTTTGACCAAGAGTTGACCAGATGACTTCTGAGGGTATTCTGATAATTTGGAAACTTATGAAAAAGGGTTTTTATGGCATTTATAGGTAGTGAAGTTCGTGTTGGTGATTTGGAAGTTGAAGCTTCCTAGTTTCTGACATCAGTTGCGAGGTGAGTTATCCTCATTATACTAAGGGGTCTAAGGCACCAAGGCCGGCCCATTGGATTTGATATCCTAGTAGTTATTGATATGTTGAGTTTGAGTTAGTGATGTATGCCAGTTGATATGCTAGTCGGGTAGACCTGTAGGACTACCTGTGATACTGTATGCTTATCTGTATGTGCATTAGTTATGATACATGTCGACATGTTATGTGGGATGGGTTGAGGTTATACTACTCCGTACGGTAGCCAACAAACCCTAGAGTATTCCTGATATGAGCTGAGGGCCCTGTAGGCATTCCAGGCTCATACTGAGGACTCGGGAGCATTCCAGATACAAGCTGAGGGCCCGGTAGGCATTCTAGACTCGTATTGAGGGCCCAGGGGTAGTCCAGCTTGTAAAGTTGTGGACCCAGTGCATGCTGTTCTGTTTTGATTGATATGATATGTTAATGTTGATATTGCTATGTGGACTGTATGTGTATCGGTATTTTTTTTTTTTTTGGGGGGGGGGGGGGTGTAACTCACTGAGCTTTCGGGCTTACAGTTTCAGTTTATTGTTTCAGGTACATCAAGGAATCAAGGCAAGGCCAATGCATGATCGTACAGCTCCTCCTATTATGTTTATGTTTTTGGGAGAGACTCTGATAATCAATATTTTGAAAACAAAGTCGTAATGTTTTGATGAACTTGACATGTTTTAAAAAGTTTAAATTGGTTTGAAATTTTGGATGTTACATTAAAGATGAAGAACAAAATGTAGGCAAAACCCAAATTGAATTTATTGAAATAAAAAATGGATCATCTCTAATAAATGAAAATAATTTTGCCACTTGCCATCTTCTAATGCATTATGACACATGACTTTTTCTTATTATTTTCATTTTTTTTTCCATATGTCATTTTATTATTATTATTATTATTTTTTTCATTTTATTAAACTCCACATAATTTTTAAATGTAATAATATATGCATATTAATTTCATTAATGAACTTTCCTTCTAATTTCAAAATTACTAAGTTAAAATCTCATTAGTTTCATTTGTTTATTTATCTAGATTATTTGTTTAAATTTAAAAGAAAAAAACACTTTAATTTTAATAATTCAATATTTTTCTTACTTTTTTTTATAAATACAAACCTCAAATGTTTAAAATTTCATATTTTTTATATTTAAATAAACCATGTTATACATGGGTCTCACACCTAGTATGATATTAAAAGTGAACATCCAAAACCTTTTTTATTTTTTTGGTGTGGAATGTGCATTTGATTTATGGGTTTTCATTTTATCTGGAAAATAGCTGAAACAACTAACTAAAGGTTTAATTTTATTTATTTATTTTTTTTTGGGTTTCATTAGATCTTGAAATTAACTCAAGCACCTACAATAATGGCGGTTTAGTTATTGGAATCTCACAAAGCATCATATAATCCGCTTTGGTTGATGTATATATGGTACCTGAGAAATATTAGAGAAAGAGAAATTAAATATCCTTCTACTTTTTGTTTCTACAAATCTCCCTATCCAATTAAATGATGACATGTGTCACATTTAATGTTCATTTAATAATAGTTTAGTATACTAAAATGACACATGTCATTATTTAATTGGGTAAGAGGATTTGTAGGAAGAAAAATAGGAGGATATTTAATTTCTCTTGGAGAAAACAAGATGAAGAACGAGTTTTACATTGTTCACAAATCAAACTTATCATTTGAACCAAGTCTTAGCCGATGAACATCCATCTTAGTATATGTGGAAGAACTTGAAACCCGTTTAATAAGATTTACCCCACAAGTCACAATCACCAAAATATAGAAAAAATGAGGGGATTTAAATCTCTAAGGCTTCACGGAATGGGATGCGGTTTGGAACCGCGATGGTGACACGTGGTCAGGGAACACCACCCCCAGGGTGCGGTTAGGTGCAGCCAAGACCGCAGTGCGGTCCTTGAAGACCGTGGGTTGTGATTGGTTGTTGGTGGGTATGACCGTTTGGGGCATAAATGAATTGATTTATTTATTTATTATTATTATTTTTTGCCTTTTGAAAGTGTGGCACCACTCCCTTGGTGTGATAAGAAACCACACTTATATGGTAAAAAACGACATGACGCTGATGTGGCGGGAGATGGAGTGCGGTTTCGGTGGCACCACACCCTCCAGCCTAATTAACTGAATTTTAATTTCCTGTTCAATATATTCAACGACATAGAAATAAGAAGAAATAAAATAAAAGAGAAATAAGGGGATTTAAACCTCTAATTATCGACGTCACAAGTTTATCGACAACATCAATTTATGGGTTTTCAATTTATTGACATCAACTATTCTAGGGTTTTCAATTAATTAAAATTTTAGTAACATGTATCGATCCCGTGATTAGTTCCATCAAGAAATAGGGGATGTGGTTGTAAAGAAAAAAAAATATTAAACTTGAAAACATGGTGCAATTCCGAGGAAATGTTCCAGCGTTTTAGAAGAAAAAAAAACTAAGAATTAATCATAAAATACTTTTCATTTAAATTACTATGTTCCGGTAATTAAACAAAAAACTGCATCAATTTAAAAAATATTTTATCTAATTACTATCTTTTTGTAGAAAACTCTACATAACTTGGTCAAATAAACTGCATTTTTAACATTACAATCACACCAACATATTAACTACTTAAACATTTTGTAAGATATAGACAAAAAAAAAAAATACTTATAGGTCATTCCTACATAACCGCATAATATACATGGTTTGACTACTTGGAACGTTTGATCCAACCTTTCGGTGTTTTAAGCTAAAATGGAATGGTGCCATGAAAATAATATGACAAAGTCTTCCACCTCAACTAACTATATATGTTTCCTTTTTGACGCTTCTATGATTCTATCCTAAATTATCTCGAAATAAAATTTATATGTTGGTTCAAAAACATTATCAATAAAAATGGTTGTCTATAAAGTGTTGAGTTTAATAGGGAATATTAGCTGGAATTTAAGAAGAAATAACAATCGAGCAGGCCCAATTACTCGATATGGCCATTACCTCATTGGACGGCAAGATGGGTCGCTAACTGTCGATACTCCAAAAAGATAAAAGAAAAAGAACTCTCGGTACTCACGTCACGTGCCGCTAAAGAGAGTAATCACGTGCCAACGCTTAACCATGGAGGTAAGATTTTAACTCAACCATGGTTACTTTCTGCCTCATCTCCATTGTTAGCTTTCTTTCTCCATCTCAATTAAATCTAGGGTTCCTGCGAATCCCTCGATTTTTCACAAACAAAATTTTGCGTAACTTCATGTGAATCGGGATATATTTCCAAAGCTTAATTTCGTAGATCGTGTTACGGGATGGAGACGCAGAGGATCTTGGAATTTCCTCACAAAAATATGGATAAGCGACCAAGGAAACGGCCTCGATTGGCTTGGGACATGCCCGCTCCTGTTCCTCCTCCCCCAAAGGTTCAAAATTTTACGATTCTAATATGTTCTTGATGAATTTTTGTGTCTTAATGTAATTGCGTTTGCTTATTGGGGATTCATTTTAGGAACCACTTTTACTGTGATTAGAAACAGTGAAAACGAGTTACCTGTGTGTTTTTGATCTTCAGACTTTTTTGCTTTTTGTTTGTAGAATATAGATCTTGTCCTTTCACCCAAAAAGAGAATATAGATCTTTCTGTAATTCAACAGATTAAGCCATAGAAAGTACTCAAGTTGATTTTCATTTCATATCTTTTTAAGTTCTTAACTGCATCTGATGCATGACATCATCCAATTCCATGAAATTTTGTATAATTATCAAACAAGGTAATTATGTTTTCAACACAATTTTTTTCTTCACATATAAACTCAGGGATTAAACCCAGGAAGTGGATCTGTTGCCTGATCATATTGTAGTTTGGAGAAATCAGTTTATAACAACATTGAACAATTTGAATGTAAAGATATGGATGAAGTAATATATACAGAGAAACATGTTCATCTTTGTGGAATAGAGTCTCATCCATGGATGAAGAACACCTTGATCTGTACATAAAAACTTTTGAATAACATGAGGTTACAATTGAATCAACAGATTTTGTAGTAATCTTCAAATTTCGTAGCATATTCATACATGGATACAAACTCGGGTATATATCATATATAATTTACAAAATCTCATTGTCACTCAGGTCCTCCCAGCTTTATACTGCAGACAGGATTTCATAAATGCAGCAGTCCCCAGTTTCTCTTACTCTTCAATATATTACAAAGGAATCCCTCACAATGGCTCCCCTCCATGGAGACCTGATGATAAAGAAGGCCACTACATTTTTGCTGTAGGAGAGAATATAACTCCTCGATGTAAGTCTTGTAAATTGTAATTGGTAATTCAAGTGCAAATCACATGCTAATATAATAATAATAATTGCCTTACTTCTGAATTTCAGATCGTATATTGAGCAAAATGGGTGAAGGTTAGCTATTTTGTTACATAAACCATAAATGTAAAGCATTAGTTTTTGTTGATTGACAATAAGAATAACCAAATATAATAGGTACTTTTGGGCAAGTTTTGGAGTGTTTGGACAACGAAAAGAAAGAGCCTGTAGCCATTAAAATTGTGCGCTCAATAAACAAATATCGTGAAGCTGCCATGATTGAGATTGATGTTTTACAGAAGCTTGCTAGACATGATGTTGGTGGATCACGGTATGTATACATATCTCTCTTCTTTTTATTTTTCAAGAATTTAAAGTGGTTTTGGTGTAAGATTTATATTTATTTTTGCAGTTGTGTGCAAATACGGAATTGGTTTGACTATCGTAATCATATTTGTATTGTAAGTATTTATGAGATTCGATTAATTTCCAATTGCTTATGACACCACCATGTAGTTGTCATATGCTTGGATTTATATTTTATAAAAAAAAAAAACTTGGTCTTAACAGGTTTTTGAGAAGCTTGGTCCAAGTTTATACGATTTTCTCCGCAAAAACAACTACCGTTCATTTCCCATTGATCTTGTTCGTGACTTTGCAAGACAACTTTTGGAATCTGTAGCATGTGTGTGAAAAAAACTTGTACCATTTTTGTTTTTTTCTTTCTTTCTTTCTATATTTCATTTTATACACGTGACATATATCTTTCAGATGTTATATGTTTGAAACTTTGTAGTAATATGTTTACTTGTCCTTGTTTGTGTAATCCATTGCTATTTGCTCTTTTTTTTTTTTCTTTTGAATAATTTATTTTGGTTCTTTTCTTTGCAGTTATGCATGATCTACAACTTATACATACGGATTTAAAACCAGAAAACATTCTTCTGGTTTCTTCAGAGTATGTTAAGGTGCCGGATTATAAGGTATGTTGATGCATGTTATCATTAAAAAAAACATATGCATGTATGCGTATTTTATAAATCAGTAGTTTTAATTTGTTATAATTCAGTTTCTGTCAAGATCCGGAAAAGATGGTTCTTACTTCAAGAATCTACCAAAAACAAGCGCCATTAAGCTCATTGATTTTGGGAGTACTACATATGAACACCAAGATCACAGCTATGTTGTCTCAACACGCCATTATCGTGCCCCTGAGGTTATTTTAGGTAATTCACATCTATTATTATCATACTGTGTGACCCCATCATTCATCAATAAGACAATAATCACCTGTGTCAAAATCTCAGGCCTTGGATGGAACTACCCGTGTGATTTATGGAGCGTGGGTTGCATACTCGTTGAACTTTGCTCCGTAAGTCAAATTCTCAACACGACGCTTGTTGTGAAATTACTCTTTTACCCTTTCTAATTATTTTTGGTTTCTCAATTAGGGTGAAGCTTTATTCCAGACGCATGAGAACTTGGAACATCTTGCTATGATGGAGAGAGTTTTAGGACCACTTCCTCAACATATGATCATGAGAGCCGAGTAATATATAATACATAATAATCTGTTATTAACTTATTGTTTATCATTAATTTTTAATGGACCATAAATTTAAAAGATGTTTTTACTTTTTTTTTTTGGGTAGCCGTCGGTCTGAGAAATATTTTAGAAGGGGAGCGCGATTAGATTGGCCTGAGGGTGCAACCTCAAGAGAAAGTATGAGGGCAGTGTGGAAACTCCCACGCCTTCAGGTATTATTATTAATTAATTAATTAATTAATTTGGTTAGTATTAAATTATAAGTTTAAATATATATATAAAATTATAAAATTTGGGAAAGTGAAGGATTTTGTTTTGAAATGAATGTAGAACCTGGTGATGCAGCACGTGGATCACTCTGCTGGGGCGTTGATAGATCTGTTGCAGGGGCTTTTGCGATTTGACCCATCAGAGCGACTGAAAGCTAGGGAAGCCTTACGGCATCCTTTCTTCACAAGAGATATTAGACGATATGGGTACTCTTTGTAATTGAAAATTTGAAAAAAAAAAGTTAATAGAAAAGTGCTTGATATTTTCCATAAAATCGAAGCTTTTTATGGTGGTTATATATATCACCACAAAATTATCTGGTTTTTGCCTTTGTATTCGCTTGTTTGCATGTTTGAATGTTTGATATGTATATTTTGTTTCTACATGGTGGTGGTTCGATATAAGGTTTTGTCGTGTCACAGTTTGAATGATTTTTGTTCCAAAGTTTATATTTGGTTTTTTAGTTTTCTTCATTCTGCAAAGAAAAACACAAACACAAAACCTAGGGAACATCCATCTATCACTATATATATATATATATATATATATATATATATATATATATATATATATATATATATATATATATATATATATATATATATATATATATATATATAAAGTTCAATAGAATACCACTATTAATCAAGGAATCAATCTAAAACATCGAAACTTAAAACGATCAATGGCAAAATGAAATGGAGTTTTATAATGAACGTAAATGAGCCGGATTATAACAAAACTTCATTTTTTTCGTTTAATTTTCTTTTAGGCCATGTTTTTTTATTGAAAAGGAACCGAATATACCATTGTTAATAATTTTACGTCCTCTTTCTATAGAGATCCATATTGATTTACAAAAAATGATTTTTTTTTTCAAAAAACCTACTTCGTTTATTTGTTTTTTGAAAAGTTAAGGTTTCTTTTTTATTGAAAAAATTGAATAAATGTATCAAAATTCACAGTTTTTTGTACTCTTTAAACATAGATTAATATTGATCTAAACAAAAAACAAAACGAAATTTCACTATAGATTCACATTGTGAATAATAGTAAGTCAAATTCATATTGTGAATGAAAATCCAGTCTTGGATGTTGGAATCAAGCCATGCATGAGATATGAGCTTTTTGAGAAAAGAGAGTGGATGTTTTGTGTGTTTGTGACCATATCAGCCATGCAAAGGCTTAAAGTCACTGACTTTATGGAGTAAGAGCTGTTAAGGAGTCTAGATCTGTAATCTGAGCCAAGGTCTTAATTGATTAAGACCAAATGAGTGAGAAGAGTGAAACCGGGGCATACGCTGGGCGTAATCCCAATATGCGCAACGTAGGGATCGCACATCCCCGATGCTTGCATGGCAAGTGAGTACGCCCAATGTAGAGAGCTAGTATGCGCAGCGTACTCCCTGCCGTTGACTTTTTGGTTGACTTTTAGGGTTTGGTGAATTTGTGGACAATTATGGCCATTTAGGGGTAAAATGGTATTTTACCCTTCTGTGAGTTTGTAGAAGGGTTAGTGTAGCTTCTTGAGAGCCATGATTAATTAGGTATAATTGTCGTATGTGTTAGGCGGAGGCTAGACCGGTGATTGAGTTTGAGATTAGCCGATTTCTTGTAAGGTGAGTCTTCTCACTATACATACCATGAGTGGTATCTTTGTGTGACTGAGATTCTCTTATGTGCTTATCTGTGTATTGTGATATTTTGCATTATGTCTTTATGATTTATGTTGAGTTTTATTATGAAAAAATTACGTAAATGGTCCTTGTGGTTGGCAAATTATAACACAGGAGGTCCTTTTCAAAGTTTGTGAGCATCATGGGTCCTTTTGAGAAGAAATTTGCACATGAGGGGTCCTTTTGGTAAACATCGTTAACTTAGAGATGTTAGTCTCTCTCAAATGCCCAATATGTGAGGGCAATTTGGTATATTTCTGAATTACTTTATGTATTCACAAGGGATTTACTTTATGGTGTGTATCCATGTTAGAATCAATAAAGGTTAGTTTGGTAATTTTCATATGGGGGATACCTTTTTATGTTAAGTGCTTCTTGAGTACTGCATCTTCCTGGATTATATTAACATAACATCATGCAAGAAACAGTTCTAGTATCATTTGTGTAAGCAAAAGCATGATGTTTACATAAACTAAATTAAAATCAAATTTCACAAAAACATGATTTTTACACAAACTAAATTAAAATCCAATGTCACAAAAGCATTGTACTAAAAATATGTCTAACCAAAACACTACCCATAAGCAAAAGTCATAAATTCTTTAACCAAAAATACCCAAAATCAAAAGTACCCATAAACACAAACATAACAAATATCACCCATCAGCCACTGCTTTGCTTATCTTCTGTACTTCATTACCACCATCATTCATCCTCTCTCTTTCTCCATCTTGATCCTTACAGCTTCTTTGATTGTGCCCTTTGTTTCCACATTTGCTGCAAGTTATTGTGATGTACTTTCTGCTCAAGTTTTTCCCTGTAGTCACAACCTTACCTACAACTCTCTTTCTCTTCTTTTTTGGCCTCCCAACCTAAAAATAAAAAAGAAAAATATTAGAACCAGATAGTACATAGTACCTGAGTATTATGTTTAAATTTTAAAGATTACCTGAATATGATGTTTAGGGGGCATTAGTATAAAAGGACATGCTGATTTGCGCCACATGCTCTTTTCATTAATAGGGTCTATTTTATGGCTATACATATCAGCCCATGTTTGAAGCCAATAAACTGGATGAACCCATGCCTCTATATTAGGTACTTTTTTTTTTCCACCATACTTGATTTTGTCCCAAATTGCACTCACAGCATGACTACAAACAATGCCTGTGAGTTCCCAATACATACAAGTACAAGTTTTTTCCTTCAAATTGACCACATATTGGTCCTTCCTTGGAGTGGTCACCTGTGTCTTCTCAACACCATTAAAAATGCACACATTTTGAGTTGCTTCTTTCTTAATACCTTCTAAAATGGTTGTAGCTGTTGGTGTTAGTTGTCCTTTAGATTTGTCAATGGATTTTTGAACAACTATCCTTTTCATAAATTATTCTCTAATATATTCCAAACAAGTTATCACGGGTTTGTCTCTAGCATGAATGATTTTTGAATTAAATACCTCACACAAGTTATTTGTCAAGCTGTCTGTCTTTGCCATTCCTATATAAGATTATATACATTTAATACAATTTATATAAAAATAGTGCAATAATAACAGGGAAAAAACAAACCACTGAAATGAGCTCTACTCCAATGTGCTGCTGGAATTTTCTTCAACCAATCATGTGCCGTAACATCATACTTCTTGAACAACTCCATTGCATTGTCAAAATGTGGAATTGTAGTTGTTGTTGCAATGTCCCATAAGAAGTCCTTGTACTCTGTATCCCTCCAATGCATCCTCATATTCTCATGAATATGTCGTAAACAATATCTATGCTCAACATTTGGGAACATCTGATTGATAGCAGGTATGATACCCTAATTTAAGACAACAAACATAAATTAGATAATTTACAAATTAGCAATAGAAATAGCAGTTATGACAATCTAAAAAGAATTTTACTTTTTGTCTGTCAGAAATAAAGGTGAAGTTTGAAGATGCATTCAAATCTAGGTCATCTGCTAAACACTCTAAAAACCAACTCCATGAACTTTTAGTCTCAGCTTCAACAATACTATAGGCTAGAGGGTAGATTCCGTTGTTTGAATCTAGACCTACAACAGACAAAACTTGACCTGGGAAAGGACCCTTTAAGAATGCACCATCAAATCCCAAAAAATCTCTCATACCTGCTTTAAAACCCAACTTCAAAGCACCCAAGCAAACATAAACTCTTCTGAAGATTCTAGACTGTGAACTGGGATTTGGTTCACTGTACACATCTACTTTGAATGTTGTTCCAACATTAGATCTCATCAGTTCTAATCCATAATCCCTGAGTAAAGCATATTGCTTGTTTTTGAGCGATTTGTTTAGCCCTAAAAACTTTCATCCTTGAAAACCCCACTTCGTATTTTTTTTGTAGATCTTCATGTAAGGCACTAACAGGAATAGTTGGGTTCCTCTCTACTTGTCCAATGAGATTTTTAGCCATGAAATTTGTTGTGCAAGCTTTGATTTCTCTAGTATGAACACAGTTGTGATCTGTAACTATACTTTTCACCATCCACTCCTCTTCACTATTTCTCCTTGAAACAAACAGTAACCAAGGGCAAGTGGAAGAAGTAGACTGAACAACTTTTTTTTGCTTCTAATCTTGCTTTTTGTCCATGGCCCACATTGACTAAAGTCTGGAACAACACCGTTGCATTTTACCCTTATTCTTGTTTTGTCATTTTTTCAAAATAAAGGGATCTCTTAGTGTGTATTGAATGAAGTTTCACCAACTGCTTCACATCCTCTTTATTCTTAAATCTTTGACCAAGTCTGAATGTTGGTTGATGAACTTCCCCTAGTGAACAAAGAATTGGCTTTGCAAGATTTTTCAACATTTCCTTCCTCTTGTCCCCTTCAACTATCCCAGAATCAAGAACTTGGGTATCAATGACATTCAGTTCATCTTCACCATTGTCAAATGAATCAAGAATTGGAATGGTACTTGGATCTCTATCAACTTCTTGGTCAAAAACACTAATAAAGTCTGTCATGTCAACCTCTGGTTCATTTAAGATGTTGTTCTCATCAAATAGTAAATCACTACTCTCTTCATTGTTTGTGTTACTACCATCTATAATCCCATCTTCACTCTCATCATCCATACTGAACAAATCATCATCATCCAAATTTATGTCCCTAAAATTAAGGCCTTCAAATGAATCTAATTTAGTAGCATCTTCCAATGGGTGACCTTCATTTGCATCATAAAAATATGGAACAGGTTCATTAAGTGTTGATTGCCCATGTTCTATGTAAATGTGAAGTACTTTATTTTCCTTAACATATTTACTCATGTTATTAACATCCCCATTAGTAACCAGAGGCATTAACCCAAAATCCAATTTGGTACCTGGTGTATGAAAATGAAGGTAGATCAGCTCACCATTCTTATATCCAAGTTCCCTAACCATTTCGGCTAGCTCATGAATAGAAAACAAATTCATATCAACGAAATCGTAATAATCAACTGTTCCATCAATATATCTTATTCATCTGTTCTTCGTAAAAGCCCAACTGTGATGGATTTTGAAGGAAAATTTTTTTTCTAATGATCCTGATAAAAATCAAAACTTTATTGTTACCTTGGAGGGGAAAAAACTAACTATAACATTTTTTAACACTACAAGAAAAAGACCCTTTTACGACGCGCAAACCACGACGCTCATTGATCTATGTTACGCAAAAGAGATCAACATTAAAAAAGTGTCATATCTTCAAAAAATTTAAGGATTTAGGTCACGCATTATTGCGTGCCCTTAATTTAGTGTTATAAGAAAAAAAAAAAAAAAAACACGGAGGGCACCGTATCTTAAACGCTCGTCGTCTGTGAGTGTCGCTTTATAATTTTAATGAACGCGCGTTCGTTTAGTAGATAGGGGGAAATGAAATCCCCAAAATTTTGAAAACCCGCCTTGTTCTTTTCTACTTTTTTTCTATCTTTCATCTTCACAATCGATTCTCTCCTCTCCCTCCTCTCCAATCCGCTTCTCCCCTACTCCTGACCTTACTTGTTAATCGTCTCATCGGATCTCTGCTCTAATGTCTCTCTGAAGATCAAGAAATTTCAAGCCCTAGTCTCCCTCTGAGGCAGAGACGAAAAGAGAAAGAAACATGAAGAATGCACCTATCGTTGTTACGACTTATGATGCTTATCAAAGCTTCTCAAAGCTTTTGATAAGAACATTGGCTCAGTTGCTTCTCAAAGCTTTTTATAAGCACCCCGTCAGCTTTGCATACCGGAAATCGACCCACATCCTCAAATTAGGGTTTTTTTCATCCTTCAAATTACGACCCACATCCTCCATAGATCGATCCTTATTGCTTCATTTATCACAAGAAATTGAACACTTTACATTCACAGGGCAACAAAATCAACTATTTCTGGAACTTGGGTTTCGGTTCCAATTGAAATTGAAGGGTTTCTGGTCACCATGATCAAAGGGTTAGGGTCTCGTTTGTCAATGAATGCTCACAGGGCCACGGAAGCTAGGGTTTTTGGGCAAAGCTAGAATCGATCTTGTCTCGTTCCTTCGGAATCACGAAGACGCTGATTGCCATGGAGTTCACGTGGACTATGGTTCAGAGAGTTCTAAATTAATTTATCTTCAAATCCAGTTTGGAGAACTTCTAGTTTACACTAATAAGCGATGTGGAATAGATTGCATATCTGCTTTGGTAGTTTCCTTCCAAAATTGATGCTATTCAAGTATTCTACAAACATTATATATGATTATTAATAAAATCATTTACTCCAAAATCATTATATATGTTGTTTACCTGTTTGATCCGTTTGTTCTTATTTCTCAGGAGGATTAAAAAACTGTCCGATATTTATGGCTACTAGCAAAGTCCGGACAAGTAGTTTCTCAAAGAACTTTTCAGCTGCACCTACCTCTTCTGTCCCTGGTCTCAAGTATGGACCAAATGGAACAATCTTTCTTTCATCAGGCATACCGGATCTTGATAGTAATCCCAATACCCCCTTTTTATATTTTATTAAAGCATCTAAACAAGTATGACAACAATTTCCTAATGGATGAATTGTTTCTGTAATATCTAGAGATTTTAGGTGGGGGATTCCATTTAGGAAGTCTGGTAATGATCATGGAAGACACTGAAGCACCTCATCATATGCTTTTGTTAAGGACTTTCATGTCTCAGGGACTAGTACACAACCAACCTGTTCTTTATGCAAGCCCAGTCAAAAACCCTAGAGCCTTTCTTGGAACCTTGCCAACTACTATAGTCCCCAAAGATGACAAATCTCGTAACACTGATGCAGAACAGGTACTACTTTACTTTTTCCCATTTTGCCCTTAGGAACATGCATCTTTCTCTTCACAACTACAACTGTATTAATGTAAATTCTGCCTTTTTATGAGCTTGTAGAAGGATTTGCGGATTGCTTGGCAATATAAGAAGTACCTTGGGGAAAATAAGCCACATAACGAGGAGCGAGGTAATTTTGTATCTTTTTATCCATTGTGGGGATTTTTAGTATAAAAAGTAAACATCTTTTGTTTTGTGATAATGTGATGCAGATGGGAAAATAGAGTATTGCAATGAATTTGACCTAAGGAAGCCTATAGAGAAGCATTTGATAACGGGAAACCGTTTGGAGTGTTTTAGCCTTTTAGATTGTTCAAATCTTGCTGGATTCCGTGATAGTTGTTCAAAGTTCATATCTTAATTTCCAAAGTACTGATGTTATTATTAGTAGTGGATTGATCTTATTAAACTTAAAAGTGGTCTTCTTCATTGACTCTTACACCTAATTTTCATAATTCTAATCAGGTAGATGGAAATATCACAAGTGCAGGAAGAATTGCTATCCAATCATTTTGAAGCCTGTAGTGTTCAAGGGATATCAAATAGGCGGTGCAATCTGTGATGGAGCTACAGGGTCGACTGCCAAAACGCTTAAATTACCTCGTGAAGATGAGTTCTGGAGTAGGGGAATTAGTGCTTGTGCAATCTGTGATGGAGCTTCACCAATTTTTAAGGGTGAAGTTCTTGCTGTTGTTGGAGGAGGTGATACAGGAACTGAGGAAGCAATATATTTGACTAAATATGCAAGACATGTACATTTACTTGTACGCAAGGATCAATTAAAGGCCTCACGAGCTATGCAGGACAGGTTAGAAAAAATATGTATTTCTCTTCTCTTAATTGGAAACAAAAAGTAAATACAAATTTAAAAATGGATTAAAAATGGAAAATTTTGTACCAATTAAGAGGATATTATTACCTATACAACAAGACCCATCTGCAGCCTTTGACTAAATTAGGAAGGGAAGACTGAAAGAATTGGTATAAATCTTGATTAATGAAAAAGGAATCAAGGGAAAAGTCAATGATAGCTTTCATTAGAGTATTTGGTTCAGTTGCATCTTCAAATTCAGAGCTGCTGCTACTGCTCCTTGAAGATCCCTGGTCTCCATTAGAGTATTTACTATTGTCGTTTCTGGTTGTTTTGTTTGCTTCTGCTTATGCTGAAATATTTATTTATGTGTTGTTTTTGAAGGATAATTATCTTGAAGAGGCAAGGAAAATGAGAAACCTCCATTTCTTTACAGGAAGGTTTGCCTGCCTTTCTTTCAAAAAAATTTGAGTTTTTTTTAACCGGATTTGTTTTTTAGGATATACTATATAGTGGTAATTTGAGTTTTTTTTAATTGGTATGGTTCTTAACTATCGGGATGAAAAAAATGAATTGGTTTAATCTAATTAAAAATGGACTTTCATGATTTTGTTTGTAATTGATTTCAATTATATAGTTTTAGCCCGATATTTAATCTTTAGGATAGTAAAATCTGATTGGATTGGACCAACTTGGACCAATTTTCGCAAACTGGGTTTCGTCATGCCTGGTTTCATATTGGATTTGGATCCAATTTTCTTATACATCTCTGTTTGATGCTTATGGATACCTTTGATCCTATCTTTGACTATTTCAACAGTTGTCTGCTATTGCTTGGAAGGTGTGTATTTTTCACATGTGAAACAAATTGAAAGAGACACTAACTGTTATGCTCCCTTTTATATATGTTTGATTAACATCTGATAATCCTTTCTTTACAATCGTACATAATCATGAAAACTTGTTTATTATCTCTCTATATATGTTTTGGTTTATTAAGATCATTTGAATGAGCATAATCTTCAATCTCGTAAAAATATTAGTAAGGTGGCAAAATGGGAAAGCTTTATATTGGTCAAAACGGGTCAGGTTGACCCACCAATACCTTTTTATCCGTTACTTTTTTATTTTTATAAATAACTGATGATTAAAAAAACATATTATAAAATGGTCAATGGCTTTTTTTATACAGTGTTTCTTCCCTGGCATGGTTTATGTTTAAGTTGTGACATCCCCAAAATCACGGCCAGAAAAGACCGATTTTGTTTATGCTTTATAAAAATCAGAGTACTTCATTTTATAAAAAGGTTGCGGAATTTATTCCCAGAAAAACATGGTAAATACGTTATTAAAACATTTTCGAAGAAACGTATTTATTTCATTTTAAAATGTTTGGGATGTCATCGTTAATACCGAAACATAAGCATAAACAGACTTACAATGATTTACACTAGTGATCTACATCTCTTTTAAATCTCTCAGTGTAATGTCACTTCACTTCGTCACTTGTGATATACATAAACTGAGTGGGTCAGGTTGGGAAACCTGGTGAGTACATAGGGTTTTCAACCCACAATAATATAATTATTATGTTCAATCAAACAATCAACCCAATTACCCATCCCCATTATCTTCTTTACTCTTTAAGGATTTAACCTAAGAGTCATCTATCCTGCATTCGTTTATTCCGAAGTCCCTTACTTCCAGGGTTATAGGACTGGCACTAAATCCATAGCTGCCAATGTTCGTTCATAAAGCACTAATTCCATAGCTGCTATAGTCTATTCATCGGGTACTAAATCCATAGTTACCAGTCTTTATCTAATAGGTACTAAGTCCATAGCTACCAATGTTCAACAGGTACTAAGTCCATAGCTACCAATTCCTACAGGTACTAAATCCTTAGCTACCAGCGTCTAACTAATAGGTACTAAGTCCATAGCTACCAATTCCCAACAGGTACTAAATCCATAGCTACCAACGTCTAAAAGGTACTAAGTCCATAGCTACCGGTGTTTGTCCCATAGGCACTAAGTCTGTAGCTGCCAATGTATACTCACGTCATCTTCTATCTCTCATCATTCATCTACCCATCTCATACCCAACATTTTCGTATATATAAAATACGTATACAGTTTAAGTCCTTTAAAGCATGTATAAAACGTTCAACCAGCATAGACAACAAGTATTCAGATAATGTGCACACATAGCACGTAGTTTATATAAAATACTTCATATCTATGTGTAAGATGAAAGTAACTATGCACTCACAACACGTAATATATATTAAATACTTCATATCTATGTGTAAGATGAAAGTAACTATGCACTCACTTGAGAAGGTGGTGACTCGGTACTCGGACAGCGCTTCGTTTACTTTAAAATAATTTCCTTCGACGAAACCTAGTATTATTACCACTAGATTTTAGTCTAATATTTACCGTGACTAATTATTAGTCTTATTATTATTATTATATAAGCGTTTAAACAATACTTTCCAACCACTATGTACAGACAGGGGCCAGACATAAAACACCGGAGGGCAGGACCATTTTGGCATATAGCACTTCTGAAATCCAACAGCCCTATGCGGCCCTTTAAACCAGATTCCCCGTACCGCGAGTAGTTAAAAAGATATTATAACGACACTTATATAAGTCATAATAATAGCTCAAATATTTATTATAAATTTATAATAACAATACTAATTTTAAATATAAACTATATTTAAAATAGGGTAAGCATAACTTACTTACAAGGAGATTTTAGCTAGGAGTCGGGCTCTGTAGGGGCAGAACTTCGTCGCTGAATCTTTCTAAGAAAGATTCGTGCAGCGCTTCAGCGCTCACCTTACTATACTAAAACTACAGAAAGAGAAGTCGAATCACGAGGGACCGAGATGCTCGGGGGATAAGGAGAGAAAGACTCTTGAATCAAGAGAATGGTGCAAGAAATATGAGAGCCCAAGCCTCTTATTTATAGTAATTGAATTTACAAAAACTACCCCCCATAATTACTTAATGACCTTATAGTTATATAAACAACTAAACACCCCTTTATAATACTATTTTAAATAGATTTAAAGATATTTGTACTAAACTAATGTCGAAAGAACTCAACATTAGTCTTATAATGACCGCATCGTCGATGCCTTTCTAATGATATATACATATGTATATATATATATATATGTGTACGTATATATGATTTATACTTTATTTTAATACGTAAATATGCTATTATAATTTGTAACTCGTTCATACGAACTCCGTTTTTGACGTTCTTTATATCCATGCGTAGGTGGAGACGCACTCTACAACTTTCGTTTAGACTCCTTCGGCTAATTTTGAATTTATTTTTAAAGTTATATTTTTAACAGACCGGGACATGATTGGTCCGTTATAATCTCATAACTTCTTCATCCGATGTCCATTTTCGTCTGTCTTTTTATTGTTACGCTACTAATAATGAGATCTTCAATTCTCGTTTAGGTTGTGTCGGCTAAAAATTGCTCGATCTAATATTCGAATTTCGGACTGTACACTGCTAATCCAAAACTTCGAAAAATCGTAACTTCTTCATACGAAGTCAGATTTGGGCGATCTTTTTATCGAAGTTCTTAGTTTAACATATTCTACGACTTTCGTTTAGAGCGCTAAATCTAAATCTCGCTCTATCATAAATTTACTATTTACGCTTCCCGGCGCCGTGCCGGTTCCGACGCGAAACTTCGACGGGTCATAACTTCTTCGTTATAACTCGGATTTCGGCGTTCTTTATATGTACGGAAACCCTGTGACATCTTCTACAACTTGGTTAAGATTATTTATTCTAAATAATCTTTTTGTCGAAAAGTCGTTTTCGACCCCTATTGCCTCTAAATTGACTAGCCCGGATCTGCGGGCGTTACATAAGTGTCTAACCAAGATACAAGTTTTGTTACATTGGGACAATGTGTGTTGGCGTATCCTCTCAAGTGAGTTGTCATTATTAATTGCCTTTTACCTTATAAAATTAAAAAATTGAAATTATGATTTTTTATAATTGATTGGTTGATATGTATTGCAGGGTCCTGATGCATTATGGGCATCCTGATGTGTTTGACTGAAAATTCCATATTTCTCGAGGTGGAATAAGTAAGGCTTCACGTGTTATTAATATAAATGAAGATATATATGCAGGGTTCAATTCCACTTTTGAGGCAGGGTAACATCACGCACCATGAATACATACAGGTTTGTCTCATCACAATGCTATGCTGCTAAATATTCATAATTTATAATTATATTTTATTTTTGGCTAATATTTTTACATATGTAGGTTGGTAAAGGAAGAGACGTTGGGTTAAATCAAATTTCCCTGTTTGAAGGTTGACCAATTTTGTAGAGCACCTGGTTTTGGTGACAGAAAAAGTCAATATCTTGATGATATTGCTATTCTTACTGGAGGCAAGTATTTCATATGTTGTTTTTTAACAAAGGGTTCTGGTTGAAATCTGTCTTCCAACTATTCTCTATGACTACATTTGGTCCCTAAACTTTTAAAACTTCTATTTCATACAAGAACTGTAATCAGAGAGGAGGTAGGTGTTGACCAAAGACACAACCACCATTGATTTTGATGGAAGCACACAAGAGTTGGTGAACAGACGGGTGGCTCAAATTAGAAACCTTGTTGAGGCAGCATAACAAGATTATGAAAAAGAAAAATAAATGAAAGAATTTTATTTAATTGTTGTCTAATCTTTTTACATATGTAGGTTGCGGGTGGAAATGGAGAACAAGTTTTAAGTAGGGACGTCTACAGAATTGGTCAACTCTTTGATTTTTTCAGAATGCTCTCTTTCTACTTCACCACAGTTGGTTACTAGTTGAGTTAAATCAGATGTTTTGTTTCAAATAATAGTTATATATTTAATTTTCCCTATGAGAGTTTAATGTTAGTTTGGTTCAGGTAACTGTTGAGAAGGTTGTTTTGGAACAAAGCAATAGCCAGTATGAGATTCAAGGCGAATACGTGTTGCTGGAGAATGAGGCTTACTAAGAAGAGCAATGGCTGGTAATTTAGGGAGTGTGATATCTTCTATGGGTCGCTGGAGAATGAGGCTTGAGGTTCCACGTGCTGAAATTGATGAGATGCTTCCACTTGCTAGGCTTGTTTCCCGAAGTACCGATCCAGCTCTTCAGTTTAGATCAAAGGTCATCCTCATTCATTCATTCATTTATTAAGTTTTAGTCTATCATCCAAATCCAAAAAGCTCTCATCTAAATCTAATGTCTTGTATTTGCAAAACACATGAGAATGAATGAATGAATGCCCTCTACCAAAATATAGCAAACACAACCTATCCTAATCATGTTCATATACCATAAGAGAGTAAAGTAAAGTAGGTTCCATTCCCATACATTGGTTTAGTAAACAGAGTAAATAAAGTAGGTTGCTATTTATAGCAAAGCTCTATCTAGTCTAGGGTATATAAATATTATATGATTTTAGGTGATGTTGTTCCCCATTACCTTAATGTTGATCTTGCATTAGGAGATATACGTGTTGCAAAGTTTATCAAGTCTGACTACCCATTTGTCCCATTTGAGGAAGCTCAAGGTTCTTTACTTCTCTTACACTGTAATAATCCATCTTCACACTTATTTTGTAGTAATGTTTTTTTTGCAGGCAATATAGATACTTTGAGCAAGTTCATACATTTAGTCCTTGAGCGGTGTTACTAAGGAAGAGTGGAGACAAGTGAGGCACACATTTAAAAAAAGCAACACAAATCTTGTTTACAGTGAGGCACACATTAGGTTATTAGAACTATTAGTTTGTAAATTTTTGTTACAACTTCTATTGATTTGTTTTATCTTTCCATGGAATGATTATTTGTATGACATTACATTTATGCAATGGATTCTATTTTTTGTATATGATATTTTATTTTCTATTATAAAACATTAAATACAAATTTAATTTGAAAATAATTAAATCTATAAATAATATTTTTTTTAAACATTTAAAATTATGATACGCAAAAATGTGTGTCATCTTCATTTATGACATGGCCTTTCTTGACAGTGGCTTTCTTGATACGCATTGCGTGTCATTAACACGCGCGTCGTAAGTTTACGACACGTGAATGCGTATCGTCTTCCTTTATGACAGGGCCTTCCTTGATACACATTGCGTGTCGTAAACGCGCGTCGTAAATGAGCGTCGTAAATGCGCGTCGTCTTTCTTTATGACAGGGCCTTCCTTGACGCGCATTTGCGCGTCGTCTGAGCCTTTTACGATGCGCAATGAGCGTCGTAAAAGGCTGTTTTTCTAGTAGTGTAAGATAAACTTTGTATTTTGATGATAAAACTTACCATATTCTTCGTGCAAGTATAGTTCAGGGGCAAAACGTGAACGGAGATTCCATATACTAAAAACCATTATGCATGAACTTCAACAATGAAGAAGATGAAGGAGATATTGCTCGTGATTATGGTTGTTTGCAGATTCTTCAATCGTAAGGAGAAAAGGGTTTTGGGGTAGTGATTGATGAACTAATGTAGGGTTATGAGCATGAAAGGTAATAGTGTGGAAAAGATGAAAAATACCGAATTTCCCTCACATAGTGAGCACGTGAGAGAGACTAACGTCTCTAAGTTAATGGTGTTTACCAAAAGGACCCCTCATGTGCAAATTTCTTCTCAAAAGGACCCATGGTGTTTACAAACTTTGAAAAGGACCTCGGTGTTATAATTTTTCAACCACAGGGACCATTTATGTAATTTTGTCTTTTATTATTATGAGCTTATTGAGTTAGGATCGGAGGGTCCGCCCGAGTTGAGGGACCGGAGGGTCTCCACTGGAACACATTGACCGGATGGTCGTATTGAGTTAGCCTCGAGTGACTAACGTGATGTGTGTGGTATTTTGGGGAACTTACTAAGATTCGTGCTTACCGTGTTATGTGTTATGTGTTCCAGGTACTTTCGAGGATCGCGGGAAGGCCCCGACTTGATTGTACACACACTCGCATTGGAGATATGTTTTTGGAGGATCCTTGATTTGTGATAAACAATTTTTGAAAAATGTGTTGATGTTTGATACTTGAGATTTTTGAGAAATGTGACATGTGTTTATTTGTGTTTGAAAATGAAACAATTGGTTTGAAAATTTACGGTGTTACAAGACTTCGTCCTCGAAGCCTGCTGCGATGAATAACTCGGGGTAAAGCTCCCGCATCTCTGCCTTCGGCTCCCACGTCCACTCAGGTCCCCTCCTGTGCTCCCACTATACCTTTACCAAATATACTTCCTTGTTTCGTATTACCTTCCTCTCAAGAATAGCCACCAACCTTTGCACGTAATTCAAGCGCTCATCGACCTGAATATCATCTAATGATACTACTGCCTCCTCATCCATAATGAACTTCCGCAACTGTGAAACATGGAAAATGCTATGGATCTGACTAAGCTCCTCAGGGAGATCTAGTCTATACGCCATCTTGCCAACCCTGACAGTAATCCTAAATGGCCCAATATATCAGGGACCCAATTTCACCCTCTTCCTATAACGAATCACACCCTTCCATTGTGAGACCTTCAGGAGTACCATATCACCGACCTGAAACTCCAACTCGGATCGGCGCCGGTCGGCGTAGCTCTTTTGTCGATTATGTGCGGTCTGCAATCTCTATCTAATCTGCTGAATCATCTCAGTAGTCTGCAGGACTACCTCAGTCCGAACCATCACTCTGTGACCAACCTCGCCCCAACAGGGGTGTGACATCTCCATCCATACAACAACTCATAAGGCAGAGCACCAATGCTGGAGTGAAAGTTGTTGTAGGAGAACCAAGGTTCTAAATGGCGTGAGGTGTGGCGTGGCGGCAAGGCCAAGCCTCAAGCTTAATGAGCCATGGCGAGCCATGATGTTTTTCAAGGCGTGATGTAAGGCGGCGATTTTGTATTAATTTAAAATTATATTACCACATAAATATAAATTTATATTAAATATAACTACTTTTTAGAAGTGTTAGATCAATAACTAATAACAAAAAGTTAACAAAAACCACAATACTTGTATCTCCGATTTGAAAAGACATAACAAAGAGCAAAAAACTGTGTCTCAAACGAAAAAACACGCGCCATAACACGCCATATCGCGCCATGGCGTGCCATATCACGCCTTGCCACGCGCCATGCCTAACAGCAACGTTATGAAGCTTTTCGTAACGGCGAAGCCACGCCTCACGCCATGGCGCACCTTGGCGCGCGCCATGGCGTGCCTTTTAGAACACTGAGAAGAACTCTGCAAGGGGTAGGTACGAGTCCCAAATCCAACCGAAGTCAATAACGTAGGCTCTCAGCATATCCTCGAGAGTCTGTATGGTCCGCTTACTCTGTCCGTCCGTCTGCGGATGATAGACTGTGCTGACGTGCACCCGCGTGCCCAGTTCCTCGTGGAACTTCTGCCATGATGAGATAATAGAGACCGGCACCCCATGACGAGCAATGATCTTGCATATATACACGTTGGCCAGCTTCTCGGCTGATGAACTCTCCCGTATCGCTAAAAAGTGGGCGTTCTTGGTCAATCGATCCACGATGACCTAAATAACGTCGAAGCCCTTCGCCGTCCTCGACAGTTTGGTAATAAAATCCATCGTGATATGTTCCCACTTCCACATGGGAACCTCTAGAGGCTGTAGCTTGCCATGCGGCCTTTGGTGCTCGGTCTTTATCATCTTGTAGGTCAGGCACCTCTCCACGTTCCAAGCGATTTCTCGCTTCATGCACAACCACCACTAACTCAATCACAAATCCCGGTACATCTTGGTGGCCCCTGGGTGGATAGAGAAGCGAGACTTATGAGTCTCCTCCAAAATAGTCTGTTTGACCTCACCAGACATCAGAACCCAGACCCGACCACAACGGGTCAATAATCTACGGCTATCCTGCACAAACAGGGGGTTCTCACCCCTAATCCTCTCAAGCTTCCAGTTCTTCTGATGCATACCCTCAGCCCGGGCTTCCCTGATCAAGCCTACAAGCAGAGAGTCCACTAAAATCCTCATGCGCGTCACTGGAGTAGAAGATCCAGCTGACTTGCGGCTCAGAGCGTCCGCAACCACGTTCACTTTACCTGGGTGGTAAAGGATCTCACAGTCGTAGTCTTTGACTACATCTAGCCATCTGCGTTGTCTCAAGTTCAGGTTCGGCTGATCCATGATGTGTCTCAGGCTCTTGTGGTCCGTGTATATGGTACAGCGGACCCCATAGAGGTAATGCCTCCAAATATTGAGAGCGAAGACCACCGCTCCCAACTCCAGATCATGAGTAGGTTATCTCGTCTCATGCGGCTTCAATTGTCATGATGCGTAGGCTATCACCCGTCCTCTCTACATGAGGACCACTCCTAGTCCCGTGATAGATGCATCACAGAACACCACAAAATCCTCAACTCCCTCTGGAAGAGTCAAGACTGGAGCCTCGTATAGTCGTTGTCTGAGGGTCTCAAACGCCCTCTGCTGCTCGGGGCCCCATCGGAAATCCACCCCCTTCCTCGTCAGATGAGTGAGGGGTACTGCAATCTTGGAGAAATCCTGTATGAATCATTCTTCTTCCTTCAATCTCTTCTCTATTCTACCTTCTTCATTCTTTCATTCTTGATTTCGATTGTCTGATTCGATCAATGCCTCAGTGGTAGACTAAGTATTGAAATGCAGCCAGTGCCTGGTAGCCTTCTGCAACTCTACCTTCTAGCCCTTCTTCAATTCTTGATTGATCGTCATCATTATCACCATCTCTACTGGTATTGCTTAAATCTTCAGAAATTTAGGTTTATTTTTATGAAATAATTATTTTTCTGATTGTAGATTATACTTTTTGAATCCTTTTTTTGTTATTAGAACTTTCTTGTGTGTACTCTAGATTGGTCATTGGTGTAGGACGGCCATCAACCACACACTACCTTGTACTAATTGTTTTTCTGAATATAGCAGCTACATGCTTGTCCTGTAACGCCCCGTTTATTTAAATAAATTAATAAATGTAATCCCCGGATTAATTTGTGAAGAATTTTAATAGTGGAGGGTTGTTTAGTAAGTTCCGGAGTTGTTTCGGGAAAAATTCTAGAAGCAAGGGCACGTTTAGTAATTAATAGATTTAAATTGAAAAGATTTTATGGAGTCATGGACTAAAAGTGTAAGTGTGGGATTCAAATTGAGAATAAATTGTGGAGGAGGGGATTTTTAGTAACTTTTGGGATTATATTGAAAAGAATTTAGGAGTTGGGGTCTAAAGTGTAAATAAAGGAGCAAGCTTGAAAAGAAATCGGATTAGAGGGACCGAAGATGTTAATTGATTTCAAAGTTGTGTGATCGGGTATTAAACCCGTCACCCTACTCCACCCATGCGAACCCTAACCCTAAATGATGCAGCCGCTAACCTTATGACTCCCTCTCTCTCCAGCCGCCACCACCTCTCCGTTGTTCATTATTCCGATCAGATAGGGTCGTCGGTTGTCACGCCGTTGAGCACCACCACCACATGCTTTGCTGCCGGAGGTGCAGGGAGAAGCCAAATTTCGGAGCCAAATCTCACGCGCTGCCGCCATCGGGGGCTAAGAAGACCGACGAGCTCGTGTAGCTGCTGCATCTCTTCCGCCGGTAATGCATTCTCCTCTTCTCCCTCGTCATTTTCTCGAGCCCCGTCTCCATTGTTGCTCCGAGCAGTTTCCCTTCCGTTGAATCCTTTGGCTGCCATCTGCCGCTATAAGGATGGAGGCTTAGTATGTGTGTCGAGGTATGTTTCGGCGCATGCTCAGCTTAGAGTGACAAAGGATCGCATGTCCAGTCAAGCGGGAGTGTGTTTAGGCCGCCGGAAATCGCAAGCAACCACCATGGTGGCTGCCGCCCCCTGCCATCGTTTTCTGCCCATTTGCCGCCACCAGCCACTGTAGGAGGTGGCTGTGTGTGTGTGTGTTTATTAATTGTGATGTAGTATGTGTGAATTATGAACAGGAACCACCACCACCATTGGAAATGGTGGTTGCCGCCGCTTTGCCGCTGCTGTTGCTATCGGACCTCCGTACGCCACCGTGAAGTGGGTGGTCGTGTGCATTCCCGAGCAAGAGACATATTTTATTGTGTGTGTATTTGTGTTAGTAGTGTGTGTTTAGTTGTGGTTTAAGCATTGTAATTGTAATTATCAAAGATTAATGAAAAGAAACTCAAACCACCACCG
The DNA here is from genome assembly GCF_051521515.1 of Lactuca serriola. NCBI lineage: Eukaryota > Viridiplantae > Streptophyta > Magnoliopsida > Asterales > Asteraceae > Lactuca > Lactuca serriola. Next base: position 69,247,214 of record NC_136408.1, on the reverse strand, counting down.
TAAGGTGGTGGCCGCCGCCGTGAGCCGCCATTGACCACCACTACCCGAGGTGGTAGTGGGTGGTGCCTCTCTAGCAAACCCTAATGGGCTTAGAGATTAGTTTTGGGCCTATTGGGCCATGTTTGGGTGGAAAACCCTAATTATGAGTATTTGGGTCTTGGACTTATTTGGACCCACTTTTGGGCCATTGGGTTTGGATTGTGAATTAAGCCCAAACTATTTCGTGTCATTTGTCTAGTAGAATAAAGGACTTAATGGACTAAGTCCTTAATGGGCTAATTGAGAAAATACTAATATTTGAGAAATTATCAAGACACACACGAGAATTATTTAATAAGTGAAATATTAAATAATAATCATTGGCAAAAATTAATCTAAGAAATTATGGACTTAATGGATTAAGTCCTTAGTGGGTTAAACCCTTAATGGGTTAAGTGAGAAACGCTTAACCCTAATTATTATTTTATGAGAAACCCTAATTTCACTTGGGCTTTGTGTTGGGCCATCCAAGAATAATCAAATGGACTAGAGTAATTAGTTGGACTCTAGGGTAAGGCCCATATGAAGGATTGGGCATAATTTGGAAAATTGGGCCATATGTTGGGCTTTGATCCCTAGTTGACTTTGGGCCTATGGATTGGGCCTTGGGCTTGGGTAAGCCAAGTTAGGGGTAATGTAGTAATTATCCAAAGTATGTATTTATAATATGTGTTAGAACCCAATTATTAATTGGGTGTTATTTTGGTGTTGACAGTTCGGGAATCTGTCATCTAGCAGCTGGGGTTGAGTCTGCGGGACTTCAGCAGTGTGGGGTTGTGTCTACGGGATTTCAGCAGTGTGAGGTGAGTTTCCTTCCAGTAGGAACAGGTCTACGGCCACAATGCCGGTCCGTTTAGTTAGCAGTAGTTTCGGACTTCAATCCGATGCAGTAGTTCAATATATGCTTGGTGTCTTTGTGATACAAATGAGTTATGTGTTCCGGACTATGGTCTGATGCAGTATGCAGTATACGTGTTTATATTATATGCTACGATTATGTTATGCTATGTTCAGTTAGTTCCGGACCTCGGTCTGATGCAGTAGTTAGAGTGCTTGATGTCTTTGTGATTGAAGCATGTTTTGTGTTATGTGTTCCGGACTCTGTTCCGATGCAGTATGCAGTATATGTATTCATGCTAGTTGATATGTTTATGCCATGTTATGTTCATTCAGTTTCAGACTTCGGTCCGATGCAGGGGACAAGGTCCCAATCAGTTCCGGACTTCGGTCTGATGCAGGGGACAAGGTCCTAATCAGTTCCGGACTTCGATCCGATGCAGTCAGTTCCGGACTTCAGTCCGATGCAGAGGGCAAGACCCTGGTTAGTTCCGGACTCCAGTCCGATGCAGTTTCCGGACTTCGGTCTGATGCAGAGGGCAAGGCCCTGGTTTGTTTCCGGACTTCGGTCCAATGTAGTAGGCAAAGCCCAGTAGATGCTTTATATGTTATTGTATGGTATGTGGTAGTTTGGGGAAGCTCACCAAGCTTCGTGCTTACGGTTTCCAGTTTTGGTTTCAGGTACTCAGTTTTCAAAAGAGGAGCTCGGGAAGATTGCAGTGCACACACCATTTGTTCAGCCTGGGATGTTTACACTCTGATATATTTGACAATTGTTAAGATATTTTGAGATACGTTCTTATGATTCTTATATGACGTTTGATGAATATGGTTTTATTACTAATTTCAAACGAAATTTTCAGACTGTATTTTTGGAATGTTACATGTCCTGAGTTCACCAATCACCATTACAAGTATGTATAATCTATATTAAATTGTCAATTTGTGTGTTGAATCTATGTACATGTGTGTCATTGTGTGCTCGGTTGGCTTTGAAGCATCAACCAAGAAGAGGGAAACCAACAAAGTTGAAAATTTGTTATGGATTTTGATTCATAAGAAAGCTATTTTAGATTTTTATTTAGATTTCACGATTAGGCTTTCAGGGTTGGAAACAAATTTGAGTTTTTACTTTTGAGTTTTTAATTATCTTCTATTTTCAGGTAATCCATTAATCTATAATATGAGAATCCATTACTTTCCGTTTAACTTTGCCATTTAGACTCTATTGATTTATTATTACGAGGCTCAAGCCTGGATAAATAGTTGGGTTTATAACATTAATATAGTAAAAACCAAAGGGCCCAAATTTTTGGGTCGATTAGAGCCCAAACTGGATATATATATATATATATATATATATATATATATATATATATATATATATATATATATATATATATAAAGTATTTTTCTAAAGAACACAAGTTTTGTAAAGTATTTTCGTAAGAATCAAAGTAGTAAAAAACTGTAAACAAATTGTTTTGGATGGACTTGGGTAGGCGGGCTTAAATCAAAGATATGGATAGGCGTGATGACCTATGTAATGTAAATATAAGACAACCCCCTGCCTCACATTTGTAGGCCATTGGTTGAACCTTTTCGTTACTTTTTATTTTTTCTTTTTTCATCTCATCGTCAAGTTATTTTACTTCACAATTTTACTGATAGAAAATAATTATTTCTCACTCCTCTCAAAATATAAAATATAAAGTAATGGTTGCTATATTATATAGCTAGGTGTGAAACCCGTGTATTACATGAGTTGATTTAAAAAAAATTAAAAATTAAAGTGTAAACATAAAATATTTTTAATGTATAACTTTAAATTAAGGAAGATAAATATTTATTGCAATTTAATATATCATATACATCATATTTAATACTTTACATATATAAGTATATGACTTTAATTTTAAAAATTGAAACAAATCAAAAATTGACAAGTGGATAATATATATTTTTCAAAAATACCATAAAATGACAAATATCAAAATTTATAAGTGATTGATATGTGACAAAAAAACCTTTATTTATTAAAGAGGATAAATAAATAATATGCGGTACTGCTATAGTCTTATTGGTAAGCCAAATCGCTAAAACTAGGCTAAATATCTTTTTGCTTCAAAAACACCCTAAAAGGTATTTATAAATGCTACCTAAAATAACTAAAATGTTAATAAAGCTACTCTTCACGGCTTTGTCCAATTATTATTATTTTAATTTCATAAATTATATCAGGACCCTGTAGATGACATGAGCCGGGTTTGTTATTATAAAATAAATCCGGTTCAATTTTAGTTTTACCGACTTGGTGGGGTCAACATAGGACCCGTTTCACGTGGGCTGGTGCCACATGGAAAGTCTTTGTTACCTAAAAATCCTCCTAATCTCTTTTAACCAATCAAATTCATCCTCTCACGTGGCAACTGGGACCCACATATGTACAGCCATCACACTAATTATATATTTTAATTAATACTTTATTATATAATATTATACTACTATTTAATCTCTATTATGGGTGTTGTTTTCACTTGTCCTTTTTTTTAAATAAACGAGGGGAAACCTATAGTAACCTATAGTAACCAATGTCTTTTTCCATTCCTTAAATAAACACAACTTTTTTTTATTTAAACTAAAAGCAATACAAACATTTTTGTTCTTGTGCATGTTCTCTATATATCAAATCTAGATTAACCATATTTTGATTATATATATATATATATATATATATATATATATATATATATATATATATATATATATATATATATATATATATATATATATATGGAAAAGTGAAGGGTATATAAGCTTAAGTACCCAAACACATCATAATACATTGTTTTGTTTGATATATTCATTATAATGTTCTTAAACTTCAACCCTTAACTTGAATTACTTTCAAAATTTTCGAAATTTCACTATTATCTATCTCTTATATCACCTCTATTTGCCGAACATCTACTAAGCTATATATATTGTAGTTGAAAATGAAAATTATGTAAGAGAAAGATAAATGTGTAATTTATAAAAATCATGAAAGTAATCAAGTTAGAAGTTAAATTATCAGAACATTGGACAATTAGAATGTATTATATGATACAAAACGATGTATTATGATGTGTTTGGGTACCTAAGCTTATATACCCTTAAGGGTATATTCACTCTCGTTTTATATATATATATATATATATATATATATATATATATATATATATATATATATATATATATATATATATATATATATATATATATAAAATACACTCGTTATCATAACTCTTTCAACAACTGCTCGGATCAAAGCCTACCCACTCTTTCTCTCTTTCTTTTCTCTCTCTCTCTCTCCAACTTAGAGAAGAAGAAACAAAAGGGTTTTTAGATCATAAATATGGCTGATTCTTCTGCTTCATATATTCACATGGTGGGTTCTCTTCTTTCTTGTTCTTAACCTACGCATCAAGATTTTATTCAACTTAATGTAATCACACACACAAGGATATATACATGCATGTCAGTGATATTACATGTATATATCATTGAGATTTTGAGACCTTAGTTACATGTCGTTTGATTCCTATTAGAGACTGTAATTGAATATGTAACCATCATTTTTATGATTTCTTGATCTTATTTGCTAAATTGGACTCAAACCCCTAGATATTGAAATTAAGGCGCATGGGTTGTCAGTTTTGATTCATCTTTGAAGTAACTTAATCGTGTTCGGATTCCACCGTTTGTCTTTGAGTCATCTTTAATATTAAATTCTTAATATATATATATATATATATATATATATATATATATATATATATATATATATATATATATATATATATATATATATATAATTTTGTGATTTTTTCGTTTTGATGTATTTTTGCAGGTGCATCGTCTGATAGAGGAGTGTTTAATATTCAATATGAGCAAAGAAGAATGCATGGAAGCCCTTTCTAAGCATGCAAACATCATGCCTGCCATTACTTCTACTGGTAATCATCATTTATTATGTAGCAAAGCTAAAAAGATATTGTATAGCAGTTGGATACTTATAATTTATATAATCGCTGCAAATATTTTAAAATCATATGTGGATATTTTTTGGTGGATATACATTGTTTTTATTAATTTTAGTTCTTGGGAGTATCATACAATATATTCAATTGCAAATATTTTATTTTGGACGCTACTATGGAAATCATAAGTTGTAGGAATATGTTATCAATCAAAGCAAAATAGTCTACGACTATAATAGATTGTTTACGGGATAAAATATAATAAATTTGACAGATTTCATGAATGGTTATCATTTGTTGTTTTCTTTTTAAGATTTCTGTTTTATAATGACATAATAATAATATTTTATAAATTGAGGATCTATATAATAAGAACAACAACAATCGTACAACAACAAAATTATAGTTTTTAAAGATAATTTAAATATTGTTGCGAGTCTGAATATGATATTTTCCATATAGATTATAATAAAAATCCCCATAGTTTTATAAATAAAATTGAAAAACTACCGTGCTCCACATGCAGTGTCTTTTACTTCAATGTTTCTATTTCCTTTTTGGTCATAAACATGTTACATATGTTATGTGGATTTAGTGTGGTGTGAGCTTGAAAAGGAGAATAAAGACTTCTTTGAGGCATACAAGAACACGAGGAAGGAGCATCAAACTCAAATGGTTTCTTCTAGCTCCCAAAAAGTTATTCCACCATAAGCAGTGCTTTAAATTTATCACCTGTACTTAATTATCATTTTAGAGTTTGTACTATTTTGATTGGATGAAATTATTTAGATTAGTGATGCAATTAGGTGTAAATCGTTTTTGGCTGTGTTCAAAAACTTTGAATAAATAGTCTTAAGGTGGTCGAGTAGTGAGCCACTGAGATTAATGGAACTTAAAAAAAAATGTTTCATGTCCGGTTTTCACTAGCTTCGACTCTTGGATGTTATGTTTCCCACCAAAAAAAATGTCTAGGCTTTTGTTATCAATGTCGGTGTATATAGAACCCTCCAAAATATGTAGTTTTGATACATAACCATCAAATTTATGTTCGATTTCTTTATTATGTCTAAGAACTTAAAGTATTAAAAGTCATGACCATTTAAGCAATCCGATTAAACTTTAAATGAAAAGTAATAAAATAAAGTTAAGAGAAATACAATAACTCAATAAAGGTTTGCACAAATTACTAGATATAGTTTTCAATCGAAGGACAAAACGGTTGAATTATCTTCATTAAAAAAATATTCGTTTTTTATGTTCCTTATAAACTTTAATGGATTTTTGCAAGAAAAAGATATATAAGTGAACTTTTTACATTCCATAATTTAACTTAATTCAATGGTATTCTATTACAACAAAATTTGGAAAAAATGAAATTGGATTTATTTTGTTTCAAACTACGTCATTTAAAAGGTTATATATATATATATATATATATATATATATATATATATATATATATATATATATATACACCAAGATTTTAAATAACGTAAGACGTGATTTGGCGGCAATGTTAAGCCTCAAACTTTTTCGAGCCTTGGCGAGTCACGAAGTTTGTAAGCCGTAACTTAAGGCGGCAATTTTCTATATAATTAATATTTTTATATGTATTTTTAAATATTATTCATTTTATACACATATATGAGTTAAGGCGGCGTTTTGGCAAAACTTGACGGCATGTGCAAGCCTTGGAGTCGTGGCGCGCCATGGCGAGCTTTTTAGAACCTTGATTTATACTAAAGATATTAGAATCCTATTCTAATACCAAAACTAAAAAAAACTATTATCTATATTCAAAGTTTTCCTAACATAAAACAAACTTTCATTTTAACCGATTAATCCAACAATCACCTTTTTAATCGGTTAAGCCACTCGTTCAAAACAGTAACGTTTCCTCTTTAATTAGACCCATCTCTTCTTTTTCCCATTTAGGACACTCGTTTTTATAGTGACCAAGCTCACCACATTTGTAACATTTAACATGAATTTTATCCCGAACACGTTCATTACCATTTCAACTTCTCTCGAACCCCCGACCTCTTCCCTGGCCACGTCCAAAGTCATCCCGATTTGAACGTTCATTGCCACAATGCTTACAGACATGCGATTTTTCCTCACTAACCAACAATAACCCACCTTGAGTATCCTCCAGTTTCTCGGTTCCTCTTATACACTCCTCGTATGTCTTCAAGCTACCAACTGCTTCATTGAATAAAATTGAATACAACTCGAAGCATTGCTCTATTGAAGCTACGACTTGAAGAAACGACTTAGGCATCGAATCAAGTAACCTTTTCAACAATTCAACTTCTTCAAGCTCGTAACCAAAACTCCTTACTTTTGATGCTAAATTGGATAATTTCATCACAAAATCATCAACCGTTTCACCCTCTTTCATGCGCAAACTTTCAAGCTCTCTCTTTAAGGTTGCAAGTCGAGCCGTTCTCAACCGATCCACTCCCAAATACCGTGTTTTTAGCCCATCCCACACTTGCTTTGGGTCGGTGTAACTCCCCATTTGAACCGCCATGTCTTCGGGTATCGCTTGAAACAAAAAAAGCAAGAGTTTGTTTTGACTTCTTTTGATATGACGCTTCACCTAACGCCTTTGGTTCGACCATCTCCCATATGTCGTGTGCGTCCATAATCGACTTGACTTTGACCTCCCACATTGGATAATTCGTTGGAGTCAAAACCGGAACTTGATATGTCATCGAACCTCCTTCTTTAACCAACGACATCCTTTTCTCCTTAACCCCGACTTCTTTAATCAAGTTTGTTCCAAGAGCACTCTTCCACCGGTCAACAAGACAAGGTCTCGACCACCTTTACCATCTTCCGTCACCCACAAAATGAACTAAATCAAAGCCACCCGCTTTGACATCTTACCGTCTGTTTATTATGCGCCTCCGGTTAGTCTCTCACAAGCCCGATTAAGAGAAACGAGGTTGCTTGTAATCAACATCGAATCACACCCCCTTCAACGAAACCGCTCTGATACCAAGTGTAAACTAAAAGTGGATATCAAACCTTGTACACCAAGGTAAAAGAAAGAAACAAAGAGTTGATTCTCTTGTAAACACTTACAAAGCACAAAAAAGATTTGAACTTCCTACGATATTTTTTATTTTATTAATCAAAAACAGGAACATACATATATATTTATACTAAAGATATTAGACTCCTAACATAAAACAAAATTTCCTTTTAACCGATTAATCCATATATATATATATATATATATATATATATATATATATATATATATATATACACACACCTTAATAAGCATTTACAAGATTTTGCTGAATTTTAATAGGTACAAGCTTTTAAGCATCATATACAATAATTTTATGCATCGGAGAATAATAAATCTTATTCGGTCAAAGACAGATTTTGAATAGGCCTTCTAAGCTTATCTTCAAATTGAATGAGTAAAATATGAAAAAGTCAAATAAGATGATGATGATAAGATTTTGAATGGGTCAAAGTTTGACCAAATGTTCCTCATATCCAATTGAATCGGTAAATACTAATTCTTATCCGGTCAATATTTATGAAAAAGTCAAATAAGATGATGATGATAAGATTTTGAATGGGTCAAAGTTTGATCAAGTGTTCCTCATATCCAATTGAATCGGTAAATATTAAATCTTATCCGGTCAACATTTATGAAAAAGTCAAATATGATGATGATGATAAGATTTTGAATGGGTTAAACTTTGACCAAGTGTTCCTTATATCCAATTGAATCGCTAAATACTAAATCTTATCCGGTCAACATTTATGAAAAAGTCAAATAAGATGATGATGATAAGATTTTGAATGGGTCAAACTTTGACCAAGTGTTCCTCATATCCAATTGAATCGCTAAATACTTAATCTGTCAATAATAATGAAAAAGTCAAATAAGATGATGATAAGATTTTGAATGGGTCAAAGTTTGACCAAGTGTTCTTCATATCCATTTGAATCGGTCTAATACGATGTATGTAACGCCTGTGTTTCCGGGCTTGCCATTTTTAGCAATGTAATAGTCTAGGTTAACCTCTGTAACCCGTTTTGAAATAATAAGATTGTATTATTTAAGTATTGTGTGTTTGTGCTTAATTGCTTAATTATGTGGTTTGATTAATTAAGAATAAAAGTAAGCGTCAACATTAAAGTGTAAAATAAACTGGATATCTTTGGTTAATGTTGTAGTAGTTGAAACGAGGTTTCTGAATATATATAGAACGCCCAAATCTGACTTCGTATGAGGAAGTTATGATTTATCGAAGTTTCGGCTTAGCGGTGTGCAACCTGAAATACTCGATTTGAGATCGAGCGGTTTTTAGCCGAAGCAATCTAAACGAGGATCGAAGGTCTCGTTGTTGGTATCGAAGCGATAAAAAGTTAGGCGAGAACGGACGTCAAACGAAGAAGTTATGAATTTATAACGAAGTTTTTCTGTCCCGACCTACTAAAAATAAATAATAAAAATAAATTTAAAATTAGCCGACGGAGTCTAAACGAAAGTTGTAGAGCGTAGTCTCACCTTCGCGTGGATATAAAGAACGTCGAAAACGGAGTTCGTATGAAGAAGATATGAATTTCCGAAGTTTATTAAATAATTTGTATTTAAAATTAATTGAAAAATCCAGCATTATCCGAAGAGGAGTCATCGGACTCATCCGAAGTACGCCCCGCGTACACCGAGGATGTCGACACTCGCACTCGAGCACTTCGGATACGTAAGCAGTGACGATTTCGGACCTGTACGCCCCGCGTACTCCGAGGCTCCGGCCTCCTATAAATAGGATCCGAGGGCAGCCGAGTTCTTTTGCTATTTTCTCTCTTCTCTCTCCCGTTTTGCATCGATTTGCGTGCCAGAAATACCCCGAAGCCCCGGTATTATTCTCGAGCCCCGAGGCAAGTCCCGAGATCCCGAAGATCCCGAGAAGTGCGGTTCCTGAGCCGAAGCTCTGCCCGCGAGAAGTTCGATTTTTGTGAAGATCTTCTAGATCTGCTGAGGATTACTACTTTTGCAAGTCGTAGTGTTGTCCGATCATCTTCTGATCAAGTGAGTGTATAGTACCTTTCATAAACACGATAATAATACAAGTTTGGTTAGAGTGTATTAAGTATATTGTTGTTTATAGGTGTGAGTGTGTGGTTACTTTCTTCTAACGCATAATCATGAAGTATTTTATACGAAATACGTGTTATGTGTATATTTTGTGTTTTATGTGTGAATGTATATTCACTCTCTTCTATCTCATAGATCTGATTTGTCTTCTATGAAATACGTGTTATGTGTGTGTGCCTCATCTGTTATGTGGAATATGTATTGATCAAAGCATGTTATACAGGTTTTTATCTATGTATAAAAATGTATATTTTTATCTACTAATATGTTGGGTAGAACATGGGTAGATAGTTGGTGTGTAATAAACAGATGAGAGGCCTCGTTGTTGTTTGATTTAGTCATCTAGCGAAGTTTAGATGACGACCACCGACTTTTCTAGATAGTCTTGTGGAAACATTAGCAGGTTCGCCACCTGTAGGTGTTAATGAACTTGGGTGTTCATTCGCTGTACTCCATCCCCCTAATGGTTGCCTTATTTGACTTATATTGCTGAGGTACCCCCGAAGCATGTGTTGTCGCCCCGATGAAATATTCTTGGACTAGGTCCCTTATGTTAGTTGTCTTAGGGACAAAAAGTGAGAATAACGGGAATGGGTAATTGGGTTATTGTTGGTTGGTGAAAATTAAATATGATTATTTATTGTGGGTTGAAAACCCTATATGCTCACCAGGCTCCCAAGCCTGACCCACTCAGTTTTATTTGTATTACAGGAAGTGGCGCGAGGGCATAAGATAGATGAACCATCAAGTTGTTTTGTTTACAAGTTTGTATATGTATATATTTGTTGAATGACTTGTAATGTTATCGTTTATGCTTATTGGTCCGTATCGGAACATGACACCCCGAGTTTTGATTATATAATGAAAATACATTTCTTTTATGAAATGCTTTGGTAAACATTGTTTTATCACGTCTTGTTTTTGGGAACAAATTCCGCAACTCTTTCAAATCAAAAGGATTTACTCTGAAATTATTTTAAAAGCATAAATGAAAATCGGTCTTTTCTGGCCGAGATTTTGGGGATGTCACAATGTACACGTTATAAATCTTTATACCTTAATAAGCATTTACAAGATTTTGCTGAATTTTAAGAGGTACAAACTTTTAAGCATCATATACAATAATTTTATGCATCGGAGAATAATAAATCTTATTCGGTCAAAGACAGATTTTGAATAGGCCTTCTAAGCTTATCTTCAAATTGAATGGATTAAATATGAAAAAAGTCAAATAAGATGATGATGATAAGATTTTGAATGGGTCAAAGTTTGACCAAGTGTTCCTCATATCCAATTGAATCGGTAAATACTAATTCTTATCCGGTCAACATTTATGAAAAAGTCAAATAAGATGATGATGATAAGATTTTGAATGGGTCAAAGTTTGACCAAGTGTTCCTCATATCCAATTGAATCGGTAAATACTAAATCTTATCTGGTCAACATTTATGAAAAAGTCAAATATGATGATGATGATAAGATTTTGAATGGGTTAAACTTTGACCAAGTGTTCCTTATATCCAATTGAATCGCTAAATACTGAATCTGTCAATAATAATGAAAAAGTCAAATAAGATGATGATAAGATTTTGAATGGGTCAAAGTTTGACCAAGTGTTCTTCATCCATTTAAATCGGTCTAATATGATGTACACGTTATAAAATATTTCATATAAACTGGAAGAGGCGCATTGATCTAGCATTCGTCTATCATGAATGCCTTGCCATTGACCGCAAAACCTTGGTTCTCTCTCATGCTCGCTACCTCATCCTTTGGTTTTCTTTTTATTAAAATCGAATAAGCCCAAAAATGTCTTACGTTTAATCCTAGCCCAGGTATAAGAAATCTCTATCTGTTCGTCATTTTGTTTAACAAATTTTTTATGTCATTTTGTTGATCCGCACCCGTCGCTTTACGCGGGTAAACGGCTAGTATATATATAAGTTCAAATACAACAAATACTGTGAGAACGTAAAAACACTAAGTTTATGTTATTAGTTTGTAATGAATGTTGTATATGTGTATTGTTGAAGTAATTTTAATATGAATATTAACATTTGATTATTCATATATTCGTTAAAATGTTATCATTCTATTATAAATTCATGTATGTCATTTTTATAGTAAATTCTAATTTTAATTTTAACATGTGACTATTCTTTTATTCATTGGTGAATAATGACATAAAGTCGTGGATACAAAATTAATTGCAAAATAATAACATAAAATAGTGTTTTTACGTTCTCACACTATTTACTGTTTTAATTTGAACTATCCCCTATATATATATATATATATATATATATATATATATATATATATATATATATATATATATATATATATATATATATATATATATATATATATATATATATATATATAGAGAGAGAGAGAGAGAGAGAGAGAGTAAGTAGAATGAGAAAAATTATTCAAGGATAATCATTAGATTAGAACGGTATTAGAGTGTAATAATTAATAAACTTTTCTCATTAAACACAATATATACTTATATAGATATAATTATATTGACATAATGGCAAATACATAAATTAAGGGCTGGACCAAGGAAGAAGATTTACACCAATGGTCGAGTCAATAAAGTTGGCTTAAATTGGGTCCTCGTCACAATAAAAACGTTTGCAATCTTTTTAAAAGAGGGTGGTAAGTAAGTGTGTTTTTGAATGGAGACAAAAGATTATGTCGCATCGAAAGTGTTTTACTCATTGTTGATTATGTACATTTTAATAACGCGCGTTTTAGAATATGCTAACACGATTGGAAAATGCTATGTGAAATACAATGGTATATCTTTCCACGCATTATTGTTTCATCTCCGCTTAGAGTGTCCGGTACGGGTCCAAACGAGATGCAATGCGGGTGAGGTGGCAGCCCTCAACGGCGTTACGACGAGAAACACACTGCCCTCCAATCTCGTTGCACCTCGTTGCATGGATTCTCGTTGCCATGGAAACGAATTGTAACGCGTAAAAAGTAACCGTTGTTATTTAGACCGTTTGAAAACGGTCAAATTCAAAAAAAAAAAAAAACTTATATATATATATATATATATATATATATATATATATATATATATATATATATATATATATATATATATATATATATACTTTATTTCAAATTTTTATAAACCTTTCTCTCATTATCTCTATATCTTATAAACATATTTTCTTAAAATTTCAAAAAATGGAGCAAAACCCAAACACCCCCCTCCATCATCAAACCCAAACACAACCTCGCCTCTCGGATTTGCGGGGTATGAAAATTATTTCAACCTTTTATCGTCTCAAGGTTCACCACAAATCCCATACCAAAGTGCCGCTTTCAATCCCGCTTCACCGCCACTGCAATTTCCCAACTCATCTTACGTTCAACAAAATCAATTTGGTCAAAACCCAAATTTACAATAAAATCTTTTTTCTACTTTTGGTTCGATGCAACAAACAACCAATCAACCGTCGCCTACAACACCACCATCAGTTCAAGTGGAAGCGGGAAGTAGTAAGAAAGGGAAAGGGAAAGGAAAATCAATAGCGGTAGAAACAGAAAATACAGACGTTCTACAATGGTGGGCACCAGAGGAGGAATATGCTTTGACGGCGGCTTGGTGTGCTACTTCAAAAAACAAACTTCGCGGAAATGGAATGAAAAAAGGAGCTTATTGGGGGGCGGTGCTCGACAAGTTTCACGCTATTTTAAAGAAAAATCAATATCGCAACAACGACATGTTGAGCAGCAAATGGGGTATGATAACTAAGCGGTGCAGCAAATTAAACAGTATTTACAACCGGCTTGAGGCGCAACAACAAAGCGGAACCAACGACTTCGATTTGTTCAAATTTGCTAAGGAACAATATAAGGTCGAAATGGGTCATGTTTTCGACTTTGAAAAATCATGAGAATTGTTACGAGCGGATCCAAAGTGGAATAAAACGCCTACATTGTCGGAGGTTCAATCCAAAAGGTCTAGCAATTCTAGCTCGGTCGACGTGTCGGACGCACGGGCTAACATCGACCTAAGCGCCGATGATGATAAGATCCCTGATGATATCCAAGAGATATCCCCACCGCGACGACCACCCGGACGCGACAAAGCGAGGCGCGCTGCAAGACATGCAGAGGAGGTGGAGACGAGAGCAAAAGATGCGGCGGAAATGAGAGCCAAATTCGACGAGCACAATTTATTAATAAAAGAAAAAAATGAGTTGAAACGTCGTCATTTGGAGTTCCTGGAAAGGCAGACACGGGAGAAGCAGGAACAAAAAGAGAGGGAACTAATAACACATTAGTTGTCAATTCTTCGAACAAACGAGGAGGGTTTAGCGCCTGCTGATCTAGCGGCCCTACAAGCGATGAAGGAACAAATTAGGAAGTATTTGGGTTAATTAGGATTGGTGTGGTTTTAGTAGTAATTTGAATGGTATTTTAGTTATTAATTTAGGTTTAAAATTATGTTTTTTTTTAATTATAATCGGAATTTTAGATTTTAAATATTATGTCTTTTTTTTGTTTTTAAAATTATATGTTTTATAAAAAATATATTAGTTATTAAAAAAACGCAAAAAGAAAAAAAACGAAAACAAAAAAAAAAGTAAAAAAAAAATGAAATAGCAAAAAAAAAATACAAAAAAAATATTTATTTTCAAAAAGTTGGTGTTGCATCTTGTTGCCCATTTTCTCACTTGGTGTTATAACACCATTTGTTTATGTGGCATATGAGGTGACACAACTTGGTGTTGTACCTTGTTGCCCACACCCAATGCTCTTAGGCGTGAGCCAAAATGTTAGAATAAAAAAGTGTTTGGGTTTACTTTTCAAAATGATTTTTTTCACTTTTGGCTTTTCCAAAAATTAAAAGTTTGAAAATGTATTTGGTAATTCTAAAAGTCATTTTAGAATAATTTTTTGACAAGAAAAAAATGGTGGTTTTAAAAGTCAAAATCTATGATTTTTGGCTTTTTGGTATTTACTCATTCAAAAATTAATTCAAACACATTTTAAAATATTCTTTTGCAAAAAACTATAAGACAAAAAGTCTTTTTGTTTAAAAGAACCTTTTAGGCAAAAAAAACAAACCCAAACACCCCCTAAGTAGGGATTAAAAGATATCGATTTCAGAATAAAAGAGATTTATAATGAACGATGATCTTTAGGTATAACTAGTATTTGAGCCCACGTTTTGCCATGAGTTTCTACGTGTGTTTTTTATGCGGATATCATAGCTTAAAAAACACTAAAAGTTTAAAAGAAATAATCATTGAGTGAATTATCAAAAGTTGAGAAGAGTTAAAGAGACTATTTTTTTTAAGTTGGATGGTTTTTAAATAAGACAAAACTGCAAAAATGGTCCCTGTGGTATGCATTTTTTTGGGGTTTTAGTCCAAACCCCGACTTTTTTGGCTTCGTGGTCCTTTTGACCATGTTTGTACGTAAATTTGGTCCCTCGTAAAATTGAAATGACTGTAATTCCCTTCTTATATATATATATATTTTTTTTCTATTTAATTTAAATGAAAAAGAAAATAGATAATTAATTTGGGCCTCTCTCTCTCTCTCTCTCTCTCTCTCTCTCTCTCTGAAGCCATTCTCACGGCATCACCACCCAGTTTTGATTTAGGGAATTTAAGATTGCTTCAAGAAATTTAAATGCCAAATTGATGGCTTAACCAAACATTTGTGAAGCAAAATTACTAAAAATCAATGAACACAACTAAGTGTTGGGTTTTGAGCAATCTAACACTTCCTAAGTGTGCATGCAACCCTAATAAACCTTGGATCTATGTTTGTCTAAATACATGCAAAATAATAATTTTCCAAGGTTTATAACCTATCTAACATGGCATGGGGAACATTTCAACATAAAAAGTTCGAAGAGATTACATACCTTTTTGATGAGTTTGGTTCTTGAGGAGTTTGAGGACCAAGCACCAATAGTGTGAATGCCTCAAATGGAATCACAAAACACCACAAACTCTTGGAAAACGTTGAGAGAGTATACACACTTGTATATTTTCGGCCACACACAAGCACACACACACTAGTTCACTAGTTTCCATTTCATGCACCATAAGCATGCTTATATAGTGTACATGGTTAGGGTGAAACCCTAATAACCCATGACTTTTCCTTTCCAAGGATCCATGGGTTAAAATCTCCATGGATCATCCATGGACTTCTATCAAAGCCTAGCCCATTAACAAATGAGTGTTAGCCCACACCATATAAAATCAATAGCCCATAATCTAATTAGTCTTCCTTTTAATCTCTAAATTAATTCATAATTAATTTAAGACTAAAACTAATTAAATAACATAACCTCATATTAATATATTATAACTTATAATATATTAATAAACATATGTGTATAACTCTCATAAAATTATCCATAAATAGTTTGGATGAGATGCAACCCAAATGGACCATGCCGGTCGGGTCAAGTATATACCAAATAAGTTATGGACTTAGACACCTTATCCAACAGACTCCCACTTGGATAAGTCTAATAACTGTATTTGCCTATATAACTTCAGGAACCAACCAACAATCGTAGCTCTCGAAAACTCCGTTGAACTATGAAGCGCCATTTTAAGAAAAGTGATCATATAATCCTCTGTTCTCATGATATCAGCCGGACAAACACATGGAACTATGTCTTGCTTATTGTCTGGCAGTTGTTTCTCGATTTCCGTTTTGTTTGACTAGGAACTTCACTGAACACATCAGTTTGGTCCTGACCGGGCCCGGTACATGGGTCAACACAAAATCATCGATGGGCCCAGATATCGCTTCTATTTCTAGAAGGAACAGATAAACTTCGACTCATATGCTTGTTCTACTACTTGTTGAATTGTACACAAAGGCACGTTTTATAACATCAAGTTACTGATGCGGTTTCGTGCAATCAATGCACAACCAACTCATAGGTAACAACTCATATCTCTAGGTTTGAAGACTTATATGATATTATCGTCTCACGATCACTCGAGATAAATTCCATGAAGTGATACAAGTGAGCGTGGGTTTATACCAATACTCATAACTTATGAGTACTCACGAATGTTGCAGCAACCATTGCCATGTCTAAACACCTTTAGACATCTACAAACCCAATTCATGACAATCTTGATTCATACCTACTTCCGACGTATGACCGATTGTGGAGGTTTGAATAAATTAATTATTCTGGAAGTCAAAACATGCAAAACTGAAACAATAGTAAATAATTGACAATGATAGTAACACTTTACTCATAAATAAATCACAAATTTTATTCATCATCAAAACGTCGATTACATTTTACAAGTTTTAGGAAAACTATCTAATCTGTAAAACTAATATCGTCCCTCAGCCCAATGCGCCTCGCATGCTGAAAATGCTTATCCCTCGTCGGTCCCTTCGTAAGGGGATCTGCAGGATTTTCATCCGACGATATCCTCCTTGCCACGAGGAGTCCTTCTTCAATCTTGTGTCTTATGAAGTGATATTTTCTGTCAATGTGTCGGGATCTGCCATGATCTCTTGGTTCCTTGGCTAAGGCAACCGCACTATTGTTGTCACAGAAAATCTCCATAGGTTCTTTAATAGCTGGTACAACTCCAAGGTCTCCGATGAAGTTCTTTAGCCATATCGCCTCCTTTTCTGCATCACTTGCTGCTATATACTCTGATTCACAAGTCGAATCAGCCACCGTCTTCTGCTTGGAACTCTTCCAAGAAATTGCCCCTCCATTTAAGGTAAAGATCCAGCCCGACTGAGAGCGGAAGTTATCCCTATCAGTCTGAAAACCAGCATCACTATACCCTAATACTCTCAAGTCATCACTCCCACCAAGGGTAAGGATCCAATCCTTAGTCCTCCGCAGATACTTGAGAATATTCTTTACCGCGGTCCAATGAGCCTTGCCAGGGTTCCCCTGATACCTGCTGACCATGCTCAAAGCAAATGCCACATCAGGGCGGGTACAAGTCATAGCATACATGATCGAGTCAACAACGGAAGCATACGGTAGTTGGCTCATCTTAGCTATCTCTGCCTCTGTACTCGGACTCTGAGTCTTACTTAGTTTGGCATTGCTTTGGATCGGTAAATCTCCTTTCTTGGAATTCTGCATGTTGAACCTTTTCAACACCTTATCCAAGTAAGTACTCTGACAAAGTCCAATTAGTCTTTTACTCCTTTCTCTTAATATCATTATCCCTAGGATATAGGTAGCCTCCCCTAGGTCCTTCATAGCAAAGCACTTCCCAAGCCAAGACTTAACCTCCTGCAAGGTTAGGATGTCATTTCCTATAAGTAGTATGTCATCCACATACAGTACCAAGAAGCTAACTATACTCCCACTAGCTCTGACATACACGCAAGACTCATCTTCACTTCTCGAGAAGCCAAACTCTTTTACCTTTTCATCAAAACAAAGATTCCAGCTACGAGATGCTTGTTTTAATCCATAAATGGATTTCTCAAGCTTGCATACTCTATTAGGGTACTCTGCACTGACAAAACCCTCTGGCTGATTCATGTACACATCCTCAGCCAACTTTCCATTAAGGAAAGCGGTTTTGACATCCATTTGCCATATTTCATAATCATGAAATGCAGCAATGGCTAACATAACCCTAACAGACTTAATCTTGGCTACCGGCGAGAAGGTTTCATCATAATCAATACCCTGAGTCTGAGTAAAACCCTTCGTAACCATTCGAGCCTTATAAGTATGCACTTTTCCTTCCATGTCGGTCTTCTTCTTGAAGATCCATTTGCACCTAACTGTTTTACGGCCTGGTACATGGTCAACCAAGTTCCAAACTTGATTGTCATACATGGACTGTATCTCGCTGTCCATAGCCTCCTTCCATTTAGCAGACTCCGGGCCTGCCATGGCTTCCTTAACACTGCTAGGTTCATCCAAATTTACCAGTGTACTATCGCTGATAAACGTATCACCTTTCGTAGTAATATGAAAGCCATAATAAAACGAAGGTGTGTTCCTAACCTGTGTGGAACGCCTCGGAGGTACAGACATGTCAGCTTGCTCAACAGGAGTTTCCTCCTCAGGTTGATTGCTAGTGTCTGAGGTTCCTTCACCAATTGCTTCTTGAATTTCTTCAAGATCAATTTGCCTCCCACTGTCTCCTTGGCTTATAAATTCTCTCTCACGAAAGACCCCTCTTCTTGCTACAAAGACCACATTCTCACTGGGCCTATAGAAGAGGTAACCGAAGGATTTCTGTGGGTAGCCGATGAAAATACACCTTTCACTTCGAGGTTCGAGCTTATCATGAGTCTCACGCCTCACGAAAGCCTCGCAGCCCCAAATCTTGATGTGGTTCAAATTGGGAATCTTCCCAGTCCACATCTCATGAGGTGTTTTGGTAACCTTCTTTGTAGGGACTAGATTAAGGATATGGGTGACAGTCTCTAAGGCATACCCCCAAAAAGAGATTGGTAACGAAACTCGACTCATCATAGAGCGAACCATGTCCAGCAAGGTTCGATTACGCCTCTCGGCTACACCATTCAGCTGTGGTGTCCTGGGAGGAGTCAATTGTGAGACAATCCCACACTCCTTAAGATAGTCAAGGAAATCGGTACTAAGATACTCACCACCTCGATCGGATCGAAGCATCTTAATGTTCCTGCCCAATTGATTTTCTACTTCCTGTTTGAATTCCTTAAACCTTTCAAAGGTTTCTGACTTATGTTTGATTAAGTAGACATACCCATATCTACTAAAATCATCAATAAAAGTCACATAATACCGATTAGCATCCCTTGTGGCGGTTTTGAAAGGCCCACATACATCAGTATGTATTAGGTCCAAAAAACCCTCACCCCTTTCACAAGTTCCAGTGAAGGGTGATTTTTTCATCTTTCCAAGTAGACAAGATTCACAACTATCATCCGATTTAAGTTCGAATGATTCCAAAACTCCACTCTTTTGGAGTTGGCCTATGCGTTTCTTGTTTACATGTCCAAGACGACAATGCTACAATGATGCTTTATCTAGGCTAGTAGATGAATCAATATACAACACATTATTTCCTAAGTTGTCTACAATCGACACAGTTTCATACACACCATCACAAGGTAACGCTTTAAAATAAAACACATTTTTATAGAAAGCATTAATACCACCACATTCATTATCAAACGAAAAGGTAAAACCTTGTTTGTACAAAGCATGAAAAGAAATAATATTTCTCGCCATTTCAGACGAGTACACACATTTATTCAAATCTAATTTTAACCCATTATTAAGCAATAAAGTATAAACTCCAATCTTGGAAACAGACGAAGCCTTCCTATTCCTCATGATCAAGTTTATCTTCCCGTGCTCCACATCCTCACTTCTTCTTAGGCCCTGCATATCAGAACATATGTGAATACCACATCCTGTATCAAGCACCCAAGAGTTAGAATATAATGAGTAATTAGACAATATAGTGTAAATACCTGCATGGGTGGGTTTCACTTTCCCATCCTTTAGATCCTGCAAGTACTTAGGGCAGTTTCGCTTCCAGTGTGCCTTTTCATGGCAATAAAAGCATTCAGCATCCTTGGGAATGGCAGAAGGAGTGACATAACCGCTCTTGGTCTTCGATGAGGAGCCTTCAAGAGACTTTCCCTTGGTACCCTTCGATGGGTGCTTCCTCTTTTTCCTTTTGCCTTGCCCAATAGCTAAAACAGGGGTAGATGTTGGAGTAGGAGTAGTAGAGGTAACAACCGCCTTGCCCTTAAGACCGATTTCCGCGGTCTTCAAGAGTCCTTGAAGCTTGCTGAGGGTAACTTCCTCCTTGTTCATATGATATGTCATACGAAAATGGTCATAACAAGAAGGTAAGGAGTGCAAAATGATGTCAATTGCCAACTCCTCAGGGATGTTCACATTCAGCTTCAGCAAACGGTCCACATACCTTTGCATCTTTTGCATGTGGGCCGTGAAGGAATCACCGTCCTTCATGCGGGTAGTTATTATGGAGGAGATTATTTCATACCGCTCCTGACGAGCACTCTGATGGTACCTTTCCATCAGGTCTTGGTGCATCTCAAAAGGGTAGAAATCTTCATATGACTTTTGGAGCTCGGCTGACATCGTGGCCATCATGATACATGCCACCTTAGTAGCATCTCTTTCATGTGTCCTGAATTCAGCGATCTCCTCAAGAGTAGCAGTAGACTCATCAAGCTCTTTTAACTCCTTATCGAGGACATATTCCTTGTCCTCATAACGAGTAACCATCCTGATGTTCCTAATCCAATCCATGAAGTTGGAACCATCAAAGATGACCTCCCACAAAGATTCATGAGAGAGAAAGAACCAGTTGGGTTAGAGCCTGAAGCATTAGTGTTGGAAGACATCTGAAGGAAGAAAGCAAGTTTAGATTAGATATATAGAATCCTTAATAAGACACCCGAATGTAATATTAAGGTTAGGACCCAATCACAATATATTATACTTAGAAGAGGGATGCCGTAATCTAAGTAATAATATATTTGAAAGGTAGGTGAATGACGATTCACCAATTTCCACCATGAAAAACAAAATGAATTATTAGGTTTTAATTGGATTTGAAATTCCTAGATTCTTTTGAGATTCATTGAACTTTTCAATGGCATGTTTCGATCTCGATTATGCCCTTCAAGTTTTGTGACTGGGATGCCGAGGATCACAAAACAAGGTGTGAATAACCATGCTAATTCACTTGGTACCCTTAATATTGTCACCTAATCAATGTGCCGGTAAACCACACACGCTCCATTGATCTATGACAAACATTAAGTCACCCTTCGTGATCCTTACTAGTCCAAGTTAGTGTGCCGGTTAACCACACACGCTCCATCAACGACTTGGTAAGGTACAAAGTGTGAATTCCATGGATTAACACCATGTTCACATTTTTCCTAAAATAACTAAGATTGGGAATTAAAAAAAAGGTTTAGTTACTTTATAATAATCATTATACTTTTAATGAGGATTTAAGGTCATTGTCCTACCCGTTCGGCTAACGACCCTCCACCAGTCAAGCGAGCGGTGGGTGAGAGTGGACACCCATTAAGTCACCATTTTATAGGCAACAACCTTATACCCACCTTATAGACCGGCTTCGTGAATGAGGCCTACTAACGGTAGAACGACTTATTCTTATACATATATATAATAATTAACCATTAATGTTATAAATAGTATAAGGGTTGAATTTTAACTATTAAAACTCTAAGGGTTGGAATTAAAGTTTATTAAAGTGTGTGAAACTTTACAAATTCCAAAACTTGAGGACAAGTTTTGTAACTATCCAAAACTTTTCATTTCATAACTTATGAATTAAAGGTTCATAAAAATGAAGACTCTTCACTTTCATGTAACTTATGTGTTTAAATGTGTGTGTTAAAGAAAGTGACCTTTGGATATCCATAACTTGAGGACAAATTATGGACTCCATTAAAACACATAAATGATCAAGAATTAATTCTAAACAATTCAGCAAATAATTCCTATCATCTTCTAAATTCATAAGAACATGAACATGATCATCAAAATTTCAAGCATTATATGAACACATAAAATCATGGAATTTTGATATATGCTATTGTAAATGGATTAGAACAACCATTACACCAACTAAAACAAGTTTTAAAACACCAAAACAGTTTAGGGTAATGTTTCTAGTCCATTTCCAGCAGCAAAAGTCGAAAATCTGCACTATGTCGCTCCTACTCGTCGAGTGCATGAACCTACTCGGCGAGTCCCCCCATGGACTCGGCGAGTTCATCAGTCAGACAACAAGTTTTTCGACTTTTTCAACTATTTTGCATCAAGTATCAAACAAGCAAGCCTAGTCTCTGATACCACTGTTGGGTTTTGAGCAATCTAACACTTCCTAAGTGTGCATGCAACCCTAATAAACCTTGGATCTATGTTTGTCTAAATACATGCAAAATAATAATTTTCCAAGGTTTATAACCTATCTAACATGGCATGGGGAACATTTCAACATAAAAAGTTAGAAGAGATTACATACCTTTTTGATGAGTTTGGTTCTTGAGGAGTTTGAGGGCCAAGCACCAATAGTGTGAATGCCTCAAATGGAATCACAAAACACCACAAACTCTTGGAAAACTTTGAGAGAGTATACACACTTGTATCTTTTTGGCCACACACAAGCGCACACACACTAGTTCACTAGTTTCCATTTCATGCACCATAAGCATGCTTATATAGTGTACATGGTTAGGGTGAAACCCTAATAACCCATGACTTTTCCTTTCCAAGGATCCATGGGTTAAAAGCTCCATGGATCATCCATGGACTTCCATCAAAGCCTAGCCCATTAACAAATGAGTGTTAGCCCACACCATATAAAATCAATAGCCCATAATCTAATTAGTCTTCCTTTTAATCTCTAAATTAATTCATAATTAATTTAAGACTAAGACTAATTAAATAACATAACCTCATATTAATATATTATAACTTATAATATATTAATAAACATATGTGTATAACTCTCATAAAATTATCCATAAATAGTTTGGATGAGATGCAACCCAAATGGACCATGCCGGTCGGGTAAAAAAATATATCCTTTTTTTAAAAAATAATTAATACTTATTTATTTATTTTAATAATTAAAAAATAAAAAAGGTTTCTCTCTCTCTCTCTCTCTCTCTCTCTCTCTCTCGTCTTCCTCACTCTATCTTCCCTTTTCTTCTTCCCAAACACAATTGTTGAAGAAGCCTCACCCAAAATCCCCTGTCATGCATCAAACAAACAAACATACCCTTGGATGGTTGTTTCCGGTGAGATCAAGAGGAGCTACAACCCTTTCGATGAATGCAATCGATGTTCAACACCTCCGTAACCCTCCTACAGTTGAAAAAGCACAACTCCAAACACTCCACCTCAATCGTTGCTGTAGCTGCTCTGATTCCCTTCCGAATCGTTGCTATTGATAACGAGAAAGAAACCATGATGAGACTCGCTGGGGAGCAGCCTCGCGACTTCCTTCAGTTATTCATTGCATCTTCCCCCTTTCGCACCTTTCCTTACCGAAGTTGCTGTCGAGGCAATGGGTCGACATCCACGGAGATTGACGACACAATTACCCTACCCATCTTCTCTCAACACACACCCAATTACCCCACTCATCTTCTATCTTCTTGTTTCTCACCTGCACACACGATCACAAAAAACCCCTTTTTTGAGTTCCAGTTCCAGTTGTCAAAGTTCAACTCATGTTAATTGGGTCTTCTGTAAGCTTTAAAGAAGACAAACTTTCCAGGCGAATAGGTGGTGACAAAGACGAAGATTTTCAAAACAAAATCAGAGCTGATAACCCTCCCCTTTCTTCTCTGTTTACCTAGGTTCCAAATCGAAGCTTGATTTGTCTCTATTTGCAAATCGAACCATGGACCCACTCGAACCCAAATTTTTAATATTTGCTTCCTGGTTGATTTTTAATTTCAGAACTTGATTTTTGGTTTTTGAACTTGATTTTCTGGTTGAAGTTGAATGTTCGATTCTCTAGTTAAAGTTGATTTTCGATTTCATAAGTTCAAATACCACCCACCATTGCAGATTTGGTTTTTTGTATTTTGGGTGGAGAGAGAAAAAAAAAAAGAGAGAGAGAGAGAGAGAGAGAGAGAGAGAGAGAGAGAGAGAAAGAGAAATCTTTTTTATTTTTTAATTATTAAAATAAATTAATAGGTATTAATTTTTATTTAAAAAAAGGATATATCTTTTAGGTGCAAAAATGGTCATTTATATGTGAAAAGACAAATATACCCTCATGTGAGATGCACGTGAGGGGGTTAACATCAATAACTTAACGGAAGTTAAGTCGATAGACCATTTCTACGTACAAACTATGCCAAAAAGACCATGAATCCAAACAAGTCGAGGTTTGGACTGAAACCCCAAAAAAATACATACCATAAGGACCGATTTTGCAACGTGTATTTATAAAAACATAGTTTTTCATGATAAAAATGAAAAAAGAAAAGTTAAGGGCTTCAAATGGCAAATAAAAAAGTATCTATTGTAATAACATATGTATTATAAGAATAAAAAACAAAAAAAGAAGGGAAAAAAGTGGCAAATGGCAATTTAATTAGGTTGTAAGGGTAAAAAGTGAAAAGAAATGTTTCTAAGTGGGTGACTAGAACGTAAAACTGTAAGGGCAATTTATGTAAGTTAATATCAAAACAATTGAAAGATTAAATTCTAGGCAGCTACTTATTAGCTACTTATTGTACATTGTGCATTTAGATAAGCACTTTTAGCTATAACGTTCGTATCTCACAAACGATTAGGTGAATGCCCGCGCGTTATGTAGAAACACCTATATAGTTGAAATCTTTATAAATATATGTTTTTTTAATATAAAAATAATGCTGTCATTAAATTTGATATAATAATTCGTATACTAAATTGATATAATATATTGATTATTTTCAATTATATGATAATATATACATCTATTATAACTGTATAATCTCAACCGTTTGAATGACTTCTACCCGCGAATTATTTATAGTTCTTGTTATTGTTAATTAATTTTTTTAAATTTATTTTCTTAACGTTTTAATTTCTATCATTATAATTATTTAAAACATCAGACATTGTTTTTTGATTTTAAAAGTAACAATATAATCATTTATAGAGTTATTTTTAACTATTGTTATTCTAAGTTATTTTAAGCTACTTATTTGAAACTTTTAACGATTATATAAATATTTTTAGGAAATATTTTAGTTAAATTGATATTATAATTTAGTTTTTGAATTTAGCACTACAATTTATCACTTTTAACTATTCACAAAATATACATTGGCTTTTTTAAGTGAAAACTGGAATTTATATTTAAGTTGACATTGTAATATTATATTTAAATTAACAGTTTAAGTATTTTATCCAAATTGTTCCAAAGTTATAGTTTTAAATTGATAATGGTTTACATACAACATATTAAATCTAATAAATTAAGTATAATATGTTAAAAGTTAAAGACATAACTTTATAAATAGAAGTAAAGATATTCTTTTAATATTGAAATTTAGTTTATTTATGACTTTACACTTTAGGTTTGATATTTATTTAAACTTATTAACCAAATTATAATCATTATTAGAAAGACATTATATTTTATCAGTTTTGACTATTTATAAAATATTATTTGGGTTGTTTAAGTTAAACTAAAATTTATATTTAAGTTAATCTTGTAATGTTATATTTAAGTTTATAATTAAAATATTTTATACAAATTGTTCAAAAAATGTAGCTTTAAAATGATAATGATTTACATCCAACAATATATTAAAACTAATAAATTAAGTATAATATGCAAAAAGTTAAAAAGCATAATTTTATAAATAGAAGTAAAGATATTTTTTTTAATATTGAAATTTAGTTTATATATGATTACACTTTAGGTTTGATATTTATTTAATCTTATTAACCAATTTATATTCATTATTATAAAGAAATTGAAAAGTCATGGGAGTTTCAAATGAATTTGGTGTAAATGAGAGTTTCAAATGAATGTGGTGAAAGAAAAAATGTTCCCTTTATAATATAGTAGGCGTAACCTCGCACTTTGCGCAAGAATGCATTTAATTGGTTAAAATAATTATGGGAAAAAATATAAAAATTTGTTGAAATTTACGTTTTTAGTCATGTTTTGGGCATTAACCGAATTATCAAATAACATAAAAATTCATCAATTTATATTTTGATACTATGTAATATAGTCTATACATTATAAACTTTACTTTTACTTTTATAATATCCAATATATATTATAAGTTTTTGTATAACATTAATATAATCTACTTTTCTTATGTTTGATAATATTTTTTTTGGATAAAATAAGAAATAAGTTGTTTTGAATGAGCTATTAATAAACAATATTGAACTAATAAACTTTGTATTACACTATTTATATTACACCAAAACATCCAAGGTTTCATATATGAACTTTCAAATATTAAACATTGAAATTAAGAATGAAGTTATACAAAATATATCATAATACATAAATGTCATTAAGAGTTCTAAAATAAGTCGATTAGTAAATATGATATTTAATTTTAATTACATATTTTGCAAGGCGTACGTTTGACTTTATGTTGGTGCGCCGAGAATCCTCTTCCTTAATTTGTACCTAAAAAATTAAGGAGAATAGAAATATAAAGTAGATATTACTAAGCATTAATATAAATAATTAAAAATGATATTTGGATCTTCTACCACCGGTTAAAGACAATATATCTCTCTAATGGTATCGATTCTTATGTGAAATTGAAGTAGTCATTCTATTTACACCTTTCTTTCTAATTACATAAACAAAATAGGAGTAACCAAACATAAAAATGTTATCTTTATGTAGGATAAATATTTTAGTTAACTAACAAATTAAATAATATAAGTTTAAGAGTTAGGAGTTTCAAAACATTAATATTTTTATTAATCGATCAATTAAGTAACATATGTTGGAATTTTTACAATAATTATTAAAAAGCATTTGAAATATTAGATTTTAAATAAATTTTGGTTGAAGTGTTTTGACCTCTATTATATATATATATATATATATATATATATATATATATATATATATATATATATATAGGGAAAAGTGAATACGTGGCTGTCTAGTATGTAAGCTTAGATATAGAACCTCAAATACTACGTCGTTTCGACTTAAAACTACGTAGTATAGCTACAAATACTATATTTTAAATAAAGCTATTCTCCTATTTTTACTCCCAGTAATATCGAATTATGATTGTTTCCTTTCATTTCTACTTTAACAAATTATTTTACGATTTTTACTCACTTTAACATTGCTATTAAAACTTATTATTTACTGAATTTCCATCATAATTCATATGGATACTTTTACAGCTATAAAATATATGAACAGTTAATTGATGTCACAAAGAAAAAACCATAAGTCTTATGCCGTTTTTTTGTTCGTTGTTTGTTTATCCCATGAGGTTTTTCTTATTTGATATAAATTATTAAAAAGTTTAATGTTAGATATGAAAAATAATATTAAAAGAAAATAGGCATCTGTAGAATTCTGAGAGAGAGAGATGGAAACTATAACATATGTATGAGTTTTAATTAATTGACTTTTTAAAACGGTACAATTACAAAAGAAAAAAAACATTTTCAAAATATTTAATTAAATATTTTCGACATCACCCTATATAACATATGATCAATATATTAACGATTAAACCACAATATATAGCGACTGTATTACAATAATCCAAAAACAAAGAAAATATAAAAACCAATTAGTATAGCAAACTTACAAATTAAAAGCTCTAATATAATAGCATATGTCCAAAAGTGGTCATACGACCTCAACCCAACACAAAAACCTTTAAGTTTGTTTACTTCCTGAAATTTGTATATGATTTGTATGCATGTCTTCCCAAAAAATTGATCGTTTTATAGTAAACTTTTTACTAAATGCTAATTAAACATAACATAAGTTATAAAACTTTTGAGTGTTAAATCATAATTAAGAAAACTTTTGAGTTGCATTAGTTAAAAAGGGGGTTTCAAATGAATGTGGTTTGAGAAAATTCAAAAAGAGGGTTTCAAATGCATGAGATTCAAGAAAAAATGTTAGCTTTATAAGTATTTATGACTATGATTATGATTATGATTATGATTATGATTATGATATGATTTATAATGAACTTTAGACGTTTGTATATTTGTAGTCCAATTTAAACCACCATTTGTACTGCTACTATCCAAAACTGATTAGTTATATAAGAATAGTAAGAAAAGAAAAAAAAAAGCTACAATTGAGAAAATTCCTAAATTGTACGTCATTCTTAAGTCTAGAATCTAAACTTTTTTGTTTTATCACAAATCTTAAATATGTCACCCTAAACAGTTACAACTTGAAACAACATATAAATTGCTGAATGTCATTTTTTAGAGCTTTATTCGGTTAATTTGGACTTATTTAGGAAGACATCGATTTACTTACTGATTTATGCGTCGATACTCGATCAACTTAGGGTTTTGACTTTCAAACACTAAGAAATATGGGCATTTGGGTAACATTTTTAGCGGTGACACCAAGATGAATGTGCTTGGTGTCGCCGCTAATGCCATTGTTGCTGCTAATGATGCCACCTATATTGCTTATGTTGCTAGATCTATGTGCTTTGCTTCTTTATAACCTAAGCCATCGATCATTTTGTAGTTTCGATTGAATCGAGTAATCAAACAAAATCAGAGTATGAAATGATTAAGAACAAGAGATCTAAATATAATCTGTTTGGCATGTTGTATTGTTTGATCTGTTGAATACAAGAGGAAAATATAAATGATAACAATCAAGGAAAGTTCTTAACCTCTAAAGTATCCATCCCATACTTATAGGGAAAACTGAAAGCACAAAAAATAAAAGACATTCGACATCTAAGCTTCGTTACAAAAGTAGTCCTTAAAATAAAATACAATCCAAAATTCAACATTACAAGTAACAAAGATAATTTCGACATCTCATAACCTTCGAACCCCAACATTCCCCCCTTTGTGAGAAGCGTTGAATCTAAGTCATTAATATATGGATTGTTTGATGCATCAAACTTCTAATCGCTGCAAACAATTCATCACCATCTTCAAATCAGCCTTATCTTTATCATTGTTTTTCTTACAATTATTCATACGAACCATCAAGTTCAAATAATGAGTTGTAGTATATCTTTCGACATCGCATGCTTGAAACAAATACTTCATCATTCTTCCCTTCTTGCTTCTTCCAACAAAAACTACTCCAAGTGGCTTTAGAAAAATCTCTCCATCATCATAAGGCTGCAAATCAACTTTACTCTTCAAGATTGATTGAGGTATAGTTATCTCTTTGCCCATTGTTAAAGTTAATTCAACATATGTCAAGGCTAAACAATCAAAATAATTATCGATGAAAACCTTGATATGAGGAAGACTCAGAAAATAATCTTCTTTGCTTGTACCCTGAAGTTTCGTTTCATTGTTGACCTTAAGAATCTTCACGACTGTGATCAAGTCATTCAGATTCATAAGAGGAAAGTCAGCAACAGTAAAGGTGAAAGTTGTATTGTTTGCTCTGACCACTTGATATCGAAAATTTTGAAGTACACCCTCAAATAGAGCATCTTTGGATATACTCAAAATTCGAACAATCTTGATAAGTGACCAAACTTCATCTTCTTTCCCAAGTACTACATGAAAACAAAGTTTTAACTTCTTGAACTCTTCCTTGTCTTCATACTTGTCAACAATCTGATATTGCGAAGTAACAAACATCATATTGTTGATGGGAAAATCTAGATGATTCATATCCAAGTTCTTAGTAGCATAAATCTTCTTTGGCTTCTTCTCAAAGACATGCATCTCTCCATGTACTACCATAGCTTTAATATTCTCATAGCTATGTAGTTTCCTTGGGTCACCTTTGTTCAGAGTTGGAGGATCATTTTGACGAAGTCTGAGAATAGTTTGAATATGGCGTTGCTTTTCCATTTCAGCTTCAATATTTGCTTTTCTCTCTTCCTTCGATTGTTCAATGACAACAAATTTTCCTTTGCCTTTATCTAATTTAGTAGGAGTTGGCTTCGAAGATGAACTTGATCCACTAATAACACTCCTTTTTGCCCGAGGTTTTGTTGTTGTAGTTGTCGAAATGATTGGATCGGTCTTCTTTGGAAAAGTAGTAGGAATTTGAGTTGTCGGAACTTTTCCCACAACTTTTACATCACCACTTACATCTCCACTCGCCTTCCCAGATGCTCCTTCCCATTTACTTACACCAACCACCTTTATTTCTCCCCCTTGCACCCCTGTAACAACAGGTGGAGCATCTGTTGGTAGTAAATTTAATAGTTTTGAAAGCGGAGCCAACTTAGAATGAATTGTCGACTCAAGCAACAAAACTTCTGAGTTAAAAACTTAGGAGTGAAAAGTGATGAAGAACTGGACTTCGAAACCATTTGCTTTCAACTCAACCAACAATGAATCAATCTTGCCAAACTGTTTTGTCTCAGACTCATCTTGTGCATCCATCTCCGGAAGCATGGAATTGTAGCGCTCAACTATTTTGGTTACTGCACCAACTATAATGTCTACCTTCTCGAGAATCGAAGAGTAGTTATTAGTCACTTCTTGTAACTCCTTGGCCACATCAGCTCTTAATTCTTCAATCTTTCGATTAACATCCCCTCGAACAGTCTTCACATCCCGAACAAACAAAACATGTCTTTGCTTGGCATCAGTTTTCAACTCTTTCAGTTCGCCATTAAAAGTCATAGACTAAGCTTTTACCCTTAATTCGTTGTTCTGGTCAGATTGATCGATTTTGTTGAGAAGATGAAGCTCTTGAGCTTTCAACATAACATCCACTTCAATTCCAAAAACAGAATGTTTACCCCCATTATCAGCTTGTAATTGGAGTAAAGAGTTAAGTTTGCGGTTTAAGATCTTGAACTGCTTCCTAGACATAAGCATGTTGTCGGGAATATTCTCCTCTTCAGGATCAAACTCAATGTCAGCAAAGGAACCAACGAACCCACAATCATCAGTTTCATCATCAAGAACTATTATGGGTTCTTCGATAGATTGTGATGGGAATAAGGAAGTAATGGGTTGATGCATAATTGTATTGAAAGTAGGAGAATGAGTAGATGAAGGGATATGAGATGTATTGGGAACAAGGAATAGTGGTAACGGAGTTGAAGTATCAATATTGGAGGTTTCGAAAGTAGATGATACGGCAAGATAAGGGTTACCTTGGGCTTCATGTGTCGAAACTCCATCACCCTTGTTGACATTTGCACCCGTATTAGATACGTTTGCAGTGATGCCCGAGGTTCGAACCTCCTCATGAAATGATTCGGTATTTGAAACCTCGGGTGGTATGACCGTTGTCTGCTCAGGAGTCAAAATCTTTGGTTGTTCACCGTGATTGATGGTTGTGTCCAATGTAGAAGTTTTCACAGTGCCATCAAGATTTCCAATCTCCTCGAAAGTCGACTTAACTGGAGAATCCACCACAGGTGAAGAAGCTTAGTATTGTATCTGCAAGTGGTGTTTTAGGAACCACTTCTTCGTCATTCGAATCTTCTTGCAATACCAATTTCCTTTGCTTCCTTTGTTTCTTTGAGATCTTCTTCGCCATATCTCATGCTCTGCTTTTCTTTGTTTGTGGAGAAACAAGGATAGGTATTTCACGAATGAGAACACCCTTTCAACCAATTTGTGGCTTTCTAACAAAGGAAGGTGAAAAACATCCAGAACTTTAAGGAGAATGGCGAGGTTTATGAGCCATTTTCTTGAGTCGTTTGAGAACACCAGTCTTCGAAGGTACCACATCCTTCAAAGGATCAACAGTTTCAGGAACAACGGGCTTTGAAATTTTCTTCGAAGCTTTTACTTTAATAGTGACCTTCTTTGGAGATTTCGCCTCTTTTTCAACTCAAACAACTGTCGAAGGGCTTGACTGAACTTCCTTCTTTGATACTCTTCTCTTCTTCGAAGGACCTTCAGTTGTCTTTGTAAATAACACCCCAGTTTCAACATCCGGATTAATCGTTGTTAAATAATTCACCAACACAGGATTCATATGATCAACCTTTCGAAGCATTGCATCTGGAATTCTAACATTACTCGGAAAAACTTCAGCATCATCTACAACAGTTTTAGGAAACTGATATAAAGCAAATCCAGTTGTTTCTTCATTTTTAGGGACTAGAATACCTTCTTTATCATAGAAAAACTGAAGAATAAGGCTCCAGTACCTAGAACACGAATTCCCATCCTTGGCATTTTATATACTCAATACTTTTAACAAATTCATCCCACATTTAAGTTGCATAATCAACTTGTAGGTCATAATAAATGCCAGCCACCATTGTGTATACTTCCAACCTTGCTTTATATAATCCCAAACTTCGACCTGTCAAGCATCGAAGATAGATTCCAAACAAAAAGTTCCAAATACACGGCAACCCTAATTTCTTGAACTCACTGATCTTGGTGATAGTAGGTTGATAACTCATCTCATTGAACATGTGAATTACTTGTTCATTTGAGACTTTGTAAAATGGTTCAGAATTAGGTATGTTCAAGATTTGGGCGAACAACTTCTTTGTCAGTCTGAACTTCTTGTCATTCATCAATTGAAAGGTAAAAATCATCATGGTTTTGTTGTATGTCGCAGTAGAACCATCCAAAGATTGCCAAGACATCGATACAACAAAAGAGTTGAACATGGCAATAGACAACACAAAACTCTTGAGAGCCACGATTAGCATTTGTAATTCCTCTGGATAAACACTTTCATCACTGTGAACTTGGTAATTTGTGCTTTGAATCCTCATCAGTGGTTGAGACGAGACATCATCTATGGTCAGCGATTGATGAGTAGCCATGATTAGGGTTTTGAAAAGAACTTGAAGAAACAGAGAGTATAATATCACCAATCTTTTGAAAATAATTTGTGAGCGTAAAATTGGAATGAATCCCCAAATCCCCTTTTATATGTAACCACAATTTGAATCCCAAACAGTTAGCATTAATAACCTTGCCACATGTTCCTTGAAAGTTATACCCGTAGCCGTAAAGCATGCCATGTCATAAAAAAGTGATGAGCACTTTACCCTAGGAAAGCGCACAGTAACCAAACCATCACATCAAACGTCGCTTCGATAGTACCCAGTGGATAAGTATGAAAAATCTTCGACATGGAGGTTGGGCTCTTTCACTTTTGGGTTTCAAAGAGAAGTCATATGCCAGACTTGCGAAATCATCAGCTTGAGTTGGTATTACTCAGAACCTCAAGGATTTCGTGAGTTCAATGTGTGCCAATGAAAAAGATAAGAAACAAATTAAAAAAATGAGTCATGTGATGTCGAAAATAAAATTTCGACACAAAGACAGTTAGATCCCAGGAAAAGATCGCTTCGTTAATTATCAAGAGTGATAATAATAGCTTGTGTGGTTTCCCGTAAAGTACAATCGAATACTTGTAGAGAAGTATCGAAGGGCATCTTTTTATATGGCTTCATGGGTTGGTTTGAGATTTCGTTACATATCACATCTAAACATAAGAGTGATACATTGTAAACGAAATTACTTGTTTGACCTGTGTAGTCAGGGACAAGTATGGCTTGGAAAAACATTTGAAATAACGAAGAATCAGACAAATACTTACACAGAAATCATATTCCACAAAACAAAAGTGTATTTGGATCTTGTTTGGTAAAAATGTCGTGGGTTTTTAAAACTTTTTAGCAAGACCACGCAAATAGATAGAATATGATTTTAAGTATCGAAATTTGGTACTGAAACAAATGTTTTGTTAAAATCTGGAACCAAGTTCCCCGTCAATTCCTAATGTTTTGAAAGTTTGGGTTTCACTTCCATCACGGTCTCATGATGTTAGATCATAAACATAGAGTTTTGATATGTCTAGATCCTGATTGGTTTATTTAGAAATCCCTTGGACATATGTCATCGTGTGTGATTGTGAAAGAACTTTAGGATGAAAAAGATTGGTTTAAAGATTCGAAAGTACCACTGTTATTCATTGACCAAACAGAAAACTCTAAACTCATTTGAGTAGAATATGTAGCTCAATGACTAATGGTAATATAGCCTAGTTGGGAAGAATCCTCAGAAGGAGAGATTCATTAAGGCTTCGAAACCTATTGAGTCGTGGAGGCTTGGGTCGACATGCTGCAGCATGCTTCTAGGGACATCCTAACTATGACATAGTTTCGAAAATATACCTTTCCCTTAAGCAGCAAGCATGAACCACCAAAAATCTTCATTAATACCTACTCAAGAAAATATAACAAACAAAATTATTTTTGGATTTTTAAGTTTTTGAGAAAAAATAATAAAAATAACGAATTTTTTTTGGTATTTTTGATATTTTGAAAAATAAAGAATATAATGAAAATCTTATTGTTGTTTTTAATCTTTGAAAACGAATTACAAAAATGAAAATCTTTTTGGTTGTTTTTTATTTTTGATAACGAAAATAATAGACAACAAAATTTTTTTACCTGACTATCGACAATTTAAAACATAGCAAAAGTAACGAAGATTTTTATCAAACCAATGAGCATAATGTCGAAAGCGAAGCATGTCGAAGCGTTGATTGTGAACAGTAACCGCTGAGTCATGAACAGTAAGTGCTGAATCGACATCCTTTCTCCATTTTGGCTTGTCATTCTATCGAAAGTTATCCATGAACAAAATTCACATTCATCATTCCTAAG
Organism: Lactuca serriola; assembly: GCF_051521515.1. Taxonomy (NCBI): domain Eukaryota; kingdom Viridiplantae; phylum Streptophyta; class Magnoliopsida; order Asterales; family Asteraceae; genus Lactuca; species Lactuca serriola. The sequence goes on along the minus strand of NC_136408.1, from coordinate 69,211,874 downwards.
CCATTTAGAATTCTTACAAAAGATTTTTCATCCAAGGGTTTTGTAAAGATATCAGCAAGCTGATCAGTGGTCTTTACAAAATGAACTTCTATGTTTCCATCTTCAACGTGATCTTTTATAAAATGGTAACGAAGAGCAATGTGTTTGGTTTTCGAACGTTGCACAGGGTTATGGTAGATGCGAATGGAACTTTGTGAATACAACATAATTTTCTTCATGTTGATTGCATAATCATGCAGTTGACTTTGTATCTATATGATTTGTGAAGTGCAAACTGCAGCCACAACATATTCTGCTTCTGTTGTGGAAATCGACACACATGTTTGCTTTTTCGATTCCCAGCTTATTAACTTCCCATCCAATAGTTGACATCCACCACTTGTGCTTTTTGATCAAGGTTACACCCTCCTAAATCAACATCTGAGAATGCCTGTATGAAAAATCCTGACTTCGAAGGATACCACAATCCTAACGAAGTTGATCCTTTGAGATAGCGAAATATGTTCTTTACTGCTGTCAGATGAGGTTCCCTGGGATTCGATTGGTACCTTGCACAATTGCACACAAAAAACATAATATTAGGTCGAATTGTCGTAAGGTAGAGTAATGAGCCTATCATGTTTCGATATATTGTGAGATTAATATTTGGTTTATCCAACCAAGGATTAAGTCTTGTTCCAACTGCCATTGGTACTCTCAGCTTTGTGCTATTCATCATTCCAAACATTTCCAGCAGATTTCTTGTGTACCTCTCTTGATTGATAAATATTCCTTCTCTGCTTTGACGAATATCTAATCCCAGAAAATTGTTTATAATATCTAATCCCAGAAAATTGTTTATCTTCCCCATCATACTCATCTCAAACTGACTTTTCATCAAATTTTCGAATTCTCTTGACAAAACAGGGTCAGTAGAGCCAAAAATAATATTATCAAAATAAATTGAACAAGCATAAGATGATCCCCAACTTTCTTTCGAAAGAGAGTGGGATCAACTGATCCTTGTTTAAATTTCGAATGCTTTAAAAAATTGGTAAGAGTTGCATACCAGGCTCTTGGTGCTTGTTTTAACCCATAAACAACTTTGTCTAAGATATAACAATGATCAAGATATTTTTCGTTAACAAATCCTGGAGGTTGTTCAACATACATAGTCTCTTCGAGTTCACCATTGAAAAATACACACTTGACATCCATCTGGTAGACATCAAAATCCTTGTGTGCTGCATAGGCCAAAAATATTCGAACTGCCTCGAGTCTTGAGACAACAGCGAAGGTTTCCTCATAGTCTATACCTTCTTGTTGCGAATAACCTTTAACTACAAGCCTAGCTTTGTTTCGAACAACGTTACCTTCTTTATCGGTTTTAATTTTAAAAATCCATTTTAATCCTATCACTGACACGTCTTTTAGTTTAGGAACTAGATGCCAAACTTTATTTCTTTCAAATTCAGCCAACTCAAATTGCATAGAAACAATCCAATCAGGATCTTCCATTGCAATCTTGACTGTTTTCGGTTCAATTTTCAAAATAAAAACATTGAACATGCAAAATTCCTGATGAGTATTGAGTACCTCATTCTTTGCACGTATTTGAGCTCTCTTTAATACTCCAACTTGTGGATCACCAAGAATTTGTTCATGTGGATGATTTCGAGTCCATCTGTCCATCAGAGGATATGTTGGATCAAAGTCCAACGGTGCATCTTCGAATGTTTCATCATTCTATGAAACTGCAATTGACACATTATCAATCGAATCATGAAAAATTTTGTGTTGACTATTTGAAATATTTGTTTGATTATCATTTTGCTACCCCGCAACAAAATTATCTTCTTGATGCTCCCCCTCAACATCAACATTCATTCTCCCATTCTCCCCCTCGAAAGTATGCTCCCCCTCAACATGAGTAGTCTTATGCAAGTGCTCCCCCTCCACTTGATTAGTTTGTAAAACTGGCAGACTTCCGTCATTTTCTTGAGAATTTGTTATCGAGTGTAAATCAACAATTGGTTGTATTATTGTCGAGTCATTAGAGTGTTTTGATGCTTTTGGAATTCGATTATCCTTAGCATAAATTTCAGCATCAATAGCCCTATCAGGAGAACGAAAAATTATCGTAATCAACATCGAATGAATTTATACTTTCATATTCATTATTTGATTCATTAATGATTGGTTGTTGTGGAAAACATTTTTCAACACTTTTGATATAGTAATCATCGAATGTGAGATTAAAAGTTTCTTCGATCTTCCTTGTTTGCTTGTTTAGCACCCTGGAAAAAATATCAACAATAACCAAAATCTACCTCTTCTTGTTGAGTGTTTCAACTGTTGAAGGACCACAAAGATCAATATGTAGAAGTTCCAAAGTTTCGACGATCTTTGTATCAGTCACAATTGAATGACCTTGTCTATGTTGTTTTCCTTGTTCGCAAGCTACACAAAGAGAATCATTATCAAATTTTAACACAGGAAAACCTCAAACAAGATCTTTTACCACCAATTTCTTTAGATTTAAAATTCAAATGTGACAATCTTCGATGCCACAACCAACTTATATCAGAGCAAGCCTTCAAAAGTAAACAAACAGAAGGAACACCAACAATGGGTTTGATGTCAAGTGTAAACATATCTCTTTTTCGTTTTGATTTAAGAATAACTTCTTTTGTTTCGATGTTGGATATGACACTTCCTTCTTCATTAAAAACAACTTGGTTGCCAGTGCCCACAACAAGTTGCGAAACACTGATCAAATTGTGTTGAAGACCTTCGACATAAGCAACTCTGTTGACTGTTAACTTCCCATTGGTCAACTTGCCATAACCTTTGACCTGACACTTGTTATTATTTCCAAATTTCACAACACCAGTGTAACGTCCCAAAATTCAAGCCCAAAAATTTCATTTTTGAGTTAATAATTTTTAAAACATTTTACCATAACATTGTCAGTAAAGCAACACATTACAAAATCATAAGGTTGTGTCCCAAACCATGACATCAAAAATAATGAAAATCAGAGTACACTCCCAGAAAATCCGATGCGGAATCATGTGTGTGTGTGATGCGATGCTTCACCGCCGGCTCCTTCCCCTTAGACGAAGAGGTATCTGAAACCAAACCAGAAACCGTAAACACAAAGCTTAGTGAGTTCCCCCATCATACCACATACCATACAATATCATCGGTATCTTTCAACCGGTAACCATCATCGACATCTTTCAACCGGTAACTGGGGATTATTCCACCCCTACCACTAGCATACAACATCAAGATATAAACATACAGTCAGGCATATCTAGGTACTGGCCTACCTGTCGGTCCTAAGGACCACTGTCAGGGAAACTGATCCCTACTATACACATAACATATCATACAGATAAATCTCATAACCAATACACATAACCAGACCAATATAATTATCACAAAGACAATCATCTCCTAAATATTCCTCTTTGGTGGGCCGACATTGTAGCCTTAGACCCACCCCTACTGGAAGGTAACTCACCTCGTATGAGTAGTTGCTGATAATCTGCGTGGGAAACCTCTGTCTGCTGCTGCTCTGCAAATCCTTCGGCTTTCAAACACTGCAAATGATGAACTAAACTTGAATCCTTCAGTTTCTTCAAGATCCTTCTATGCTCTTCCTTCTTCCAGGAACCGAGTGCTACAACCAGCATTGTCTAGACTTTGAAAATCTCTCAGGTTTTCCTTCTTCTTAGTCATGTGACGAGAGCAACCATTGTCGATATACCATTTGTCATCGTATTGCTCGTCACACAAAACCTGCAATCATTTAAAGAATTTAGGTCCCTAAGGCTGTTTGGGTCCTAGGTTATTAGAATAAAAGGCTAGATGTATCGAAGATCCTGTAACAACCCGAAATTTCGCTTCATTGCTTGTACCCCTTTTCGTAACTCATGTCGATAATCCAATTGTCGTTTCCAATTTCGTTTTCGATTCCGTCATTTAATTAAGTCATTAACGTGTATTTTATATTATGACTTAATGGGTGTCCTAATACCTTTATAACTCATTCTAACACCTCATATTAGTGATCGGAACATTTCTAGAATCAACCATATCGAGTTACGACAAATTAATCGGGTGCGACCAAAAGCCCCGTCTAAAGCCGGTATCGGGTAAAATTCCACCGTGTCCAAATCCCGAACACTATTTAAAGTGTTCTAAACTTCCATTTGGAGCTTTTGCTTCATCTCACTACTCTCTCTCTCTAACCTCTCTCCTCAACCAAAGATTCAAGGTCCAAAACATTGAATTAAGGCTCCGAATCTTTGAGGTAACATCCCCAACTTGTTGTTTAACCTCTTAGGCCTTCAAATTCGTGTTTAAATTATCATTTTAGACCTGGAACATGTGTTTACGGCCAAGGAGCATGCTTGGGCCGTAAACACCTAAAAACTTGGGTTTTAAGCAATTAAACCCTTCCAAATCAATTTTGGGACTTAGATACGACTATATGGCTTACAAATCCGGACTTAGAGCACACTAAACATAAATTTTGAGGAGCAAACTTGAGTTTACTGCCCAAGAACATGCTTGGGCCATAAACTCCTCATACATGGGGAGTAAACTCATTTTCTAGTGTTAAAAAGCCATATAACTTCACCAATAGCCTTGGAATAAATCCTATAATCATCTAAAAATAGTTTGGGGACCTTAAACATGTCAAACACCCTCCAATTAGGTGTTTACGGCCATGACATCCCAAGAATATGTTCCAGGGCCGTAAACTCCTAAAGATGAGTCATTTGGTGCCCTAAATTCATACCAAGGCTTGTAAAAATTATTGGAATCACATGTGATTAACCTAAGGCCATTAAATCATCAATCTAAGGGGGTATAGGAGTTTACGGCCATAAACTCCATGTTTAGGTCCGTAAACTCCCTTAAGTGATGTTATTGGTGATTTAATTTCCATCCCATGCCTTAGATAAAATTGTACCAACTCTTCCCAAGTGTATTGGACCATTTTAGCACCATAAAGCACCCAAACATGAGTTCACGGCCGTGAACTCATGTGTGTATAGTATAAGAGGCTGAAAACTCCATAAGGAGTTTACTCTTGAAGATAAAACTCAATTCCCAAGTCCCACACATCAATTTACGCCCGTATATGTCACCCGGGTCACTCCAAACACTCGTTTTGAAGTGTTTTCGCTCATTGGAGTGTATTATCATATCTAATTAGTAATTTAAAATCTAATTAAATATATTTGTATACCATTTCATATTACATAGGAACCTCGCGTGTTATACGGCCTCAAACCGACACTTAGCGTCCGAACCGACACGTTTTCTCGTATGTGAGTTCATACCCCTACCCTTTTTCAATGTTTTTTTTCAATGTTTTCAGGGGGGGAATACAAGCAAGAGTACAAGAATATCTTGTACTTAAATTCATGATTTCATTTACATGGTTCCATAATTCGTACATTTTTAAGAATTGAAAACCTATTAACAAACTGTTTTTAACTTGCAGAGTTGTTTGTTCAAACCGATTTTCAATTCTTATTATATACTATTATGTTGTATACTTCACAATTGATTGTTCACACTTATATTGATAGAGATCATAAAACAACTGTAATGACTATAATAAAACACCCTAGGCTCGAGTATAAAGGACATACACCATTTGAAAACATAAAACATTTGTAATGTCCTTAATAAAACACCTAGGCTCGAGTGTAAAGGAGTAGCACCATTAGAACTTAGTTAGTTATAGATACTACTTCCCTAGACACGAGAAGTAAAGAGTAATCTTAAATATTAGAGACACGTCCTCTGTAACACTTCCTTGGCACGAGAGAGTGGAGGACTACCCCTGTAACCAGAATCTCCAGGAGGGAGAACGTGACTTGAGTGTATAGATCTATACGGGACTGACAATCCCACACCTGGCTGCTAGCTACAGCCGAACCGAAAGGTTCAAGGGTGACGAAAGTCATAAAAAGGATACTGGCCCTGGCCCGAGTCATATCTAGTCTGAAGTATGGTTAAGGACTCGCAATCAAGATTATGAATACTTCACACTTAATTATTAGTTTTATGTACGTAATAAAACTAATGTACATTTAAGGATAATCAGACTTTCAGGAGAATTCGCACACACACACACATTCAGGAAATATGGGATTTTCCTGGGGATAACTTTGAACATAATCAGAACCGGTAACAATTCGTACACACACATTCAGGAAAATATGGGATTTTCCAGGGGATAACATTGAACATAATCAGAATTGGTAATAGTTCACACACACATGTAGGAAAATATAGGATTTTCCTGGGTAACAGTAGTACGTAACTAGAAAAGTGTAACAAGTTAGATAACCAAACTTTACAATTCACAAGAACAATCATGTTTTCAGTGTACATCTTTTACATTACATTTTGGATTTGGTAACCAACTTTTAAGAAAATATGGGATTTTCTTGGATAACCACTTTTTCAGGAAACTAAAGGAACTCGTACATTTTCAGAAAACTAACCGCTTATGAACTCACCGGCTTTATGCTGATTTTCAAACCGCTTGTATTCTCAGGTCCGCATTAGACAGGTACCCGACGATCTCTTTTGACGAAGACGGAGTGCGTAGAAGACTTGTCTCATTTTGTTCATATATACTATGTATCACATGTATAACTTTACTTTTGAAACAAATGTAAACTTTTCTATATGTAATGTAATGGTTGTTTTACTTTACTTACTATGTGCATTGGATTTGATACTCAACGTGGAGTCAACCCCAAAAATATTTCCGCCTTCGGTTTTCGGGGTGTTACATATTGGTATCAGAGCCCTTGTTTATAGTAAATGAAGTATACCAAACCTTACATGGTATAAAACTATAAACATTAAGGGGCCTAAGTGCTCTGAATTAAAAGTATCCATAAAAAAATATAAGTATTTTCAAAAGTATATAAGTATACCGAATCGTCGAGATCCGTAACTACAAGTAGAACAAAACATAAGTAAATGGGTGTTGTGTACTGCGGTTAAACCTGGGCAGTTATGTAGTCGTGTCTAGGGTCAATATAGTCTGGCCAACTATATTCATTCGAGACACGGCCAACATATGCTTGGGAGTGACTGTGGTATGCGGCATGCCTAAAACCTACCCTAATACCACAAACATCGAGCCAGTGTCGTAGCGAACCATGAAATACTATGGGAGTATTTCTCGAGCCGATCCTTGGTAGAAATCCTCGTTCATGAATTGTTCTTTAATCATTCCCTTAGCGATAATTTTCTTGCTTTAATAACTATTTCCCTGCTTTATCGCTTATTCAGCATATATCTGTCATATCTCTTGATTCAATTCAGAGGACTTATCATCCTCTCTTTCTTGATCTTATTAGATCAAGATGCCTCCCAGAAAGAGACCCAGCTCCAGGACCAACAACCCTCCGCCACCACCTCCTCCCCAAATTGCTCATGTAGTATTCCAGGCATCTGTTACAGCCGCAGTGGCCGCTGCCATGTCTCAACGGAACTCTGGCGGTTCCGGTGATTCGGGAGGTGGTACCCAAACCCAAAACCAAGAAAGCAGTCAGGTACACCGAAAAGGGAGTTCCTATAAAGATTTCATGAAAGCAAAACCCACGTCCTTTGATGGCATTGGAAGTGTCATTTCCCTCACCAGATGGTTCGAGAAGATCGAATCCATCTTTGAAATTTGCGCCTGCTCAGAATCTGACAAGGTGAAGTTTGCCGCCTGCACCTTTATCGACAAAGCTCTGACTTGGTGGAACGGCTGAGTCAAATCCCTAACCTTACCTGTAGCCAACGCCATGGGATGGGAAGCCATGAAGGAACTTCTGCTGGCTGAGTACTGCCCTCGGGGCGAAATGCAGAAGTTAGAACACGAACTCTGGAACCTGAAGATGAAGGGTTCCGATATCATCGCTTACACTTCCAGCTTCAATGACTTAGCATTACTCTGCCCGGGAATGGTTACCCCGGGGAGTAAGAAGATAGAGAGATTCATCTGGGGGCTGACCCAGCCAACGAAAGGAAACGTCATAGCTGCGAGGCCGGATACATAACGCCTAGCACAAATCCTAATCGATCATAGTGAGGACCTTGAGGAGGCAACTACCACTCCTGAGCCAACAGAGAGGAGTGGTGAGAAAAGAAAAATTGGGAAGAAGGAGAAAAGTCAGACATCGCAGGAGTCTTCAAAGAGGCAGCAAACGGTGGCAGTGCATGCTGCCACTTCCCCTGTAACTGTTTTTGTTGTTGGATCCTCAACTCGAAAACCTGCCAGTAGGTACGCTGGAACCCTTCCTAGTTGTGACAAGTGCAACTATCATCACCTTTCTTCCGGTCCATGTATAGAGGTATTTTGCAACAGTTGTGGCATAAAGGGTCACATGGCGAAAACTATAAGACACCAACTCAATCAGCGAGTCAAACTTCCGGAGCGGGCATTGGTCGGGCTTGCTATTGTTGTGGAGAAGTTGGAAATTTCAAGCGAAACTGCCCCAAGGCAGTAACATCTGGCAACACCGGAAGAGTTCTAGCGATAGGACAAGAGGAGACTACCACCGACCCCACCGTTGGCACATGTATATTTCCCCTCGTTAAATTTTATGTCTGTGATTCTTTTCGATTCTAGCACTGAAAGAAATTCGCTGACCATCCATTTGAACATCTTTTAAACCCTGTCGTTCGTGAGTAATCGAAAACGTATACTGTCGAGATGATTATCAAGTGAGAATGAGAACGCTAACGTCATATCCGTAGATTGTATCCTCAATCCGAACAATTATTCTTTTCCATTCGATCTAATGGCTAACTTTTCATGAAATGCTTAAATGCCATCTGTGGCATGTAATGAACGAGCCTCATACATGTTGTTGTTCTTAATTTCAAGAAAGCCATCTGTCTTAGTTTTCCTCTGACCCGACTCTCATGGTCTTCGTGCATCAAAGCTAAAAACTTTTTCCCATGTATTCCTTGTCCGTGTGATCATCGAGAACGAGAAGTCTACAGCTCTTTCCCGATGCCATTTTCCGAAGAATTCTTGAGAATTCTTTCCGAATGCATAGTCAAGTCTCGCATCGACTTAATCCCTGGAATTACCTTGTAGCCAAAACCTTAGTGAGGACGATGTGTCCAAGACAGCAACCAGGGCTTGATATGATCACTACGAGGTAGTAGTGGTGCCCTTCGGTCAAACCATTTTCCTGATCACGTAGATTAGCAAAGCAGTCATACTCATGGACCTTTCCAAAATCTAAGGCAATAAAGAATTAGTTGGCACCGGGGGTACCCATAGAAACCCGTCAACTCTTGGGTCCCGCCGACTAATTATTGCAAAACCGCCTAGAAATTCCTTTAGAACCATCGGACCCTTAGCTACTCTGTCGTGTGAAAATGTACCCACTTGTTGTAAGTCTTACTCTGGAAAGACATATTACGCCTTTGAGAAGTGCGGAAAACTTAACTCGTGGAACATTATACCCTTCGATATCCTCGTTAGGAATCGATTCCGTAGCCCTCTCCGAGTTATCTTCAGAACTCAACAACAACCATTTGGAATTCCACGTCGTTATTCGTAAGGAGTGCCGACCTGACGAAACCCTAGTAATCCCTTTGATGAGATCGAAATCATCGGAAGTCCGAACCTTCATGAATGAATCAATTGATATCATGGATTGATAGGTTTACCGTTCAAAACAAAGCCGCATCCCGACAGTGAGGGTTCGCTGGAATGTCAAGCGGAGACCCGATTCCACTTAGGAGCATGAAGAACCGAAGCAGTAGATCCATCCTCATATCTCTTTTCACTTCGCGATATGTGTTCAAATCTTTGAATTTCGAGACGAAATTCCCTCTAACGTAGGGATAATGTAACAACCCGAAATTTCGCTTCATCGCTTGTACCCCTTTTCGTAACTCATTTCGATAATCCAATCGCCGTTTCCAATTTCGTTTTCGATTCCGTCATTTAATTAAGTCATTAACGTGTATTTTATATTATGACTTAATGGGTGTCCTAATACCTTTAGAACTCATTCTAACACCTCATATTAGTGATCGGAACATTTCTAGAATCAACCATATCGAGTTACGGCAAATTGATCGGGTGCGACCAAAAGCGCCGTCTAAAGCCGGTATCGGGTAAAATTCCACCGTTTCCAAATCCCGAACACTATTTAAAGTGTTCTAAACTTCCATTTGAAGCTTTTGCTTCATCTCACTACTCTCTCTCTAACCTCTCTCCTCAACCAAAGATTCAAGGTCCAAAACATTGAATTAAGGCTCCAAATCTTTGAGGTAACATCCCCAACTTGTTGTTTAACCTCTTAGGCCTTCAAATTCGTGTTTAAATTATCATTTTGGACCTGGAACATGTGTTTATGGCCAAGGAGTATGCTTGGGCCGTAAACACCTAAAAACTTGGGTTTTAAGCAATTAAACCCCTCCAAATCAATTTTGGGACTTAGATACGACTATATGGCTTACAAATCCGGACTTAGAGCACCCTAAACATAAATTTTGAGGAGCAAACTTGAGTTTACTGCCCAAGAACATGCTTGGGCCATAAACTCCTCATACATGGGGAGTAAACTCATTTTCTAGTGTTAAAAAGCCATATAACTTCACCAATAGCCTTGGAATAAATCCTATAATCATCTAAAAATAGTTTGGGGACCTTAAACATGTCAAACACCCTCCAATTAGGTGTTTATGGCCATGATACCCTAAGAATATGTTCCAGGTCCGTAAACTCCTAAAGATGAGTCATTCGGTGCCCTAAATTCATACCAAGGCTTGTAAAAATTATTGGAATCACATGTGATTAACCTAAGGCCATTAAATCATCAATCTAAGGGGGTACAGGAGTTTACGGCCGTAAACTCCCTTAAGTGATGTTATTGATCATTTAATTTCCATTCCATGCCTTAGATAAAATTATACCAACTCTTCCCAAGTGTATTGGACCATTTTAGCACCATAAAGCACCCAAACATGAGTTCACGGCCGTGAACTCATGTGTGTATAGTATAAGAGGCCGAAAACTCCATAAGGAGTTTACTCTTGCAGAGCAAACTCAATTCCCAAGTCCCACGCATCAATACACGCCCGTATATGTCACCCGGGTCACTCCAAACAATCGTTTTGAAGTGTTTTCGTTCATTGGAGTGTATTATCATATCTAATTAGTAATTTAAAATCTAATTAAATATATTTGTATACCATTTCATATTACATAGGAACCTCGCGTGTTATCAAGCCTCGAACCGACACTTAGCATCCGAACCGACACGTTTTCTCGTCTGTGAGTTCATACCCCTACCCTTTTTCAATGTTTTTTTTTCAATGTTTTCAGGGGGGGAATACAAGCAAGAGTACAAGAATATCTTGTACTTAAATTCATGATTTCATTTACATGGTTCCATAATTCGTACATTTTTAAGAATTGAAAACCTATTAACAAACTGTTTTTAACTTGCAGAGTTGTTTGTTCAAACCGATTTTCAATTCTTATTATATACTATTATTGTAACAACGCAAATTTTTCCAAACAAATTTTTCATTTTAAAAATAAATTATTTTCATTCAAAACAAGGCATAAGTAATTTAAGTGTCATATCAAATACAAATTGTATAAATCCCAAGATCATAAAAGCATCCTTCAGTGTGTATCGATCACGCCGGCGCCTTCCCACGGTCCTCGCTAGTACCTGAAACACATACATGACAACTGTAAGCATAAATGCTTAGTGAGTTCCCCAATATACAACTTACGCACATACGCCTTTCCAGGCCCTGACCTTCCGGTCATCAACACAACGCCTTCCGGCCCATAACATAATCGCCTTCCGACCCATAACATACATAGCACATATAACAAACAGCTTACCACACATAGCATACATATCACATATCATATCTGACCTTCCGGTCACACAGTCAACCCTTCCGGGTACAGTATAGTGAGAAGACTCACCTCGTGAATGCTGAAAGCTAGCGAATCCTGAAATCACTCGTGCACAATCCGACGAGCTACAACCTCCCTATAACATCATATATCTCTCATTAACACTTATATCTTCTAAGTGTGACTATCCCTAAGAATTCAGACTTAGGTCAACTCTGGTCAACGGTCAACGGTCAACTCGACCGGACTCGGCGAGTACCATGGCGACTCGGCGAGTCTAGACGTCCTCCAACTCTCTGGGGTTCCCTATCTACTCGTCGAGTATCCTCCTTGACCCAACGAGTTACTCCTGGAAGAATCGCAGGGCCACCCCGACTCAACTCGCCGAGTCTGAAGAACAACTCGACGAGTCCCAGTTAATCTTCAAGCTACTCGCCGAGTCTGCTCATCGAACTCGGCAAGTCCATGCCATGCAACCGCTCAAACTGCATCTTAAGGTCAGAACTGCTTCGACCATTCCTAGGTCTGGCCTTCCTAGGATGATCCATCACGTGAAGTCCTCATTTCAGTGCTCATGATACACCATGTGATTCATAATTTACATTTTGACCTAAGGCATAAGGATTCCAATCCAAAACCTTCATCAATTCCCGAAATGCATAGACATGGGACATTCTGGACCTCCAAAGGTCTCAATACAGGGTTACACTCGTTTAGGGGACTAGGGTAACAGTCAATCTAATCACACAAGGGTTCCATAAACCCTAAATCCATAAATACATCAATAAAGCAGAGCATACACGAATTCTTACCTGGATGATGTATTCTCTGTGTCCCCAACCCTCAGAATGTGACCCCCTTGCTGCTCCTTTAGCCAATCTCTTCTCTTCCTTGCACAACCACTCTTCTATAATCAACAATGGCCTATGATTCTTGCTCCAGATGCACACAATCGATTTAGGGTTCTTCTCATAAGGCTAAAATGAATAATGACGGCCAATAAGTCTCCTTTATACGTCCCAAACCTGAACGGTTAGGGTTTTCGCTAAACAGCGTAGACTCGCCGAGTCCATAACTGGACTCGTCGAGTCCAGTCGCGAACCCGCGACCAATTCTGCGATCCTACTCGGCGAGTCTAGGCTCCAACTCGCCGAGTCCCCTCTTAAATCACCTCAAAACATAATTTAATAATACCTGAGATTTCGGGCTGTTACAACTCTCCCCCACTAGGATTAGACTTCGCCCTCGAAGTCTCACTCTGCAAATAGTTCCGGATGCTGCTCCCGCATCTCACGTTCCGGCTCCCAAGTCATTTCCGATCCCTTACGGTGTTGCCACTGAACCAACACCAGAGGTACCTCTTTGTTCCTCAGAACCTTGATCTTCCGATCCCTGATGGCCACTGGTCTCTCGTCATAATTCAGGCTCGCATCCACCTGAATGTCCTCTAATGGAACCACTGTCGACTCATCGGCTATGCACTTCCTCAATTGCGACACATGGAAGGTGTCGTGGATCTGTCCCAACTCCGCTGGCAACTCCAACCGATAGGCTACCCGGCCTATCCTTGCAATCACACGAAATGGCCCAATATACCGGGGCCCCAACTTGCCCCTCTTCCTAAATCGAATCACTCCCTTCCAAGGAGAGACCTTCAGTAGAACGAAGTCGCCGACTTGAAACTCAAGCTCGGATCGGCGCCTATCTGCATAACTCTTCTGTCGGCTCTGGGCGGTCAATAACCTTTGTCTAACTTGCTGAATCTGCTCTGTCGTCTGAAGCACGAGCTCTGTGCTGCCCATCACTCTCTGTCCCACCTCTCCCCAGCAAATGGGGGTCCGACACCTCCTACCATACAACAGCTCAAAAGGCGGCATACAATGCTCGAATGATGGCTGTTGTTGTAGGAAAACTCTGCTAAGGGTAAATACGCATCCCAGCTACCCCCGAAGTCCAACACACACGCTCGAAGCATGTCCTCCAGCGTCTGAATCGTCCGCTCGCTCTGACCGTCTGTCTGGGGATGGTATGCGGTACTAAAATGCAATTTAGTACCCAGTTCCTCATGGAATTTCTTCCAGAATCTGGAAGTGAAGCGCACATCACGGTCTGAAACAATCGAGACCGGCACTCCATGCCGAGATACTAATTCTCTCACATATATATCCGCCAACTTCTCCGCTGAAGAGCTCTCGCTGATGGCAAGGAAGTGTGCACTCTTCGTCAACCTATCCACAATCACCCAAATTGCATCAACTCCCCTGGCAGTTCTCGGCAATTTGGTGATGAAGTCCATAGTGATTTGTTCCCACTTCCACTCAGGAATCTCCAATGGCTGTAACTTGCCATGCGGTCTCTGGTGCTCGGCCTTAACCCTACGGCAGTTCAAGCACCTCTCAACGAACCATGCCACGTCCCTCTTCATACAGGGCCACCAATACTCCTTCCTCAAATCCAAATACATCTTTGTAGCACCGGGATGGATCGAGAATTTCGATCTATGAGCCTCTTCCATCAAAGTAATCCGTGTACCGCCCACGAATGGTACCCAGATCCGGCCCTGAAACGTCATAAGCCCTCACCCCATCCTTAACGAACTCTTGAATTAACCCCACAACCCGCTCTTTCTTCTGCATTTCTGGCCGCACAGCCTCGGCCTGTGCCCCACGAATAGCATCCAATACTGGAGTCATCACAGCCAGTCTCAAGCATACATCTCGCAATGGAGTGCTCTCCGCCCTGCGGCTCAATGCATCGACTACCACATTAGCCTTGCCCGGGTGGTACAGGATCTCACAATCATAATCCTTGACTACATCCAACCACCTCCTCTGACGCATATTTAGGTTGGGCTGATCCATCAAATCTTTCAAGCTTTTATGGTCTGTGTATATCGTACATCGAACCCCATACAGGTAGTGACGCCAAATCTTGAGAGCGAACACTACTGCCCCCAACTCTAAATCATGCGTGGGATACCTCGCCTCATGAGGCTTCAGCTGCCTCGACGCATAAGCTATCACATGACCCCTCTGCATCAACACTGCACCCAGTCCCGAAATCGATGCGTCACAATATACTACAAAATCTTCCATTCCTTCCGGGAGAGCTAATACTAGGGCTTCGCACAACATTTGGCGAAGTGTCTCAAAGGAGGTCTGCTGCTCGGGCCCCCATGAGAATGCAACACCCTTCCGGGTCAATCTGGTGAGCGGCACTGCGATCTTGGAGAAATCCTTAATGAATCTCCGATAATACCCTGCCAACCCAAGGAAACTCCTGATCTCAGAGGGTGACTTCGGCACCTCCCAGCTCATCACCGCCTCAACCTTGGCCGGATCGACCAATATCCCTTTCTGATTAACCACATGTCCTAGAAATTGGACCTCCCGCAACCAGAAATCACATTTGGAGAACTTTGCATAAAGCTTCTCCGACCTCAATACCTCAAGGACCTCCCTCAAATGCTCCTCATGCTGCTCTCTAGATCTCGAATACACCAGAATGTCGTCGATAAATACAATCACTGACCGATCCAACATCAGCCTGCATACCCTGTTCATGAGATCCATGAACACAGCCGGGGCATTGGTGAGCCCGAAAGGCATCACCACTAACTCATAATGCCCATATCGTGTCCTAAACGCTGTCTTCTGGACGTCCTCATCCCGCACTCTCACCTGATGGTACCCTGACCTCAGATCGATCTTGGAAAACCAAGATGCTCCCTGCAACTGATCGAATAAGTCATCGATCCTCGGTAACGGATAACGGTTCTTGACCGTCAACTTGTTCAACTCCCGGTAATCAATACACATCCGGTGTGAACCATCCTTCTTCTTGACGAACAGAATAGGTGCTCCCCACGGCGAACTGCTCGGCCGAAGGAATCCCTTCCCCAGCAACTCCTGGAGCTGCGAGGACAACTCTTGCATCTCTGGAGGTGCAAGACGATAAGGCACCTTAGCAATAGGCGCGGCCCCCAGAACCAGGTCAATACCAAACTCTACTTGTCTCACAGGAGGTACTCCCGGCAGCTCCTCGGGAAAAACATCTGGAAACTCACGCACCACTGGGACCTCCTCCACTGACCTCGGTCTCTCGGAAACCTCCCGCGTATCCATCACATACGCCACGAAACCCTTACAGCCCTGCTGTAGACACTGCCTCGCCCTAGCGGCCGAACAAAAAGCAGATCCCGAACGGGTACCCTCGCCGTACACCGAAAGAACTCCCCCACTATGGTCTCGTATAGTCACCAGCTGACGCTCACAGTCGATGACAGCGCCGACTCGGCTCAACCAGTCCATGCCCACGATGACACAGACGTCACCCATCGCAATAGGAATCAGGTCAATCGGGAACTCAACCCCGAAAATCTCTAGCACACATCCCCGAAGAACCTCCGTGGCATAAATCAATTTCTCGTCAGCTATAGAAACTCTCAAAGGTCAACTCAATGACTCAGGATTAACGCTGATATGCTGACTAAAGGCTAAAGATACAAAGGACCTACTCGCACCCGAGTCAAATAACACTAAGGCAGGCACAGAGTTCACAAGGAAAGTACCTACGCATATAACAACATAAGCATAACATCTCAACATTAAAATAAATACATGAATTACAACATACCTGCCACGACATCGGGCGCAGCGCGGACCTCCTCCGCAGTCAGCTGAAAGGCTCTCCCACGAGCCCTCGGGGCCTCGACCTTCACCGGTCGAGTCTCAGTAGTCCTGGCAGTAGGTGCAGATCCCTGACGAAGCTGAGGGCACTCGGCCTTCCGATGGCCGGTCTGGTTGCAATGAAAGCAAACCATAAACCCCTTGGGGCACTCCCTAGCAATGTGCCCCTCCTTGCCGCACTTGTAGCAAGCACCGGCTCGACACGCCCCATCGTGACCCTTGCCGCACTTTCCGCAAGTGCGGCTCTTCAAACCTCCCATCCTCGAATCGGCGGACTTGGTCCGCTTGGCTGCCGGCTGAGACTGAGCCGGCCGCCGGTCTGCCTGCGGAGACTCGGCCTCCTCCCTGGCCTGAGTCTCCAACTCGATCTCACGCTTCCTGGCATTCGCCTGAAGCTCAGTAAAAGTATGATAGGTGGAGTTTGACACAAACTCCCGGATATCCCTCCTCAAGACACCCAAGTACCGGCTCATCCGAGCCTGCTCTGTGGACACCAGCTCGGGGCAAAACATCGCCCTCTCATGAAACTTCCGCGTGATCGCCGCCACCGAGTCAGTACCCTGCTTGAGGGTTAAGAACTCCTGAACCAATCGTTCCCGCTCCACCGGGGGAACGTACTCATCCCTGAACATGGCAGTAAACCCCTCCCATGTCACTGCTGTAGTTTCTGCCAAAGTGAAGTTCGCCGTCACGAACTTCCACCAGTCCTTCGCTCCCAGACGGAGCTGGTTCAAAGCGAATCGTACCCTCAGGTGCTCCGGGCATGAACAAGTGTAGAAGCACCCCTCTATATCCGCGATCCACCTCATCGCAGCAATCGGATCCTGCGTCCCATCGAACTCTAGTGGCTTCGTGTTGCTGAACTCTCGGAACAGCAACGAGTCACTCCCCTGTGGCCTGGCAGCGGCCACAGTTGCGGTAGCTGCAGCGGCTGCAGCTTCAGTCAATGCGGCGTACCGCTCATCAAACGTCTCCATCAGGGTGGTCTTAATAGACCCAAACATCTCCGGGATCTCAGCCCGGATCGCCGCCGCTACCTCCTCGTGAATCATCTGACGAATCTCCTCGTCACTCACACCGCTCGTACTCGCTCCGTGGCGTGGTCTAACCATGATGTCTCTGAAATACAACATAGAACTATCAGAGACTCCATCGAGTGTAATCGCACTCGATAACGCAACCCCACTCAGTCTCCGATATCCAGGGATTCTTACTTGGGCCTCCCACTGACCCGGTGCCTTCGGTAGTACGGGCCCAATACTACCGACCACACCGCATCAGCATTCATCCCAAATCTTCCTCCCCAAACCCCGGATAGTGAGTACTCTACTTCTGCTATGCACTATCTACTCGCACACTAACAAGCATCTCATATCGGCAAATTTCCTTAGACTAAGGCATCACAAATCAGGCCACTCTAGTCTTATCATGAATACCTAGTCTTCTAGCGTGCATAACAATTCATATCATATAATATTGTAAGGTATTTTGGGGATCTTTACCGTTCGGGCGCTGACTGATCGTACACACTGCTTCTTTCTTGCTTACCACAAAACCGTTTACAAAACTTTATGCCCTTATTTAAAAAGTTTCCTCAAATCCTCGGTTTGAGTTCAGTTACCCCTGAAGGTGCACCCGAATCCCTCAAACCTGGCTCTGATACCAATTGTAACAACGCAAATTTTTCCAAACAAATTTTTCATTTTAAAAATAAAGTATTTTCATTCAAAACAAGGCATAAGTAATTTAAGTGTCATATCAAATACAAATTGTATAAATCCCAAGATCATAAAAGCATCCTTCAGTGTGTATCGATCACGCCGGCGCCTTCCCACGGTCCTCGCTAGTACCTGAAACACATACATGACAACTGTAAGCATAAATGCTTAGTGAGTTCCCCAATATACAACTTACGCACATACGCCTTTCCAGGCCCTGACCTTCCGGTCATCAACACAACGCCTTCCGGCCCATAACATAATCGCCTTCCGACCCATAACATACATAGCACATATAACAAACAGCTTACCACACATAGCATACATATCACATATCATATCTGACCTTCCGGTCACACAGTCAACCCTTCCGGGTACAGTATAGTGAGAAGACTCACCTCGTGAATGCTGAAAGCTAGCGAATCCTGAAATCACTCGTGCACAATCCGACGAGCTACAACCTCCCTATAACATCATATATCTCTCATTAACACTTATATCTTCTAAGTGTGACTATCCCTAAGAATTCAGACTTAGGTCAACTCTGGTCAACGGTCAACGGTCAACTCGACCGGACTCGGCGAGTACCATGGCGACTCGGCGAGTCTAGACGTCCTCCAACTCTCTGGGGTTCCCTATCTACTCGTCGAGTATCCTCCTTGACCCAACGAGTTACTCCTGGAAGAATCGCAGGGCCACCCCGACTCAACTCGCCGAGTCTGAAGAACAACTCGACGAGTCCCAGTTAATCTTCAAGCTACTCGCCGAGTCTGCTCATCGAACTCGGCAAGTCCATGCCATGCAACCGCTCAAACTGCATCTTAAGGTCAGAACTGCTTCGACCATTCCTAGGTCTGGCCTTCCTAGGATGATCCATCACGTGAAGTCCTCATTTCAGTGCTCATGATACACCATGTGATTCATAATTTACATTTTGACCTAAGGCATAAGGATTCCAATCCAAAACCTTCATCAATTCCCGAAATGCATAGACATGGGACATTCTGGACCTCCAAAGGTCTCAATACAGGGTTACACTCGTTTAGGGGACTAGGGTAACAGTCAATCTAATCACACAAGGGTTCCATAAACCCTAAATCCATAAATACATCAATAAAGCAGAGCATACACGAATTCTTACCTGGATGATGTATTCTCTGTGTCCCCAACCCTCAGAATGTGACCCCCTTGCTGCTCCTTTAGCCAATCTCTTCTCTTCCTTGCACAACCACTCTTCTATAATCAACAATGGCCTATGATTCTTGCTCCAGATGCACACAATCGATTTAGGGTTCTTCTCATAAGGCTAAAATGAATAATGACGGCCAATAAGTCTCCTTTATACGTCCCAAACCTGAACGGTTAGGGTTTTCGCTAAACAGCGTAGACTCGCCGAGTCCATAACTGGACTCGTCGAGTCCAGTCGCGAACCCGCGACCAATTCTGCGATCCTACTCGGCGAGTCTAGGCTCCAACTCGCCGAGTCCCCTCTTAAATCACCTCAAAACATAATTTAATAATACCTGAGATTTCGGGCTGTTACAATTATGTTGTATACTTCACAATTGATTGTTCACACTTATATTGATAGAGATCATAAAACAACTGTAATGACTGTAATAAAACACCCTAGGCTCGAGTATAAAGGACATACACCATTTGAAAACATAAAACATTTGTAATGTCCTTAATAAAACACCTAGGCTCGAGTGTAAAGGAGTAGCACCATTAGAACTTAGTTAGTTATAGATACTACTTCCCTAGACACGAGAAGTAAAGAGTAATCTTAAATATTGGAGACACGTCCTCTGTAACACTTCCTTGGCACGAGAGAGTGGAGGACTACCCCTGTAACCAGAATCTCCAGGAGGGAGAACGTGACTTGAGTGTATAGATCTATACGGGACTGACAATCCCACACCTGGCTGCTAGCTACAGCCGAACCGAAAGGTTCAAGGGTGACGAAAGTCATAAAAAGGATACTGGGCCTGGCCCGAGTCATATCTAGTCTGAAGTATGGTTAAGGACTCGCAATCAAGATTATGAACACTTCACACTTAATTATTAGTTTTATGTACGTAATAAAACTAATGTACATTTAAGGATAATCAGACTTTCAGGAGAATTCGCACACACACACATTCAGGAAAATATGGGATTTTCCTAGGGATAACTTTGAACATAATCAGAACTGGTAACAATTCGTACACACACACATTCAGTAAAATATGGGATTTTCTTGGGGATAACATTGAACATAATCAGAATTGGTAACAGTTCACACACACACATGTAGGAAAATATAGGATTTTCCTGGGTAACAGTAGTACGTAACCAGAAAAGTGTAACAAGTTAGATAACCAAACTTTACAATTCACAAGAATAATCATGTTTTCAATGTACATCTTTTACATTACATTTTGGATTTGGTAACCAACTTTTAAGAAAATATGGGATTTTCTTGGATAACCACTTTTTCAGGAAACTAAAGGAACTCGTACATTTTCAGAAAACTAACCGCTTATGAACTCACCAGCTTTATGCTGATTTTCAAACCGCTTGTATTCTCAGGTTCACATTAGACAGGTACCCGACGATCTCTTTTGACGAAGACGGAGTCCGTAGAAGACTCGTCTCATTTTGTTCATATATACTATGTATCACATGTATATCTTTACTTTTGAAACAAATGTAAACTTTTCTATATGTAATGTAATGGTTGTTTTACTTTACTTACTATGTGCATTGGATTTGATACTCAACGTGGAGTCAACCCCAGAAATGTTTCCGCCTTCGGTTTTCGGGGTGTGACAGATCCAATTATCCAGTTTCAAACTTTTGTTTTGATATTATAAATTAATTCCACATTATTATTTAATGGTATCGAAATGTGATCATTCGAAGATTTAAAGTCAACATCAATGTGCACCTCATTCTTCTTAGGTTCTTTCTTACTAGCTTTTTTTGTCGAAGCTTATCTCCATTTTTGAACAGAAGGATTTGATTCTTTTGAATAAGAACTTCCATTTGACAATTCATTTAGATACTTATCATATGCATCCTTAATTTGTTCTTGAGAGAATTTCCCAGATTAAAAACTCTTTCCATTTCCTTCCAACCAATGATTGATATTTTTCACATCTGTTTTTCCTTTCACAAAGTAGCTTTTGCGGGTTGTTTCGAAGGTGGGTTTTGAAAATGAGGTTGATTAGTCTTGAAAGATTCATTTCTTCTCCCTTGAAATTTGAATTTCTCAAAGTGTCTTGTTGGCTTTCTTGTCGAAACATGAGGATTGTAACGATTCTGAAATCGATTTTGATATATTCTTCTTTTAAAAAATGGTTAGTGAATTTGAACCTGATTTTGGTAAGGAACACGATGATAATTCTTTTGTTCGTTTGATCAAAAATCACTTCATTGAAAATTATTTTGTGAAAAACTTTGATTGTTAGAATTCTTAACAAAACTTTTTTGTTGACTTTTCACATAATTCTTATGATAAGAAGTTTGAACATTTGACTTTTGATTTGGTTTCGAAACATGTTCCTTGTCTTTAGAAAAATCTTTTTGTGAATACGACGGTTTTGACATTGATTTCTTTTCACCAGAAAATGAATTTTGTGATTTTGTCTTAACAAATTTAGACTTTTTCTTTTCAGTCTTTTTGGAAGAAAAATTTTGTTGTTTCTTTTTAGACACATAAGTATTCCAATAAGCCTTGTTTGGTGTCTTATTCATTGAAATCCCATTTTCTTCTGAAATCTTTTGAATCTTTTCTTTTTCACTCTGAATTTTATTAATTGGGTTTTCAACCTTTGACGATTCAGTTTTAACCATCCAAGTTCGACTTGGCTTTTGTCTTTGAAAAGTGTATGAGTTTTTGGTAAGATTGTTCTCAATGGTGCTTTGATTTGAGAAAAATCCTTCCTTCGAAGCTTTCTTATTGTCCTCTTCAACCAATTTGTTTATCTTTGGATTCACACTTTCTCCATTTCCCTTAGTGACAAAAACTTGGTTTGGAAAGACAACATTATCAGTTCACTTGAAGTTTGGATAAACCACAGAATTAGGTTCAAGATAATGAGAACCTTTTTCTTTCATGATTTTGTCAAATTTCTTTGTTTCTTCATACACCTGATCTTCAACAATTCAAGGAGTTTTTGTTTCTTTCAAAACATTTGAATTAATTGTTTCCTTCTAAAAATCATCATCATCATCACTGTCAGTCTGACTATCTTCGACAGTCACATGGTCAAGGTCAAAAACTTTCGAAGTAGAGGGTTGGTCTTTGTCAACTTTAATATTCGAATCATGACATTTTTCTTTACCCATGGCTAATGATTTGACATTAATGACAGATAATTGAGAACAATCAACAACTTCCTCTGCTTCAAGTTCACTGATATTGTCATCTTCGATATCAACAAAGTCGTTTTGGGAGTCAGAAGTTGAATTCTCAGTCTTTTTCAAAATCTTGATTTGTTCATTTACAGTCAAATTCTTATTAACTATATCAACAAGATCATTAGCATATAGATGTTAATCAATTTTCACTATTCCATAGGGATATCTATTATCAGGGACTTTATCAAAGTCAGAAATAGTCATCTCACAATCATAAGAAGTTGCATCTCCTTTTCCCTTTCTAAAGATAAGAATGGTAGAAGCTTCCTATGTTGTTCTTTACTTATGTCACTAGAGTGATGCAATTCAGTCAGTTTACAATAGAGTCCTTTAGCAGAATTACAGTAAATATTCCTTTGTTTTAACAAAATCATATTATTTGCATTCAAACTATCTCTATCAATCATGATGTTCGTTATTTGCAGCTTTAGATGATCTATCCTAGCCTTCTTCGCCTCCAAAATCCTTTAGGTTTGTAGTAATTGAGTACTAGATTTTTTAGCCTCATTGCTAGCAGAAATCACTAGATTATTAACATAAGTAACAGAAACATCAAACTCGGTTAACACAAAATTATAAGAACTTGAAGGAATATTAAAGGATTGAAGTAGAGAACGTACATTCGAAGTCATTGGTGCTTTGTCTGCTGATGTCGAACCAAAGCAACGACCAGTAATCTTCTCTTCTTCATCTTCCTCATACTTTGCAAACATGGCTCCATGTATCGGATTTCTCATCTCTTCGTCATCCGAGCCTGAAGACCAGACTTGGTATGTCCCATCATTTTCATCTTCTCTTATTGCTACCAACGACATCCCGTTCAACTTACCCTCACTTCTTCCAGCCTTTCAGAATAGTATGCCTCATCCTTAATCCTATTCTTCTTTTCTTCTTTCTTCTTCAGCATGCAGTCATTGGCTATGTGATTTGCTCCATGACAGTAGTGACAATCTATTCTCGAATCATCCTTTAGCTTTTTCTCTTGTTTCGATTCTTCACCCTTAACCTCTTTCTTCTCAAACTTCTTTTCATCACTAACTTTTCCAATATTACTTCCCTTCATTTCACCAACTTTTAACTTTGCATTGAATGGCTTCTTATAAAACTTTTTTACTCTGTTGTAGATTAAAAAGCCACTGCTTCGTCATCAGAGTTGACGATAAGACCTTCGTCTTAGGAGCTTTCCTTTTCAGTAACTTCCAGCTTACCTACTCTTCCCGATACCTTCGAAACCAATGCTAATGGACCTCCTAGATTGATCTTTGACTCTTCAGCTATTTCATTCACTTTAGCTTCGTGAGCTTTTAGCAGGTTGTAAAGATCATTGAGAGTCAAAAATCGAAGGTTTGTTTTGTCTTCATCATTAAGCTTACATTCCTCCTCTCCTTGCAAGGCTCCATTATGAAAGTAAGGTTGTATTCCATAGCAGATCTAGTAATTCCATACCTATTACACTTGTAGATGAGATCGTTTAGACAATCATAGTACAATTCGATCGATTCACCATCTTTTTGCTTAAACTGCCTTATTTCAATCATACATTGCTTGACTGAACTGATTTTGGTCTTCTCACTATCCTAATACTTTTCTTTCAATGTATTCCAAATTTGTTTTGAGGTTTTGTAGGTTCGAACGTAATTATACACTACATAAGGAAGAGCACCACAAAGTTATCTCATGCATCATTTCTCATTCTTATATATCCTTTCAGTTTGTTTAGTAACACTTTGAGTTGATGCAGAATTACTAATGATTTGAACAGATGGAGGTGGATGAACATCATCAGTAATGCACTTCCATAGCTCTTCATCGAGTCCATTCAACTAATCCTCCATTCGATCTGCCCATTGATCGTAATACTTTGGAATAAGCATAGGAATCTTAGTTGAAGATCCTAGAAAATGCGAGAAAGAAGTCATGGTATTCATGTTGAAGTTCGCCATTGATGTAAAGATGATTTCAGAGAAATGCACAATCAAATCAGAACTGAAGATCTACAAAGATTTTCAGAATCAAAAGTTCGGAAACTTTTAAATCTAGAATGAGATTCAAAAAGCATTTTAAACAGAAGAAAATCAGATCAAAACAGTTTGATTCCTGCTCTGATACCAAATGTAGTTTCGATCGAATCGAGTAATCAAACAAAATCAGAGTATGAAATGATTTAGAACAAGAGATCTAAATATAATCTGTTTGGCATGTTGTATTGCTTGATCAGTTGAATACAAGAGGAAAATATAAATGATAACAATCAGGGAAAGCTCTTAACCTCTAAAGTATCCTTCCCATATTTATAGGGAAAACTGAAAGAATAAAAAATATAAAGACATTCGACATCTAAGCTTCGTTACAAAAGTAGTCCTTAAAATAAAATACAATCCAAAATTCGACATTACAAGTAACAAAGATAATTTCGACATTTGCTTACATTCTCATTTGGACAAAATGGAAGACACCAATATGGGAGACCTAATGTCGCCACTAATGCTCCCTAAAAAACCCATCAAGGCTCACCACCACCTTATTTTCATGTCATTGTTAGTGCCTTTAGCTTGTCAACGCTAATAACTCTTGTTACGAATGTCACTTAAAATGTCGTCATTAATGGGTTTGTTGCCGCTAATCTCATCACTCATATCGTATATTGTCTTTGAAAGCAAACATCCTTCTTTACTTTTATCCTTTTCGCCTTTATAATCCCTAGCACCACTATTAATCTCTCTTTGCCAACGACTACTTCTAACACCACCATTCACTTTCATTTTTCTACTACCGTCAGTGACTATTTCGAACAACAGTATTGTTACGTTATGCTCGATATGTGTTTAGTTTTTGTGAATTGGTCCCATTTTAGAGCCAAAATTTGACAACTTTGCCCTCATTTTCTCACAAAGTTTTTCTATCTCATATGACAAACTTAACTCCATTTTCTTCTCTCTTTGTGTTTTTCTGAAACTACAAGTTTAATGTTTTGATGCCATTGTTTTATGTTAATTTTGCTCATCTATGTTATTATTTTTACTTTTCTCTTGCTCATGTGTTTTTTTCTGGTTCCATGTTATAGATTTTGTGATAAAATACATGTTTCTAATTTCTTTTTCACATTAATAGTGATTTTATGATTTTGATAGTTGTTACTGATTTGAGAATACATGTTATTGATTTTGTGATAATATATTGGTTTTGTGATAATATATTGATTTAGTGACAATATCATGATTCTGTGATAATATATATCAATTTTATGACAATATACTGCTTTTGTGATCATATACTGATTTTAAAATAATACAGAGTTTGTGACAACTGTTATTGAATATCGATTTTGAAAATATGTTATTGGTTTAGTGATAAGATACATGTTTCTAATTCTTTGATACTTGATAGGTATTTACACAAATGTGTTTTGGTTGGTCTTTGTAAGGAAATGTTCTAATGTGCGGTATGAGCCAAAAAATGGCGTTGAGAGATTGACGTAGCCTTGCTCAACACTATTAAGGCCTTAAGAACACCACCCCCATAGATGTTATGTTAAGAGGAGTTTCCTCCTCAAAGTAGCTCAACGCCTAGAAACTTATTTGGTACCAATCATCTTTTAGATTTTTAATTTTTATTCTTTTTTCCTCTTATATATGGTATGGTTGTGTGGTGGGTATTCCCTAACAAATATTAAATGGTATGGAAATGACATGACATGCGATATGACAAACAAAATGGTATGAAGTGTATAACCCATACCTACCAACCTTAATATTGCCATTACAAAAAATACATGAATCATAACAATAAAATATTGTAATGACAGTCTTTGAATCATTGCACAACAACAAAGCAATGCCGTCATTGTGTATCTGTGTAGTGAAATGTGAAACAAAATACGAATAAATGCACATTATAAAAATATTTACAATTAATTAGTCTATCGTTTCAATTCTTCTATCTAGTTAGATTCCCTAAACAAATTTATATTTAAACTAGGCGAATGTTTGCGCGTTGGGCAGAAAGACTTATGTAGTTGAAATCATTACAAAAATATTTTTTTTTAAATATAACAATAACATTGTTATTAAATTTGATATAATAATTTGTATACTAAATTGATATAATATATTGACTATTTTGAATTATATGATAATATATACATCTATTATAACTGTATAATCTCAATCGTTTAAATGATTTCTACCTGCGAGTTACTTATGAATAAAATTAAATATAATATATGGTTTAATGTTATTTATAGTTGTTGTTATTGTTAATGAATTTTTTAAAATTTATTTGTTTAACATTTTAATTTCTATAATTACAATTATTTAAAACATAAAAACATTGTTTTTTGATTTTAAAGGTAACAATATAATCATTTATATAGAATTATTTTTAACTATTTGAAAACTTTTAACGATTACAAAATTTATTTAGGATATATTTTAGTTAAATTGGGATTACAATTTAGTTTTTACATTTACTAAAATATAAAGTGATAAGATAGACAAATTGCATATACTAAAATATAAAGTGATAAGATACACAATTTGCATTTTAAAAAAGGCTTACATGGATAATATGGATAATATGATATATTCATGATTTTTAATTAATTATTGTTTTGAAGCAACATGAAAATACAAACATGTATACAATAGTTAATTAAATATTATATATAGTACCTTCCATAACATACGATTGATAACATGAATCTAATCTAATTTACATTAAAATTTCAACCACAACATACAATGATATTCTTAAAAGAATACTTAAATCAAGAAAATACAAAAAAGAATTAGTATATAACAAACTTACAAATTACAAACTTCAACATAATAACATTGCTCGAAAAATTGTTCAAAGCCCTCAAACCAACAAAAAAACTTTAAACTTGTTTTCTTTGTGAATTTTATATGTGATTTGTATTTGTGTGTCAACTCAAAAAGATTAACCTTTTTATAGTAGAGTATCCATTAATTGTTTATTAAATATATTATATAAGTTATAAAACCTTTGAATTGTTAATCACTATTAAGAGACTTTTGAGTGGTATTCATTAAAATAAGAAGTTTCAAATGCATGAGGTGTTTGCAAATTTTTATGGGGGATTCAAATGCATGAGGTTCAAGGAAAAATGTTAGATTTATAAATATGTATGATTTTATTTCCAAAAGTTTTGTGTACCTTCGTTTTAATTATCACCAGCTTAGAAAACTTTTTTGGAACTGATTTAAAATCGATTTCTAATTGTCCGCATTTTGAGACTATTTTTTTTTGAATATTTTATCTCATTTAACATGTGGCTACATATTACATGATTGTTTATTAAAAAAGATTTGGTTGACTTTATTTTGGGCGTATTCACAAACACCACAGCATACATAGGTAAATTATTTTACATACTTACTTAGCAAAACTGGTTTATTTAATTTCAAAGACTCATTTAAGGATAGGTGAATGCATAAAGTTTGGTAATATTGGTTTATGATTATTATTTGTTATAAACTTTGGTAATTGGTTGTTTGGTTTTATGTCCACACTTTAGTAGTTTAGTAATTTTGTATTTATTAGTTTGATATGTTGGTTTATATATGTTGATACTTTGGTTCCCTTGATATTTTGGTAATTTGAAATTTGATTTTTATTAAAATTTTGGTGGTTTGGAAGTTTGATACTTCGGTAATTAGTACTTTATTTTATGTTGATACTGTGATAGTTTATAAGTGGTTTGGTAATTGTTAGTTTGATATTTTGGTTTATTTTAGTTTTTAGTTTTAACTTGTAAGTCTCTTAATATACATATTTATTTTGTAGTTGAATCCGCCGGATGTTATCAACATCTAGAGTGTGACTTGCAAAAATGACTCCATTGTTGTTGACCCAAAATGATAGTGTGGGCAATAATGAAGGGAAAAACAGGGGACGATCATAATGATATATGGCTCGGCTGTTATATATATATATATATATATATATATATATATATATATATATATATATATATATATATATATATATATATATATATATATATAGGATCAAATGAGAACACCTAAAAGGTTGAGAACGCGAGAACAAATCTGAACCATTTAAAAAACTAAATCTAAGGTTATTATCCAATGAGCTATTTATGTAAACTCTTAAAATTACAGGAATTAAAGTGTAACATTAAAATTGTCATAAGAGTATAATAGTAATTAAATCTTTATCTAACTCCTAAAATTTCTCAAGTCTCGTCTATTTCCTTTTTCTATTCCCATATCTTTATTTCTGCCTTAGATACCTAGGGCTTCATCAATAGTTCCGCCTCCATCGTCCATACGTCACTCAAATCTGTTCACCATTGCATCTCACGTTGCAGTCACCATCACTATCTTCAATCCTCATTTGTTTCTTAGCCCTTCTTCTCATTGATTTCAGTCGACATCCACTTCAATCGACATCTTCAATCGATGCTACCTGGTCTTCAATCGTCACCGCCAATCGCCGCCTCTTGATCTTCAACCGATACTGGAACGCCGCCACCCGATCTTCTGTCACCACTGCTAATTGCCGCCTTCTGATCTTCAATCGATATCGAAGCCACGATCAACCTACAGGTTTCCTAGTTATTTCTTTGTTCAATTTTTTGAACCTCAGAACTGCATTAAATCTCATGTGTTAGAAGAAGGTTTTTATTTTTCTTTTGGGGTTGGGAAACCAGCAAAGCGACTAGCTAATTATTGGATTTTATGTTGTAATAGGTTTAGATGGGTGTTTGGGTGATGTCGATGCTTTCTTGTTGTCGCAAGTGCCTGGGGGTGGGAAGAAAAATAAAAGTAGATGATTATGTGCGTTCGGTTGGGAGTGGTATTAACCAGGAGCATTTTTGGTACTTTTCTTTTTCTAAACATGTCTGGTCCTGGTTTGATCTTTCTGATGGCTTTATTGATTGGTGGGTTCAGAATTATATGGCGAAAGAGGGAAGAATTAATTGTTCAAGGCGAGATCGATATGGGGATTTTTTGACTGAAGGGTATTTTGGGAATAAGGTTAAGAATTCTATGGCGGTGGTTGTGGGTTGGTTCTTGTTGACTCAGATTAGCCGACATAGATGCAAGAAGATGGGTGGGTTCACAAGGATTAAAGATTTTTTTAACTGTACAGGGAGGATAAAGAGCGAGGGATTTTTGGAATATATATAAGTTTTTTTGATGAATTTTGCGCCTGGTTTGATATGCGAGGTGATAGGATTGAGATTTTCTTATGTGGCAGGCCTTAAATGAAGTTCTTTTTTATTATTTTGTCAATTCTTGGAAGCAAGGGCTTTGTGGTCATTCTACTATGAATCTATTCATGTGTATTCATTTATGAAAAACGTTGTAGTTATGTGTGAATGGTTGTATTCATTTATGAATAGCACGTGTATTCATTTATGATAGAATGTGTATTAATTTATAAATAACAGTGTATTCATTTGTGAATTGCAATGTATTCTTATGTGAATGATTGTATTTATTTATGAATAGTAGTGTATTCATGTGAATGAGTGTATTTATTTATGATTAGAGGTATTCGTTTTAGGAAAAAATGATAATTTTTACACTATTTTTTATTTTTCAATTTATGAAAAATGCATCGAATTATTTGTAATTTGATGTGTTTTCATTTATGATTGGAAGTGTACTGAGTTGGGATTGGACTTCTATTCATTTTTTCTGAAAAAAAAAAACTAAAACGTAAAATAGTAGAAAATAATATTTTTTTAGATTTTCTTTTCAGATTTAATATAAAAGGAAATATTAATTTTTTTAGGTAATTTTTTTGAAACGGTCATAAATAATTTTTGGGAAAAATCATGAAAAAAAATATTTATATATATTTCATTAACAAAAAGGAAATATTAATTTTGTTAGGTAATTAAAATCATTATCCCTAGATTTTAGGAAATTATTAATTAATATTTATATAAAGTTACTAATATAACCTTATAAAATGATTGGTCAAGAACTATTATCGCGTTCTCAACCTTTTAGGTGTTCTCATTTGATCCTCACCCTATATATATATATATATATATATATATATATATATATATATAGAGAGAGAGAGAGAGAGAGAGAGAGAGAGAGATTTTATAGTTGTTTTTGTGTAACAAATAAGTTTAATATATATTAGATTGGTAGGTGTCATACCATACTTTTATTTATTTATTTTTAATTTAATAAAATGTAATTATATAAAATTAATAAAAGGAAAATACTTCATTAATTAAAAAATACATACTAAATTAAAAACATAAATAAAAAAACATAATCGGAACATAGTAGAAAAGTACGTGATGCTTAACCATCGTCACTCGTCACGTCATCAAAATCCTCGCCTGAATCTCCTTCAAACATTTATGACTCGTCATACGTATCGTCAAACAACTCGTCTTCATCAAAATCGTTGACAACAGGATTCACTCAAGCATTTAAGATGTGTTCCACCAAATCACCGCGAAAGTAGTGGTATCCAACTTGGTCGTATACTTCCCGTTTATTCACCATGTATGCCTGCATACCAATACCAACTCCTTTGACACTTGATAAATTTTCATTTTCATTGTAGCGGCAAATCGCCTTCCCCTCATTTTTTATAATCGTATTATGCAATATGATATATGCATACATCAGGTTACTTATTTGTTTGCACTCCATAGATCGTGTTGGTACTGCGACTATCTGCCAACGTCTCTTGGTAATTTGATTCATTGAGTTTTAGTGCATATTTTTTGCAAAATAAAGAGTAAATTACACGAATCGTCCCTCGTGCATGTGCCAAAGTGCACGTTCAGTCCCTATTTTTAAAAATTAACTCGGACTGTCCCTTGGATGTTTTAAACTTGCACGCTTGATCCCTCGTTGGATTAAATTTACACACTTCACCCCTTACCATATTTAAAATGACTATACTACCCTTACTATTCTATTTTAATTTATTTATAATTCATTTTATATCTAAAAAATAGAAATTACAGCTCCTATATCTATCACCCTTTTCCTCTTCCTCTCATCATGAAACATCCTCACCGCCACCTACCGAACCACCACCACCGGCGACCACCTCTGACATCGTATCACCGCCTACCGCCATCAATGGACCACAACCCCTTCTTTCTCCCTATCTCTCCTTTTTTTCTCTGATCTGAGTACTAACTCTTCAAGCCTTCACCTTCATGAAATCCTAGCACCGTCACCACCACCTTCTTCACCATCAAGCAGATGGTCGTCGGTAACCTCTAGGCCGTCATCGCTACCATTCTTCTCCGGTCCAGATCTCCTTAAAGAACCACCATTTACCTCCAGCAAGAACTTTTTGTTTTCACTTTCAAAAATGAACCCTAGAACTTAAGCTTCAAAAAGACAAGATTGGAAATGAAAATAGGCACCAAAGCTTTAGATTCAAAGTATCAAAGAAGAAGAGGGGGAAAGGTGTTGTTCAGCGGAGGTGAATGTAGTGAAATCGAACCATCAGAACACCGATGTTGTCCCTAATGTGCTTCAAGAAAACCCCCACTCAGGTACTACACCTTGTCGCCTTCTACACCTCGTCGCCTTCTAGATTTGCAACACCCCCGATTGGAATTCTGAAGAAATCTGCTATGTCGATTGGTAGTTGTTGCTAGGTTTATGGAACGAAAAAAATATAGGGTTTTTCGGGAGGCGATTAGTGGTGGTTTTGATTTGGTTGGTTCACGATCGGAATATTGGAGTCGGTTGGAGATGTTGCAAAAGTCGTCGGCGGGGTGTTAATTGTGGATAGGAGATGCATTGAAGAAGAAAAGGGGTGAGGGGACGACCGTACGAGTTATCAACGTATTTAGTGGCTATTTCTTTTTTTAAAAAGAAAATAATAAATATTTTATAATAAATAAATCAATATATAATTAATAAATAACAAATAATTAAAAAAATAAATCAAAAAGGAAATAAATAAGGGCAAAATGGTCTTTTTATGTCCGGAGGGACGAAGCGTGTAAGCTTAAAATTAACGAGGGACGGTTCGAGTTAATTTCTAAAAATAGGGACTGAACGTGCCTTTTGGTACTTGGACGAGGGACGATTCGTGTAATTTACTCCAAAATAAATGAGTTCATTTCAACTATCATAAGATACCAGATGATATCTTACTTTCAAATATGTAATCTGACAAACAAATCAAACAACTCAAATTGCAACCATAGTTAATGCGTATGAAAAATTGAAATTTCATATTAAGTAGTCGTGAGCAATACAAACACTCTAGTCTCGTAGTACATGTTTCCCTTTTTCAAAAAATATAAATAACATCTAAAACAGAGTTTATATGCAAAAGATACGACCGTTTTAAAAATCCAAAACAAGTATAATACTATTTTTCTTAAAACTGTCAAAACCATTTCTATCCGTTGAGGGACTTGCACACCTCAGATGGAAATTTCAAGAATGTTTTTAGACTTAGGTCATAGCCTATTATTTAATTTCATACTTGAAATATTCTTAGTAAAAATATTTATAGAAGTATACAATCAGATGTTTTGAATCAGTAAGTCGCAAAACCTTAAACTATTGGTTTCGATATGATTTCAATTATGGGCAATACATTTTGGAAATAATACATTATTATCCAATCCAACAAATGTGAGTTTTAACTATAGAGGTAACATTATATTTTCATTTGCGGGTATAACCATTTATATTAATACATAACTAACAACATGCGATCAACTATAGATAAGTTATTATAGATTTTATAAACCATACATTAATTTATGTGTCTAATGAACATAAATTAACTATAGTATGTGTGTTTGTGTGTGTGTGTGTGTATATATATATATATATATATATATATATATATATATATATATATATACATATATATGATTGCCTTTTTGGTTTGTCTTGTGAAATATTGGAAGTAGATATCCCTTATTGTTGATTTTATGATTTTGAAAACTGTTTGGCATATCCTTGATTGCTAATTGTCCGTATGGAATTATTTGTGCATTCATAAAATAGTATTCTCAGAAATACTTTTAATTTATATAAAGCTAAAATTCTTATTTTGAGAAAATGGATTTTGGCATCCTACTTGTTGCATACATGCATATCATGCTAGGATGGGTGTGACTTTGTGGTCTCGGATACCCCAAATGAACTTCTGTTGTTGCTTATTATTTGTTTTGATGGGTTTTAGCCATATGAACATTCCTATGTGCACATACAAACCCTAATGCTTGGATCTAGGTTTCTCTAATTGAACATGCATTGAATCCAAGACTTCTAATGATAATTCTAGTATAATAACATAAGAAAACAGATTTAGATGATTACCTTGAATCACTTGCTTGAATCTTCTTGTCCTTGGAGCTTTAGAGTCACAAGTGTCACTCCTCTAATGGATTACAAACACCAACTTAGCAAGAGGATGATTATAGAGAGGGGGGAGGGAGCTAGAAATCGGCCAGGGTTCTTCCAAAGGCAAGAGTGTCGATTTCATTGACCCCTTCGGTCTATTTATACTTGTAAAGCTCCTAGGGTTTCACCCTTAAACCCTAATTGGATAACTTAAGCCCTAAGCAATCCAATACCCTAATGATAAGCCTTGGACGATTTCAAGGTCTCTCCTAAGCCCCAAAACCGTCCCCCCCCCCCCCCCTTATCCATAAGGGATTATAGCCCAAAATACAACTATCATACAATTGATAGTTTATGCCCTTCTATTTAATTAATCTCTTTAAGTCACCAAATTAATTCCTAATTAATTTATGACTTATATTAATCAAATAACAATATTATTATTCCTTATATCATTCTCATAATATATTAATAATATTTCTTCTCTCATTATAAATCATCCTGTCAAGTTACTATGGTGAAGGCAACCCAAAAGGACCATGCATAATCGGGTCAAATACTTGTCAAATATAGTTGCAGCCTTAGACACTATTCCAACAGTCTCCCACTTGGATAAGTCTAGTAACTATATACAAGTATAATCCGATTAGCAATCGTAGCTCTCAAAGACGCTGTCAAACTCTGATCTTATCAATCTTGTCCTTTAGATAAGGGATCGTATAGTCCTCTGTTTAGATATCATGCTGACAATTCTATGGAAACAATTTGTCCAACAATTGGTTTCTCGATCTCAGATTTATTCGACATAGAACTT
The DNA here is from genome assembly GCF_051521515.1 of Lactuca serriola. Taxonomy (NCBI): domain Eukaryota; kingdom Viridiplantae; phylum Streptophyta; class Magnoliopsida; order Asterales; family Asteraceae; genus Lactuca; species Lactuca serriola. The sequence goes on along the minus strand of NC_136408.1, from coordinate 69,176,979 downwards.
AATCGAACACATCAATTTAGTTTTAACCGGGCCCGACACATAAGTCAAATCAAATCATCGAGCGGCCGAGATATCGCTTTTACCCTCTTAGGATAAAAGTAACAGATAAACTTCGACTTATATGCATTTACTTACTCATTAATCAACTATACACAATAATGCATTTTATAACATCAAGTTACTGATGCGGTTTCGCATTATCAATGTACAACCAATTAACAAATAACAAACCATATATCTTGGTTTTAAGACCATATGATATTATCGTCTTGCGATCACCCTTTTTATCACATTCCAAAAGGTGATTCCAGCAAGCGCGGGTTTGTTCCAATGCTCAAAACTAGTTCATAAGCACTCATGAACGTTGCAGCAAACTTTTGCTATGTCTAATACCATTTAGACAATCTACACACCAATTCATGACAATCTTCATTTCATACCTACTTCCAACCTATGAACGACTGTGGACAATTTGAATAACTCGATTATTCTTAATAAACTCAATTATTCTGGAAGTCAAAACATGCAAAGTGAAACAATAGTTAAACAACTTAACATAAGACAGTAACATTACTCATAAATAATACTCCTTTATTTAATCATCTAATGTTAATTACATTTATCTATTACATGTTTCTAATACTATCTAATCTATACTAATATCATCCTTCAGTCCAATACTCCTAGCATGCTGCAAGTGCTTAACCCTGCTCAGTCCCTTCATAAGCGGATCTGCTGGGTTATCTTCTGATGATATCCTCTTAACCACGAGTTGTGCTTCTTCTACTCAATGTCTAATAAAATGATATTTTTTGTCAATATGTCTAGATCTACCATGATTCCTCGGTTCCTTGGTCAAGGCAACCGCTCCTTCATTATCACAGAAAATTTCCATGGGCTCCTTTATGGCAGGTACAACTCCAAGATCACCGATGAAGTTCTTCAACCATATTGCCTCCTTCGACGCTTCGCTCGCTGCAATGTACTCTGATTCGCACGTTGAATCAGCTACGGTTTCCTGCTTGGAACTTTTCCAAGTCACTGCTCCTCCATTCAGGGTAAAGACCCAGCCCGACTGCGAACGGTAGTTGTCCCTGTCGGCCTGAAAGCTGGCATCACTATACCCTCGTACCTTCAAGTCATCGCTCCCTCCAAGGACTAAAAACCATTCCTTCGTCCTCCGAAGGTACTTAAGGATATTCTTGACCGCAATCCAATGGGCTCTGCCAAGGTTCCCTTGATATCTACTAACCATACTCAAAGCAAAGGCTACATGTAACATCCCGAAATATCAAGAGTAGAGTAGAAGGGCTAAAAGAGTAAATTAGGAAAGAGTGACTCGGCAAGTCCATGGGAGGACTCGGCGAGTAGAGTCGCGACTGGGTCGCGTGTTAAGTAGCCGACTCGGCAAGTCAGTAAGATGGACTCGGCGAGTAGGCGCTGAGTGGAGAAAACCCTAATTCTCGGGGTTGAGCCCTATATAAAGAACATAACAGCCCTCTCTCAGCCTCTTTATTCATCCTCAAGTCCAGAAACCCTTAGCCTTCGTGTGTGAGTGATCATATCTCATTTGCGAGCTTGAAGGAGGTGTTTGTTAAAGGAATTTTGGGAGTTTGAAGGCTTGGAGCAAGGGGCTTTTCTTGGATTCGATTTTCATTGCAGTTGGGGCGTTCCTTGGAGGTAATATCTCGTTCTTGGGCTGTTGTTATGTTGTTTCTTCATTTTGGGGTTTGTGGGGAGCTTGTCTTTGAATGTAATTGGAGTCTAGAGGTTAGATCTGAGGTTGCTACCTCAGATCTAGATTGGAGAAGGATCAGAGAGCATGAAAGTCCCTGTGTTGGAGTGTTTAGTGGAGCTATCATGTCCCAAACCCTAGCCCAATGTGCAAAATGTATAGATCTCTTTGGATTCACGTAAAGTTCACCACTTTACGTGATGGATGAGTTGTAGGAGGCTAGATCTATGTTTTGGAGCAATTGCATGGCCTGGAATGCTTCTGAATGGATTCAGACCGGTGGTACTCGGCGAGTCACATGGGTGTACTCGACGAGTTGCTTGATGATGATCTGCAACTCGACGAGTTGGAAGAACAACTCGGCGAGTTGGATGAAGATGGCCTGGAACTCGGCGAGTTATATGAACAACTCGGCGAGTAGGTTGAAGATAGCCTTAGACTCGGCGAGTCTGCTGTTGGACTCGGCGAGTCTTGTCAAAGAGTCCCAATATTTTCTGGTTGAGTCGAGAATCGGTGAGTCAAGGGATGACTCGGTGAGTTGTGTGCAAGTGGACTCAGAGTTGTTGAACTCGACGAGTCTCGGGGTGACTCGACGAGTTAGGTCGCGGATTGAGGGAAGTTCTGAGTATGGGGACTCGGCGAGTCATCGGGTTGACTCGGCGAGTAGGGTCAGTCAGGGGTTGACTTTGACCTTGTCTTTGACCAAGGGTTGACCAGTGGTTTCCAGGGGCATTGTGGTAATTTTTTATTATTGTTTGAGTCCAGTGCATTGGTGGTTGTCTAGTGGTGGAGATCGTATCAGTGATCAGAGCAGCTTGGGTTATCTGTTCAGTCGGCAATTTCGAGGTGAGTTATCCTCACTATATCAACAGGGTCTAAGGCACAAAGGTCGGCCCTTATTGGATTGAGATCCGGGTAGTTGTTATTATGTTACTGCTTTGATATGTTTGCATCCTGTGAGTTAGGATGGTATATGGTAGTGACCTGTTAGGTCGGTATCCTGGTTAGGATGGTGGTATGTTATGTGATCTGTTTGCTCTGCTTGTTGACTGTGAGTTACTATATGATTGTATGTATATGTGCACATGGTTGTTTGGACTGGAGTTGGGTTGAGGAGGGTCCTGCTGCGTGCTGTAGGCCAAGATACCCAGGGCAGACCGGTTGTCTCGAAGGCCCCGCGAGCGGTCCGGATAGGCTGTAGGCCCCGAAAAGGGCGGACCAGACGTGCCGAAGGCTCGGAGAGTGGACCAGATAGACTGAAGGCCCGGTGCGGGCGGACCAGTCATACTGTAGACTCATAGAGTGGACCAGGTGGATTGAAGGCCCGGGAGCGGGCAGACCAATCACATTGTAGACTCGATGTATGTGGATAGACTCAGAGGGTGGACCAGGTGGACTGTAGGCCGGTGCGGCGGACCAGTCACACAGTAGACCCGAAGTGCATGGCTGTTCTGTGATCGGATATGTTATGGCATGTTATGCGTGTATGGTATTTATGGTTGGTATTTTGGGGATATCTCACTAAGCTTTCGGGCTTACAGTTGTGGTTTCATGTTTTTCAGGTTCTTCAGGAGACTGTGGCAAGGCGAAGGCGTGAAAGCACAGGACCCATACGCATATCAGGGAAACCATGATCTCTAAGGTGGGGTTGAGAGAGAGTTGGATCCCAGGTTGTGGGAAGAGTCTGAGATTTTGTGTGGTGTTTTTCAGTATGGAGATTCCGAGGCATGATGAGAGTGGATCCGGGTCAGGATCAGGAGCTGGAGAGAGAGTTCCGGGTGGATCGGTGCCGCCCGAGGTTATCGGTCAGATGAGCACGAGCGAGTTGGATGCGAGGATTCGTGAGATCCTGCGTGATGAGATTGTTGAGTTGTTCCGGGTTGAGTTCCCAGAGCTGTTTGGGTCGATTAAGACCGCCATGGTTGAGTATTTTGATGAGCGCTATGCGGCTCTCATAGAGACGGCTGCCGAGGCGGCTACAACGGCTGTAGCAGCGGCAAGGGGAGGAGTTACTCGGGGTTTTCAGTATCGGGAATTCGATAATACGAAGCCTCCCACATTCGATGGAGTTCAGGACCCGATTGTTGCTATGAGGTGGTTATCAGACGTGGATGGGTGTTTCTTCACGTGTTCATGCCCTACTGATCAGAGGGTGAGGTGTGCTCTGAACCTGTTGAGTCTCGGGGCGAAGGATTGGTGGAGATTGACCACGGGGTCATATTCAGATGCGCAGAGGGCTGCAGTATCATGGGATCAGTTCCGAGAGATGTTCGTCACTCGTTATGTTCCGCAGGTTGAGAGGGAGAGATTGGCTCAGGAGTTCCTTGAGTTGAAGCAGGATTCGGAGTCGGTGACTGAGATCACCAGGATGTTCACTGAAAGGGCGATGTTTTGCCCAGAGTTCGCTTCGGAGCAGGCTCAGATGTCTCGATATCTGAGCATGCTCAAGAGGGACATCAGGCAGTTTGTGTCTGCATAGAGGTGCGGGACATTGTTGGAGTTGCAGGAGGCCGCTAGGCGGCGTGAGTTAGAGATTGAGTTGCAGTTGTGTGAGCTGAGGCAGGCTCCGGTGCAGTCGCAGCCGGCGCCGAAACGGTCCAAAACCGTTGATGTTAGAGTGGGGGATCTGAGCAGCCACACTTGTGGGAAGTGTGGGAAGGGTCACACCGGAGTTTGTAGGTCCGGTGGTGCATGTCGCAAGTGCGGAAAGGAGGGGCACTATGCGAGGGATTGTCGGCAGTCAGCGCCAGTTCGGGATTTGAGGATTTGCTATCATTGTCATCAGGTTGGGCATTTGAGGGTCAACTATCCACAGCTTGTTGCAGGATCGGTGCAGTCTCCAGCACTGGCCACTTTGAGGATCACTGGTGGAGGTCAGGGTGGGATGGAGCCCCCAAGGGCTCAGGGTCGTGCCTATCAGCTTGCGGCAGAGGAGGTCAGAGCAGTGCCGGATGCAGCTGCGGGTATGTTTCTTTCTTGATATCTTGTTATCTTGTGATTATTGTGGTGTAATGTTTATGAGCTGGTATTTTATTTGGTTTTCGATGTGGTATTCGTCATTTTGCGGGTTGTGGTTTTGGTTATGGGTCATTGTTTTGGGAATTCCGTTGGTTATCATCCACGAGGGTTATTAGTGGAAAGCCGACATTGGGTTGCAGGCCGGGTAGCATCTGCTTTCTGAGGAGTGGTTAGATGTAGATTGAGTTTCTTTCGAGCAGGTTGATCAGGGTTGATGTGAGATCTCGTTGAGGTTGTTTATGCTTGTGGGAAGCAGTCCGCGTGTAAGTGTTTTCTTTGTGCAAGAGTTGTTCTAGGAGGTCGGTGATGGCGACCGATGGCTGATAGTTAGTGCCCAAGTGGGGGAGAAATGGAGAATTCTCCGGGAGATCAATGAGTATTCGAGAGTGCTTAGTTGTTAGGATTCAGCAAGTGTTCTGTCAGCCCAGAGTATAGGCTGATAGGAGTAAGTGTCGGGCATGCGGGGCGGGATTCGGATCTAGGGCATTTGATTGTGGAGGGCCTGGGAGCAGGCCGGGATCGAGTATGTATGATGGAGTTAGAGTTCAGAACCCCTTGAGGGCTAGAACGGTATGCATGGGAGGACTTTTGGGGGAGGATAGCCCAGAATGTTGAATGCTAGTTGAGCGGTCCGGATAGACTGAAGACCGGTAGGCGTACCAGTCAGGCCGAAGGCTCGGAGAACGGTCCAGCCAAACTGAAGGCACTAAGAGCGGTCCAGATTGGCTGAAGGTTCTGAGAGAGTGGTCCAGATGGGCTGAAGGCCTGGGGAGGCGGTCCAGTCATGCTGAAGACTCTGCAGGTATTGTGGGATCAGTTTGAGGATATGGTTTGTGTATGTTGCAATGTGATTGCGTTAGAAGGTCTGGCCCCGGGTAGTGATCTTGATTAGTGGAGTTAGTGCAGGGGCTTGAGAGTCCGAGTATGTGTGTGTTGGATGGATATCGGATACGCTAAAAAGGGGTGGTGTAGCGTTGGGCGAGCACCGTGGCACTTGTTGGAGTGGCAATATGGCCAAGTGGATTCCTTGGAAAAGGAAGTGAGAGAGGTGTGTAACTCAGAGAGGGAGTGCAAGTTCACGGAAGTGGAAGCGGCAGAGCAGAGTTATGATTAGAGTAATTCGAGTATGGTTTTTGAGCAACATGTTTGCGGCAGTGGAATAGAAGCTCATCTGGTTTGGGATGTCTGCTGAGGTTGCGGAGGAATTCCGCAGATGTAGAGCCAAGAGACTCGGAAGGGATGCAGGGAGAGAGCCTTGGGCTCTCAGAGTGATTCTGATCGGAGTATTGGATATGTATTAGTGGTTCATCCTGGGGGATGTTGGAGGATATCATCAGTGTATCAGGTTTTCCCAACCTGAGGGTGCTAGAGAAAGTTCAGCATGTGTATGTGATTGCAAGAGGAGAACTCGTGGGAGTTGCTCTGAGATTGAGAATGGGTCTTTCCGTCGTCGCGGAATGGATAGAGTGAGATTCGGATCGAGGATCCGATGGTTCATGGCTTTCTAAGCCTTATGGGTCGAGTGATTGTTGAGATTTGGGGCAGTGATGCGTCATGGGTAATTCGTTGTTGTTGAGGGTGATTATCAGAGGGTACAGCCGGTGCCCGGCTCGAGACGGTGGTCAGGACACCGTAAGGAAAGAGAAAGTGTGTTTGAGTTTCGATGGGTATGCCTTGAGGGACTTGGCCCGGTTAAGGCCAGGTGGCGCGTTGTGGGAGTATCGTTGGGATTGAATTGTAGTAGGCTTCGAGGACGAAGCCTAATTTAAGTGGGGGAGAATTGTAACATCCCGAAATATCAAGAGTAGAGTAGAAGAGCTAAAAGAGTAAATTGGGAAAGAGTGACTCGGCGAGTCCATGGGAGGACACAGCGAGTAGAGTCGCGACTGGGTCGCGTGTTAAGTAGCCGACTCGGCGAGTCAGTAAGATGGACTCGGCGAGTAGGCGCTGAGTGGAGAAAACCCTAATTCTCGGGGTTGAGCCCTATATAAAGAACATAACATCCCTCTTTCAACCTCTTTATTCATCCTCAAGTCCAGAAACCCTTAGCCTTCGTGTGTGAGTGATCATATCTCATTTGGGAGCTTGAAGGAGGTGTTTGTTGAAGGAATTTTGGGAGTTTGAAGGCTTGGAGCAAGGAGCTTTGCTTGGATTCGAGTTTCATTGCAGTTGGGGCGTTCCTTGGAGGTAATATCTCGTTCTTGGGCTGTTGTTATGTTGTTTCTTCATTTTGGGGTTTGTGGGGAGCTTGTCTTTGAATGTAATTGGAGTCTAGAGGTTAGATCTGAGGTTGCTACCTCAGATCTGGATTGGAGAAGGATCAGAGAGCATGAAAGTCCCTGTGTTGGAGTGTTTAGTGGAGCTATCATGTCCCAAACCCTAGCCCAATGTGCAAAATGCATAGATCTCTTTGGATTCACGTAAAGTTTGCCACTTTACGTGATGGATGAGTTGTAGGAGGCTAGATCTATGTTTTGGAGCAATTGCATGGCCTAGAATACTTCTGAATGGATTCAGACCGGTGGTACTCGGCGAGTCACATGGGTGTACTCGACGAGTTGCTTGATGATGAGCTGGAACTCGACGAGTTAGAAGAACAACTCGGCGAGTTGGATGAAGATGGCCTGGAACTCGGCGAGTTGTATGAACAACTCGGCGAGTAGGTTGAAGATAGCCTTAGACTCGGCGAGTCTGTTGTTGGACTCGGCGAGTCTTGTCGAAGAGTCCCAATATTTTCTGGTTGAGTCGAGAATCGGTGAGTTGTGTGCGAGTGGACTCAGAGTTGTTGAACTCGACGAGTCTCGGGGTGACTCGGCGAGTTAGGTCGCGGATTGAGGGAAGTTCTGAGTATGGGGACTCGGCGAGTCATCGGGTTGACTCGGCGAGTAGGGTCAGTCAGGGGTTGACTTTGACCTTGTCTTTGACCAAGGGTTGACCAGTGGTTTCCAGGGGCATTGTGGTAATTTTTGATTATTGTTTGAGTCCAGTGCATTGGTGGTTGTCTAGTGGTGGAGATCGTATCAGTGATCGGAGCAGCTTGGGTTATCTGTTCAGTCGGCAGTTTCGAGGTGAGTTATCCTCACTATATCAACAGGGTCTAAGGCACAAAGGTCGGCCCTTATCGGATTGAGATCCGGGTAGTTGTTATTATGTTACTGCTTTGATATGTTTGCATCCTGTGAGTTAGGATGGTATATGGTAGTGACCTGTTAGGTCGGTATCCTGGTTAGGATGGTGGTATGTTATGTGATCTGTTTGCTCTGCTTGTTGACTGTGAGTTGCTATATGATTGTATGTATATGTGCACATGGTTGTTTGGACTGGAGTTGGGTTGAGGCGGGTCCTGCTGCGTGCTGTAGGCCAAGATACCCAGGGCGGACCGGTTGTCCCGAAGGCCCCGCGAGCGGTCCGGATAGGTTGTAGGCCCCGAAAAGGGCGGACCAGACGTGCCGAAGGCTCGGAGAGTGGACCAGATAGACTGAAGGCCCGGTGCGGGCGGACCAGTCATACTGTAGACTCATAGAGTGGACCAGGTGGATTGAAGGCCCGGGAGCGGGCGGACCAATCACACTGTAGACTCGATGTATGTGGATAGACTCAGAGGGTGGACTAGGTGGACTGTAGGCCGGTGCGGCGGACCAGTCACACAGTAGACCCGAAGTGCATGGCTGTTCTGTGATCGGATATGTTATGGCATGTTATGCGTGTATGGTATTTATGGTTGGTATTTTGGGGATATCTCACTAAGCTTTCGGGCTTACAGTTGTGGTTTCATGTTTTTCAGGTTCTTCAGGAGACTGTGGCAAGGCGAAGGCGTGATCGTACCGCTCCTCATGATTTTGTAGTATTGTGATTCTGGGAACACGTTAAATGTTTTGTATTGAAAACCTTTTTGTAAAGATTTAATGGAATCGAGATGTTTTTGAAAAAAAATAAAATTGGTTGTATTTTTTTCGGTCGTTACACTACATCAGGGCGAGTACAAGTCATAGCGTACATGATTGAGCCAACTGCGGAAGCGTATGGAACTCGGCTCATTTCTGCTATTTCAGCTTCGGTACTCGGACTTTGAGTCTTACTCAACTTGGCATTACTTTGTATTGGTAATTCTCCCTTCTTCGAGTTTTCCATACTAAAACGTTTCAGTACTTTATCTAAGTAAGTGTTCTGACTAAGTCCTATTAGTCTCTACTTCGTTCTCTCACTATCCTTATTCCCAGAATATAGGAAGCCTCTCCGAGGTCCTTCATAGCGAAGCACTTCCCGAGCCAGGACTTGACCTCCTGCAGTGTCGGGACGTCGTTTCCTATGAGTAGTATGTCATCAACATACAAAACGAGGAAACTTACTATACTCCCACTGGCTTTGACATATACACATGATTCATCTTCGCTTCGTACAAATCCAAACTCTTTGACTTTCTCATCGAAGCAAAGATTCCATCTACGAGACGCTTGCTTAAGTCCATAAATGGACTTCTCAAGCTTACACACTCTATTCGGATGCTTCGGATCAACAAAACCCTCTGGCTGAGCCATGTAAACATCCTCAGCCAACTTCCCATTAAGGAAAGCGGTCTTGACATCCATTTGCCAAATCTCATAATAATGAAATGCGGCAATTGCTAGCATCACTCTAATATGTTTTATCTTCGCAACTGGTGAGAAGGTATCATCATAGTCAACTCTGGGAGTTTGAGTAAAGCCCTTCGCAACCAATCGCGCCTTATATGTGTGTACGTTTCCATCCACGTTGGTCTTCTTTTTGAAGATCCATTTGCACCCAACGGTGTTACGTCCGGGCACATTATCAACCAAATTCCAAAGTTGGTTGTCATACATGGACTGGATCTCACTGTCCATTGCCTCTTTCCATTTCGCAGACTCTGGGCCTGCCATGGCTTCCTTATAGCTATTAGGTTCATCTAGATTTATTAGTGTACTATCACTAATATACGTGTCCCCTTCGGTAGTAATATGAAAACCATATAACTGGGGTTGAACTCTAACTCTTTCGGAACGTCTAAGAGGTAATGACACGTCAATCGGTTCAACCGGAGTTTCCTCCTCGGTTGAGTGCCAACGGTAGAGGCTCCTTCATCAATCGACTCTTGAATCTCTTCAAGCTCGATTTGCCTCCCACTGTCTCCTTGGCTTATGAGTTCTCGCTCTCGGAAAACTCATATCCTCGCAACGAAGACAACATTATCCTTCGGTCTATAGAAGAGATATCCAAAGGACTTCTGTGGGTAGCCGATGAAAATACATCGCTCACTACGAGGTTCGAGCTTGTCGTGAGTGTCTCATCTTACGAAAGCCTCACAACCCCAAACCTTGATATGTGCTAGCGAGGGAGCTTTCCCTGTCCACATCTCGTGAGGTGTTTTGGCAACCTTCTTAGTAGGGACTTAGTTAAGGATATGGGCGGCAGTCTCTAAGGCATACCCCCAGAACGAGATAGGTAGTGAAGCACGACTCATCATAGAGCGAACCATGTCTAACAAGGTTCGATTACGCCTTTCTGCCACACCATTCAACTGCGGTGTCCTAGGTGGCGTCAATTGTGAAACTATTCCACACTCCTTGAGATAGTCGTGGAATTCAAGACTTAGGTACTCTCCTCCTCGATCGGATCGAAGCATCTTGATTTTCCTGCCCAATTGATTCTCCACTTCATTCTTGAACTCTTTGAACTTTTCAAACGTTTCTGACTTTTGCTTGATTAAATAGATATACTCATATCTACTATAGTCATCGGTAAAAGTCACATAGAAGCGGCTCCCATCCTTTGTGGTTGATCTAAACGGTCCACATACATCGGTATGTATGAGGTCCAATAGACCCTCACCCCTTTCACATGTACTAGTGAAGGGTGACTTAGTCATCTTTCCAAGTAAACAAGACTCGCATGTGTCATCTTCCCTAAGGTCGAATGAATCCAACACTCCATCCTTTTGGAGTTGGGCTATGCGCTTCTTGTTGACATGTCCAAGACGACAATGCCACAAGGATGCTCTATCCATACTATTGGAAGAATCCATGCATAAAACATCATTTCCTAGGTTATCTACAATCATAATAGTTTCATAAATTCCATTACATGGTATTGCTTCAAAATATAAGACACCATTTAGATAAGCATAAATAGAACCATTCTCATTATTAAAAGAAAATCTAAATCCTTGTCTAAACAAACCATGAAATGAAATGATGTTTCTTGCCATTTCTGACGAATAGCAACAATTGTTCAAATCTAAACATAAACCATTCCTAAGCACTAGAGAATACACTCCAATCTTGGTCACAGGCGACGATCTTCTGTTCCCCATGATTAGATTTATTCTTCCATGCTCCACATCCCTATTTATTTTTAGTCCCTGCAATTCAAAACAAATATGGTAACCACACCCGGTATCTAGTACCCAAGAAATAGCATGAGATGAATCATTAGATTTAATTGTGTATGTACCTGCGAAAGACGGCTTGATCTTTCCTTCCCTGATGGCTTGCAGGTAGTCTGGGCAGCTTCTCTTCCAATGCCCTATTTTGTGGCAATGGTGGCACTCTGCCTCCTTTGGGTTTGGGTTAGGCTTAGCGGGATCAACTTTGGTCCCACTAGAAGAGGAACCATCTCGGGACTTTCCCTTGTGGTGGCTCTTAGACGGAGCCTTCCTCTTCTTACCCCTACCTTGCCCAATTGCCAAAACAGGAGCAGCTGGTGGATTGGTAGTTGGTGCAACAGACTTGTCCTTGAGGTTGCTCTCGGCAACCCTAAGGAGACCTTGGAGCTTACTTAGGGTGACCTCCTCTTTGTTCATGTGGTAGGTCATCCTAAATTGATTGTAACACGGAGGCAAGGAGTGAAGCACCATGTCGATAGTCAAGTCTTCCCCAAAGTCAACATTCAACTTGCGAAGACGATCGAAATACCTTTGCATCTTTTGCAGGTGCACGGTTAGAGATTCTCCATGACCCATCTTAGCGGAGATTATGTTAGTGAAGATCTCGTAACGTTCCTGCCTCGTGTTTTGGTGGTATCTCTCCAACAAGTCTTGGTGCATTTCGTACGGATACATGTCCTCGTCGGACTTTTGGAATTCGGCGTTCATTGTGGCTATCATGATGTAATGAACCTTCGTTGCATCACGTTCATGAGTCTCAAAAGCAGTCATTTCAGCCGGAGTAGCGATTTCTAGGTTGATCTTCTCGAGCTTCTCATCGAGGACATACTCCTTGTCCTCGTAGCGAGTAATCGTGCGAATGTATCTTATCCATTCGCTAAAGTTCGTCCCATCGAAAGTCACCTTTTGGCAAAGGCTCATAAATGTGAACGAGCTAGCAGCAGTGTTGTTCGCGTTCGACATCTACAAATAGAAAGGACAAAGATAGATAAGAATTTGAATCCCTAATTATCACCCAATAAGAAAAATTAGGGCTAGGATCCAACAACAATATTTACATATTAGAAAAGGGATGTCGTAATCTAACATGCAAACAATTTGAAGGTAAGTGAATGACGATTCACTAATTCTCCACCATGAAAACATAACTTTAAGTTCTAAATGTATTGAGAATTCCTAGGTTTCGATGAGATTCATTGAACTTTTCAATGGCATGTTTAAATCTCGATATGCCCCTCTCGTTTGTGACTGGGATACCGAGGATCACAAAGTGGGTGTGAATTACCATGCAAACTTACACGGTCCCTTCATTGTAACAATCACCTATTCGATGTGTCGGTAAACCACACACGCTCCATCGAACTATGATAAACAATGAATCACCCTTTGCCACCTTTGCTTAGAACCAATTAGTGTGCCGGTAAACCACACACACTCCACTAACTTCTTAGCAAGGGTGCAAAGTGTAATTTCATGGGATTGCATCAATTCACTTTTCCTAAAGTAACTAAGATTGGGAATTTTGAAAAAACATGTAGTTACTTTGTATTTCATATTATACTTTTAATGAGGAGATGAGGTTGCCCTATCCTACCCGTTCGGCTAACGACCCTCCACCGATCAAGCAAGCGGTGGGTGTGAGTGTACACCCATTAAGCGCCATTTTATAGGCCGCAACCTTATACCCACCTTATAGACCGGCTTCATGAACGAGGCCTACTAACGGTAAGACTAGCATTTTTTTAATTATACATATATATACATATTAATCTTGTAATATTATATTAGTATAGGGTTGAATTTTAAACTTGTAAAATACAAGGGTTTGAAATTTAAATTGTCTAAATTAAACTTTTAATCACAAAACATAAATTTCAAAACTTGAGGGCAGGTTTTAAACTTTTCAAAACATGGGGAATCAAATAACAAATAATCCAAATTAATATTTAATCACATAATTAGCCATATTTGATTTATTTAATTATTTCTTGCAAAACAATTTACCAATTTAATTAAAATAATTAATCAATTATCACATAAGGAAATTAATATTTAATTAATTGATAAATATCTTCAATTAGGTCATGAATATACTCAAATATATCACAAAATCGGATTTATATTGACCTATTAAGATTATGGTAAGTATCCAAAAGATAAACAACAAGAAATCCCGAAATTAGCTCTTTCTGACGCTCGAACTCGCCGAGTACCACAATGGACTCGCCGAGTTGAGGCCTACTCGCCGAGTCCACTATGGAACTCGCCGAGTTCATCAGGCAGAATGACAAAATTCGAATTTTGCAAGCAACAAACAAGTAACCAATGCATCAATTCAATAGAAACCAATCAAGGCTCTGATACCACTGATAGGTTTTAGCCATATGAAGATTCCTATGTGCACATACAAACCCTAATGCTTGGATCTAGGTTTCTCTAATTGAACATGCATTGAATCCAAGACTTCTAATGATAATTCTAGTATAATAACATAAGAAATCAGATTTAGATGATTACCTTGAATCACTTGCTTGAATCTTCTTGTCCTTGGAGCTTTAGAGTCACAAGTGTCACTCCTCTAATGGATTACAAACACCAACTTAGCAAGAGGATGATTATAGAGAGGGGGGAGGGAGCTAGAAATCAGCCAGGGTTCTTCCAAAGGCAAGAGTGCCGATTTCATTGACCCCTTGGGTCTATTTATACTTGTAAGGCTCCTAGGGTTTCACCCTTAAACCCTAATTGGATAACTTAAGCCCTAAGCAATCCAATACCCTAATGATAAGCCTTTGACGATTTCAAGGTCTATCCTAAGCCCCAACACCGTCCCCCCTTATCCATAAGGGATTATAGCCCAAAATACAACTATCATACAATTGACAGTTTATGCCCTTCTATTTAATTAATCTCTTTAAGTCACCAAATTAACTCCTAATTAATTTATGACTTATATTAATCAAATAACAATATTATTATTCCTTATATCATTCTCATAATATATTAATAATATTTCTTCTCTCATTATAAATCATCCTGTCAAGTTGCTATGGTAAAGGCAACCCAAAAGGACCATGCTCAATCGGGTCAAATACTTTCCTAATATAGTTGCAGCCTTAGACACTATTCCAACATGTTTGTGGGTAGATTTCTATATAATCCTCACATGCATGAGTAAAGGCTCGCTACCCCTTGTGTGGGCTTGTTTGGATGGCCCCTAATGCCTGGTTTGTTGTGGGTGTAAGGGCGACTAGACAATTTCTTCTATCGTATGTTCTTCACACCTGGTCATCATTACCATGTTGTCGGAGGTAAGTACAAAAGTTGGTTGTATGTCATGAGTATTGCACGTCCGTGTTTGTTGTGAGTTGGACTTGGAGATTGACAAGGGATTGGGAGTAGTTGCATGCATTACACCCTACATATTGTGATTGATCTTGTTTACCCATATAGTGAGACATATTCTCTTTTTGGAAACTTAATTTTTTTATGGAAACCTTTTGGTCATCTTATACCCTTATATTATTTTAGGATTATAAATCCAATTTCTTATATTGCTTTGCATTTATTAGAAATATGGAATGCAAACATGTGGATTTTTATCATGTTTTAGCTCACTCGAGCATTTAATACTATGTCTATTGTAATTTTTTTCTGATTATTGAGAGGTGCTACTCTAGGTACACCCATTTGGTATTATTTACATAACAGTGAATTTTATTTGGGAATTGTCATAAATGACAATGTACTTTGTCTTATGTCTCATTTTACCCCTAAGCTTACCCTGCTGTTGATTTGTTGCTTTTTAGAAGGTACGGGTTTGTACATTAGTGTATGAACCATAGTGTTCATTCGTACATCGTCCATAATGTCTTACTCATAGATCGTACTAAGTATGCTCCCATAGACTAACGCACTTGTTGATAAATTGTTATAGGTTAGTAGATATTGTCAGAAGCGTAAGAGACTCATAAGCTTTGGATATTTAGAAGACTTATGGTTTGTAATATCTTCTTAATTTTTTTTTTTGATATCTATTGTAGCATCCTCATCATAAATACCACTCCACCTTACTCACCCACTCATAAAAAACCAACATTTACACCTACATAAATTTGTGACAATAATAACGACAACCCTCTTGCACCACGCAAGAAAACCCTTTGTCAATGGGTGGGGCAAGAGGTCACTCAACAACCTATTTGCTTCACCTATCCGAGACCACTAACCTTGAACTAAAATCCAGACTCATCCACATAGTACCCACCTTTACAGGTCTTGAAAATGAAGACCCAAAAAAACTCCTTGTCGAATTCCGTGTTGTGTGTATTAGCATGAAACCACACAATGTTATGGAATACCAAATTAAGCTTATGGAATTCTCCTTCACGGTGCAAGATGCAACAAAATATTGGTTTTATGACCTCCCATTGGGGATGGTCAATATGTGGGTTGATCGTAGACGAATGTTTTTGGACAAGTACTTTCCCAAGATGAATGCTTCATCTTTGAGAAGGGATATCGTCGGAATAAAGCAAAACAAGAATGAAGCTTTGCACACCTATTGGGAAAGATTCTAAAATTTGTGCACCCGATCTCCGAAACATGGTATTTCCGAATATAACCTTCTTCAATACTTTTGTGAATCCATGTTACCATGGGAGAGAGGACTCGTCAATGCTTCTAGTGGAGGATCTATTGTTGATAAGACCCCAATAGAATTTTGGGCATTAATAAAAAAACATTGATGGAGATTCGAAGCACACTTCTCAAGAAGATGGTTGTTATACGGAATTACCATCGGGTGTAAAAGAGGTAAATACTCCCAAATCGAAACCCAACTATCCGAATTAACGAAGGTGGTCATGATGCTCACAAAAGAAAAAGGTATGCAGTCCATACCCCGTCCTTGTGGTATTTGCACTCAAGTGGGACATCCAATCGATATGTACCCGCAACTACTAGAAAACATGGAAGAAGTGAAAGCAGTGGGAGGTTATATTGGGCCAAATCAAAGGAACTACTAGGGATGTCAACGGGGGCAAACGAGACGGGGAGTGCATCCCTCACCCCCGCCCCTAGAATTTTCCTGTTCCCCCGTCCCCGCCCCCGCCCCCGAATCCCCTTTATTACCCCCGCCCCCGATTGATTTCAGGCTGCCTTTTTTGGGCTAAAATAAGTTATTATTTAGGCTAAAAGAAGCTATTTTTTAAGTAACAAATAATTATTTATAGCAGAATCTTACATGTTAAAAATAAAAAAGTTATGGCATCTTAAAAACATTATACTAACAACTTAAAAATATGTTTTTTGATGAATTTTGGAAGCTCAAAATCATGTTATTGTTTATTGTATTTATATAATTAATATATGTAAATAAATGTGTAATTTATTAACAGGGACCCCATGGGGGTTTCGGGGCGGGATTGCCTACCCCCGCCCCCGCCCCCGCCCCCGCCCCCGAAATTAAAACGGGGGTTAACCTTTCTGCCGCCCTCGTCCCCGCCCTCAATTTTTTTTAAAATTCGCCCAAACGGGACGGGGACCCCACGGGACTTTTTGACATCCCTAGGAACTACGATCATCCCCGATGCAACCAATGGTGGAATAACAACCAAAATAGGGGTTATCAATCAAGTCAACCACCTCATTACCAACAAAGACCATCTTTTCCACCACAAAACTTTCAACCAAGGTATCCACAACACCCTCCTCAACAAGTGGGTTCATCAAGTATGTCCTTGGAAGACATAGTGAAGAGTTTAGCCACTAGCACCCAAACCTTCCAATAAGAGAATAAAGCAAGCATTAAAAATCTGGAGAAAGTATTGATCTAGAATCCGGTTGAAAAAATATATTCACACACCTCAATCCTATAAAGCGTGACCTACATATGCTAAGTTCTTAAAAGAACTTTGCACATCTAAAAAGAAACTTAAAGGTAATGAAACGGTAAAAGTTAGTGAAAATATTTCAACGGTTTTTCAAAAGAGGATGCCCCCAAAATACAAGGATCCCAGTGTCTTTATCGTGCCTTGGAAATTAGGGAATGTTCATGTACCATAATCCGTGCATGATCTTGGTGTCTCTATAAATGTACTGCCATATTCTATTTATAAATCAATTAGAACGGGAACATTGAGAAAAATCGGTGTGATCATCCAACTTGTTGACCGGTCGATAGTACACCTAAAAGGTGTGTTACAGGACGTATTAGTGTAGGTTAATGAATTTGTTTTCCAAGTGGGTTTTTATGTTCTAGATATGGAAAATGATGACTCCCCAAGTTTAAGTTTCGTACTTCTAGGTAAACCTTTTCTAAAAACTTCGAAAACAAAAACTAATGTCTACATCGAAACTTTAAATATGGAATTTGATGGGGAAGTCATAAACTTCGATATTCATGAAGCAAATAAGGTCCCCTTTGATGCTAAATCTATCAATTTTATGAATACGATCCAAACCTCAACTGAAAAGAGCTTAAACTTAACTAGCCACGATTTTATGGAGCTAGTCTTGTCATAAAAATTAGACAGGGACAAAGCCAACAAACTTTCAAAGGAGTTCGATATAAGCGATGAGGTGTTGTAGATTTTGGACGTTTATGGATGATAAGCATAGGGAATTTGATGGAAGAGAAGTTGAGTTGCCCACCATAAAATCCAAATTCACCCTATTGGTGGAACAAGCACAAGACCCAGAATCAAAAAATATCTCGGACCCGTTGAAGAATGTATATCCCAGGAGGGAGAACACCCAAGTGGTCATCAACTCAAACAAACTATCAAAAAAGGAAGAGAAGGAACTTATTACCTTGCTAGACAAATACAAGAAATGGATCGGGTGGTCAATTTCTGACATCAAAGGTTTGAATCCCTTTGGGTTCGTGTGATAAAGGAAAGCTAAAAAAAAGTTAAATGTTTCATTGAATGAGATAATAAGGAGACTGATGAGTTGGAGATCTCCCTATACCTGAAATAACATATTCCATGGGGCTAGGTCGAGCCACGACATAAAACAAAGGTGGCTAACTGAGAGACAACTCAAGAATATTTTCTTTTCAATTACTTTATTTATTTTGTGTTGCAATGTTTTAAGTCTTTTTGGAGGGTCTCATACAAAACAATTTCATATATAAATGGTCTAAGAGACTCGTTTTTGAAAAAAAAATGATTTTCGTGAAGATTTTCAAAACTCACGATCTGAGGTTCAAAACGCACGATCGTGAGTTTTGACCGTGAGTTTGGTTCAAGGTTTTTAAAGAAAAAATAAAAACACACAGTCTAGTTGTGACTGTGCTTTCTGACCGTGCATTTTCATCTGAAAAATATGTTTGAAAATAATATGAAACAAAATTTATGGTTATTTTTTCTATTCTACCACGTGAAATTTCATATATTGTATTTTTCTACACCAAATGAAATTCATTAAAAAATTATCCACAATAATACGATATTCACATACGACATTTTTACTATTATATATATATATATATATATATATATATATATATATATATATATATATATATATATATATATATAGGGCTAGGTTATTTTGTTTTTTACATTTATTGTGTGCTAGAATGCACCAATAGAAATTTAGTATATTAAATGATTTCCATAATTATATGTATATTAAATGATATCCATAATTATAATTCTTTTTTATGGAAACTAATTAAATCCGTCGTTAATGTCAGCAATAACATTCTTTCAGAATGAATTTGCATTTAGGTTTTTATATATGAGTTCGTACTTTGTTTCAAGACTCAATCACTTAAAATACAATAAAGTTGTATGGAATATGAAGAACAAGAGTATATTCTACTAGAATACACTCTCATTCTGCTGCAATACACTCTCATTCTTCTAGATATTAATTTATTCTGAAAGAATATTATTGTTAACATTAATGACGAATTTAATTAGTTTCCATAAAAATGAGTTATAAGTATTGATAACATTTAATATACATATAATAAATACTAAATTCATATTGGTGCATTTTAGCACACAATAGATGTGAAAAACATTTGAACCTATATATATATATATATATATATATATATATATATATATATATATATATATACTAGTTTATAACCCGTGGGAACCACGGTTATAAAATTAATTAAACTTTTATAATAAAAATTTTAAATTATTAATCAATTATTTTAAATAAATTATTAATTAGGAAATTTTTTAGTTATATAAAATTATAATCATTGATTTAAATAAATATGTGAAATTATATCATTTTATAATTTGTATTAATTTTATATTAATGTTATTAATTTAATTTACTTGGAGAGAGAAATTTGAAATTTAAAATGATAAATTCATAGGTTGACAAATGGTATGTATTAATTAGGGGACATAATAGGGTGCCACATGACAAAAGAAGAATAGAATATACATTAATTAAGATGTCTAATATGGTGACACATGTCAAAAAGAGAATAAAACTATTCTTTTATTAGAATAGGATATATATATATATATATATATATATATATATATATATATATATAGAGAGAGAGAGAGAGAGAGAAAGAGAGAGTTAGGTTCAAATGTTTTCACTATCTATTGTGTACATGTATGACTAATTCTTGACCAATCATTTTAATTATTTTAAGAAAGTAATTAATGCATATTAAATGTTGAAGATGTAATTAATATTCATTATATCTTCAACATGTAATATGCATTAATTACTTTCTTAAAATAACTAAAATGATTGGTCCAGAATGAGTCATACATGCACACAATAGATAGTGAAAACAAAATAACCTAACCCTATATATATATATATATATATATATATATATATATATATATATATATATATATATTATGTTCACTGTAGTACTTCATTGATATTATTACTTGTTTTGTTGATGTTGGTTATATTATTGTGTTGAATATGAGACTATGTTTTTCTGTTAAAGTTTTGTGATGAAAATATTATTATTGTTAGATAATATGCATTATGGTGATCAAGTTATAAGTAGTTTTGTATTAAAGTTATATCCAAAAATTATAGGTTCATATATAATATACAATTTTTTTAATCATATTATCTTAATCATGAACAAGGCGCGTGTATACACCTAGTGTGGCTATATAAGAAGAAGAAAGGCTTGCAATTTTTTTAATCATCTTACCGCCAACTTGAGTGTGTGAGCTTAAAAGTTGCTTCTTTTGGTCTCATTTTGAAAGAGCTTGAAGTTGGTGATCCCTATCTTGAGGGAAAAGTTATAGATCAAGAATCTCCTCAAGTTTGGCTTCTCTTTTAATGTAAAAAGTCGAAAACTTGCTCATCTATTGCTTAGATCTCTTCCTTGTAAGTTTATTGTCATATTTGACTCATTTTGGATTGTTCATGGGGTTGAGCATTTCATGGAGATATCACTTTAGATCTGGACGATTGGTGGCCTCTTTTGGCTTAAAGTTGCAAACTTTATTGAGTTCTAGGCCTCTTTCATTCTTAAGATCCCTTATTAAGTTGTCCTTGAGAGTTAGAGCCTCTTTGGGGAATCCATGAACGTAAAGTTGGCAACTTTACGTGACTTTCCAACTCTTGGGTGCTAGATCTACATCTTGAAACGTTGGACTCGATGAAAAAGGACTGAATGAGTAAGAGGGTAAAACTCGGTGATTTTCCAGCCAACTCGGCAAGTTGGCTGGGGTTTTTCCTGACTTTCGGAATACTAAAGGAACTCGATGAGTTGATAGGTGTACTCAACTAGTTGGGTCAACATGGACTGTTAACCTTGACTATTGACTATTACTTTGACCAGGTTGACCAAGTTTGACTTTTGAGGGCATTTTGGGTATTTTGGAGTTAGGAGCTGAGATTTGAGAGTTGGATCTTATCATTCAGTGCTACTTGTGAGGTGAGTTTTCTTCACTATACTTGCAGGTCGAAGGCACCAATACCGGGCCAGTAGATTCATATATTGTTATGTTGTTATGATTTGTTAGATCGGTATCCTGGTAGATAGGATAATGCTATGCTTAGTGGTTTGTTAGATCTGTTTGACTGGCTATAGACTGTTATATGATTATCTCTTATATGTGCACATGCTTGATTGGTGGCTAAGGCTTTTCTGCTTTGTGAGTAAGCCAACAGGCCGAGGCATTCCAACCAGATAGTTAAGGGACGAGGGTATTCCATCCTGAGGATGATTGGACCCATAGTATATTGGCATTTCAACCGGATGGTTGAGAGCCTGGGGTATTCCAACCCGAAGGTTGAATGGACCCATAGAATATTGGCATTCTAACCCGATGGTTGACGGCCTAGGGCATTCCAACCCGATGGTTGATTGGGCCCATAGTATGCTGTTATTATATTGTGTTATTTGTTATGTATTGGTATTTTGGGGGAAAATCTCTAAGCTTTGGGATTACAGTTTTGGATTATCTTTCAGGTACTTCAATGGATCACGGGGAGGCGAAGGTGTGATCGTGCACCACGTCATGTTTTGTTCTTACGATTTTAGGATTTCTATGATATGAATCTTATTTTGGAAACAGTTTGTAAACAATGATGATTTTGAATGTTTGTGAAAGTTTAAATTTTTCAAAATTTTATAGGTGTTACAAGGTGGTATGAAAGACTTGGTTTGAGTGAATTGGAGGAACACTTGTGTGAATCCAGTCTCAAACTGAGGAAAAAGATTTTTAAATGATTTTCAAAGGGTTTTCAAAATATTCAAGGAGGATGTGATGTGTACAATCATTCGGAGCTAGTAAGTAGACCTCAAAATACCATATTGTTATTTGATATTGTGATATGTTAGAACAACATGCTAGTGATAGGCTAGGGATCTTCAGGAATTGCATGATAGAATTGCTTGATTATATGATGCCTGATAGCCTAGGATCCTTTTCTTTTATGGAATTGACATCATTATTGTAGTTGCTTAGTTTTGCATCATGGTTATATATAGATAAGATCTTATATCCTGAGAATGTTTGATTTGGCCTTATTTCATGTTCTTATTTGATTAAGGGATTAGGGTAGGATCAAATATTCGAAAGTCTATAGGGTCTAGTGTTATGGATGGCTAGCATACACTAGTGTTGTAGGGTTGGTGGAAGTTTCATGGATGAGTTGTGCGGGATCAGCCGACCAGTTGTGAGATAATTAGTCATCCTCTAGGAAGTGAGGATTGAGTGTGTAGTTATGCTTGAGAGTATTGTTAGGGTGTTATGGTGATCCTTGAGACAAATATGGGTAGGTGTGGAAGGTAGTATGGGCCCGTACTACTGAAAGCACAGGACCTATGTGCATAGCGAGGAAGCCACAACCCTTAGGGCCTCATTGGGAGTTGGTTCCTGCTTAAGGTATGTGGTTTATCTGATATCTTCTTGGTGTATTTTCAGTATGGTGACTACGATACGAGTTGAGATCGGATTCGGTTCGGGATCGAGAGCTGGCATTCAGGGCGGCCCAGCATTGTCAGAGGACCGCATCAAGGAGATCATTCATGAGGAGGTGGTTGCTATTGTCCGAAGCCAGATTCTGAAAATGTTTGGGTCTATTAAGACCGCGATGATGGAGTTCTTTTATGATCTCTATGCAGCCATTGCTGATACGGCTGCAGCTGCAACCTCCGGAGGCGTGGCAGCTATAGGTGTTGGGACATGGCGGGTCTTTCAGTATCAGGACTTAGATAATACGAAGCCCCCAACTTTCGATGGATTTCAGGACCCAATCATAGCCATGAGGTGGCTATCCAATGTTGAGGGATGCTTCTTCACTTGTTCATGCCCTGCTGACCAGAAGGTCAAGTGCACTCTGAACCTTCTGAGGTCCAGAGCCAAGGATTGGTGGAGGCTCGCTACCAGTTCCTATTCTACTGAACAGAGAGTTGTTGTGACCTGGGAGCAGTTTTATGAGATGTTTCGCTCCCGTTATGTGTCGCTGGTGGAGCGAGAGAGATTGGCCCAGGAGTATCTGGACCTGAGGCAGGGTACTGAGAATGTGACTGAGATCACCAAAATGTTTATGAAAAGGTCTATGTTCAGCCCTGAGTTTGCTACATCTGAGCATGCTCAGATGACCCGTTACTTCAACATGCTCAAGACGGGGATCAGGCAGTTTGTTTCCACTCAGGGCTATGGATCATTGTTGGAGATGCAGGAGGCCGCCAGGCAGCATGAGATTAAGATTGAGTTGCAGACTCGGGAGATGAGACTGGCCCCAACGCAGTCGCATCTTGCGTCGAAACGGATTAGGGCCGTTGACTCCAGGTCAGGGAGTCAGAGGGTCGCACTTGTGGGAAATGTGGAAAGGCGCATGTTGGGGTTTTTCCGTCTTCTTTGGGTTGCCACAAGTATGGCAAGCAGGGCCACATTGCGAGGGATTGTAGGTAGTAGACTCCAACTTCTAGCGTCAGACTTCATTACCATTGTGAGTAGGTGGGCCATATGAAGGGAAAATATCTTTTGCCAGCTACCAGGCCAGTGCATGCTCCAGCTCTGGCTACTTTGAGGATCACTAACGGTGGTCAGGGCAGGGCCGAGCCCCCTAGGGCTCAAGGTCGCACTTTCCAGATTACTGTCGAGGAGGCCAGGACAACACCAGATGTTGTGACTGCTATGTTTCTATCCCTTATCTTATTGATTAGGTTTGTTTTATCCTCATATTTTTGTACCGCTATTAGATACGTTCCTAGTGAACTCCTTACCTGCTTTAGTGTTGTTTGACTCGGGTGCGAGTCAGTCTTTTGTTTCTCTGTCCTTCAATAGGGAGTTCATTTTGCCCATGGGGGAGTTAGAGTGTCTGTTGCAAGTTTCTATCGCCAACGAACACGAGATTTCTGCCTCTTCGGTTTATCAGGGTTGCATTCTGAAGATCTTTGGGGTATCCATTTCGACTGATTTGATTCTTATTCCCATGGGGGATGTCTGCGTGATTGTCAGTATGGACTGGCTAGGTCATTTCGGTGCAATGATCGACTGCGAGGGTCAATGTGCGGTGGTTCGAACTCCAACTGGGGCAGAGCTAGTTATTTATGGAGATGGCACTAGGATGGGTTCATGATTTTGTTCGGCAGCCAAGGATCGACAGTATATTCAGCACATATGTGTAGGTCATTTGGCGTATGTGGTGGATACGCGGGGCAGGGATCAGG
This sequence comes from Lactuca serriola, assembly GCF_051521515.1. Taxonomy (NCBI): domain Eukaryota; kingdom Viridiplantae; phylum Streptophyta; class Magnoliopsida; order Asterales; family Asteraceae; genus Lactuca; species Lactuca serriola. Next base: position 69,152,682 of record NC_136408.1, on the reverse strand, counting down.
TTTCAGTTTCAGATGTTCCGGTCATCAAAGATTTTCCTGATGTGTTCCCGGAGGAGTTACCCGGTGTGCCTCCTGAGAGGCAGGTCGAGTTCAGGATTGACCTTGTGCCAGGTGTGACCCCTATTGCCAAGGCAATGTACCGATTGGCACCACCTGAGATGCAGGAGTTGTCATCTCAGTTGCAGGAGCTGCTAGGCAAGCAGTTCATCCGTTCGAGTAGTTCTCCATGGGGAGCGTTGATTCTATTTGTCAGGAAGAAGGATGGTTCGCACCAAATGTGTATCGATTAGACAGATCGTGCTGGAGGAGGCTCATAAGTCTTGCTTTTCTATTCACCAGGTGGCCACCAAGATATATCGGGATCTGAGACTGAGTTATTTGTGGTCGTGCATGAAGAGAGAGATCGCTTGGTATGTTGAGAGGTGCTTGATCTACAGGATGGTCAAGGTCGAGCATCATAGCCCGCATGGTAAGCTGCAACCTCTAGAGGTTCCTATGTGGAAATGGGAGCAAATTTCGATGGACTTTATCACCAAGTCGCCGAAGACGACAAAGGGTTTTGATGTTATTTGGGTCATCGTGGATTGATTGACCAAGAGTGCTCACTTTCTGGCAATTCGAGAGAGCTCATCAGCCGAGAAGTTGGCCGATGTGTATATTCGCGAGATCGTTGTTGGCCATGGGGCTCCAGTCTCTATTTTGTCAGACCGGGATGTTCGGTTCACCTCCCGATTTTGGCAGAAGTTCCATGAGGAACTGGGCACGAGGCTTCACTTCAACACAACTTATCATCCCCAGACCAACAATCAGAGTGAGCGAGCCATTCAGACCCTCGAGGATATCCTATGAGCATGCGTCATAGATTTTGGTGGGAGATGGGACTCCTACCTACCTCTTGCAGAGTTCTCCTACAACAATAGTTTACACTCGAGTATTGGTGCCCCACCCTTTGAGTTTTGTATAGACGGAGATGTCGTACCCTAGTCTGTTGGGGGGAGTTTGTCACAGGGTCATGGGTCGTACCAAGATGGTTCTGCAGACTGCAGAGATGATTCGGCAGATCAGGCAAAGATTGCAGACTTCTCAGATTCGATAGAAGAGTTATGCCGACCGGCGCCGATCTGAGTAGGAATTTCAGGTCGGTGACATGGTGTTGTTGAAGTTCTCACCCTAAAAGGGTGTGATTCGCTTCAGGAAGAGGGGGAAGTTAGGCTATCAATATATCGAACCATTCTGGATTGTTTCCAGGGTTAACAAGGTTGCGTATAAATTGGATCTTCCGTAGGAGTTCAATCAGATTCATAGAACTTTCCATGTTTCGCAGTTGCAAAAATGTGTACTAGACGAGGATGCAGTGATATCATTGGATGCTATTCAGGTTGATGAGTTCCTGAATTATGTCGAGAGGCTGGTGGCTGTTCTGGAAAGGAAGGTAAAGGTTCTGCATAACAAGGAGGTGCCTTTGGTAAAGGTACAGTGGTAGCATCGCAGGAGATCTGAGTGGACCTGGGAACCGGAGGCTGAGATGCGAGAGCATTATCCAGATTTTTTCACCACATCAGGCTTCAAAGACAAAGCCTAGTTCAAGTGAGGGAGATTTGTAACATCCTAATTCCCATGTATGAGAATTTTTATTAAAAACACAAATTCCCCTTGGAACTCGCCGAGTTGATGGCCTCAATTCGACGTGTTTAAGGCTTTTGGGCCGCAGGTATTTTGGACCAACTCAACGAGTTGGTGGCTGAATATGAAACCCTAATTGTTAGGGTGTTGCACCCTATTTAAAGGCCTTAAGTCCCATTATGTAACACCAGCGAAATTAGGGTCAAAATTTAACTTTTATAAAACAATAATAGGGATATACCAAGTGGTATATATCGTAACAAGGTTTCAAAAAATATAAAGAACACTAAAATCCGAGTTCTAACGAAGAAGTTATGACCACTCGAAGATCCGCGACAATACCGGTAAAACACTGTTAAGCATAAAACGAGAAATTTCAATAAAATACTTTTCAACCTTAGGTGTCAAAAGGAAAGTTGTAGATATCCCAAAACTGTAAACATACATAAAAAGAATGCCCAAATCTGACTTCATATGAGGAAGTTCTGATTTTTCAAAGTTTCAGACATAGCAGTAGACAACTAAAAACTCGAAATCGAGATCGAGCGACTTTTTGCCAACATGACCTAAACGAGAATCGAAGATCTCATCGATGGTATTTCAAAGGTAAAAATTCTGACGAAAACGGACATCGGATGAAGAAGTTATGGATTTTTAACGAACTTTTCCTGTCCCGGCTTGTTAAAAATATAATATTAAAAATAAAATCAAAATTTGCCGACGGAGTCTAAACGAGAGTTGTAAAGCCTTTTCTTAGCTACGTGTGGATATAAAGAACGTCAAAAATGGAGCTCGTGTGCGAAAGATATGATTTTCTGAATCTCGGGACACGAATTTCGACGCTGTGTCAGAATTGTCAGTGTTCACGACGTGAACACAGTGTTCACGATATGAATAGTCTGACTGAGAATTTCAGAGCCACTTGACAGATGACGCATGCCATTACGAATTTGGGACAAACTCATGACGTGAATTGGCAAAACTCACGACGTGAACTTCGATTTTTAGCCTATATATAGAAATCCAAACCCTTCGAGTTGGGCTGCTCATTCCTAACTTCACTCCTACTTCTACTCTCTGTTAAGCCCCTCTAAACCACCCCGAAGCCCCGGTAACGCTCCTGGAACACGACGCAAGGCCCGACGCCCCGAAGTTCCCGAGACACTGCTTCTCTCCAGTCGAAGTATTGCCTGCGTGAATCCCTGAGTTTTATACTCAAGCTCTGAAGGAAGTTCTATACTCCTGAAATTCCTGAGAATCCCGAGATTTCGGCTTTCTCCTATCGAAGTTCTGCTCGATTATCGTCTTTTCATCTTTGAACCTCCACTTCAATCAAGTGAGTTCATACCCCCACAAACACACTTTAAATACGTTTTTAACTGCTTTTAAACACTTTTGGGAGGGGGGGAATACAAGTAAACACACAGCTAAAATCGTGTGAAACGTCATTCTTTTGCTATACTTTTCATACTGTTGTTTTAACTATCATATGAAGTTGTTATCATGCAAAACACCTCACAACACAACCTTACCCTCTTAGGATACAATATGTTTTATAAATAGAAATATGTTTTATTTATACGTTTTCATACTACATCATATCAATGGTAACCATTTTCAACTATAACATGATGCTTTTACAAGAAAACTCAACTCATCATCACACCTTTGTAACACGGTAGAAAAGGAAATCATTTCATACAAACGATTTTTCATCATATTACTCGTGAACTTGTTGTTAGCCATCATGTGAGTTCATACCCCTTTTATACATCTTCAAATACTTTATAATGTACTTTTAATACATTTCTGGGGAAAATACAAGTAAACACCCGGTTAATCCCTAGTGAAAGCGTGAAAACTCTTGTTATACCTTGCATGCACTAGATTTATACAAAATGCATAGTAGCCAGGGTAGCCACCCTTGTTAAACCATTTTATGCATTCAAAGAACTTATGATTTATGCTTTGTCAAACATTGTTAAAGAGGATAAATATTGTATACAAAACTATCACTTTAATACAAACTTAGTTGAAAATCCGTGAGACAATTACATCTTCAATGCTACCTTTTTGCGAAAAGGTACTACTTAAAGTCCTGTCTATTATAGCCAGAGTCTCCTGTTTGGAGAGCGTGTCAAATGTGTATATATCTATACGGGAAGTCATGATCCCGCACCCTGACTGTTAGCTACAGTCCTTTGGGTGACAGTTTGTCATAAACGTTTCGACGCCTGAAGACCGTCGCCACAGGCATATTATGTTTAGTATGGTTATAAAACTTACCGGATAGACAATTATTATGGTATTTTGATTTTATGAACGAGTAGTTATTAAAACTATTCTTCATCTACCAAGTGCGATCTTCTTATAGCTTTATTATATAAAGCTATGCCTCAACCTTTTAAGCATGTCAGTTGCTTGCGATTTTCGGTCTTGGACATTAGAGCCTACCTATTACTTTAGGAAAATAAGGGATTTTCCTGTATCTAAAACAATCAACTAATAGGAAAATAAGGGATTTTCCTGGTGCAACTATTTACAATTCACAACACAAACATTCATATGCATTTCATACTTTTATAAGAAAATAAGGGATTTTCTTGGAAAACGCACGAACTTTGGAATGACATACATTTTCTCAAAACCGCTTATGAACTCACCAACTTAATTGTTGACATTTTTTCTTTGAAATAACTTGTATTCTTAGGGAACCGCTAAGTAGGTTTGGAAATCATCTTTTGGGGATTAACGTTCTGGCATTAATGACTTCTTTTGAAACATGTTATTGTATTTATATTTTGAACATGTAACAACTACGATTATGTAAACACTTTTAAATATTTATATATTTGGTGGTGTGTACTTTCCTTACTATGCAATTGTTATGATACTGAATATGACGTCCTCCCCCCCCTGAACGTTTCTGCCGTTCTGGTTTGGGGGTGTGACAGCCTCCCTAATCACCTCCTCTGCCCAGAAACCCTAGAATTTGTGCATCTTACCCCCAAGTTGAGTGTGTGAGCTTCAAATTTGCTTCTTTTGGTCTCATTTTGAAAGAGCTTGGAGTTGGTGGTCCCTATCTTTAAGGGAAAGCTATAGATCTAGAATCTCCTTGAGTTTAGCTACTCTTTTGAGGTAAAAAGTCTAAAACTTACTCATATATTGCTTAGATCTCGTCCTTGGAAGTTTATTGTCATATTTGACTCATTTTTGGGTTGTTCATGGGGTTGAGCATTTCATGGAGTTATCACTTTAGACTTGGACGATTGGTGGCCTCTTTTGGCTTAAAGTTGCAAACTTTATTAAGTTCTAGGCCTCTTTCATGCTTAAGATCCCTTATTAAGCTTTCCTTGATAGTTAGAGCATCTTTGGGGAATGCATGAACGTAAAGTTGACAACTTTACGTGACTTTACAGCTCTTGGGTGCTAGATCTACATCTTGAAACATTGGACTCGATGAAAAAGGACTGAATGAGTAAGAGGGTAAAACTCGGCGAGTTTTCCAGCCAACTCGGCTAGTTGGCTGGGGTTTTTCTCGGCTTTCGGAATACTAAAGGAACTCGACAAGTTAATAGGTGCACTCGACGAGTTGGGTCAACATGGACTGTTGACCTTGACTGTTTACTTTAAATTTGACCATGGTTGACCAAGTTTGACTTTTGAGGGCATTTTGGGTATTTTGGAGTTTTGATGGAAATGGTCGCATGGTGGTTGTACGCTTTTGAGTCAGGAGCTGAGATTTGTGAGTTGGATCTTATCAGTCAATATTGATTGTGAGGTGAGTTTTCCTCACTATACTTACAGGTCGAAGGCACCAATGCCGACCTAGTAGATTCATATATTGTTATCCATGTTGCTATGCGGTTATGATTTGTTAGATCGGTATCCTGGTAGATAGGATAATGTTATGCTTAGTGGTCTGTTAGATCTGTTTGACTGGTTGTAGACTGTTATAAGATTATATGTTATGTGTGAACATGCTTGATTGGTGGCTGAGGCTTTTCTGCTTTGTGCGTAAGCCAACAGGCTGAGGCATTCCAACCCGATGGTTGAGGGCCAAGGGTATTCCATCCTAAGGATGATTGGACCCATAGTATGTTGGTATTCCAACCGGATGGTTGAGGGTCTGGGGTATTCCAACTCGAAGGTTGACTGGACCAATAAAATATTGGCATTCCAACCCGATGGTTGTGGGCCTAGGGCATTCCAACCCGATGCTTGATTGGGCCCATATTATGCTGTCATTATATTGTGTTCTTTGTTATGTATTAGTATTTTGGGGGAAACTCAATAAGCTTTGGGATTACAGTTTTGGATTATGTTTCAGGTACTTCAGAGGATCGCGTGAAGGCGAAGGCGTGATTGTGCACCTCCTCATGTTTTGTTTTTACGATTTTGGGATTTCTCTAATATGAGTCTTATTTTGGAAACAGTTTGTAAACAATGATGATTTTGAATGTTTTTAAAAGTTTAAATTTTTCATGAATTTTATGGGTGTGACAACAACTTTAAATAAAAATGAGGTGAGGTATACCTTCATCGCACGGCATCCATACGACACTATTGCCACCAGAGTCAGTGTCGTTTTCACCGCATACCGAGGTGACACGTCACATATCGTGGTGTGTGGTATTGTGTGTACCGAAGGGTGGAAGGGCAGTATGCATTTTATAGTAAGTTATGCATTTCTTGTATAATCTGTTTTTTTTTTTTCTGTATTTAGTATATGTATTTTTCTGTGTTTAATATATGTATTGTTATTTTTCTTCATTTTTAGTGCTTTTTTTCTGTATTTATTATTCTAAAATTTAGAACAGAAATAATAGACATTAATAGGGACATTAATAAGCAATAATAGGCAATATGGGTGATGTTATTAGGGCGAGAAGAACAGTAAGAACAAAAATACTAGGGGCAATACAAAGAATTAACAACAACTTAAGTCAACCAGTATACAGCCCACGAACCAGGTCGTTGTCTACGTGGCCACGAAAAACCTTTGTGCACACCACCCCTGTATTTCGTGGTCTTCCGTTTTCGTTATCAATCGTGGTGCACAAAACAAAGGTCAACGCCCAATTAAATTTGATTTCCAACGTAACGGCTAGTTTACTATTTTTTTCTATTATTTTTACCTAAATAAAAAATCAATTTAAATACTACAATACACCTTCTTCCATTTCACACAATTCTTTCCTCACAATTACACATTTGTGTTGCTTGATCTTTAAAAAACAATGACTCTCAAAGAGATGAATTGGTCAGAAAATGAAGAAGTGAATTTAGTACTTGCATGGGTGTCGGTTTCGGAAGACGCGGATAGTCGAATGGTTACTGATTTTTAGGTTAAAGTTGGAAACGTTTTCCATGAGTTAATGAGTTGTCAAATCGTAAAGTTAATGAAATATGTTCGAAGTTTCACAAAATGGGGACAAAATGTCTCGAGTTCTACGAAATTTAAAACTTTGGTGTAAACAACGTACACGAAGGTAGTATCGAGCCAGTTGTTGTGGTCATGCATCAATATGAAGACACAAACTACAAACCGTTTACAAACCTTAAAGCTTGGGTAAAATTTAGGGATTACCCAAAATTTAATGCTTAAAAAATAGGGTTTAAAAAACCAGTTTAACTTGTTTGTGCTTGCATTTCATGTTTTTTTCTATTTTATTTTAAGTTGTTTTTATTCTATATATATATATATATATATATATATATATATATATATATATATATATATATATATATATATATATTGTATTTTTGAATTAAATTTAATAAAAAAGAGATGAAATTGTACTTTTAGTGGTAGGTATATCATATTTTTAATGGTGGTTAATGGTGATGATGTGACATCCACCACTATAATGATTAGTTCTCCTAATCATGGATATAAGACTGGAGGGAATGGTGTCACACTCCCTTCTTTTACTTAGGGGTGTACAAAAAAACCGCAAAACTGAAAAACCGAGCCGAACCGGCCAATCCGAAACCGAAAAAAACCGTAACCGAAAAAACCGGATATCAACGGGTCGGTTTTTGGTTTTCATATTTAGGTATCCGCGGATAACCAAACCGAACCGTTTGATTATATATATATATATATATATATATATATATATATATATATATATATATATATATATATATATATATATAAATTAAAAAAAATATTATTTCATTAGTATTGTTTTGATTTTTGATTGATCTACCAGTCTAATAAGCTAAACAAAAATCCATACCGACAACTCCAATTTTGTAATTCTAAATTCATTTGATTTTCTTGTTATTTTGTTATTGTATTTATTATATAAATTATAATATATGATATTTGAACTTAATTATGTTTTTTAAACTTCATTATGTTTTTTTAAACTCTTTGACTTACTAATTTTAAAAAAGAGATAACTAAAATGGAGTTTGTAGTTTCAATTGAATTTAATTTTTTATATTTTACCGGGTACCCGTAAACCGAACTGTGGTTACCCGCTTTCATACGGTTCGGTTCGGTTCGGTTTTTTTGTCAATACGGTTCGGTTTCGGTTAGTGCGCATGAGGTACCCGCCCTGTGGTCATGGTTCAGAATTTTATTACTATCCGAACCGAACCGCCCCGTGAACACCCCTACTTTTACTGCAGTTTGTTACACACACCCAAGGAGTGGAAGAGGGAGAGAAAGAAGAGAGAGATAGAGAGATAAAGGAAGAGAGAGAGAAAGGGAGCGCTCCCAATTCTTACCGCAGTCTCTAAACCGCACTTTGAAACCGCAGGAAGGGGGCGGTGTTTCAGTGCCACATCAGCTGAAACCACACCCCACACCCTCTAGTCTAAGAGATATGCGTTTTAGGAGTTTTGTACGACATGACTTTAAATTGAGTATTAAAAGAATATGCTATTATTTTAATAAAAAGGTATATTTTGAATTATAAAATATCATACAATTATTTGATTTTCTTGTTTTTTCTTTCAACTTTTGGTTGAATACGATAATACTATACCCATAAGTCATCCATACCAAATAAATTTTGTTAATAATTAATTGACGTAGACGTTGAAATTTATTATTTTTAAAGCCTTTTCATTTCACTTGGTTTATATTTTATTTTTCAGTCTAAAGTCTGAGGTTTTTGGGCATCAGGACATGTGTGGTTGCGTGGCAAGCATGATCCTTAGGGCATCGACACGTGCAGACATGTGGCACATACTTTTATGCATGGCAACCGTTTGTTTGGCTTCTGTTCGGTAGAATTTATATTGTCCAAATACTAATCGAAGTTAAAAATATAATGAAGCATTACTATAAAACGTGCCCTCTTATGGGTTAATACGTATGGAGGAAATAAAATTGAAGTTAACAATCAAGGACAATAAAGAGAGCAGAAACAAACAAATAAACTAGATGTGTATGATCAAATCAAGGAGTAAGATACATACATGAACATGTAGAAAAGAAAACATGAATTGATACTTATTAACTCGTGGTTTATATGATACGGTTTGATATCAAACCATAATCAATACACTCAGTAATGATTTCAATTAATAGTTTTGGTTATCCGTTGATATCAGTTAACCATAACAGAAAATACATTGTTATAAAAAATAAAAAATAGATGAACATCAAAGAACACATTGCCATAAAAAAAAAATTAAAAAAAATTGCTATTAATTAAATATTATAATTGTTATTTTTTAATTTATAGCATCCAGAAACCATCATGAGCAGAGATGAGAATCCTACAAAATTAATTGATTTTTCTTTCTACTTGTCTTTAGTAAATTTAAAAAGAATCAAATATGCATTAGACCTTGATCTAGAATCGAATAACGTATATTTTAGTAGTTAAATTCATATTAGTATTAGTTCATATCTTCATCAGTTATTTTAACAGTCAGTTTTTAAATTTTCGCAACTAATTTAGTTGCTAAGTTTATGTTAATGTTATTGTTAACCGACTCTTGAGTTGTTAATTTTTATGTGGTTGTTATTTTAGCTATTAGATTCATGTTAGTATGTTACTGTTAAGTTGGTTAGTTGAATCAGACTTAAAATAAAAATCATTTCTATATGAACTTGAATAAACTAATACAACGCCAAGAATAAAAACTCTGAAATTTTGAGCTGTTAAGACATTTAACATGAATTAACGGATTTAATGTATAAAGATTAAAGAAGCATATCTAATACTCAAAGACTCAAGAAAAGGTCAAGTGCCTTAAGGCCCAAAGCCACATTCAATTCAAATCCTAGCCCAATATTTAAGCCCGTCGACCCAAAATAGAAAATCACTTGTAAAAAAGGTAAATATAATTGCTTAGCTTCATAATTGGGACAAAGTGTGACACCTTTATTCCAACTAAAATTTCAAGAGTACCTTATATTTTCTATTCATACGGTAACAAAACCAAAAATAAATGAATTTTGATATTTAAATCAAGGATGCTAAATATGACATGCGTATGAAAAAATGTAATAAAACTTGAATCTTTTACAATGAACGTGTGTTTTGAACTAACAATGTTTTGGTAGAACTAGACCTCTTGAAAATATCCGATACTTGATTACCCGACCCGGCCTATTTTATATTCGGGAAGATCGAGTCGGGTAAATCAAGTTTCGGGTTTGAAAATTCGGGTAATTGGGTAACCCGATATTTAAATAGGTCGGGTATTGGGTAGGCTTAAAATCCGGGTATACCCGAACACCCGATTTAAAAAAAAGACTAATTAATACACTAGTTATAACAACTATTAAAGTTGTATCATTATTTCACATAATTATTATTTCTTATAGTCAAATGTTATATGGCCTCATTATTTGAACGGTATATTGTAAATACTAAAGAAATTTTTGAAAATGAAATGGAGTTCTGATAAGAAGTTACAAAAAATATAACAAATATAATAAAAATGAATGAGATGTTAGATTTCCCTTCATTTTCTTTGTACACTATCTTTTTCTTTTTTTCAATTATGCACATGTTTCTTTTTTGTCATTTCTTCTTTATGAATTGAAATATAGCCATATAATTGGTTTCTACAATTTAGATAACATGCTAAATTCTTTTATTTATAACTTTTATGTACTCATCTTTTGCATTAAATCATATAATATGTTTGGTTAATCCAAATTTAGTCAAACACCGATCATGTACTCCATAAATTATTTTTTTTTAATCAAAAATTTGAAATGGAATACAAAAACCACATAACATATTACAGTGACTTGTATTGTTATCGTATATGTACTTGTTAATTGTATGCAATATTTTGTTACCTAATTTTTTATTAAAGCAACCGAAATGCAAAAAAGAATTTTAAAAAAAATCAATAAGTGACACTTAAGTAATTTTCGGGTATACCCAAAAATACCCGACCCGGCCTAAAACCCAAATCCACAAAACCCGAGAACCCGAATTACAATATAGGTCGGGTTTCGGGTATTATTATTTTAAGGAAATACCCGAACTACCCGACCTGTTCTACCCGAAACCCGAAAATTTTACCCAATCAACACCCCTAGGTAGAACTAGATCAATTGTATCGCATAAGTAAATTCTTACGATTGTCGTTCAGTTCGATCGTGAAAAACCCGTCTAAGATTCTTACGATTGTCGTTCAGTTCGATCGTGAAAAACCCTTCTAAGACTTTTACAAAATGTAGTTGTCTCGTTTCGTGACTTGAAACTTTCTTTCAATCAAAGTTCCTATAGTATGTTGTAGAATACAAATCACATATATTATGGGTGTAACAAATTTTTTTTCTTGAACGAAGAATGTGATATTAAAAAAATACTCTAGATAGAAAGTAGAAGGGTAAATTACACCAATCGTCCCTCGTATATATATGACAGAAATCATGTTTAGTTCATATTTTCAAAAATTAATTGGACCGTCATTAGGTTTGTTTTTCTTGCATGCTTAGTCCCTATGGACATGAAATGACTATTTTACCCTCAATAATTTCTTTTTTTCATTTTCTTTTATTTCTTTATCAGTTTAAATTAAAAAATAAATACATAAAACAAATATCTCCACCCATCCCCTTATACCAACAGCCATAACCTCCATTAGCCACTACCTTCAAGATCGGCACCATATTTAGCCACAAGCATCGCCGGAAACCACCAACAACCTCTTTTTGTCACCCTTAAATCACAGTACACCACTTCCCTTATCCCCCGTTCTCACCTCCTTCACAGACCTACATCATTGAACCAAGCCACAATCACCACCTTATACCACTTGCTACTACCTTCTATCACCCTCTCCATCTCCGATGACATCGTCCAGGTGATGATGGAGGCCCGGATTGATATACACATCTGTCGGAAAATCGATCAAAACATATTTTAGAAACCATCGATCCCAATACCGTAGCTGATGGAGATTAAAGGCAACATACAGATGAAGAAGGAGATCGACAGATTCAGTCGATTTAAAACCCTAATCAATGGCGATGATTGTGTCCGTGAAACCCTGTGTTCTTAGAGGTGAAGGAGGTCAGAGACAGATCTACACTCCAACAACCACCCAAAACCCTAGTCGTTGTAGGCTTTTTTCTTCAATTCCTCATTGGCGCTCCTCCTCATTCTTCTTTCTCTGGCAAACACACCACTCCTTCTTCCTTCTCACGCTCACTCTTTTTTCGATCGTCGTTAACCCAATAACAATATACACTTCGATACCTGCCCAAAACCATCAGTGAATTGTAGGTCTCCTCTTTCCCTCTCATCGAGTATGTGTCTTTTGTGTTTTTATTTTCTCGATAAGTAACGTAGTGTAAGGGTAGGGAAGGTTCGTCGGAGGGTGGCCGATGACTGTTTGTGTGTGTATGTATGTGTTTGTATGTTTCTCTCCAATGGGTAACAGTGAAAGGTGGATGGGTTGGGGAAAGTGAAGGGGATGGGGCATTTATTATTATTTTTTAATTGAAAATGATAATATAGATAATAATTTAATTGAAAAATAAAAACAAAATGGTATAATGGTCATTTAATATTTGGCAAGGACTAAGTTCGTAACAAAATTTTCTTTCAGGGATGAAATGTGCAATGTTAAATCAAACCAGGGATGGTCCGAGTTAATTTTTGAAAATAGGGATAAAACACGTTTACTGGCATATATACGAGGGACGATAAACATACAATAGAAATTACAAAGCACGTGTAATTAGAGAAAAAAATTAACTACATAATTTATGTAACATCCCCAATTTTACGGCCATAAAATACCGATTTGTTGATGTCAAGGAAAGACATGAACCAAACGTTGGAACGTTTTCTGAACTCCCAACTCACCCACTTAGATTTGACTAAGTCTTCACGGTACGTGAGAATTTAAGGATCCCCAATCCTTCTTACTTCCAAATAGTCCACTATCGATAACCTGTGCATACCCATGCTAGTGATCAATTACCAGTCAAATCCTAAGATCGTCTATCCTATGAAATCTTGAAGAGTACTCTTGAAATATGGTCCAGTCCGGCACCTCGGTCCACCTCCCATGCTGGCGACTAGAAACCTTAACCTTTACTCTAGCTGACGATTCCTCGCAGAACCACTAAACCCTAATCAAACACGACCCACGCGAAAATACAATTTCCTTGGAACATCCAATTATCAAACACCTTTGCGTCTCACACCTGTATCTTCCTACTACCGCTCCTCTCATAGTGTTAGTGGTGCTAGAACCCAGAAGTGCTCCCTTAGGACATTGTTGATCATACCAGAACAGATGATGAAACCACTATAGCTCATAGATACATGGGGACTAGCCCTGATGAAGCTAACTCTAGACTTTCTACCTAATACCCCTGACCGATCTCTACTACTACGAACCGAGAGAACACTGAACACCCCGAACCAGCAAAAAAAAGAATGACCTTTCACTAACTACTTATAATTCATGGTATGCAATTGGCATATGATATTTCTTGAAAATATAATCCAAACACAAGCAGGAAATAAACCCTTAGATACACTTACCCATAACTCAATGAGATTCCAAATCATTACAATTGCCGATTAAGAGTAATTACACCATAATTTCGTTACAGATAGGGGAATTCAATTTACATATCAGCGATCTATTGCCACTCGATCTTGACTTCCTGCAGAAGTACTTGTGATGAATCCTGAGCAGCCCTAACCACCATGCGGGGGCAATTCGCCCTGATGTGACCAGGTTGATGACAACGATGGCACAACTCTATCTCCAACGTGCATTCTTGGCAATTGTGACCCTTCAACCCGCACCTTCCGCACTTAGACTTGCTAAGCACATCCGTTTGTACCCCTTCGTCCTTCGTGCAACCACTACGACCCCTCGGGCTTCTAACAATCGCTACATACACACCCAACTGCTCGGTTTGTCGATCCGGACCATGTTCCCACTTTCTCTTCCCCAACTGTCCATATGAACCAATCTTATTCTCATGAGTTACTCAGAATACCCTATCAACTGCCTGCCCAACCACAATCTGATCCTGGAACTTAGCGATCAGTCTATCAGTGACACGCCCAATGGTGTTGGGTAACTCCTCGCGTTAGGCTCGCGAAATCTCCATAGTGATTCAATCATGTGGTAGCCTCTCCTGAAGACAAGGTGTGTGACCCACCTCCAATCCCAAATGACTCGAGATAACAATAGGATCTTCCTTCCAGAAGGATTCCTGAGATCCACAAGCTTCGGGCTCCAGATGAGCCCCCAACTACCCTGTCACAATCTCGGCCTAAAAGGCCCTGAGACGACTATCCAATACCTCCAAAATCCCCTTCTTGACTGAACCAAAGATTATGGGATCTGCTCCAAAATATTGTGGGTAATCTCCGACGAGATGAACTCTCGTATCTGCTTGCTAATCAATTCAACACATGCTCCTGAGTCAAAACCCGAACCAGAGCCACCTCCCCGAGTGCTCATTTCCAAACTGATAAACCACAAAGCCACTGGTCAGACATACTCAAAGTTTATCCTCCCGAAGCTTCTCAGATTCTCCAAGACTCTCGTAGATTTGAGTATGGATCCTGTGATTTCAGTAGTACGTGCCCAATACTACCTTCTACGCCTATCCATACTTTCCTCATCAATCCTCTTGAATCCTCCAAGTCACTTCCTCAAACCGATGCACCCAAGTCCCACTAAACCTCACTACTAACCCACTGAAACATATCCTAGGCTTCCCTACGTTCCCGAACCCACCAGTCCTCAGTTGCTAGAAGATTCCCAGTAATGTCAACTACCTACCTCATGAATATAGCCACATGCAACAGAGATCAGATAATCCTTCGAGTAAAAGACTCATCTGTATAACGGTTAGACTCAGACGAGAGCTGCGCAATAGGGTCAAGTCCATCACTTTGAGATTATCTGGCATGTACCCCATGTGACTTAGCATATTCACTTAGTAGCTAACTCACATTACCAAGAGTCCCACAAACCACAAAGCAAGCAACATTCAGACAATGGAAAATCTAACCAATATACTCCAATCAAATTATCTTCTAATCAGGAATCTGTACTAGCATGCAATACCAAGGCTCATATAATCATGCATAACCTAAACAGGCTATCCTATTACTGACTGATCAGTACTAGCATGCAGGTCTACAAGCACATATAGTAGGCATATAAGGCATCCTTCCTAGATCCTTAGCCCTAATCTAGCATGCAGTTCACATATTCTCAATCAATATCATAACATAACATAACATGTATGGGTATCTTGGGGAAAACTTACTTGAGCTCGGCTGATTACACGCATCACACTCCTTATCTCTTTTCAAAGTTCTTTTATCTTTTCAAAAAAAAATCAAATTCTTTTATAAAAATGATTTTCTTTTGAAAATTTTCATACCAAATCCTCAATTTGAGTCTAGACACACCCGAGAGTGTGCCCGCATCCCTCAAACCAAGGCTCTGATATCAACTTGTAACATCCCACAATTCAAGACCAAAAATTTCATTTTTAATTAAGTTATTATAAAACCAATTGGTATATAAACATCCATAACAACATTCCATGTCAAAACCAAAGTGTCAATAATCAAAACATGTTAACATAAAACAATATCATAGTGTAATCCCAAGGATCTCATATGCGGAAAACATAGTATGATGCGCTGCGATCGAGCCGGCTCCTATCCTTTGAAAACGAAGTACCTGAAACCAAGACTGTAAACCGTAAGCACAAAGCTTAGTGAGTTCCCCCATCATACCATATAATCACATATTGTCAGACATATCTAGATGCCCGACCTACCATGTCAAGCATATCTGGGTGCCCGACCTACCCTGTCAAGCATATTTGGGTGCTCGACCTACCCTGCCAGACATATCTGGGTGCCCGACCTACCCCGCCGTTTATTTCAACTGGTTATAAGGACTATTTCACCCCTACCACTACCACATAATAACATAACATAAACATATTGTCAGGCATATCTAGGTGCCCGAATTACCCTCCGGTTTATTTCAACTGGTTACGGGGACTATTTCACCCCTACCACTACTGCATAATAACATATCATAGACATACTGCTAGGCATGCATGGGTACTGTCTACCCCTTCGATATCTTTCAACCGATATTTGGTTACTATTTCACCCCTACTACTACTATCACATATATCAAAGCATCCTAGCACATAAAGCATATTAGATAGTGGCAAACCAGACAATTATCACAAAGAGAATCATCTCAAACATAATCACCTACTGGTGGGCCGACATTGGTGTCTTAGACCCACCTCTACTGGAAGGTAACTTACCTCATGTTGCTAAACTTCACTGCAAGAAATCCTTAGATGTTGTCCTTGCAACTCTTCGAGCCATCAATACCAAAATATCACCCAATTAGCAATTGGATTCTATACCATAATCCATAATCCATACTTGGGTAAAATGACCATTTTACCCCTGGCCCACAAGATACTTAACTAAGGCCCATGTTCAAAACTAATCAAGTCCAAAACTCCAAAATCCATAAAGGCCCACTAATGACCCAATTTTCCAAATATGCCCCAAACCCTTACATGGGCCTTTCCTAAAGCCCATCTATTTTTTTCTGAATCATTATACATGTCCATAGCTAGCCCAATGAAATCCATGTACTTACAAGCCCATTAATGGTCCAATTTTCCGAATTGGGCCCAAACTCCTTATTGGGCCTTATCCTATGATCCAATCCTTCAGTTAGCCCAGAACACAACCAACCAGATAGTCCATTAGGGTCCAAGAATCTAGGCCCAAACCCGAAGCCTAAAGTCCGAAATCCCAAACAGAGGCATACGCGGGGCGTACCCCTTTTGTACGTTGGGCGTACCCTCGCCTCACATTGACCATCTATGGGATGGTTGACTCTGTACGCGGGGCGTACTCGCAGAACTTCCAAACTACTTTTGTGACTTAATCAGTTAAGAGCTTTGCATCTAAAATTCAGAGAATCGCCAAATGAAGCTCGTAATGCATAAAGGTTGGCACCTTTATGCATTTGCATGGTTCAAAGGGTCATAATGACCAACTTAACCCAATAATACTCATCTAGAACATGCATGAATGGTTTCTAGCCTCAAAGATTGCAACTTTATGGGCTTATAACCACTAAAATGCTAAGATTGGCAACTCAAAGCTCCTGAAGTGGTGTCTACCTACTAGATCTTACTCATGAGACCAAAAAGGGACCAAAAACCCACATATTCATAAATAACAACATCTAGTGACCAAGATCATAACTTTTTACCTTATTTAAGCTGAAAATGTTGCAAGAAGTCCCGATCTACAAGTCCTCCCTTAAACCACCACCTTGTATTGAGCTTCCACTTCTTGAAATGCACCAAAAACCACCCAAAATGCACCCACAAAGCTCACAACACTCTTGGATGAAGCTACCACTCAAAATTAGGATTTAAGGCTTTGAGAATGAAAGAGAGGCGCACCCCCTTGGACTTAAGGTTTTGGAGATTTTGGACGTACGTTGGGCGTACGTTTCTCGCACCTGCGTTTCACTTATCCAGCACTACGCTGGGCGTTCCCCAGCTTACGCTGAGCATACTCACTTGTTTATCACCTTTGCATGCATGCTGAATTGCAAGCTTTTCCTACCCAGGGACCAAAACTGCCAAAACCTTCAAATTAACATAACTCCCTCATTCTAGGTCTGTTTCCGACGAACCTTATATCTACAAAAAGGTGGCAAGAAGCCCTACGCCCCTAACAACACACACAAGTTTTATAACCTTCTGAATAAAACCCAAAACCCATAAAGGTCTCGAACTGCCACTTTACCGATATACCCCTTTGTCTTCAAGACACAACCCAGCTCCTAGATCACCTCATTTACATTATCTATACTTAAATGGGTTTAGATCTCTCTCTTCCAAAGGCCCCAAGCCTTATAATAATCTATCCTCAGGCTACAATCCCGAATTAGGAAAGCGATTCGGAACAGGGCGTTACAGGTTGTGAGCCTGCTAGCGTTCCACTGGACTGTCTAGAAAAGTATGTGGTCGTCATCCATACGTCGCTAGATGACTGGATCATCGTCAACATCGAGGCCTCTCATTATTTTATTTCATCACACATCAACTATTTTATATACCCATGTGTTTACCCAATATATTTGTAGATATAAAATACATATACAGTCTAAATCTGAAAAACAAAGTTTAAATCTTTCATCCAGCATAAATCTCAAGGTATAAAAAACATATACAGTTTAGATCTGAAAAACAAATTTTAAATCTTTCATCCCACATAGATCTCATGATATAAAATACATATACAGCTTAGATCTGAAAAAGTTTAAATCTTTCATCCAACATAGATCTTAAGATAAATAGATAATATGCACACATAACACGTAATTTATATAAAATATTTCATATCTATGTGTAAGATGAAAATAACTATGCACTCACTTGATAAGGTGGTGATTCTAACTTGGACAACGCTTCGCTTCGACGAAACCGGAAGGTTTTCTTGAAAACCGGACTCTGCAGGAGCAGAGTTCCGAGCCGAAAAACTCTTTTTTTTTGGAGACTTTAGGCGCTTCGGGGCTTTCTTCAAGTGTTAGGGAAGTTTCCTAGGCTTTTGGGGGTGTTTTGGGAGGTTTAGAGAGTGAGTAAAGAGAAGAAGAATGGGTTTAAGGTGTGAAAAATGAAGGAACTCTCGGGTGGTATTTATAGGCTGAAAAAGTGATGAACTCGTCAAGTCAGTGCCACTTTTGGTTATCTGGTGGGGAGAAAGCAATGACTCAGATTGAGCCACGTCACCTACTTCGCAGCAGCACCCTTCCGACTTCTAAACCCCGTAACTTTCGCATACGAGCTCCGTTTTCGACGTTATTTATATCCACACGTAGGTATTGACAAGATCTACAACACTCATCTTGACTCCATTGGCTAATTCTCGACCGATTTTAAATTTAACAGTATGAGAAGATTACATTGTTTAACGGCCATGTAAAATTCATAACTTCTACATACAGACTCCATTTTCGACTGTCTTTTTATCGTTGATCTCCTATTAATGAGGTCTTCAATTCTAATTTAGGTTGTGTCGGCTAAAAATCACTTGATCTAAAATTCGAACTCCGGGATGCACACTGTTATGTCAAATCTTAAAAAATTCATAACTTCCTCATACGAAGTCAAATTTGGATATTCTTTTTATGCACGCTCTCGGTTTAATGTACACAACAACTTTCATTTAGATCGCTAAGGCTAAAAAGCACTTTATCATAAACTCACCTTTTACGTCACATAGCGTCGTGCCGGTTTTGCCGCGAAACTTCGATAGGTCATAACTTCTCCGTTTCAACTCGGATTTCGGCGTTCTTTATATCTTCGGAATCCTTGGCACGACCACTACAACTTTCTTCATAGATATCGGGTTTATCTATATTTTTATTTTTGCCGCTTATTTTCATTCTTAATTTATTATAACTTATAATTAAGTATAATGCACATAAAATCACATAATATTCAAGTAATTCCTCTTTATTACTTCAAAATGAGTTACAATTATTGACGCTAACTATTACATCATCGTATTAATGCTTAGCTTTGAAACACGGACGTTACAACTTATTAACCCAATAGAAAAGAATTATCTAAATTCCATCTGCCGTTTTTTAAGGATTAACCTTAATCTATTTGAAAGAAGCTTCATTCTAGGCCTTCGACACTAACCGTACAACAATCTAGAAAAATGGATTAAAAAGCTTTTGTTTTTTTAGCCCCATTAAAGGTTAGCAACAACTCAAATAAATTCTTGAAAATTATATTTCAGCCCAAAAGCAACTCCATACCAAGCAACATAAGTGACCATATTTTAAGAAAATGGGCCATAAGAATAATGTTCGTGTATTCATGAAAACTAGGAGAAGTCCATGTTCCGCGCATGGGGTGAATGGGCTTTAGATATTAAGTCAAGTAAAGTAATTGTATTAGCCCAAAAAGTAAAGACGGAAAAAGAAAACTATTCGTATTAGGAGAAGTTTGGAATGTTGGTGGCGGAAGTGCAAAAAGAAAAGTTTGGGGGCAATTTGGAGGAAAGTTAAAAAAATTGTGACAAAATCCAGAAACTAAAAAGTTTCCAGTTCCCAACACCCACGGGATTTAATTATATATATAATATATAATTACAAAGATATGACAACGTAGATGATACAAAAACACCTACATGAATGACGTTTGTTGCTGAAGGTATCAAGTTAATAAGCAACCTCCATATAAAAACAATTCACCTTTGTAAGTATAGGTAACCGCCTATTCTATTCAAAGATGGCGAGATCATCACTAAAGTAGGTCGAATTCAGTGTTGTAGGAAATGTTTTAACCGGAAATGTCTCATGGAGTCTCCCAAAGTTTCATCTAAAATTGTGAATGGATTATGTCCTTCCAAAAGAGAAACAAAAGCTACGAATTTAGCCTCGTTAACACCTTTTTTGCAGCCTTATTTTCCAATTCCAACTCCATAAATTATCGAATAAACCGAACATTGGAACATGTTGGAGATTAAGCGTTTTTTTCGCTTCAACCAAATATAGTCTTTGGAATTAGGTTTTTTTAGGGGTGAAACCCCAACCCAATTATCTTTCCATGAAAAAAGCAATGTTTTAAAAACCGGTTTGAATCGGTCGGTCGAACCGGTTAGACCGGGAACCGGGGAAGGAACGGTTCAACTATCACCGATTTTACATTGATTTCTAAACCGGATTGAACCGGACGATTTTTAGAAAAACCCGGTTGAACCGGTCTAAATAAACCGGTTAAACCGAATAAAAAAAACATAAAAAAGAACCATTTACATAATAAACATTAATGATTTTTTTCATATCTATTTAGGTTTCTAAAAAAAACATATGGTAAATATTATAAAGTTTTTTGATGTTTTTTATTCATCCAAAACCATATTTAGTTTTCGGTATTATACTTTATTTTCTTTTTGACGTATATGGATTGATATAAAACATTAAAATTTATGGTTATGTGTTATTTTAATGTATTTGGTTTACCTACAACTTATTTTTATATGTATTTTTAATGTTTGAACTTGTAAACATCAAATTCATGATTTATATATGTATGTATGTGTAGAAAAATAAGAAAAAACATGAAAAATATAGAAATCGGTTCACCTGACGGTCGAGCCAGGAACCAGTTACCATATCGGTTCAACTAAAAAATTAGTTTTTAAAACATTGGAAAAAAGTATTTTCCCACCTCTAACCTTTCTTTTGAACATCTTGGAAAGATCCACACCAATTTACATGGTGTCTTCCATTATGCTCAAGATATTAAGCTAAACACCATGATAAGACTTTTAGTCATTTTGCTGTTATCATGTCGATTGTAATGAGAGTAATTAGCTTGGACTAAAAACATAGTTGAAAATCGGTCGAATTTGGTTGGGTTCAACTTCATTAATTATTAAATTAGCTAGAATCACAACCCAATGTAAGTTGCTTAATTAAATGGGTTGAGATTTTCAATTCAATCTAACCTCTTAATTTGAGTTGATATGTTTATTTTTCCTAACGGCTCATGTTAAGTAAAATGGTTGAAAACGATTTAACCCATTTAAATTTAAAAATGTAAATAAATTTAAAAAAAAAATTTAACATACTTAAACAAGTTACAAACTCCAATAATTTTCAAGCTTTGAAAAATCCAATACAGTTACAAATATATCGTTGGAAATGTTAAATTTCAAAATAACCCAATAATGTGTATTTTTAATGTACTAGTTTTTTTTATTTATAATTCATAGTTTATCGCAGTTAAACCATACATTACAAATAGTGAACCTGATCGAGTATATTATAATTTTGATAAAGAAGGATGTTGAACTAAATGGGAACATCAGTGAATTAATATTAGAGTATTTGATTATAGGTTATTCTAAATAAAAAGAAACAGTAAAGGGGGGAGGGGGGTTATTTATAAAACTCAACTAAATTAAACTAATTAGATAAAATAATTAGAAACGAGTCACTTTAGGTACTCAAGTTTAAATTGGATTACTTCTCAAATCATGGTTAACTTCGTTGATAGTGCAATGGATCTATTAGTTGGTTACCGAATTCTAATGTGACTAGTTATCTTGATCGGATTTCCTAGTACTGATAATTAATGAACAACTAACACAATGATCATTCAATTAGTGAACACATAATTAATTTAATATATTCGTATTATGAATGATGTCATCTAGTGATTTTTCATCAATGGTTATGACAATCAATCGAAGCATAGCATGAATATATAAACTCTCTAACACAACCAAAGTCACAAATTAACATTACCTAACCCTAGAATTTGATCAATCTCTAGTCCTAATAGTTTAATGATCATAAACTAATTAAGATTCAAGTTAATGTAATTAGACTGATCCTCTTAAATACACATAACTCAGCAATATGCAATAAAAATCATAACTTTAAGATGATAGGTGATGATCAATCAAACACAATTAATAACCAAACTAATAAAATCCAAAATCATTGAAATCAACACATAAAATCGAGTTTTATCTACTCCAAACAAAAGCAATAGGTTCTAACACTTGAATTCAGAAAGTAAAAACAGTAGGAACACAACTAGAATACTAATCATGATAAAAAAAAAAAAAGCAAACTGAATGATTCCCGACATGAATTCGCTCTCGAATCCTTCAGATCTTGGCTCCATATCAGTTTAACGGCCCTTTGGTCGCCTTCTAGTCTCAAAACGGCTTCCATGAGGTATATTTTCGTAGGGAATGAATTAGGGTTGAAGATATGTCATTAAGGATAATTTTCGGCACTATTTATAGCTTTTAACGTCGCCACGACATGGTGAAATAGTTGCCATGTCGTGGTAGATTGTTTCTTCCCGTCCACAAATTTTTTCCGAATTGCCATGTTGTGGTAACCTTTGCCACACCATGGTCACTGAGAATAAACATTTTCTCAAAACACTAAAGTTGTCCTAAATTGTATCTAGTTTTCAGAACATCTTTTTTGCGTCTTTTTAGTTCATTTCTCCTTCTTTTGCATTCTAGCTCCCATTTTAACTGTAATTGAACATTTCAAAGCATATTAAGTATCATGTATCTTAAAATATAACATTTTTACTCAAATACATTAGGATAATGACATAAAATATATAGTTAAATATGGTCATATCACCCAAACTTTACTCTTACAAAATCAACCAAGAGTAAGTGGTTGAATCATATAGTAATTAATATTCTTATTCGGTTGATTTTTAGAATGAAAATAGCATTAATCTTGATACCAATTGGTGTTCTTTTTAATTACACCCTTCTCATTTTAAACAAATGAAAATTCCATTGTATGAACTTTTGTTTGATTCTAAACAAAAAAGTCATTATCAATCATACAAAACTAAATCTAACTCTTAACTTATGATTAACTATAGTGTTGATTATTTGCAGTAGGTTCCAGACTTAGAGTTGAACTTCTAAACTAAAAGGCCAATTTCATCAATAATCATCACCATGTTCGAAAATTTAATTGTTAATGATCATACCAACAACAAATTAAAAGAGTTTTTACATACATGGGTTGATTCGTCAAAGTCATATGAGCCTTCAATGTCTTGATACATTTCCCAATTATCTTCAACAAAAAAAAGCATAAGGAAATACTATCGGGATACCTTTTCCTTTTGAATAACTAATCTCCAATCGTTTTAGTCAATCAATTACAAAAATCGTATAATAGTCAATTGATAATGAATAAGAATTTAAATTGAGTAGAAAAAGTTTGAAAATATTAAGAACAAAATTTTGGATAAATATAATATTTTGAAAGTTTATAAAGTTTAAATATGATATTTAAAAAATAGGCTATACAAATATAATATTTAATGTTTTAGAAAGGCATATACGAAATTCTCTCTTAATTAAACGGGTTGATGGATTAAC
Organism: Lactuca serriola; assembly: GCF_051521515.1. Taxonomy (NCBI): domain Eukaryota; kingdom Viridiplantae; phylum Streptophyta; class Magnoliopsida; order Asterales; family Asteraceae; genus Lactuca; species Lactuca serriola. The sequence goes on along the minus strand of NC_136408.1, from coordinate 69,128,623 downwards.
ATATTTAGTTAAATGGGTTTAAAAATATCAAACATAGATTTGTACAATAATGCAACATTAACTCTGAAAACCAAGTTCGTAATACCATATCTACAATAGAGTGATAAATTGAGGACATGAAAAACGCAAAACAATCACAAAAATATCTAGAGAATTAAAAGTTATGGCTTTTAGGACATAAAACTTAGCATAAAGTCGGAGCAACCGTGCATGGATAGCAAACTATGATGGTGGTGCCACCATTTAGGTCAAGTATAATACATCAGTCACCGATGAGCTAGAGAGATGGAGGGGTGAGGAGGATCAAGTTTCGAGTAGAAAGGATTGAGGGAATATGTAAAATATATTAACCTTGCGGCCTGCACATTTTATTTCATTTTAGAAGTTTTTAAAATAATTATATATAAAGGTAAAAATATAATTTTATTAAGCTTGATTAAACTCTATGAATAGAATATATCAGTACTTGAGCTCGATTCAATAACATACTCAAATAGCTCGAGTTCGACTAAATTAGAAATGAATTGATCTATAGAACTAAATCTATATATGTATGTATCTAATAACAAATGCATATTTTCAAGCATCACATTCATTTGAAACTCTCACTACAACTCAAGAGTTTTCTAATTTTTGTATATTTAGTATTTAAAACTCAAGAATTTGAACTTATGGTTATTAATTAATAATGACTAATGACTTTTTATTTTTCTCTCATTTATATATTTTGTAACTTATATTAGTAGTATATAAGTAAGTTTTGTTTACAAAAAAATATTTATATGTTTGAAGAGATTTGTGTTTTAAAGATGAAAGTTAAAAAAAATAGTTATTTTGAATCTTGAGATAATAACGTTTATATATATATATATATATATATATATATATATATATATATATATATATAACACCCGGATCAGGTATATTTTCTTTAATATTGTGAAGTTAGAAATTTCAGTATTTGCCCTACTCACAACGTGAAGAATGCCTTTTCATGTCGTGAAGAGTGTTTCAGACTCGTGCATCATTTAAAGGTTCACGACGTGAGCAGTATAGTGCTCACGACGTGAAGGCGGCTGACGACCAAAAATCCTAAGTTTCCAATATTTAAGGGAATGAGAGGGTTAGGGTTTCTTACGCTTAGCTTCTATTACTATCTAAGTCTACAGAAACCCTAATCTTACTCCTCCCTAAGATCCTTTGTCATTTGGGTGCATTTCTAGCTTGAAGAAGGAGAATGAAGTGCTCTAGTGGTGGTGTGGGAAAAGAATCATCCTCATCATAATCTTTTCCTGCCTTTTGGACCCTTGTAAGTATCAAAGGCTCCAACTTTTATTGCTTATCATGGATAGATCTTGAGTTTTGTACATTTTATTGATGTTATTGCATGATTGAGTGGAGTAGATCCATAAAGTTGGCAACTTTAAGGATTCTAAGAGTCCCGAGAGCATTATAGGGTTCAGATCTGGAAGTTGGTATGGATTTGGGACATGCATGAAATTTTGAAGCTCAATTCTTCCCTTTTTGACCAAGAAATGGATGATCATGTTTGGTGCATGCAGGGCCATAAAGGAAACATTTTTATATACCTTGAGGGTCCCCTTTAGCTTCTTGATGAAGTAGACTCGAAGAATTAATGGAATAAGGACTTAAACTGGAGACCCTTAGCCACAGACAACGCTTACGATGTGAGAGTTAAGATCTCACGACGTGATATTCGAAGCATACTCATTTTCTGTTAGAACCTTTGGAGCTCATGACATGAGAGTGGGTGCTCACATCATGATGACTATTCAGGTGGTTTCCTTGACTGAGTTAACTAGTTGGGTCGAGTCAAGTGGGAATCGGACTGGGTTCGCTGTCACGACGTGACCAATGCCTGGACACGACATGAGATGGGTTGACTTTGACAAAATGTGACTTTAAGGGTATTTTTGGGTATTTTGGGATTTTGAATGAGATGGTTCAATTGGTTGGAATAAGTGTTAATTAGAGCTGAGATTCGGAGTCGATACCTCATCAGCTTTTGTCCAGTTGCGAGGTGAGTTTTTCTCATTGTACTTGTGGGTCGAAGACACCAAGGTTGGCCATTTGGATTTGATATCCCGTTATGTGATAGTATGTTATCGTGCTGCAGTGATCTGTTAGATCGGTATCTTGGTATATAGGATGTTGTTATGCTTAGTAATCTGTAGATCTATTTGTTCATCTATTGGCAAATTATATGTTTATCTGTTATGTATATGTGCACATATTTGGTTGGTGGTTGAGGCTTTACTGCTTTGCACGTGACCTAACATGTCGGGGGCATTCCAACCTGATGGTTGAATGGACCCAAGGGTATTCCATCCTAAGGATGACATTAGGGGTGACAAATCGTGCTATCGTTTCGTGTTTCAATCTGACACGACACGACACGAAAACGTTTTTTGTAACAAGAACATGACACGGCACGATGTCGTGTTTTTTTGAACTAACACGAAAGCGAACGAACTAAAAAACGACAAACACGACATGACACGACAAATATAACATATACTAAAAACTAGTTTATTTAATGAATATTTTATCAAATATAACACGATAAACACGAAAAACACGATAAAGAACTGCTAAATCGTGTCAATTTTGTGTCGTATTTTTACCACGAGCATGATACGACACGACATCGTGTTTTTTATTACTGACACAAACACGAATTCAATTTTAAGTTTTGTCCCAATTTCGTTTCGTATAGTGTATTTTTGTCGTGTCGTGTCATAATTTGTCACCCCTAGATGACATGAGCCATTGTATATTGGCATTCCAACCCGATGGTTGATGGGTTTGGGGTATTCGAACCTGATGGTTGACTAAGCCCATAATGTATTTGTCATTTCAACCCGATGGTTGATTGGACCCGACATGATGTTATTGTATATGTTGTTTGTTTGTGTGTTGGTACTTTGGGGGATCTCAGTAAGCGTTGGCTTACACTTTTGGGTTATGTTTCTGAAACTTCAGATGACCGCGAAAAGGCAAATGTTTGACCGTACACATCCTCATGTTTTTGACTTGTGATTTTGGGAGACTCTGTTGTTGAAAATGTTTTGAAAATTAGTTTGTAAACAATTTATGAATTTGGATTGTTTTTAAAAAATTTAAATTTATCATGATTTTTTATAGATGTTACAATATATATATATATATATATATATATATATATATATATATATATATATATTGTAACGCCCCGTTCCTGGTACGTATTTATTTTGATTAATGTTCTTTTGGGAAGAGCTACTCGGCGAGTTGTAGCTCTAACTTGCCGAGTAGATGTCGAGTGGATGCGGGCTTTAAGTGATCTACTCGACGAGTCCACGCCTGGACTCGACAAGTAGGCCAATCAGGAGGAGACCATAATCCTTAGGGTTTACACCCTATTTAAACGTCCTTACAGCCCCATCTTAGCCCCCATCACCCTCAGAGCATTCCTTATCGAAAACCCTAGCCTCTATTGATAAGTTTGAGTGATTGTTGCCTTGTGAAGGGACTTTTGGTGCACCTTGGAGCAAGTGGAAGAAGGGAGAGGTTAAAGAGGTCAACGAGGGGGACTTAGATCCAGAACACATTCATTTGTGGTCATCCATTCTGGTAATAAAGTTTACATCTTGGTTATTGATCTATTAGATCTTGTTTGTCCCTAAATTGTTGCTTTCAAGCCCTAAAACCCCAAATCCTTGAAGAGAAACCCTATGGTTGGGTTATACTTCAGATCTGGACTCTCATTACCTTCTTGAAGTGTTAAGTTTCAGTCATATTGGTGATTAAGCTCCCTCTTGAGCTTAGAACCCCATTAAGAGCTTAGTTTGGACATTTGAAGCCTCTAAAGCTACGCATGCACGTAAAGTTTGCAACTATACGTGATAAGCATGCCCTAGAAGCCTAGATCTGTGGTTTGGAACTGTTGCATGACTCAAATCAGGTATGTATAGAAAAAGGACTGAATGCACTCGACGAGTAGAGCGATAGACTCGGCGAGTCCTATGAAGTTAGCCGTGGATTCGGCAAGTTGGATGAGCAACTCGGCGAGTCCGATGAAGATTGCCTTAGACTCGACGAGTTGTTCTTCAACTCGGCGAGTCAGATGAACTTGGACTTAGTATGTATGCATCGAGGAAGAACGCGTCGAGTCTTCGCTAAGCTCGACGAGTAGAATCAGGTGTAGTACTAGAACAAATGGAAGGGACTCGGCGAGTCCGGTCAACCAGGAAGTTGACTTTGAACGAGATGTTGACTTTGACCGGGGTGTAAAATAGTCATTTTACCCTAAGATTAGTTATCAGTATCTGACTTAGTGTGTATGGAAATTGTAGCCGGGGAGTTCTGGTTCAGCAGTCAGGCGCTCAGCAAGCAGACTTTCAGCATCTACTTTAAGGTGAGTTTCCTTCTAGTAGGAACGGGTCTAAGGCACCAAGGCCGGCCCGTATAGACGATATGATAGTGTCAGAGAGTGGGCAGAGCCCGTATCTCTTAGTTGAGTCTGATGATGCTATATGCTAGTGTGGTAGAATTGTTTATACTCGTTGTCTGTGTGATACTTGTATATTATGGTTTAGATAGCGGAGTGTGGGCGAGGCCCGTATCTCCTAGATAGTGGAGTGTGGGCGAGGCCCGTATCTCCCAGTTAGCGGAGTATAGGCGAGGCCCGTATCTCCTTGAGTGTGGGCGAGGCCCGTATCTCCTTGAGTGTGGGCGAGGCCCGTATCTCCTTGAGTGTGGGCGAGGCCCGTATCTCCTAGCTGTTCATTATATGATTGTATGGTATGTGGTATTATGGGGGAACTCACTAAGCTTCGTGCTTACAGTTTTCAGTTTGGGTTTCAGGTACCTCTTCTTCGAAAGGGAAGGAGTTGGCGCGGTAGCGGCCCATCACACACTTGCCTCGTATTCCGCACTATGAGATCTTCCTGGAGATTTGTACTCTGACATTATTATGTTCATGAAAATGTTTTCCAGACATGTGATATCTTTTATGAAATGTTATGATCGGTGAACGTTTTTATTTCTAAATGCTTTACTAAGTATATGTTTTAAAAATGAAATTTTTGGCTTGTATTTTTGGGATGTTACAAGTTGGTATCAGAGCCCTGGTTTGAGGGATTCGGACACGCTTTCGGGGGTGTCTAAACTCAAATCGAGGGATTAAAAGATTTTAAAGCAGAAAATATTTTCTAAAAAGCTAAGTAAGGAGTTTTAGGAAGGAACGAAGTGTGTGATGTGCGCGACCGACCGAGCTCAAGTAAGTATTCCCCAAAGTACCAATACCAGCTTATGTTATGTTTATCAGTTTCAGTAGAACATCATGCTAGAATAGGACTAAGGGTCTAGGAGTGAGGCCTTATGTGCCTGCTTTATGTGTTTCAGTGTATGAAAATTGCATGCTAGAATTGAGTAGACAGCAGTAGGATAGCTTGCTGGGGGTTATGCCTGATAATATGAGTTTAGTATGGTATGCTAGTTCAACTTTTCCCTATGAGGACAGATTTGCTTGAGATTGTTCCCGTTTTGTCCGAATGTTGCTGGCTTTGTGCTTCGTGGGACTCTGAGTGATGGGAGTTAGACATTAGGTGAATACGTCACATCACGTGTGATCAAGGTTGAATAATCTTAGGGTGTTGGATCTGGCTCTATAGTGCAGCTCTTGTCTGAGTCTAACCGCTGAAGGGCCGAGTCTGTTACTCGGAGGATTATTTGAGCCTCACCCCATGTGATGGTATTCAAGTAATGACTAATTGAAATTAAAAGGAGGCCTTCGGCAGCTGAGGACCGGGTAGAGTGGAGTTAGAGATTTTCCTGGGGCAAGCTTAGGATGAGTATAGCAATGATTAGCAGTAGTGAAAGGGACCTGGTGGAGTCAAGGCAGTCCTTGGAGAAGGTACAGATAGATGTGGAAGGTAGTATGGGCCCGTACTACTGAAAGCAGAGGATCCGTACCCGAACCGAGTAAGGCCAAGATAAGACCAGGGAGCTTGTAGTAGGTGTGATCCCTCCAGAGATATCAGTATCGCTAACAATTATTATTTATGTATTTCAGAATGGTGGTACTACGCTCGAGGCCCGCAGTTGGCAGTACAGGAGAGGGATCGGGTTCGGGATCAGGTTCCGAGCCAGTAGATGAGGGGCTACGCGAGTTCATCGCGTCGGAGATCACCAGAGGCATCCTTGAGTCGACTCCCATTATTTTCGGGTCGATCAAGGAAGGGATAGTTGAGCTGATGGAGGACCGCCTCAGGGCGTTCAGTAGCGACATGGCATCTGGCCAGTCAGGATCTCGCACACTGTCCTTTAAGGACTTCAGGGGCAGTGGTGCGCTGGATTTTCTCGGGGCAAAGGACCCCATAGTTGCCAGACGATGGATTGCAGACATTGAGTCTGCACAGATGATTAGCTTCTACCCTGAGGGGTCGAAGGTGAGGTTCGCAGCAGGGTGTTTACGAGATCGAGCTAGGGATTGGTGGGAGTCCGTGGGTGACTCGTTGGGAGCCTCGGCTGTTGAGGCTAAGACCTGGTCGGACTTTGTGACCAGGTTCAGGGCAGAGTTTGCGCCGGCTGTCGAGCTTCAACAGCTGGCCAGAGAGTTTTTAGACATGAGGCAGACTACGGAGACTGTGGCGGAGATCACCGCCAAGTTCCGGGAGAGGGCATTACTGGTGCCCGAGTATGCGGCAGATGAGGATATGAGGAGGACCCGCTATCATGACATGCTACGGGCTGATATCCGAGAGCATGTTAGCTTTTCAGCTTGCCCTACCCTGGAGTCCATGATTGCCAGGGCGAGGGAAAGGGAGATTGATTTGGAGCACATTCGGAAGAGAAAGACAGAGATGGGGCAGGTGGTTGGGGCTTCGGGGAAGAAGCCCAAGGGATCAGATGGTAGGCCGAAAGGCCAAGGGGGTCGGGCCACTGCGGAAAATGCGGCAGGTCGCATGAGGGAGCATGTAGGTTGGGATCATCAGGCTGCTACAAGTGCGACAAGGCGGGGCACTTTAGCAGGGATTGTACTGCCCCTGTCTCGGTTGTTCAGACATCTGAGTTGATGTGTTGCCACTACAACCAGAGGGGTCACAAGAGGGCCAATTGCCCCCAGTTGACGACAACATCAGTGCCAGTGAAGGCGCCAGCTCCAGCGACTCTGAGGATCATAGATGGCCGACAGGGCAAGGCAGAGGCTCCAGTGGTGAGGAGTCGGGCATTTCAGCTCACGACGGAGGAGGCACGCGCCGCACCCGATGTGGTGATGGGTATGATTCTTTCCCTCTATCTTTTTTTATGATGTTATGATATTAATATGTGCTCTGTTTAGGATCGTTCCATGTGAACGGTATTCCAGTACATGTGTTATTTGATTCGGGGGCTACCCGATCATTTGTTTCTCTTGCGCTTAGCAAGAAGTTTCCTGAGTCTTCGGGCACGTTGGATTGCCCTTTGGAGGTGGAGATTGCCGATAATCGATCAGTGCGAGCATCAGCAGTGTTCATGGATTGTGTCCTAAGGTTGTTTGAGGAGCGCTACTTGGTGGATTTGGTTCCCATTCTATTGCGTGGGAACAAGGTGATTATAGGCATGGATTGGTTGAGCCCTAATGGGGCGGTGATAGATTGCGCACAACAGCTGGTGCAGATCAGGACCCCGAGTGGGGGAGAGTTGGAGATCCACGGCGAGAGGCCACAGCATGGACCCACAGTGTGTTCAGCAGCAAGGGCTAGGCGCTACCTTCAGTAGGGTTGCGCGGGATATGTCGCGTACGATATGGATACCCGAGAGGCGGGTAAGGCGACGGTGAGCGAGGTTCCAGTGGTGCGAGACTACGCTGATGTGATCCCGGAGGAGCTTCCTGGGATACCTCCGGAGCGTCAAGTAGAGTTCAGGATCGACCTAGTTCCAGGTGCGGCTCCGATAGCCAAGACACCCTATCGGTTGGCTCCTCCCGAGATGCAGGAGTTGTCTACGCAGATGCAGGAGTTGCTAGACAAGGGATTTATTCGACCGAGCAGTTCACCCTGGGGAGCCCCGATCCTGTTCGTGAAAAAGAAGGACAGGTCGCGTCGGATGTGTATTGATTACCGGGAGCTGAATAAGGTAACAGTGAAGAACTGTTACCCACTCTCGAGGATTGATGATCTCTTTGATCAGTTGCAGGGAGCATCTTGGTTCTCCAAGATCGACTTGCGTTCGGGGTATCATCAGATGAGGGTCTGAGAGGAGGATGTGCATAAGACCGCGTTTCGGACGCGTTACGGCCATTATGAGTTCGTGGTGATGCCGTTTGGGCTCACCAATGCTCCTACCGTGTTCATGGACCTCATGAACCGCGTATGTAGACCGATGCTGGATCGGTCTGTGATAGTTTTCATTGATGACATCTTGGTTTATTCCAAGACGCCGAAGGAGCACGAGGAGCATCTGAGAGAGGTTTTGGAGACCTTGAGGAGGGAGAGCTTGTACGCCAAGTTCTCCAAATGTGAGTTTTGGTTACGCGAGGTGCAGTTTCTTGGGCACCTCATCAACCAGAACGGGATTTCAGTAGACCCGACCAAGGTGGAGGCCGTGATGAGATGGGAGGTTCCGAAGTTTGCATCCAAGATTCGGAGTTTCCTAGGATTAGCGGGCTACTATCAAAGATTCATTCAGGATTTCTCCAAGATAACCGTACCCCTGACACAGTTGACTAAGAAAGTCGTAGTCTTTCGATGGGGGCCCGAGCAGCAGGCAGCATTCGAGGTTCTGAGGCAGAGATTATGCGAGGCGCCAATCTTAGCCTTGCCAGAGGGCGTAGAGGATTTTGTGGTATATTGTGACGCGTCCATTTCGGGGTTGGGTGCGGTGCTGATGCAGAGAGGGCACGTCATAGCCTGCGCTTCGAGGCAGCTGAAGCCTCACGATGCGAACTACCCGACGCACGATTTAGAGTTGGGGGCAGTGGTCTTCGCTCTCAAGATTTAACGACATTACCTCTATGGGGTTCGGAGTACCATTTACACGGACCACAAGAGTTTGAGGTACCTCATGGATCAACTGAACCTAAACATGAGGCATCATCGGTGGCTCGATGTGGTGAAGGATTATGATTGTGAGATCCTTTACCACCCGAGGAAGGCCAATGTGGTGGCCGATGCGCTTAGCCGCAAGGCGGCGCCGATTAGGGATGTTTGCTTGCGGATGACAGTGGTGACCCCGCTTTTGGAGCGGATTTGGGAGGCCCGGCAGGAGGCCATGAAGGAGGAACATCGGAAGAGTGAGCGCATAGTGGGTCAGGTTTCCTCCTTCGACTATGATAGAAGGGGATTATTGTCTTTACACCGCAGGGTGTGGGTGCCGTACCTCGGGGGCGTGCGCCAGGTCTTGATGGAGGAGGCACACAAATCTCGATTCTCCATTCATCCCGGGGCGACGAAGATGTATAGGGATCTTCGTCTGGACTATTGGTGGCCCTGCATGAAGCGGGATGTGGCTTGGTACGTCGAGCGGTGCTTGACCTGCAGGAAGGTCAAGGCCGAACATCAGAGACCGCACGACAAGATGCAGCCGTTTGATATCCCGTTGTGGAAATGGGAACATATTACGATGGACTTTATCACGAAACTACCTAGGACCGTGCAGGGAGTGGATTCTATATGGGTCATCGTGGACCGATTGACCAAGAGCGCCCATTTCATCCCAATTCAGGAGAGCATCTCGGCCGAGAAGTTAGCCGACATTTATATCAGGGAGATAGTGGCGCGGCACGGGGTGCCAATGTCAGTGATTTCAGACAGAGATGTGCGTTTTACTTCCAGGTTTTGGAAGAAGTTTCATGATGAGTTGGGCACTCGTCTGCATCTTAGCACTGCCTTCCACCCACAGACGGATGGTCAGAGTGAGCCGACCATCCAGACTCTTGAGGATATGTTGCGGGCATGCGTGCTAGATTTCGGCGGCAGTTGGGATACGTATCTTCCGTTAGCAGAATTTTCATATAAAAACAGTTACCATGCGAGTATTGACCGCCCTCCTTTCGAGATGCTCTACGGGAGAAAGTGCAGGACCCCAATTTGTTGGGGCGAGGTCGGTCAACGTGTCATTGGGAGCACCAAAGTGGTGCTCAAGATGACAAAGTTGATCCAACAGGTTCGTAGTAGACTACAGACTGCGTAGAGTCGGCAGAAGAGTTACGCCGACAGGAGGCGTTCGGACTTGGAGTTTCAGGTGGGTGACATGGTCCTCCTGAAGGTATCATCTTGGAAGGGTGTCATTAGGTTCCGGAAGAGGGGCAAGTTGGGCCCCAGGTTCATTGGTCCTTTTATGGTTTTGGCCTGGGCGGGTCGGGCTGCCTATCGATTGGATCTTCCAGCAGAGCTTAGCCAGATCCACAACACTTTTCATGTTTCTCAGTTGAGAAAGTGTTTGGTGGACGAGTCAGCAGTTGTACCCTTGGAGGATATTCAGGTTGATAGCAACCTGAATTATATCGAGAGACCAGTTGTGATCTTAGATCGAAAGGCGAAGACCTTGAGGAACAAGGTGGTTCAGTTGGTGAAGGTGCAGTGGCAGCACCGGAAAGGTTCGGAGTAAACATGGGAGGCGGAGGAGGAGATGAGGGAGCACTACCCCGAGTTGTTTCTGGAGTCAGCAAACTTCGAGGACGAAGTCTAAGATAAGTGGGGGAGAATTGTAACGCCCCGTTCCTGGTACATATTTATTTTGATTAATGTTCTTTTGGGAAGAGCTACTCGGCGAGTTGTAGCTCTAACTCGCCGAGTAGATGTCGAGTGGATGCGGGCTGTAAGTGATCTACTCGGCGAGTCCACGCCTGGACTCGGCGAATAGGCCAATCAGGAGGAGACCATAATCCTTAGGGTTCTCACCCTATTTAAACGTCCTTACAGCCCCATCTCAGCCCCCATCACCCTCAGAGCATTCCTTATCGAAAACCCTAGCCTCCATTGATAAGTTTGAGTGATTGTTGCCTTGTGAAGGGACTTTTGGTGTACCTTGGAGCAAGTGGAAGAAGGGAGACGTTGAAGAGGTCAAGGAGGGGGACTTAGATCCAGAACACATTCATTTGTGGTCATCCATTCTGGTAATAAAGTTTCCATCTTGGTTATTGATCTATTAGATCTTTTTTGTCCCTAAATTGTTGCTTTCAAGCCCTAAAACCCCAAATCCTTGAAGAGAAACCTTATGGTTGGGTTATACTTCAGATCTGGATTCTCATTACCTTCTTGAAGTGTTAAGTTTCAGTCATATTGGCGATTAAGGTCCCTCTTGAGCTTAGAACCCCATTAAGAGCTTAGTTTGGACATTTGAAGCCTCTAAAGCTATGCGTGCACGTAAAGTTTGCAACTTTATGTGATAAGCATGCCCTAGAAGCCTAGATCTGTGGTTTGGGACCGCTGCATGACTCAAATCAGGTCTGTATAGAAAAGGACTGAATGCACTCGGCGAGTAGAGCGATAGACTCGACGAGTCCTATGAAGTTAGCCGTGGACTCGGCGAGTTGGATGAGCAACTCGGCGAGTCCGATGAAGATTGCCTTAGACTCGACGAGTTGTTCTTCAACTCGGTGAGTCAGATGAACTTGGACTTAGTATGTATGCATCGAGGAAGAATGCGTCGAGTCTTCGCTAAGCTCGACGAGTAGAATCGGGTGTAGTACTAGAACAAATGGAAGGGACTCGGCGAGTTGGCGAGCCAACTCGGCGAATCCGGTCAACCAGGATGTTGACTTTGACCGGGGGTAAAATAGTCATTTTACCCTAAGATTAGTTATCAGTATCTGACTTAGTGTGTATGGAAATTGTAGCCGGGGAGTTCCGGTTCAGCAGTCAGGCGCTCAGCAAGCAGACTTTCAGCATCTACTTTGAGGTGAGTTTCCTTCCAGTAGGAATGGGTCTAAGGCACCAAGGCCGGCCCGTATAGACGATATGATAGTGTCGGAGAGTGGGCAGAGCCCGTATCTCTTAGTTGAGTCTGATGATGCTATATGCTAGCGTGGTAGAATTGTTTATAATCGTTGTTTGTGTGATACTTGTATATTATGGTTTAGATATCGGAGTGTGGGCGAGGCCCGTATCTCCTAGATAGTGGAGTGTGGGCGAGGCCCGTATCTCCCAGTTAGCAGAGTGTGGGCGAGGCCCGTATCTCCTTGAGTGTGGGCGAGGCTCGTATCTCCTAGCTATTCATTATATGATTGTATGGTATGTGGTATTATGGGGGAACTCACTAAGCTTCGTGCTTACAGTTTTCAGTTTGGGTTTCAGGTACCTCTTCTTCGAAGGGGAAGGAGCTGGCGCTGTAGCGGCCCATCACACACTTGCATCGTATTCCGCACTATGAGATCTTCCTGGGGATTTGTACTCTGACATTATTATTTTCATGAAAATGTTTTCCAGACATGTGATATCTTTTTTGAAATGTTATGATCGGTGAACGTTTTTATTTCTAAATGCTTTACTAAGTATATGTTTTAAAAATGAAATTTTTGGCTCGTATTTTTGGGATGTTACACACACACACACACACACACATATATATATATATATATATATATATATATATATATATATATATATATATATCAAATGTATGTTGTTTTTGTATATCAAAATTTAAATTTATCATGATTTTTTATGGATGTTACAATATATATATATATATATATATATATATATATATATATATATATATATATATATATCAAATGTATGTTGATTTTTGTATATATATTTTTACGATTTAGAAGTGTTTAATATTTTTTTAATACAAATGTTATATTAGTTGTTTTAGTGTTTTTGGGTTATTAAAGGTTGTAATATTTATTTTTCATACTTTTTGTTATTCGTTATACATAGAGCATCACATGTTTGATATATTAGTTACCCAACTTTAAATACTCAATTAATGGTATACATATTATGTTAGTTTTAGGGAATCAAAATAACAACATGTAAACTTAGATAATTTTTAGGATCATGTTTTTTCAACAATTTTCAAAATCTGTAATTTGTTCCTATTGTTTGGGGTACACAGATTCAAAAGTGAGATAATCCAAGAACAAACCAATCCAAATTACAGACCTAATTCAAATTGAGAAACACATAATACATTTTGTTTGATGTGTTTTGAGAGACTAAAAGATTATATGATCTGTTTCTGAGTATATATGTTCCAACTGAATTTTGGAACTCTTATCATCCTAATATAGATTTAAGAAAACGGTGGGAAGCTGGTAAAAGAGGGTTACATGCATTTTGACGCCAAAAAGATGGTTAGAAATATGGTAATTTAGACATAATCGAATCTTACATCATCGTGATATCATAACCTACTTTGACGGGAATTTACATGGCCAAACTCCTCGATATATAAATCTGTTTAGGTGCAATGCCCTGCCCTAGATCCTGTCAAGGGGAGCTACCCTTTGGAACTCTGTACCCAAGGATGCTGCCCTTAGACCATCATATTCTTGAGTTCATACTTAACACTCCGAGTGTATATCCCCGCACATCCAATCTCAGATAGCAAATAGAACTCATTATGTCTTGATAACAGTACTAATTACATTAATATATGTTGATAACATTAAAATCACGAACATATTATATCATAAAATTATTTAAAATTATAATTTTTAATAAAACTAATAAGTTAATTATATGTTTTCTTCACTAAAAATATTTGTTTTTCAAGTATAAATACTAAATAATAATTTTGTTAGCTTATTATTTTAACAAGTTATAATTCGCTAAATAGAAGTGGGTCTCAAGTTTTTACAAATTGGCCCCTACTAGATTACACACGATTATTCAGTTTTTGATTTTCAAAACTAGAAGGGCTTAAAACGTAAAAATGTGATTTCGTTTATTCATTCTGGGGTTTATATCTTCAAAGCATATTCTGACACTTTCACCATTATCGCCGCTACCAGGGTTTAGCTCCCCTCTCTCCCTCTCAACGACAGCCACCTCCGCCTTTGTCACAACCACCACCATCACCACCAGCCCTAGCGAACCAATGGAATTGGCTCTTACAAATGCCACTTACCGCCACCTCCCACGCCCTCTCCCCCTACAACATCACCGCCGCCCCTCGTCGAAATCCATCGCTTTCCTGAAAACAACATCGTTTTCATCGTTAACACCCATCAAAGCCTCCTTCCGTAACCCTAACTACCAAACCCCTAAACCCGAAGTGACAAAAATCGTAAACCCTACCCCATTATCCTTCCTCAAAACCACCTTCATCACTGGTGTCGCCGTCACCGCACTTTGCTTCTCGCGTTTTACCCTCAAACCCGCAATTGCCGTTCCTGTCTCTTCACCTCCACCCCCCGCCACCGTAGAAACCGCCGATACCAACTCCGAATCACTAGAAGAGGAAAAAAACCTAGAAGAACATCTCTGCTCTCACCCTGAAGACATCAACGCTTTGAAATCCCTAATGGAATTGAAAATTAAGAACGGAAAGATTCATGAAGCTATTGGAATTCTCAGTCAGCTGATTAACCTGGAACCTGAAGACAGCGAATGGCAATTACTCAAGTATCATTTGCATTCATACAGCGGAGATCACGATTCTGCGAAATTAGGGTTTGAACAGATTCTAGCAAAAGACCCTTTACGCGTGGAGGCTTACCATGGTTTAGTAATGGCTGCTTCCGCTAAAGAATCACCTAATGATCTGAAAGATGTGGAGAAAAGAATCATCGAGGGAATGGAGAAGTGTAAGAAAGAAAAGAAGAAAGATGACTTGAGGGATTTCAAGCTTCTGTTAGCTCAAATTCGTGTAATCCAAGGCGATTATAACGATGCTTTAAAGATTTATCAGGATTTATCCAAAGAAGAGGCTCGGGATTTTAGGCCATATTTATGTCAAGGCATTATATACACATTGTTAGGAAAGAACGATGATGCTGAGAAGAGTTTTGAAAAATACAGAAGGCTTGTTCCTAAGGGACATCCTTATACCAGATATTTTGATGATAATATGGTCGCAACAAAGGTTTTTGCACAGAAGGTGGAGAATGAAAGAGCTTATTCCAAGAGTTGATTAAAAAGATGGTGGAAAATCATGTATAGCAAAGGTTCTATTTCGACACTCTGCTGTGCTTTTTGTTTATGGTTTGGTTATATGGAGATTATGGTGATTTACTTGTTAGTAGGCTTAATCTTGTCTTGTTTCAATTTGGGTCTATTGGAAATCAATGGTTTTAGTAAGGTTTAAATTTTGGTGGGATATTGTTTAGTGAAACAATGTAGCTTTTGTTTATGTTAAAAGGTAGAACTTGTTACGTATATTTCATTAGATGTTATGGTCTGCTTTTCAGTAGATGGTAGTGCTTAAAACAAAAACAAATAGATGATGTGCTTAAAAGTTGAAACGATTGCCATTAAAACATGATTGAAATCTCTAGAATATTATTTCATTCTTTCGATTCTAGAAATGAATACATGATTACATCTAATCGATTTAAGGAGAAATTTGATAGACCCATAAAGAAAGGAGATGAAGGCAAATGGAAAGAATAAACCGAAATTTGCACCTTAATCTTTTGCGACATGTGTTATGGAATTATGTGTTATATGGTGTAAGAGCAAACCGAAATTTGTTCCTTAATCTTTTGCGATAGGTGTTATGGAATTATGTCTTATATGGTATACTAATAAACTTACTTAGGTATTGAATTGGATTAAAAAAAAATCCAATTCAGTCATTGAGATTAAAACCGCGCATGACGGTTTAAGATTAAAAAAACTGATGCATGCGGTATGTATGTGTTTCGGTTTTGTCTTAAAACTACACCATGCTCATCCGTAGCAACTATTGAAACCTTGACTTTAGTGTTGTTTCTCGATTTTTATCAATCGTTGAGTTTTAGAAGTACTATGTAGTTTTGCGTATGAATACATATTAATGCACATTTTAAAATATAAGGTCCGAATACAATTCCAAATACGAGGTCTGAATACAGTTGGAACCAAAACTGCTGAGACAATTTCGAACATCTATTTCATTAAGGTCGGAATACATATTAATGCACATTTTTAAATATAAGGTCCGAATACAATTCCAAATATGAGGTCTGAATATAGTTGGAACCAAAACTGTTGAGACAATTTTCGAACATCCATTTTATTAAGGGCATAAATGTCAAACCAGTCCTTAAATATGACTCGATCGCATGTGACACACATCTGTTAAACAAAATACATTAATACGGACTTCATGATGTGATATTATAATCTAATGTTTTCACTTGTTTCATTTTCTTAATTTTAACTAGAAAAGATTCCACTGCATTTTTCGTCTCGTGTCTGCATGTGCTCCATCTGTAAACGAATGTTGATTTGAGAAATATATAAATCGGACTGTTGTCATTGAAATTTTCGAAAAAATAAAATAAAATCAACTTTAAAACTTTTCAGCAATGTATTTACATCTCTTTACATGCAATAAGAGCAACATACTTACCGTTTCTTTACTCATAATAGCAATGTACAAATGGCATCATACTTTCATTTCAAAGAGTTTTTTTTTTTTTTTTTTTTTTTTTTTTATCAGCTTTCCATATCATATACCAACTACTCCAAATGACTTTGCAAGTATTTCACCATGCTCGTAACTAATGTCATACAAAGTATAAACAAAAGTGTGCTGCTATTTATTTCATTTTCTGTTTTTTATTGTGTTTAGTAAATCAGTCCCTGCCTAGGGTTTCTTTAGGGCTATTAAGATATCAAAGACATTTTCTTTAAAACATTCCATAAACAAAATTAATAAAAAAAGACACCTACCTATGGATGCCGACAAATAGAGGAGAATCTCCCCAACCAAATTTCTTTACAAATAAGATAATCATATATTGATGCCTAAATTAAACTTTTTTACAAAATTAGCACAGAACCATAAACTTGAAGGAGTGGAACAGGTGCATTCCAACCAATTACTTATTCATTATGTAAAGTCATGTGTTATTTTGTATCACCAAAAAGCGTAAAAGCTAATTAGCTCTAGCATGTATTTGTTAGATTAAGAAGTCTATCGGTTAAAAATTTGACACGTTAAGACCATAAATTTCTCATAATTGTTGCATCTTCAACCAAAAAAAAGAATAAATGATAATTATAGAGGACAAGTTTAATATTTTCTGAAGTGATTTTACGAATTTGGTCTGTTTATTTCTCTCAAAAAAGATTTCTTTTAGGACCTAATTCAAAAAGGCCACCTAAACACGGGGACCTAAAGCGTAACTTATTGATTACAAAGAAATTATTTTAACCAAAAGCTATAATTCTAATCTCCATTCACTGTCATAAGATGATTGAATCTATTGAAGCCACTAATTGTAAATATGAATTGCCACCTTTCCCGATTCTGCATTTTTCAATCTGTACAAAAATTTGTTATAAAGTATGATAGTTTAGCAAATAATATTGAAAATCTCATTGGACAACAACAAACTTTCCTTGCTTTTATCGATTTCATTAGCCTTGCATTTCATTACATATTTGCACTTGATAGCTTTCGGTCATTAATGCATGAATTGATTTGCCCTTTAATTTTTACTTAGCTTCATACCCATTCTTTTACTTGGTGCACTAACAGCTGCATTTGGTTTTCTTGACACATAGGCTATAGTTATATTGATTTTTTGATACAATCGTATCATTAAAACTTAAAACATACAACAGCCTTTAGAATTTCTTGAAAAAAAGGCAACAAAATAAGTTAAATCAAATCCAGAACCATTTCCAAAGTTATTGCCCGTCGATATACGTGTATCATTAACAAACCCATAATCCAATTTTCCTACTGAATCCATTGATATAAGTACAACCACTCAGTAGCCTGCATTTCATAATTACATCAAGAATGAAAACATGAATCAAAAAATTTATAAATTTTTTAATCGGTTTTTTTCTACTTATGAACAAATTGAATTATTACAAAAAAAAAAATAGAACCTTCAAAGTTCTTCAATGTCACAAATGTTGGCAGTGTAAATTTGTCCAATTAATAAAAAGTTTAAAAAAATGTAAGTAATGAAAACATTTACATGAAAGAGAAAAGCGAAATAGTAATTTTGGATAACCTGTTTTTGATAGCAGCTTCTTTGTTGTCCAAGAGTTGGTGTATCAACTGTAAGAGTTATGACTTTAAAGCCAGCCTTTTCAGCTCTTTTCACAAGCTGAGCCACAACATTTTTGTCCTTATACACCTGATGTTAATATTATGTTTGAAAATTGTTAATTATTTCAGATTAATGTCGAAAAAAGAAGGGCCAAATGGTGATTTTGCTAACGTAAAGCTGGAAGAAATAGATTCTAGTTCTGGTTGAATGAACCTCTTCAACACTTGAAGTTGCTAATGCAGAAATATATTACCTTAAGGACTGCAAAAGCACCATTTGCATTACATGCAAATCAAATTCCACTATTTTAGAATCTCATTTGTTTTAATGATTAAGAAACAAAAATAGCCAAAAAAAAAAAAAAAACTAAAATTGAGAAATTGTTAGCATAATCGGATAGGGTCGAAGAAAGTGGTTTTAAATGGATCCTTACCAAACATAATTAACCTCAATCAAATATTGGACAAAGTGAATTAACATGAATGAACATAAGTATACAAATAATTCTGTCGAAAATAAATTCACCAGAAATACCTGTAATTGCATCAGTGACAACTTCATAACCAGAAGAATTCGATGAATCATAAGAAAACCCAACTCCGACCTGGGTCTCTAAGTACAACATATTCGCCACTATAAACTTTTCAAAAAAAAAAAAATTAAAATTAAAACTAACCCATGTAATTTTAATATCAAATTCTCTCACAAACAAATCCAAACAATCCATTTTGTTCCATTTCTGTTGAAATTAAAAAAAAAAATCAAAAAAACAACAACAAAAAGAAGAAGATGAAGATCGGGGGGAGCTGCCGGAGCAAACCCCATTCACGCACCTGCCCAGACTCTCTCTTTTTCCTCCATCCTCCCTGTCGATTTGAACAACAATCCAAATTTGTAACTGTTTTAGAGGCAACTGCCAACTGCCAATAGATCATGAAAATGTTATTCATGGAGCTTGAACAAATATATAAAAGTTATTATATTTGAAACAAATTTATGAGGTAATAATTTTTGTAATAAACCACACAACTTTGACTTATCTCATTCAACCATTTTACCTCCTACAATTAGTTTTCTTATAACCTGATAAAAAACGACAAAAAAAAAAGAAGAAATTTTATATGATTTATCCAAAATTACCTCCATTGTTTCTTGATTCTCAATTTATCAAGGTCATCTAAGTAAAAGACTTCAACAAAAAGCAGACGAACAACCTGTAATGCATGTAAAACACCATAGTTAACCATTTGTTGCAACAAATTCAAACTCGTGTCATAATTAGAAGCAACACAATAGTGTGTTGGATATTATTGGTATGGTTTCCAATATTACCCCTACATCCATCCTATTGACAAAAAACGACTCCGAAACTCAAAAAAGAACTTTACAACTTAAAGACAAGGCCAATTGAAAGAACATGCATATGTATATAAATATAAATCATCAAAGCTACCTGCATGATTACAACTCAATTTCTGCAATGTATCCCATATAAGCCACACAAAACCACAAGCCGGTTAAATGAGATTCAGAGAGAAAAAAACACTACACAAATCATAGGAAGTAGTAATATTGTGTGTATGATTAAGTACCTTGCCATCAATAATCTAGCGCTGGCCAACCATGTGGCTGTTAGGATATTTCTCCACTGATAAACTGTATAAAAATAGAATATAACGGTTCAATGACCATGACCATTAAGTTCTTTGTAGATATTTTCTTAATTTTAGACCAAAGCATATCAAGAATAGACAAATAACACCTCTCTCTATAACTTCATGGAGTAAATCAACATCAGATTGTGCTTAGACAGAATAGTTAAAAGGAAGTAATATCTCAAAAATTAGATTTAATTGAAAATCATAATGAAGGTCATTACCCTTTTTCGAAATTAAAAACGTATAACCCAAATAATAAACAAACCAAATAATTGGTAAATACCTCAGTCAATCGAAGAGCCGGTATTGAAAACGTAAACAACTCCCAAAAAACCCACAATAATTTCTACCGTGCAAGAGAAAATAGAAAGAAAAATTGATTTTATTTTTTGTTTAAGAGCTATAACCATCCACTCCAAAATCAATTACAAACCACAAAATACATACCGAACAGCGGTAGCAGAGCGAAATCGGAAGAAACAAAACCCAGAGAAACAGCAATGTGAGTCAATTGGGATGTAGATGAAGAAACAACGAAGAGTAGATGATCCAACTGTCATGATGACCATGAAATGGTTTTATGTTTCTACTTTCACATACAGTTTTGCCTCTTCACCATCAAATCGATTGACCTCAGGTTGTGGCAACCTCCACTTCCAGGGATGCAAAGACCAGGAACCTCATTAACTTTTTAAGATGTTCTTTTAAAAAAAGCGCATTTCAACAAACATGTTAGGGCACAATTAGTATATACCGTTACCTACAAATCGAAATAACTTATCCCATCCGAGGAATCGGAATCCATGAGGCACACTAATGTTGGGCTGAAGCAAACAAAGGTACGGCTCGATTCTTAGGTATGAATTTAAATAAAAGGTTCTTTGGTTTTAAGTCCTACTCGATGAGTAGCAGCGGGGTGGGACTGCGTGTTTAGTGACCTACTCGAGTCCAGGAAGGGACTCGACGAGTAGAGCTGGCAGAGGAAACCCTAAATCTCAGGGTTTTGCATCCTATTTAAGGAGGCCTAAGCCTCCTTTGGCCTCTTTATAGTCTGTGAGAGCTCAATAAAACCCTAATTCGTGTGGTACTCTGTTTTTGGTGTGTTTTAAGCCTTGGAAAGAAGGTTGGCTAGGAGGGAAAAACTTGAAGAGCAAAGGGGTTGAAGCAAGGAAGGTGTGGGAAACATAACTTACATGAGCTAGCATCTTTTGGAGTTATCAAGTTGCAATCTTTACTCCCCTTTTCTTCTAGATCTCGTTGTGGTTGAGTTTTAGGGTTTTATGGATTTTGGAGTCAAATTGGTGAGCTATGGGCTAGATCTGAAGTTGTAACTTCAGATTTGGACCCTTCTCAAGTTCTAGAATCATAAAGTATCTATTTTGGTTGTGGATGAGGCCCTCCTTGTGCATGAAACCCCATTAAGAGCTTAGATTTTGCATTAAGAGCCTTTTTAGTCATGTATGCATGTAAAGTCTACAACTTTACGTGAAAAACATGCCCTAGAAGCTTGGATCTGTAATTTGGAGCCATTGCATGACTTAAATGAGTCTGTATGGCTTAAGGACTGAAGGAACTCGCCGAGTCGCAAGGTTGACTCGGCGAGTCACATGAAGATGGCCATGAACTCGACGAGTTGGAGGAACAACTCGGCAAGTCCGATGAAGATTGCCAAAGACTCGACGAGTTGTATGAACAACTCGGTGAGTCAGATGAGTTTTCCCCAAGTTATGAATGCGTGTGTAGTCGTCGTGTTGCCAGAAGGAAACTCGACGGGTGGTCTTAGGGTTTCGATCGAAAATTGTAGGAACTCGACAAGTCACCCCGGTGACTCGGCGAGTAAGAAAGAACTGCAAGGGAATCGGCAAGTAGCCGAGGGTACTCGACGAGTTAATGTCAACATGGACTGTTGACCTTGACTGAGGACTTTGACTTTGACCAGGGGTTATCTAGCTAGTTTATGGAGTAGCTTGTGAGGTTGAGGACTTATGAGTATATTCGTACTATGGTAATAGGTGGTGGAGTCTTTGGCAAGTGATCCGAGAGTTGGGATTTATCTACCGAGTTGACATCCGCGAGGCAAGTTATCCTCACTGTATCAAAAAGGGTCTAAGGCACCAAGGCCATCCCTGTAGTTGTTATGGTTATGATATGATATATGCGATTATGATCTGATAGATCGAAATCAGGGTAGACAGTATGTTATGTTTTGTGATCCTTAGGGATTGGTATGAAGATGGCCATGAACTCGACGAGTTGGAGGAACAACTCGGCGAGTCCGATGAAGATTGCCATAGACTCGAAGAGTTGTATGAACAACTCAGCGAGTCGGATGAGTTTTCAACAAGTTATGAATGCGTGTGTATCCGTTGTGTTGCTAGAAGGAAACTCGACGGGTGGTCTTAGGGTTTCGATCGAAAATCGTAGGAACTTGACGAGTCACCCCGGTGACTCGACGAGTAAGAAAGAACTTCAAGGGAATCGGCGAGTTAATGTCAACATGGACTGTTGACCTTGACTGAGGACTTTGACTTTGAACAGGGGTTGTCTAGCTTGTTTATGGAGTACCTTGTGAGGTTGAGGACTTATGAGTATATTCGTACTATGGTAATAGGTAGTGAAGTCTTTGGCAAGTGATCCGAGAGTTGGGATTTATCTACCGAGTTGACATCCGCGAGGCGAGTTATCCTCACTGTATCAAAAGGGTCTAAGGCACCAAGGCCGGCCCAATAGTTGTTATGGTTATGATATGATATATGCGATTATGATCTGATAGATCGAAATCAGGGTAAACAGTATGTTATGTTTTGTGATCCTTAGGGATTGGTATGTTAGTGGCCTGATGGGCCTGTGCTCTAGTCATGAGAGATTGTTATGATTGATGATCCGTAAGATAAATATATTTGATGTCTGGATATGCCTGTATGTGTTAGTTATGTGCACATGATTACTTGTTTGTTGGTTGGGTTGAGGCGGTCCTGCTTTGTGCTGAAGGCCAACATACCCTATGAGCGATCCGAGGAGACTATAGGTCCACGTGGCGGCCCAGTCATGCCGAAGGTTCGGTATAGATTCAGTTAGATTGTAGGCCCTGTAAGGCGGTCTAGTTCGGTTAATGGCCCAGTATGCATATCGATTGATTGATTATTACTGATATGATATTATTAGTGTGGTAATGGTATTTTGGGGTAGGTCACTAAGCCCTCGGGCTTACAGTTTACAGTTATTGTTTCAGGTACTTTGGGAGATCATGGCAAGGCGAAGGCGTGACCGTACCGCTCCTCATCCTTATGATCTGACTTTTGGGACACTCTGATTGAATAATGATTTGAAAACATTTTGTAAACAATACTATTGGGGTTTTATTTATGATTGAAAAAGTTTAAATTTGGCGTAAAATTTATGGTTGTTACAAATTGGTATCTGAGCCTTGGTTTGAGTGAATTGGAGGAACACTTGTGTGAATCCAGTCTCAAATCAAGGGAATTTTTGGAAAATGATTCTTTTTAAAATGGTTTTCAAGGTAAAGGATGGAGGATGCAGAGGGTACGATCAGCCGGAGCTTGTAAGTAAACCCCATAATACCATACAATTATTTGATATTATGATATGTTAGAACAACATGCTAGTGCTAGGCTAGGGATCTTTAGGAATCGCATGATGGACTTGCTTGATCATATGATGCCTACTAGCCTAGGGTTTCTTGTATATGGAATTGACATCATTACTGTAGTTGTTAGTGTATGCATCTCGGTTGTGCGTAATCAAGATCTTATAGCCTGAGAATGTTGGATTCAGTCTTCAGATAGGATTGGATATTCGAAAGTCTATTGGGTCCAGTGTTATGTGTGACTAGAATGCACTAGCGTTGTAGGGGTTGATGGAAGTTTCATGGATGTGTGAGTTGTAGGAGCGGTGAGGTCTGTTGTGAGGTAGGCAATGCTCCCTAGGAGCGAGAGTTGAGCGCATATTATGTTGATGATAGTATTAGGGTGTTGTGGTGATACTTGAGACAAATATGGGTAAGTGTGGAAGGTAGTATGGGCCCGTACTACTAAAAGCACAGGACCCATACGCGTATAAAGGAAGTCACAACCCCTAGGGTTTGTGGGTTTTGGTCTCCCGATATTATGTTGTTTATCTGATGTCTTGAGTTTATCTTTTAGTATGGTGGTGACGTGACGTTTTGCTGCTGGGTCCGGATCAGGATCAGGATCCGGATCAGGGTCAGGGTCGGGAGACAGAGGGTCAGAGGTGCCGGTAGCACATGAGCCCGTGGTTCAGATAGGGACATAGGAGTTGGATGCCAGGATCCGAGAGATTCTGCACGATGAGGTCGCTGCGGCATTTCGAGCGCAGCTGCTGGAGATGTTTGGGTCGATTAAGACCGCGATGGTTGAGTATTTTGATGAGCGATATGCAGCTCTAGCTGAGACAGCGGCCACTGCAGCCACATTGGCTGTAACCGCGGCAGGGATCGGAGGAGGAGCCAGCCGGGATTTCCAGTATTGGGACTTCGAAAACACGAAGCCCCCGACGTTTGATGGTACACAGGATGCGATTAGGGCTATGAGGTGGTTGTCTGACGTGGAGGGATGTTTCTTCACGTGTTCATGTCCTGCTGACCAGAAGGTCAGGTGTGCCCTGAATCTGCTGAGTCTTGGAGCAAAGGAGTGGTGGAGATTGACGACAGGGTCGTACACTGATGACCAGCGAGCTGCTGTTACTTGGGAGCAGTTCCGGGATATGTTCCACATCCGCTACGTTCCACATGTTGAGCGGGAGCGGCCGACTCATAAGTTTTTGACTTCGAGACAGGATGGGGAGTCTGTGATGGAGATTACTCGTATGTTCACGGAAAGGGCTATGTTCTGCCCAGAGTTTGCCTCAAAGCAGTCTCAGATGACTCGTTATCTGAGTATGCTCAAGATGAATATACGATAGTTTGTGGCTACGCAACGTTATGATACCCTCCTGGATTTTCAGGAAGCCGCGAGGCGGTGTGAGTTAGAGATTGAGATGCATTTGAGGGAGTAGTGTCAGGTTCCGGCACAGTCTCAGCCGGCACCTAAGCAGTCTAAGACTGTTGATACTCAGACCGGAGGTCAGCAGAGTGGCGCTTGTGGAAAGTGTGGTCGGGGTCATTATGGGGTTTGTCGAGCGGGAGGTGGTTGCTACAAATATGGTAAGGAGGGGCATTATGCCAGGGACTATCGTCAGTCTGCCCCTCCAGCAGATATGAGGATTTGTTTCCATTGTCATCAGGTTGGTCACGTGAAGACCAACTATCCGCAACTCGTCGCCAAGCCGACGCAGGATTCAGCATCGACTACTTTGAGGATTGGGGATGGGAGGCCAGTCAAGGTGGAGACTCTGAAGGCTCAGGGGCACGACTTCCAGCTTACGGCCGAGGAGGACAAGGCAGCACCGGATGTGTTTGTTGGTACATTTTTAGTAAACTCCTTGCCTACTTTGGTGTTATTCGACTCGGGGGCGAGTCGGTCGTTTGTATCTCAGACTTTCAGCAGAGGGTTTAGTGTGCCGGTAGATGAGCTTGAGTGCCCGTTGCGGGTTTCGATCGCCAACGAGCACGGGGTCTCTGCTTCTTCGATCTACCGGGGATGTGAGTTAGAGATCTTCGGGGTGTCCTTCCCGAGAGATCTGATTCCTATTCCCATGGGGGAAGTATATGTGATCGTAGGGATGGATTGGCTTAGTCGATTTGGCGCCCTGATCGACTGTGAAGGACAGTGAGTGGTGGTTTGAACCCCAAGTGGGAGAGAGCTGGTGGTATATGGCGAGGGCACAAGGATGGGATAAGGGTTTTGTTCGGCGGCCAAGGATCGACAGTATGTTCAGCATGGGTGTGCCGGTTATTTAGCGTACGTGGTGGATACGCGAGTTAGGGATCAACCCTCGGTTTCGAAGGTCCCAGTAGTTAGAGAGTTTGTTGACGTATTTTCGGAGGAGTTACCCGGAGTGCCTCAGGAGAGGCAAGTTGAGTTCAGGATTGATCTAGTGCCGGGTGCGGCCCCTATCACTAGGGCGCCATACCGTCTGGCACCGCCTGAGATGCAGGAGTTGTCATCTCAGTTGCAGGAGTTGCTGGGTAAGCAATTTATTCGTCCGAGTAGTTCACCATGGGGAGCACCGATCCTTTTCGTCAGGAAGAAGGACGGTTCGCACAAGATGTGCATTGACTATAGGGAGTTGAATAAGTTAACGGTGAAGAACCGTTATCCACTCTTGAGGATAGATGATCTTTTCGATCAGCTACAAGGTTCATCTTGGTTTTCCAAGATCGGTTTGAGATCTGGATATCACCAGGTCAGAGTGAGGGAGGAAGATGTGGAGAAGACCGCGTTCTGGACTCGTTATGGTCATTACAAGTTCGTGGTGATACCGTTTGGGCTTACCAATGCGCCGACTCTGTTCATGGATTTGATGAACTGAGTCTGCAGACCGATGCTCGATCGCTCGGTTATTGTGTTCATAGATGATATCTTGGTGTATTCCAAGACTCAAGAGCAGCACGAGGAGCATCTCAGGGAGCTGCTGGAGGTTCTGCGGCGAGAATGGTTGTATGCCAAGTTCTCGAAGTGCGAGTTTTGGTTACGAGAGGTCCAGTTCCTTGGACATCTCGTTAACCAGGAGAGGGTTTTGGTCGATCCGGCCAAGGTGGAGGCGGTTATGCAGTGGGAGATTCCGAAATCTCCCTCAGACATCAGGAGTTTCTTGGGTTTAGCAGGATACTACCGGAGATTCATTCGAGATTTCTCCAAGATTGCAGTACCCCTCACTCATTTAACGAGGAAGGGGGTGGATTTCCGATGGGGCCCTGAGCAACAAAGGGCGTTTGAGACCCTCCGACAGTATTTATGTGAGGCACTAGTGTTGACACTCCCTGAGGGAGTCGAGGATTTTGTAGTATTTTGTGACGCATCCATCTCGGGTTTGGGGGCAGTCCTCATGTAGAGGGGACGAGTGATAGCTTTTGCATCGCGACAGCTGAAGCCGCATGAGACGAGATACCCTACACACGATCTTGAGTTGGGAGCGGTGGTTTTCGCTCTCAAGATTTGGAGGCATTATCTGTACGGTGTCCGTTACACTATATATACGGATCACAAGAGTTTGAGAGACATCATCGATCAGCCAAACCTAAACATGAGGCAGCGCAAGTGGCTGGATGTGGTCAATGACTATGATTGTGAGATCCTTTACCATCCTGGTAAAGCGAATGTGGTTGCGGATGCTTTGAGTCGCAAGTCAGTTGGGTCCTCTACCCCAACAAGGTGTATGAGGATAGTGGTGGATTCCCCGCTTGTGAGCTTGATTAGCGATGCTTAGGTTGAGGGTATGAGACCGGAGAACCGGAAGTTGGAGAGAATTAAGGGCGAGAGCACCCGGTTTGTTCAGGATAGCCACGGGTTGTTGACCCGATACAGTCGAGTTTGGGTTCCGATGTCCAGAGGGGTTCGATAGACAGTGATGGAGGAGGCTCATAAGTTTCACTTTTCTATTCATCCGGGGGCCACCAAGATGTATCGTGATTTGAGTTTGAGTTATTGGTGGCCCAGAATGAAGCGAGAAATCGTTGGTTATGTTGAGAGGTGCTTGACCTGTAGGATGGTCAAGGCCGAGCATCAGAGGCCGCATGGTAAGCTGCAGCCTCTGGAGATTCCCATGTGGAAGTGGGAGCAGATCACGATGGATTTCATTACGAAGTTGTCGAGGACGACGAAGGGGTTTGATGCTATATGGGTCATCGTGGATCGGTTGACCAAGAGCGCCCATTTCTTGGCCATACGGGAGAGTTCGTCGGTTGAGAAATTGGCCGACATGTATGTCAGCGAGATTGTATCTCACCATGGGGTTCCAGTTTCTATTGTTTCCGATCGGGATGTCAGGTTTACTTCCCGTTTTTGGCAGAAGTTCCATGAGGAACTGGGTACGCGACTGCATTTTAGTACAACATTCCATCCGCAGACCGATGGGCAGAGTGAGCGGACCATCTAGAACCTTGAGGATATGTTGAGGGCGTGTGTCATCGACTTTGGTGGGAGTTGGGATTCCCACCTACCGCTTGCAGAGTTCGCCTACAACAACAACTATCATTCCAGTATTGGTGCCCCGCCTTTCGAGCTGTTGTATGGTCGGAAGTGTAGAACCACAGTCTGCTGGGGTGAGATTGGGCATAGGGTGATGGGACAGACAGAGGTAGTTCTGCAAACTACCGTAAAGATATAACAGATTAGACAGCGTTTGCATACCGCTCAGAATCGGCAAAAGAGTTATGCCGACAGACGCCAATCTGAGTTGGAATTTCAGGTGGGTGACATGGTACTTCTGAAGGTCTCACCTTGGAAGGGTGTGATTCACTTCAGGAAGAAGGGAAAATTGGGTCCCCGTTATATTGGGTCATTCAGGATCATTGCCAGGGTTGGCAAGGTGGCTTATAGGCTCGAGCTCCCGGAGGAGCTTAGCCGGATCCACAACACGTTCCATGTTTCGCAGTTGCGATAATGCATTATGGATCATGAGGTAGTAGTATCATTGCACGATATTCAGGTTGATGAGTGCCTGAATTATGTGGAGACGACGGTGGCCATTTTGGAAAGGAAGAAGAAGATTCTTCGGAACAAGGAAATACCTTTGGTGAAGGTGCAGTGGGAACATCGGAGGGGATCCGAGTGGACATGGGAGCCGGAGGTGGAGATGCACGAGCATTACCCGACATTGTTTATTTCAAGGGACTTCGAGGGCGAAGTCTAGTTCAAGTGGGGGAGAATTGTAACGCCCCGATTCTCAGGGACCACGTGTTTAGTGACCTACTCGCCGAGTCCAGGGAGGGACTCGACGAGTAGCAGCTGGCAGAGGAAACCCTAAATCTCGGGGTTTTGCACCCTATTTAAGGAGGCCTAAGCTTCCTTTGGCCTCTTACAGTCTGTGAGAGCTCAGTAAAACCCTAATTCATGTGGTAATTTTTTTGGTGTTTTTTAAGCCTTGGAAAGAAGGTTGGCTAGGAGGGAAAAGCTTGAAGAGCAAAGGGGTTGAAGCAAGGAAGGTGTGGGAAACATAACTTACCTCAGCTAACATCTTTTAGAGGTATCAAGTTGCAATCTTTACTCCCCTTTTCTTTTAGATCTCTTTGTGGTTGAGTTTTAGGGTTTTATGGATTTTGGAGTCAAATTGGTGAGCTATGGGCTAGATCTGAAGTTGTAACTTCAGATCTGGACCCTTCTCAATTTCTAGAATCATAAAGTTTCTGTTTTGGTCATGGATGAGGCCCTCTTTGTGCATGAAACCCCATTAAGAGCTTAGATTTGGCATTAAGAGCCTTCTTAGTCATGCATGCACGTAAAGTCTGCAACTTTACGTGAAAAATTTGCCCTAGAAGCTTGGATCTGTAATTTGGAGCCATTGCATTGCTTAAATGAGTCTGTATGGATTAAGGACTGAAGGAACTCACCGAGTCGCAAGGTTGACTCGGCGATTCACATGAAGATGGCCATGAACTCGACGAGTTGGAGGAACAACTCGGCGAGTCCGATGAAGATTGCCATAGACTCGAAGAGTTGTATGAACAACTCAGCGAGTCGGATGAGTTTTCAACAAGTTATGAATGCGTGTGTATCCGTTGTGTTGCTAGAAGGAAACTCGACGGGTGGTCTTAGGGTTTCGATCGAAAATCGTAGGAACTTGACGAGTCACCCCGGTGACTCGACGAGTAAGAAAGAACTTCAAGGGAATCGGCGAGTTAATGTCAACATGGACTGTTGACCTTGACTGAGGACTTTGACTTTGAACAGGGGTTGTCTAGCTTGTTTATGGAGTACCTTGTGAGGTTGAGGACTTATGAGTATATTCGTACTATGGTAATAGGTAGTGAAGTCTTTGGCAAGTGATCCGAGAGTTGGGATTTATCTACCGAGTTGACATCCGCGAGGCGAGTTATCCTCACTGTATCAAAAGGGTCTAAGGCACCAAGGCCGGCCCAATAGTTGTTATGGTTATGATATGATATATGCGATTATGATCTGATAGATCGAAACCAGGGTAAACAGTATGTTATGTTTTGTGATCCTTAGGGATTGGTATGTTAGTGGCCTGATGGGCCTGTGCTCTAGTCATGAGAGATTGTTATGATTGATGATCCGTAAGATAAATTATATTTAATGTCTGTATATGCCTGTATATGTTAGTTATGCGCACATGATTACTTGTTTGTTGGTTAGGTTGAGGCGGTTCTGCTTTGTGTTGAAGGCCAACATACCCTATGAGCGGTTCGGGTAGAGTATAGGCCCAAGTGGCGGCCCAGTCATGCCGAAGGTTCGGTATAGATTCAGTTAGATTGTAGGCCCTGTAAGGCGGTCTAGTTCGGTTAATGGCCCAGTATGCATATCGATTGATTGATTATTACTGATATGATATTATTAGTGTGGTAATGGTATTTTGGGGTAGGTCACTAAGCCCTCGGGCTTACAGTTTACAGTTATTGTTTCAGGTACTTTGGGAGATCATGGCAAGGCGAAGGCGTGACCGTACCGCTCCTCATCCTTATGATCTGACTTTTGGGACACTCTGATTGAATAATGATTTGAAAACATTTTGTAAACAATACTATTGGGGTTTTATTTATGATTGAAAAAGTTTAAATTTGGCGTAAAATTTATGGTTGTTACAGGTACAAAAATTTAAAACTATGTACCTTAGATATGGGGAGTAAAGCAACCCACCTTAACCCCTTTTGTAGTACCTCAGTAACACTTGTTACAAGCGTGCAAAGAATGAGCTAATCGGCACGTTAACAGTGCTACTTCTATCCTTTGACTGTCAACTGCCAGCAACATCACACATGACGAATTAGGGCAGAATAGAGGATAGATAATGACGAATTAGGGAAGGAAAACGATAAACTACCACTTACAGGGCGTCTTTGTTCGATTTTAGAGAAGGGATATGATCGTCGTTCGATTTTAGACAGTCGAGTATACACTGACCCAAGCACCCCTCCCTCTTATGGCTACTGTACTGATCTCAGTCTCTCCCTTTTCTTTGGAACCAACGAAGTGGTGAAGAACGACCGATGACCTAACCGATTGTGGTGAACCTCCATCCGACCCTTACTGTTGGTAATTTTGATTTCTTTTTCTTCGATTGAACATCACAGAACCACCACGGGACCAACAGTTTTTCCCTCCTCCCCTTGGCGATCCGCTACCGGAGCAGCCCTTTCTTCTATCACAATTGTGGCGGAGGCAGGGCGGTGGTGCTTTTCTGGAAGAAGCAAACGCGAAACAGTAACAATGGAGCAGAGATAAGGAAGACTATGGAAGGAACGGGAAGGTTACCTGAGAGGCGGTGGGTTTGACCAGAGATAAGGAAGACTATGGAAGGATCGGGAAGTTACCTGAGAGGCGATGGGTTTTTTTGTTTTTTCTTTTTTTATGATGGAGAGAATGTAGAATATGGCATAAACTGCCCATCATAAATCAAAGACGAAATCTGCCAAAAAAAAAATCAAAGTTTACTATTCCTAAGATTCATTTCCTTATATATATATATATATATATATATATATATATATATATATATATATATATATATATATGTGTGTGTGACAAAACTACAAAAATGGTCCCTGTGGTATGCATTTTTTTGGGGTTTTAGTCCAAACCACGACTTTTTTTGGATTGGTAGTCCTTTTGAGTTAGTTTGTATGTGGAAAAGGTCCCTCCCCAAATTGAAGAGACTAAAATACCCTTAATATATTTATTTTTCATTTTTCTTTCTTTTTTAACTATTTTATAATTAATACATAAATACAAAAAATGACTCTCTCTCTCTCTCTCTCTCTCTCTCTCTCTCTCTCTTTGTGTGTGTGTGAGTGTGTGTTCCAATTTGTCTGTAAGTTCATCCCCCTACCAGATCGGAATCACCATCTCCGTCGAGACCAAGCATCCAACTTTGATGGAGCCTCCACCGGTAACAACTAAGTTTCGCTCCTCTCCACCATTTCTTCTTCTTCTTCTGCCTAAGGGTTTCTGTACATGTAAGGGTTTCTGTCCATGTTGTTCATCATCGGTAATACACACGATTAGGGCTCCATCTTCACTCAAGAACATATTAGAGTTTTTATTACCACCAAGTTGTTGCAGCTCTAAACCCGTTTTCTCAACACCACCAGACCACCACCATCAGAGAAATTAGGGTTCTTAAGAAAAAAGGGGAGAGGAACAACATAAATCGAAGCAGATCTCCATACATAATCAAAGTTTTGAGATCTAAGTTAAATACACACACAAAACTGAAAAAACCACACACTCGAACGAGACGAAAATGACGTAAACCCAATTGAAGACATGAACTTGTGTGAGTTTTATCTCTGATTTGCAGGCCTAGTTTAAGGTGTGGTGGTAGAGAATGAGAATGATGATGTGAAGGGGTGTTGGTTGTCGATGAAATATAAAAATATGAGGTTGCAGGTGGTGTGTCAATGGTGAAAAGATGTTGGACTTGTGGGAAAAAGATGATACTCAGGTTGGTTTTTTTTGGAGAGTGAGAGTGTGAGAGAGAGAGAGAGAGAGAGAGAGATGTCCCATATTTTTTATTAATAAAACTTTAAATTAAATAGAGAAAAACAGAAAAAATATACAAGAAGGGTATTTTTGTCTTTTTAGTTTACCGAATGACCAAAATCACAAGCAAACTACCTAAAAAGGACCACAAATCCAAAAAAGTCATGGTTTGAATGTAACATCCCGGAATAGCAAGAGTAGAGTTGAAGGGCTAAAAGTGTTATTTAAGAAGGAGTGACTCGGCGAGTCCATGGATGGACTCGGCGAGTAGAGTCGCGACTGGGTCGCGTGTTAAGTAGCCGACTCGGCGAGTCAGTGAGATGGACTCGGCGAGTAGGCGTTGAGTGGAGAAAACCCTAATCCTCGGGGTTGAGCCCTATTTAAAGAACATTATACCCTTCCCCCAGCCTCTTTATTCCCCTTTGAAGTCCAGAAACCCTAGAAAGTGCGATTGAAGATGATTGGAGTGTATTTGGAGCATTTGAGGAGTTTGTTGAAGGAATTTTGTGAGATTGAAGGCTTGGGGCAAGGGGCTTTGCTTGGAATCGAATTTTATAGCAGTTGGGGCGTCCATTGGAGGTAATATCTCGTTCTTGGACTGATTGTATGTTGTTTCTTCATTTTGGGGTTTGTGGGATCTTGTCTATGGATGTAATTGGAAGTCTAGAGGTTAGATCTGAGGTTGCTACCTCAGATCTGGAATGGAGAAGAATCAGAGAGCATGAAAGTCCCTATGTTGGAGTGTTTAGTGAAGCTTGCATGTCCCAAACCCTAGTTATAAGTGAATAAGGCCTAGATCTCTTTGGATTCACGTAAAGTTTGCCACTTTACGTGATGGATGAGTTGTATGAGGCTAGATCTATGTTTTGGATCAATTGCATGGCCTGGAATGCTTCTGAATGGATTCAGATCAGTGGTACTCGGCGAGTCACATAGGTGAACTCGACGAGTTGCTTGAAGATGAGCTGGGACTCGACGAGTTGGAAGAACAACTCGGCGAGTCGGATGAAAATAGTCTGGAACTCGGCGAGTTGTATGAACAACTCGGCGAGTAGGTTGATGATAGCCTTAGACTCGGCGAGTCTTGTCGAAGAGTCCCAATATTTTCTGGTCGAGTCGAGAATTGGGGAGTCAAGGGATGACTCGGTGAGTTGTATGCGAGTGGACTCAGAGTTGTTGAACTCGACGAGTCTCGGGGTGACTCGGCGAGTTAGGTCGCGGATTGAGTGAAGTTCTGATTATGGGAACTCGGCGAGTCATAGGGTTGACTCGGCGAGTAGGGTCAGTCAGGAGTTGACTTTGACCTTGTCTCTGACCAAGGGTTGACCAGTGGTTTCCAGGGGCATTTTGGTAATTGTTGATTGTTGTTTTGAGTTCAGTGCATTGGCGGTTGTCCAGTGGTGGAGATCGAATCAGTGATCGGGGCAGTTCGGGTTGTCTATTCAGTCGGCAGTTTCGAGGTGAGTTATCCTCACTATATCAACAGGGTCTAAGGCACCAAGGCCGGCCCTTATCGGATTGAGATCCGGGTAGTTGTTGTTATGTTGTTGCTACATTATGTTTGCATCCTGAGAGCTAGGATGGTATATAGAGGCCTGTTTGAGATCGGTATCCTGAGAGATAGGGAGATGCTATGTTAGTGACCTGTTAGGTCAGTATCCTGGTTAGGAGGATGATATGCTATGCGATCTGTTTGATCTGCCTGTTGCCTGTGAATTGCTATATGATTGTATGTATATGTGCACATGGTTGTTTGGACTGGAGTTGGGTTGAGGCAGGTCCTGCTGCGTGCTGTAGGCCAAGATACCCAGGGCGGACCGGTTGTCCCGAAGGCCCAGCGAGCGGTCCGGATAGGCTGTAGGCCCCGAAAGGGCGGACCAGATGTGCCGAAGGCTCGGAGAGTGGACCAGATAGACTGAATGCCCGGTGCGGGCGGACCAGTCATACTGTAGACTCAGAGAGTGGACCAGGTGGATTGAAGGCCCGGGACCGGGCGGACCAATCACACTGTAGACTCGATGGATGTGGATAGACTCAGAGGGTGGACCAGGTGGACTGTAGGCCGGTGCGGCGGACCAGTCACACAGTAGACCCGAAGTGCACGGATGTTCTGTGATCGGATATGTTATGGCATGTTATGCGTGTATGGTATTTGTGGTTGGTATTTTGGGGATATCTCACTAAGCTTTCGGGCTTACAGTTGTGGTTTCATGTTTTTCAGGTTCTTCAGGAGATCGTGTCAAGGCGAAGGCGTGATCGTACCGCTCCTCATGATTTTGTAGTGTGTGATTCTGGAAACACGTTAAATGTTTTGTATTGAAAACCCTTTTTGTAATGAATTAATGGAATCGAGATGTTTTTGAAAAAAAATTTAAAATTGGTTGTATTTTCGGTCGTTACAAGTTGGTATTAGAGCCTTGGTTTGAGTGAATTGGAGAAACATTCGTGTGACTCCAGTCTCAAATCGAGGAGAGTTTTCAAAAGAGTATTTAAAAATGGTTTTCAAAATGAGTAAAGGAGGACGCGGAGGTACGATCAGCCGGAGCCAGTAATTAACCCCAAAATACCATGCATGTTATTTGTTTTTGAGCTTTGATAGAATAGCATGCTAGTGTTAGGCTAGGGATCTTCAGGATTTCATGATATGTTGCCTGATTTGTGATGCCTGTAGCCTAGGGTCCCTTATGGGAGATTCTCAGTGTTTCTCTAGTGGTGAGGGTTGATCGTTGTTATGCATGTTCTCTAGGGTTTTGTGGTAGTACTTCATACAAATGTGGGTAGGTGTGGAAGGTAGTATGGGCCCGTACTACTGAAAGCACAGGACCCATACGCGTATCGGGGAAACCATGATCTCTAGGGTGGGTTGAGAGGGAGAGTTGGATCCCAGGGTGTGGGAAGAGTCTGAGATTTTGTGTGGTGTTTCTTTTCAGTATGGAGATTCCGAGGCATGATGAGAGTGGATCCGGGTCAGGATCGGGAGCTGGAGAGAGAGTTCCGGGCGAATCGGTGACGCCCGAGGTTATCGGTCAGATGAGTACGAGCGAGTTGGACGCGAGGATTCGTGAGATCCTGCGTGACGAGATTGCTGAGTTGTTCTGGGCTGAGTTTCCAGAGCTGTTTGGGTCGATTAAGACCGCCATGGTTGAGTATTTTGATGAGCGTTATGCGGCTCTCACTGAGACGGTTGTCGCGGCGGCTACAACAGCTGTAGCCGCGGCAGGGGGAGGAGCTAGTCGGGGTTTTCAGTATCGGGACTTCAATAAGACGAAGCCTCCCACATTTGACGGAGTTCAGGACCCGATTGTTGCTATGAGGTGGTTGTCAGACATGGAGGGGTGTTTCTTCACGTGTTCATGCCCCGCTGATCATAGGGTGAGGTGTGCTCTGAACCTGTTGAGGCTCGGGGCGAAGGATTGGTGGAGATTGACCACGAGGTCACTTTCGGATGCGCAGAAGGCTGCGGTTTCGTGGGATCAGTTCAGAGAAATGTTCAGTACTCGTTATGTTCCGCAAGTTGAGAGGGAAAGATTGGCTCAAGAGTTCCTTGAGCTGAAGCAGGATTCGGAGTCGGTGACTGAGATCACCAGGATGTTCACTGAGAGGGCGATGTTTTGCCCAGAGTTCGCTTCGGAGCAGGCCCAGATGTCCCGATATCTGAGCATGCTCAAGACGGATATCAGACAGTTTGTGTCTGCACAGAGGTGCGAGACCTTGTTGGAGTTGCAGGAGGCCGCTAGGCGGCGTGAGTTAGAGATTGAGTTGCAGTTGCGTGAGCTGAGGCAGGCTCCGGTGCAGTCGCAGCCGACGCCGAAACGGTCCAAAACCGTTGATGTTAGAGTGGGGGATCTGAGCAACCACACTTGTGGGAAGTGTGGGAAGGGTCACACCGGGGTTTGTAGGACCGGTGGTGCATGCCGCAAGTGCGGAAGGGATGGGCACTATGCGAGGGATTGTCGGCAGTCAGTGCAAGTTCGGGATTTGAGGATCTGCTATCATTGTCATCAGGTTGGGCATTTGAGGGCCAACTGTCCACAGTTTGCTGCAGGATCGGTGCAGGCTCCAGCACCGGCCACTTTGAGGATCACAGGTGGAGGTCAGGGTAGAGCAGAGCCCCCGAGGGCTCAGGGTCGTGCTTATCAGCTTGTTGCAGAGGAGGTCAGGGTAGTGCCAGAGACAACTGCGGGTATGTTCCTTTCTTGATGTCTTGTTATCTTGAGATTTTGTGGTGTATTGGTTTGTGCTGGTATCTTTGTGTGGATTTCGATGCGGTATTATTGTTTTGCGGGTTGTGGTTTGAGTTATGAATTTGTGTTTCGGGTTTTCGTCTTGGTATCCGTTGTTCCCTGAGGGTTTGGTATGATTATAGTTTGGTGTTTTGGTGCTTTCGTTGGTTAGCGTTCGTAAGGGTTATTAGTGGAGATGCGGCATTAGGTTGAATGTCGGGTAGCATCTACATTCGTGGAATGGATAATTAGAGATCGGATTCTTTTGAGCGGTTTGATCAGTGAGGAGATGTGTTTTGCTGAGGGTTGTTTATGCTTGTGGGAAACAGTCAGTCTGTAAGTGTTCTCTTTGTGCAGGGTTGTTCTGGAAGGTCGTTGATGGCGACCGGTGGTTGCTGGTCAGTGCTTTGAGTGGGGGAGAATTGGAAAATTCTCCGGGAGATTGATGAGTATTTGAGGGTGCTTAGCTGTTGGGATTCAGCAAGTGTTATGTCAGCCCAGAGTGTAGGCTGATAGGAGTAAGTGTCGAGCATGTGGGACAGGATACAGACCTAGGGCATTTGATTGTGGAGGGCCTGGGAGCAGGCCGGGATCAAGTATGTATGATGGAGTTAGAGTTCGGAACCCCTCGAGGGC
Organism: Lactuca serriola; assembly: GCF_051521515.1. Classification (NCBI taxonomy): domain Eukaryota; kingdom Viridiplantae; phylum Streptophyta; class Magnoliopsida; order Asterales; family Asteraceae; genus Lactuca; species Lactuca serriola. The sequence goes on along the minus strand of NC_136408.1, from coordinate 69,091,377 downwards.
TAGAACGGTATGCATGGGAGATTTTCCGGGAGGATAGCCCGGAATGTTGAATGCTAGTTGAGCGGTCCGGATAGACTGAGGGCCGGTAGGCGTACCAGTCAGGCCGAAGGCTCGGAGAACGGTCCAGTCAAACTGAAGGCACTGAGAGCGGTCCAGATTGGCTGAAGGTTCTGAGAGAGTGGTCCAGATGGGCTGAAGGCCTGGTGAGGCGGTCCAGTCATGCTGAAGACTCTGCAGGTATTGTTGGATCAGTTTGAGGATATGGATTGTGTTCGTTGCAGTGCGTTTGCATTAGAAGGTCTGGCCCCGGGTAGTGATCTTGATTAGTGGAGTTAGTGCATGGGCTTGAGAGTCCCTGCGACGAGAGTCAGAGTATGTGTGTTGGATGGATAGCGGATACGCTAAAGGGTGGTGTAGCGTTGGGCGAGCACCGTGGCACTTGTTGAAGTGGCTATATGGCCAAGTGGATTCCTTGGAAAAGGAAGTGAGAGAAGTGTGTAACTCCGAGAGGGAGTGCAAGTTCACGGAAGTGAAAGCGGCAGAGCAGAGTTATGAATAGAGTAATTCGAGTATGGCTATTGAGCAGCGTGTTTGAGGCAGTGGAATAAAAGCTCATCCAGTTTGGGATGTTTGCTGAGATCGCGGAGGGAATTCCGCAGATATAGAGCCAAGAGACTCGGAAGGGATGCAGGGAGAGAGTCTTGGGCTCTCAGTGTGGTTCTGATCAGGGTATTGGGTGTGTATTAGTGGTTCATCCTGGGGGATGTTGGAGGATATCATCAGTGTATCGGGTTTTCCAAACCTGAGGGTGCTAGAGCTAGTTCAGCATGTGTATGCAATTGCAAGAGGAGAACTCGTGGGAGTTGCTCTGAGAAAGAGAAGGAGTCTTTCCGTCGTCACGGAATGGATAGAGTGAGATTCGGATCGGGGATTCGATGGTTCATGGTTTTCTAGCCTTATGAGTCGAGTGATGGTTGTGATTTGGAGCAGTGTTGCATTATGAGTAGTACTCAGTGATTAAGTGAAGTTATCAGAGGGTGAATCCGGTGCCTGATTTGAGACGGTGTTCAGGACATCGTGAGAAAGGGAAAGTGCGTTTGAGTTTCGTTTGGGTATGCCTTGAGGGACCTGGTCTGGTTGAGGCCAGGTGGCGCGTTGCGGGTGTATCTTGGAAGTTAAGTTGCTGTAGGCTTCGAGGGCGAAGCCTAATGTAAGTGGGGGAGAATTGTAACATCCCAGAATAGCAAGAGTAGAGTTGAAGGGCTAAAAGTGTTATTTGGGAAGGAGTGACTCGGCGAGTCCATGGATGGACTCGGCGAGTAGAGTCGCGACTGGGTCGCGTGTTAAGTAGCCGACTCGGCGAGTCAGTGAGATGGACTCGGCGAGTAGGCGTTGAGTGGAGAAAACCCTAATCCTCGGGGTTGAGCCCTATTTAAAGAACATTATACCCTTCCCCCAGCCTCTTTATTCCCCTTTGAAGTCCAGAAACCCTAGAAAGTGCGATTGAAGATGATTGGAGTGTATTTGGAGCATTTGAGGAGTTTGTTGAAGGAATTTTGTGAGATTGAAGGCTTGGGGCAAGGGGCTTTGCTTGGAATCGAATTTTATAGCAGTTGGGGCGTCCATTGGAGGTAATATCTCGTTCTTGGACTGATTGTATGTTGTTTCTTCATTTTGGGGTTTGTGGGATCTTGTCTATGGATGTAATTGGAAGTCTAGAGGTTAGATCTGAGGTTGCTACCTCAGATCTGGAATGGAGAAGAATCAGAGAGCATGAAAGTCCCTATGTTGGAGTGTTTAGTGAAGCTTGCATGTCCCAAACCCTAGTTATAAGTGAATAAGGCCTAGATCTCTTTGGATTCACGTAAAGTTTGCCACTTTACGTGATGGATGAGTTGTATGAGGCTAGATCTATGTTTTGGATCAATTGCATGGCCTGGAATGCTTCTGAATGGATTCAGATCAGTGGTACTCGGCGAGTCACATAGGTGAACTCGACGAGTTGCTTGAAGATGAGCTGGGACTCGACGAGTTGGAAGAACAACTCGGCGAGTCGGATGAAAATAGTCTGGAACTCGGCGAGTTGTATGAACAACTCGGCGAGTAGGTTGATGATAGCCTTAGACTCGGCGAGTCTTGTCGAAGAGTCCCAATATTTTCTGGTCGAGTCGAGAATTGGGGAGTCAAGGGATGACTCGGTGAGTTGTATGCGAGTGGACTCAGAGTTGTTGAACTCGACGAGTCTCGGGGTGACTCGGCGAGTTAGGTCGCGGATTGAGTGAAGTTCTGATTATGGGAACTCGGCGAGTCATAGGGTTGACTCGGCGAGTAGGGTCAGTCAGGAGTTGACTTTGACCTTGTCTCTGACCAAGGGTTGACCAGTGGTTTCCAGGGGCATTTTGGTAATTGTTGATTGTTGTTTTGAGTTCAGTGCATTGGCGGTTGTCCAGTGGTGGAGATCGAATCAGTGATCGGGGCAGTTCGGGTTGTCTATTCAGTCGGCAGTTTCGAGGTGAGTTATCCTCACTATATCAACAGGGTCTAAGGCACCAAGGCCGGCCCTTATCGGATTGAGATCCGGGTAGTTGTTGTTATGTTGTTGCTACATTATGTTTGCATCCTGAGAGCTAGGATGGTATATAGAGGCCTGTTTGAGATCGGTATCCTGAGAGATAGGGAGATGCTATGTTAGTGACCTGTTAGGTCAGTATCCTGGTTAGGAGGATGATATGCTATGCGATCTGTTTGATCTGCCTGTTGCCTGTGAATTGCTATATGATTGTATGTATATGTGCACATGGTTGTTTGGACTGGAGTTGGGTTGAGGCAGGTCCTGCTGCGTGCTGTAGGCCAAGATACCCAGGGCGGACCGGTTGTCCCGAAGGCCCAGCGAGCGGTCCGGATAGGCTGTAGGCCCCGAAAGGGCGGACCAGACGTGCCGAAGGCTCGGAGAGTGGACCAGATAGACTGAATGCCCGGTGCGGGCGGACCAGTCATACTGTAGACTCAGAGAGTGGACCAGGTGGATTGAAGGCCCGGGACCGGGCGAACCAATCACACTGTAGACTCAATGGATGTGGATAGACTCAGAGGGTGGACCAGGTGGACTAGATGTGAGACTTATGTATTACATGAGTTATTTTTAAAAAAAATATATAAAGATCTAAATATTTGAGAACTTTGAATTTATAAAGAAATAAGGAAAATAGTGAATTATTAAAATCGAAATGTTTTTTTTATCTTTTAAATTAAAAAAAAATAATTTAAGTAAATAAAAAAATGAAATTAATGAGCTTTAATTTGAAAATTTTGAAAAAAAGGTAAGTCAACTAATAAAATTGATATTAATTTATTAGTATATTTATTGTAATTATTACATTAAAATATTATATGAAATTGAATAAAATAAGAAAACTCATAAAATAACATATGGAAAAAAAATTAATTTAAAATAATCATAAAATGAAATTTGACAAAATTGAATAATAATGTGACATGTGTCAAAAAAACTTTATTTATTATGAATGATTCATTATTTTTTTTATATTCTTATAAATTCAAAATTGTCAAATATTTTGTCTTTTATATTTAATTTTTTTAAATTAACGGATCTCACAGCTAGTTTTCAATAAAATCAACTTTTTGCCTCGTGAGTTTTGGATTATAATATTTTTTAAAATGATATGATTTTAAATCACAAACGTAATATGTTTGAATCATAACAAATCAATGGATCTAAACATATCGACGCATAACATTTATGAATCATTTTTGTTAAATAATCTCATTTTAGATCATATGAATCCCAACATTATTTTTTTAAAAAACTTATACTATTGATATCTAAATAGCTCCATTTTTAAGAATTCTTATTAAAACTTCATAATATAGGATGTATATAAAAATATATGTACTTTTGACTTTAGAGAATACAAATTTTACACTTTTAGTTTTTATAAATATTTGGATTCCTTGAAAAAAAAAGTGTGACCTTTTAATAACAATATATTTGAAAATTTATTTTTACGAACTCAATAGTAAGATGGATAACTTTACATTGAATTTGGAGATGATTTTTTATTTTTATAATTTATTAAATTTAGTATTTACTTAAATTAAAGTACGAGTCTTAGAAAAATTATTTTTATAAAATAACTTTTGCAAAATATCCTTGCCTCAATTTACTTGTCCCTTAAGTTATCTGACTCGATTTAATTCGACATGCACATTTATCAAATTGTAATATTCCAAAAATTCAAATAAAATTTTCATTTTTAAATTCACTCTATTCATACGATAATCATATCAAAACAATCAATAGTATATCATAGTAAAATATTATCAGAGTACAAATTCTCAAAATCACATGATGCAGAAATACATTGGTGGAAGCGATACGATCAGGCTGGGCCCTTCCCTTTCGATTTGGAAGTATCTGAAACATAAACTAAAAATCGTAAGCAGAAAACTTAGTGAGTTCCCAAAAAATAACCCATATCATACATATATAACAATAAAAAACATACTGGGTCTATTTCACCCTGTTTGGTATCTTTCAACTGATACTGGGTCTATTTCACCACTTTTGGTATCTTTCAACCGGTACTGGGTCTATTTCACCCCCTTCGATATCTTTCAATCGGTATCGGATCTATTTCACCCCTATCACTAACACATATAATCATAATAATAAGAGTCACAGAGACATCAAACACATACACGCATAACAGGTAATTTCACAAAGATAATCATCATACTTCAAACATAATCTAGTGGGTCGACATTGGTTCCTTCGACCCACGGATATAGTGAAGGAAACTCACCTCAGACCGAAGGTATCAAATCACACTCGAGCTGCTGACTCGCGAAATCCTCTCAGTAAATCACAAGTATGAAACCTTAATTAGAAATTAGGTCAATAATCCAACCTGAGAGTCCAAACCCAGAATCCTGACTGTAAGGACAAAAGGCTGCTTAATGCTTGCCTTATTAGGCCTAGCTCACCAAGGCCCAAATACACTTAGCCCCAAAGCCCAAAAAATATACCATGTCCACGATGGGCCCAAGTCCAAAGGCCCAACACAAAAAAGCTCACAACCTAACAAGGTCCCAAAGTCCCTAAGTCCCAAAATACCCAAAATAAGGCCCAACTCCCTTTTGATGAGTACGCTAAGCGTACCATCAGTACGCCCGACGTACTCGGAAGCTTTGCATCGTCCGGACCCCAAACACGTAAGCTCAACATACATATGCGTACACCCCAAAATGGTTAAATTCCCTTTTTTGAGGTCTTAATCAGTTAAGACCTAACTTCCAACTTCAGATCTAGGCTCCTTAAAACGTATTAAGCCATAAAGTTGCAAACTTTATGTTTTTGCATGTCTTAAAAGGGTTAAGTCTTGGACTTTATTATACTAACTTCATGAAACCACCTTCAACCTTGCATGGTTGAACTTGATGGGTTTTGAGCACTACATCAATCCTATGGTGTGCATGCAAACCCAAAAGCTTTGGATCTAGTTTGTCTAATGAACATGCAATAATCATCCAAAGCTCATAAACCCTAGATCTAATATATAATATACAAAATTATCATAATAAAAGGGTTTAGATATTACCTTGATTGTTATGTAGTAATAACAATCTCAATTCTTGTTGATCTTGACCTTTGAAAGCTTAGTGCCTCAAATGTTACACCTCTAATGGAGTCACAAACACCATGAGCAACAAGATGACCTAGGAGAAGGAGGAGGAGCACCAAAAACGTCCTAGGGTTCTCTCAAAGAGTTGGGGCACGTTTTTGGGGGCTTAAGGGTTCCTTATATAGGTAGGCTATTAGGGTTTTTAACCAGGAAACCATAATCTGACTGCTTAGGCCCTAAGCAGCCCATGGACTCCCTCCTTAGAAGACTTGGACGAATTCTAATGGGTTCCCCATAGATTTCGTCCACTCCAACTTCTATGGAGTCCATTAGCCCATTTATGTAACTATCTTATAATTACACAATTAGTCCCCTTTATTTAATTAATCTCTTTTAGCCACTAAATTAATTCTTATTAATTCTTGACTAATATTAATTAAACAATATGATTTCTCTTTTAATATATTATTCATATAATATATTAATAAATCATAATTAATTCTCTTTCTCCTTAGTTCATCCTATCAGTTGCTATGGTGAAGGCAACCCAAAAGGACCATGCTCACAATCGGGTCAAGTACATACCAAAATAGTTATGGGCTTAAACACCTAATCCAACAGAACTTAACCCAAGAAGACTCCATTTTTATGCTCAAGGGACACTAGAAACCCTAAGATCTATCATTATAACCTTCTAGAGTAGCTTATACTCTCAATAAACACTTTAAGGACCACTTTAAGGAGAAATAATCCCTAAACTAGAACTATCACATGGAGTCATCAAGGTATGAACTTTTTACCTCTAACAAGCTTGAAATGGTGAATCACTTCTGGATCTACAAGCTTCCTCGTGTCCAATGCTTCTCCATTAGTCTTCTTCTTCTTCACTAAGCACCACACACACCCAAAACACATACATAAGCTCAATCTCTTTGGAAAATGGCTTAGGGTTTCGAGGTTAGCTCAAAAAGGAAATGGAGATTGAGTAGATAAAGGACTTAAAAGGCTTAATGAGCTTAAATAGGGTGCAAACTCTAAAAATTAGGGTTTGCCCGTTGCTTGCGTACGCCTTGTGTATGCCCAACGTATGTAGGGGACACCTCGCTTCGTGAATGCATCGGTGTACGTCGTGCGTACCTTGTGTACGCTCAACGTACTCGAGTCCGGTCCATAAATAATCGAATAATTAGCGAAAGCTTTTACCTGGCGATTCGGGCGTTACACAAATTTACTTAAGTTGGAAAAGATTATGCTTATTGGTTTAATTAGTCGATTAATTATTTAATTAATTAATTAAAAGTCAACGAATTAGATCTTGTTGATTGAATGTATTAATTATTGATATTACGTGTTCGCGTGTCCAATTCGAATTAATAGACATAAAATTTTAAATGGTTTAATATATATTATACATGTTAAAACTATATATATATATACACACACACACACACACACACACACACACACTAGTAGAGTACCCGTGCGATGCTACAGGCGACGAATATGGGGTGGTTAATAGTTTCGTTTTGCCGATTATTTTTGAAACGTCCCAAAAATTATAAGGTAAAAATTTCATTTTTAATTCAACCAAAAACACCGGTTATATTTTTCCAAACATTCAAAAGTATATCATAATAAAATAGTTATCATAGTACAATCCCAAAATTATGACGTTGCGGAAACATAGGTGGATGCGCTACGATTAAGCCAGACCCTTTCATTTTGAACCAAAAGTACCTGAAACCATAACCATAGAAACTGTAAGCAAAAAGCTTAGTGAGTTCCCCAAAATACCACATACCATACATAACAACATATAATGGGCCCCGCCCGACATAGAGCCCCACTCAGAACAGATCTGTCAGTCATTAGGCCCCGCCCGATATGCATACACCACATACACACATGCAAGAATCACAAAGATAAATAGCATATAATATAATCATCAAGCCCCGCCCGACATCAGGCCCCACTCAGTAAACATATCAGAAAACATACATGCAGAGTCACATAGACAAATAGCATCCTAATCATAATAAACCATGGGCCGACATTGGTGCCTTCGACATGCTAAACACAGTAAGGAAACTCACCTCAATCCAAGATAACCGAACACACGAGCTGCTGCTACCGAAATCGTCACACTAAATATAATAAAATTATTCTTAATCAATAATTAAGATAAATTCCCAAAATCCAAGGCCCAAACAATATTTTGTCTTCCTAAAGGGTAAAACACCATTTTACCCTTCCCATAACTGGTCCAACAACTCATGGACCAACTCCCAAAAGGCCCAAGGCCCAAAGGCCCAAAATGAGTTTCTCGGGAGTACGCCCCACATACTAAACTCGTATTCCCTGCGTATTGCTCTTTGATGTGCAATGTACAAGTCGCGAATCCTGATCCATGCATTTCGCTGAGCGTACTCCTACGTACGCCTAACGTACTCGTCAGAGGGCCAAAAACTCTCATTAAGCCCTTAATGCTTATGACCAAACATCCAACTCAGATCTAACCTCTAGATAAGCTCTTAAACCATAAATTTGCCAACTTTACTCCTTTACATGCCTACCTAAAACCCGTTTTTATCCATCTAAACTTATAATATGAACATCAACTTAAGCATGATTCATCAAAACCCATCAAGATGATATTTTTATGGTTCCTAATAACTCCATAATGGATAAAATTTCCAACTTTATCCATTAGAATGGTCCAAATAACCAAGATATAGTATTTAAGTCTCAAAGAGACCAAAAATGCATCTTTTCTAACTTAGTCCATTAAGTCCAAGTCTCAAGCCTTTAGATCTGAATCTATTTGATGTTTAGATTGATATGTTTCCAAATTTATCCATAACAAGGGCACAAACTTTCAAGATCTAAACTTTATGCACTAGAGTGACCAAAAGCTTATAACACCCCAAAACTAGCTAGATTTAACAAATGCATCATTAAGATTCAAGCTTTATACCTCTAGAAGAAAGATCCAGGTGAACAAAGTCTAGATCTACAAGCTCCAATGCAACCAACACTTCTAGAATGAGTTCCTTCTTCTCCAAGGTGATCCAAGAATACTCCAAATCACCAAAAACACCTTCTTTTTGCTCACAAGGCTCAAACTAGGGTTAGGGTTTCAAGAGAGGGTGTTGGAGATGTGGATGCTGAGAATGGAATGAGTTTGGGGGAGTTAAGGAGCTTAAATAGGGCTCAAACCACGAAAATAGGGTTTGGGCACTGGTCACGTATGCTCAACGTACTCAATTTACGCCCAACGTACTAGGGATGCCCTAATACGCCCAACGTACACATTGAGTACGCCTAGCGTACCCGACTCAACCCAAAACCGCCCTAACTTCAAACAGTCATAACTTCTTAATTTCAACTCCGATTTCGACGATCTTTATATCCACAGAAAGGTGTTGAGAAGCTCTACAACCATATCAACTCTCCTTTTCCTTAAAACTTACCAAACTTAAATCCAAAATTCATAAGAGGCTCGAACTATTACTTTACGGTTATACCATTGGCTCCTAGGCACCAACTGAACTCTCAGATCACCTAATCTATATTACCCACATCCAAAGGGGTCTAAATCTCTCTTTCCCCCAAGGACCGAAGCCTTATGATAACCGGTTTTCGGATCATGATCCCGAATTATGAAACGATTCGAAACAGGGTATTACAATTTTCCTTTTCAGTGGGCATCAAATAGTTTTTTTTTTCTTTTTCAGTGCATAGTCTCAATTTTATTGATTAGTTTTCTTTCTACAAAAAATATCGTTTCCTAAATAACACGTAATAAATCGATAGGATATAAGGGGTAGTTGGTATTTCATCAACATATTTGTATTGTGAAAAAATAGACTATACTTTAATTTGTTTGTAAAATCAAATATAGACAACTTAAAGACATCTTTGGTATTAATAACCTTAGGTTTATGAAAATAAGTAGATAACTTGAATACATCTTCTTTGGGTAGAACAAATATGGATGTCGTCGTTCACATCTAAAAACAAATATAAAAATACTTAACTATCCTCTTTTGTACTATTATTTATTTGATTAGATAGTCATTGTTTTTTTAATATAAACATTTCATTCTAAATGAGTTTATATAAACAGAAAAAAGGGAAGCAAGATACTCCACGTTATTTGGCTACATAATAGTAAATCTTTTTAGTATTTTGCAAAGTTTAATCACCACATGGAAGAGAGTCGGGATGGCAACCAACAAAGTTCAGCATGAAAAAGTGAAAAACATCAGATTTAATTACAACTAGTAAAATTCAAATTAAGACAATATATTTTGAAAGGTTTATAAAACCAAGACAAAATAGTAAGCTGTTAAAACTTTTATTTTTTCAAAAACTAAAATTACAATATAGTCCATGCAAAACCAAGAAACTAAGTGGAATATATTTTCATAACGTTAATACGTTTGCCAAAATACATTGATAATAAAACTATAACATTAACATGTCCACTAAATATGTTAGACGTGGAGATGCGTAAGCTCATGTCTTCATTGGTTGTAACTGCGATTGAAGTGGGATGCTCTACTAAATACCTAGATGTTCAAAGTACAATGCAAAAATAAGAAAAAATTTAAAGTGATATATTAAAATAAAGAAAATCAAAGAAATTAAAGTTAATAAAAAAAACCCATTAAAACCCAAAATAAACCATAATTAAAATGACATTTATTAGTTATTGCTAAAAAATAAATTGTTAATTTTATTAAAATAATGAAAAACTTCAAAAAAAATTTGTTTCATTAAACTATATGTTAAATAAACAGATTATATTTTGCAAAATTTCTTTCAAATCAATTCCATTATGTAATTGAAAAAAAAAACAACTTGCTAAGGAATGAAAATTAATTATCTCCACGAACCAAACCACGTAAACTATTTGAAAAGTTAAGCTATTTCCACGTTTGTAAATGGAAGCTCTAAGTGAAAGGTAAAAGAAGCAGCCGCCAAACAACAGTTATGGTGTTGTTACTGCTGTTGCTGCCGATCAACCTTCATGTAACACCTCAAAAATCAAGACATAATTTTTTTTTTGTTTTTAGGTTAATAAATTGTCAATACATATCTTTTCCATAAGAGCAAGGTAAACAAGTTTTAGTTAAACATCTTTAAATCAGAGTAATTTACAAAATACAGAAACATGTGGTGTGTGCTCTGCAATCATCCTGAGCCATTCCATTTGAAAACCGGAGTACCTGAAACATAAACTGAAATCCATAAGAACAAATCTTAGTGAGTTTCCCTAAAATACCATACAACATACAACCACATATTATCTTGCAACATACATAAAGCTGCCATGCCCCCCCCCCCCACCCCCCCACCCCCCACCCCATGGTCTTTATCTGAAATGTCATGGGCTCCCCCCATGGTCTTTACCTGGAATGCAATGGGCTCCCCCAATGGTTTGACATCCAAATACCATGGGTTACCCCAGGGTATTTCATGCAAGTATCACAGAGACAACTAGCATACCACATAACATATAATGGGCCGGCATTGGTGCCTTCGACCCATGGATATACTAAGAAGATTCACCTCAAACATTACACAAATAATCCTACACTGTCGCTGCTGCTGCGAACCGACTCCCGAACTGAGCCAAACAACCCAACACCATAGTCAATAACTCAACAAGGCTAAACCCCAACACTAGGCCCAAAGATAGCCCAACTAACCAGGCCCGCTATTGGTCCAAATCCATTGGGCCCACTAAGGCCCAAATCTATTGGGCCCACAAAGGCCCAACAAGGAAAACCCATAATCGAATCCAAAGAGGAGCCCAATTCCAAAAGTGATTCCGCAGAACAACAAGTCCAACTCTCAAAGCCCAAGACCTAAAACCAAAGCCCAAAGTCCAAAAATGTTAAACGAGCCCAGAATGGCACTGGGCCATTTACGTTGGGCGTACCCACAGGTACGCTGGGCGTACTCCCAAATTCCTCAGTACGCGAGGCGTACTCCCAAATTCCTTAGTACTTGGGGTGTACTATCATTTACGCTGGGTGTAGACACGATTTAGCTAAAATTGATTCATGACTTAATCCCTTAAGCACTTGGCCCCAAAACCTCATGAAACCTTCGAAATAAGCTCTTAACTGATAAAGTCGGAGACTTTACCAGTTTTCATGTCTTAATGAGGCCCAATCATGCAAATCAATCCTTTAAGACCCATAATAACTACCGTAACACATGCATGGTCCATCCTTAAACATCAAGCAAGCATTTTTATGAACAAACAACCTCAGTTATACAAAGAGTAGCAACTCAAAGCTACTAGAGTGGTGACAAACCACTAGATATCTCCCATGAGACCAAAATGGGACAAAACTCATATAATACTAGATCTAGGCTTCAAATGAGCAAGGTTAGAGCTTTATACCTCTAATGAGCTGGAAATGAAGTAAAGTGTCTAGATCCACAAGCCTTCCTTCGATCCACCATCTTGCATCAAGTTCCATTTCTCGAATAATCACCAAAATCCACTAAAGATGCACACAAAGAGCTGACAACACTCTTGGAGGAGGCTAGGGTCCGAAATCAGGGTTTTAGAACAATGGAGGCTAATAAATGAGGAAGTCTTGAGGTTATAATGATGTGTATATAGTGCCCAAACCCTAAAAATAAGGTTTGGAACTCTAACCATTACGCGGGGCGTACCATTAGGTACGCTAGGCGTACTTGATCCACCTACGCGCCCTTAGCTCAACACATGGGACTAATCTGCCAACTTATTCCACCAAGGGCCAAACCTGTCAAAACTTCAAACTACCATAACTTATTCGTTATAAGCCCGTTTCCTACGAACTTTGTATCCACAGAAAGGTGGCGAGGAGCCCCACGCTTCTAACAACACACCATATCCTTAAAAATCCCCGAAAAAAACCCAAAATTCATAAAAGAACGATTTGTTAAATTATGATTATACCCTTGGGCTCCAGAAACACCATCGAACACTTGGATCACTTAAAACATAACACTTACATCCAAGAAGGGCCAAATCCTTCCTTCCCTAAGGCTCAAAGCCTTATGATGACTAATAACTAGGCCACAACCCCGAAAAATGAAACTATTCGAAACCGGGTGTTACAACTCTCCCTCACTTAAATTTGATTTCGTCCTCGAAATCATTCCTTACCATTCTTGGCACGCTTGACAACCCTCGGGACACAATCATAACTCGGAGTATACAACGGTCTTCCCAAGGCAACAAAACCCAACCTAAGCAAAACCTTACAACCCGAAGAAGACAATCCGAATCCCATGCAGAAAACCAACCCTACTTCTCCTGAAATCAGAAATCTAGAATTGGTCTGACTCTTCGACAGACCACCCATGCTGAACCATTGCTAAATCCATTCCACTTTATCCTCCAAACTGACTACTCGCCTTTTGAATACTTAAGATCCCCAATAGAAAATAGAGTCATTGCCCCATAATTGTTGTAGAACACTTATACTTGTCAGAAGGCTCATATAATCTTTCGAGTAGAGGACTCATCCATGCAACGGTATCTACGAGGACCCACCTGAACTACCATAATCACATGGGAATCGCCCACGGTCCTATTCATCTAAAGCTATATAGGCGCAACTCCTCCTCGGACCCCAACAGTCCTCTACTCAAAACAAAGAAATACACCTCGACAATCCTGACTGGCGTGCCCAAGGCACAAACTGATTCCCCCTCACACTCGGCCATCTCTAACAATAGCTTACCTCGAACTGGTGAATGCTACGATCACATTACAGTCTTACAACACATCAACCAACCCTGATTACCACCCATGGCCTGGCCACACCCTAACTATCACAACTCAATGCATCCTAAGCCGAAAACCTGCATCCAACTGCCTCCCGTCAGATGTTCTGGACATACTTTGAATTCCGAATCCCTCAACTTGGAGTCAAACACAAACCTGATATGCATAATAAAGGAAAATTCAACCGGCGGTTGGGAGTTTCCTGAACTTTCACCTACACAACCTCCATCTAAAAAGGCACTTGGGTCGCCCCTCTCCCTCTGGAAAGGATGTGAAACTTGCCCTAGCTCCACACCCTCCTAACTTCCGGAGATCCGAATCGATCCGGATCGATCCTCCCCCACTTGGATTCAACATATCCCTCACCCACCTCTTAATTCTGATGGATCTCCGACCCTACTACCACAAATAACATGATCCGCCTATAACCCTTGCTAATCAATACTAGCGTTCCATTGCTAGCCAAACTAAGGGATCGCCCAACTCCTGAAACCCTGAGGAATGCTCCTGAAATCTTAACCAATCTGATAAACCAAATCACCTTCCCCGATACCATACCAACTCACTGAGTTCTTATGCTGGTGACTAAAAACCATAACCCTTGCCCTGAACTGAAAGTTTTCACCCCAGTTCCATTCTCAAAGAATCATTGAATCCTAATCGACTGACACCACCGTCTCCTTGCTACATTTCCTTTCCTAGCAACGGTAGTGTTTGAACTCCACAAATATTCAATAGGCAACAACCACTCCTACCAGGACAAATACAAAAACCATAAAACCCTGACGATACTGGAGAACTATCCGCTGAATCCTGACCAAAGATCTTCCACACAAAACCCCTGAACCGATCTTGACCAAACCCAAAATAACAACCGAACACATTGGAACCCGCTACACGAGATACAACCCCCTTAATAACCAATTATTGATTCAAGGCATGCAAAAGACATTAAACAATTCTCATAGATATATCCCAACAATAACGGAGAATTAAACCAAAGAATACGCTTACCCCAAACCAATACAAAATTCCAAGAAACATGAATACCGATAACAACCAGAAGGATCACAAAAGATAATATACCCGCAAAAATCACCTGCTGGAGCATGGGCCTCCCCCGGCTGACACTGCAATGACCGACTCCTTTTTGCTAGGCCCTTGCCCTACCCTTACAACTACCAGATATCCGCAAGATAGCCGGAACAGGTGCACTCACTACTTATCTCCTTCTCAATGGACAAACGCCCCTTTTATGGCCCACTTGGTCGCAGAGAAAACATAATGGGATCCCCCCTGAGGACAATCCTTGCTGACACGATCAATCCTGCTACACTTGTTGCAACCCATACCCCTGGAATCGCAAGCTCCCTTGTGCAATATCCCGCACAAGCCACACCTGATCTGCCCCCCTTCTTGCCTAGGTGCTCAAAATCGATCTCTCGCTCACAGCATGGTAGAGTGTGAGCTCCTACTATAGCCAAAACCTCAGCACAGATTACACCCAAGCGCTCACCCATGATCTCCAAAATCTCCTCCTTAACTAAAACAAAAAGATCACCAGAGTCTGCTCCATAATACCACGGGTAATCTCCGATGAGATTAATTCCTGCATCTGCTCGCTCTTCGGCTCAGTACCTGCACCTGAGCCGGAACCAGAACCTGAACCTCCCTGAGCGCCCATCACCAAACTGAACTATAACATGCCAATGCTTAGAACACACCCAAAGAAACTCCTCTCACAAGCTTCTTAGATTCTCCAAGACTCTCCCAGAGCCTTATGATGATTGATAACTAGGCCACGACCCCGAACAATGAAACTATTTGAAACCGGGTGTTACACTTCACAATTGAAACTGACCCACATCGGGTTCCAACTTCCTAGTGGAACATGTGTTGGCATCATCATAACAGTAAAATGCATGCTTACCCTCTCTACCTGAATAATCAACGAAAATAAATTAATGTTTAGGGAAAAAGAAATTTTATATTTTAAACGAAAATGCAAACCTTATATAGTGGTGGAACACCAACATATATAAAGCTCTCTACGAAAACATGAAAAATGAGAAACTTAGGCTCAGTTTCTTCTGAAAAACTATTTCTTTTTGTATAACACCAACAAGATAGGGCTAGACAATTAAAGAGTAATAAGATAATTATTCGTCACGACAAGAAAAAGGTATTGTCAATAGAAGATTATTGAGTGAAAATAATCTAAACGAAAGTCGTAGTAGTCGTTAAACTGAGAAGATGCATATAAAGAATGCCTAAACGTGACTTCGTGAAAGAAAGTTATGATTTTTCGAAGTTTCAGCATAGCAGTATACGGCTCAGAAACCAAAAGTGAAATCAGTCGATTGTTAGGAAAAGCAATCTAAACGAGAGTTTAAGATCTCGTCAATACCTATCCGTCGATATAAAGACAGTCGAGAATGGACATCATATGAGAGATTTATGAATTTTTAACGGACTTTAACAATATAGGTCTATTAAAATATAACTTTAAAAATAAAGTCTAAATTAGTCGACAGAGTGTGAATGAAAGTTGTAGATCTAGTCGATAGCTACGTGTGGATATAAAACACATGAAAAATGGAGCTTGTACGGAAAATATATGAATTTTTAAAGAAATAAGAATTCTCTGTGTGAACCCGCATGCAACGACAGCTTGTGCATCATGCACTGATACTCCACCAAATTTCTTCCACGTGTCACCCCCAAAACCTACCACGTCACCTCTTCTGACAATTTTCGCGGCGTGCACAGTCAAGGTGTGCGGCGTGCACTACTTTTCAGCTAATAAATACCCTTCGAACTTCAGTCCATTTCCACACCTTTCTTACATTTCTCTCTCGAGTTCTCCCTGATTTAGCTCTATATTTCCTTTAGTTTTAGTCTTCGACAAAGCCCTGGGATCCCAAGAAGCTCTGCCCGTATAATCCCGATTTTCATCAGTGTACTCTGTAAGTTAAGCTACACATATTTTATTCAAGTGTAACTTTTAATTGTAGCCATAATCGTTATTATGAACCTATAATTATGATTTATCAATGATACCAAGTCATTATGCTGATTGATCTACTTACGATGATGATGTTTAGGCTGGATTTAGTGAAGTGTTTAAAGTGGGATTTCCAAACAGTATACTCTGTATACCAAAAGGACCCTACCTCCGATATGATCCTACCTGGTTGTTCCTTGATTGATAGATCTTGATGTAGACATTGGTATTGTAACGACCCAATTTTCGAAAGAAATTTTTTTCATTCTTAAATAATCACAACGTTTCCAATAAACCACAAAATCTCAAGAACAATTGTTTTCAAATTCTTAACATCAACAATTTTATTTCAAATATCAAAGTGTCCCATAAAAATGCCTAAGAGAGTGCATGCCGTGCCACCAAACCTTTCCCTTTCCCTTAGGCTCAGAAGTACCTGAAACAAACCAACAAATTGTAAGCTAATGCTTAGAGAGTTCCCTAGAGCATACCCCACACAGTCCACATAATCACATAATCCATATTAGCTATAAAAGCTACATAAGCCATGCATACAAACATATAAGGATGTCGTGGGCTCCCCCAGGGTCTTACTCAAGGATGCCATGGGCTCCCCACATGGTCTTACCCCTAAGTTCCATGGGCCCCCATGGTCTTACTGATGGGTTTTGTATACTACAACATCCTATGGTGCACATACAACCCTAAATACCTTGGATCTATGTTTTCACAAATTATACATGCAATGATATTTCCAATGTATTTATCCTATAACTAGCATGCAATTGTTATATACCATACACGATACTAGTTAGAGTAACATACCTTTTATGTAGCTTGAATTCTTGATGTATTTGGCTTTAAGAGCTTAGCCCCAATAGTGTGGAAGCCTCAAATGAAGTCACAACACATCATGAACAAAAGTGGAACTTGAGAGAGAATTCCATGCACCCAAAAACTGTATGGTTTTGAACATTTTAACACTCCTATGGTGTGCATGCAACCCTAGAAACCTTGGATCTATGTTTTACTATGATACATGCAAAATTGTTTTTCCAAGGTTCTTAACCTATCTAGCATAGCATGTGGAACTTTTAAACATAAATGCTAGAAGAAGAACATACCTTTTTGTTGTTTGGATTCCTTGAGAACCTTGTGAGCCTAGCACCTCAAGTGTGATGCCTCAAATTTCTCACATAACACTACAACACTTGGAATGACCTTGAGAGAAGTTCACTTACACCTCAAAATCGTCTAGCCCTCTATCTTGTACAAGTAGTGCCTATTTTGCTTGCATAGGGGTCTTTATATAATTTCGGCACAAGTAGGGTTAGACCATGTAAACCCTAATTGTCATGGATTTTCATATTCCATGATCCATGGGTTTGTAGCCTCCATGGACTATCCATTGAGAACCTAATGGGTTTTAACCCAATCCATACAAACCATGGATCATTAGCCCACTATACAAGAATAGATTATTTACACAATCAACCCCATATATTTAATTAATCTCTTTTTGATCACTTAATTAATTCCAAATTAATTCTTTGATCAATACTAATTAAATAATATTATTAATATATTAGAACTTTGAATATATTAATAAACCTTAAGTGTCATTTCTCTCATTTAGTCTATCCAAGTGTTGCAATGCAATGCAACCCAAATGGACCATGCTAATCGGGTCAAGTACATTCCAAAAATAGTTATGAACTTAGACACCTAATCCAATAGTCTCCCACTTGGATAAGTCTAATAACTATAACTGCAAGAATGACTTCAGGAACGGGTCAACAATCGTAGCTCTTTCAAGGTCTCGCAGAACTGAGATGATGATGATACGCCATTTAAGATAAGTGATCATATAATCCTCTGTTCTAGATATCAGCTGGACAAATACATGGAACAATGTCTTACTTATTGTCCAACAGTTTGTTTCCTAATTTCCGATTTGTTTGACATAGAACTTAATTGAACACATCAACTTAGTTCTGACCGGGCCAGTTACATGGGTCAACACAAAATCATCGAGGGGCCCAGACATCGCTTCTAATCCAAAAAGGAGTAGATAAACTTCGACTCATATGCTTGTTCTACTACTTGTTGAATCATACACAAAGGCACATTTTATAACATCGAGTTACCGATGCATTTTCGTACAATCAATGTATAACCAACTCATAGGCAATAAGTCATATCTCTAGGTTTGAAGACATATGATATTACCGTCTCACCATCACTCAAGATAAATTCCATGAAGTGAGTTGAATCCAATACTCAGAACTTATGAGCACTCATGAGTGTTGTAGCAACACTTTGCAATGTCAAACATCTTAGACATCTACAACCAACTACATGTCAGTCTTGATTCATATCTACTTCCAACATATGACCGACTGTGGAGAGTTTGAATAATATGATATATCATAACATAATTATTCTGGAAGTTAAAACACGCAAAATTAAACAATAGTAAACGATTGAAAAAAGATAGCAACACTTTACTCATAAATAAACAAAAATTTTATTCATCATCAAATGTCAATTATACTTTACACATTTCAAAGCTATCTAACTACTAAACCTAATATCATCCTTCAGCCCTATACGCCTCGCATGCTGGAGATGCTTAATCCTGCCCAATGCCTTCGTGAGGGGATCTATCGGGTTCTCATCTGATGATACCCTCTTTGCCACGAGGAGTCCTTATTCTATTTGATGTCTGATGAAATGGTATTTTCTATCGTTGTGTCTGGATCTCCCATGATCCCTTGGTTCATTTGCTAAGGCAACTACACTTTCACTATCACAGAAAATCTTTATAGGTTCCTTTATATTTGGTACAACTTCAAGGTCTCCAATGAAGTTATTTATCCATATAGCCTCCTTTACTGCCTCGCTTGCCGCTATATACTCTGATTTGCAAGTTGAATCAGCCAGTATCTCAGCTTGGAACTTTTCCAAGAAATTGCTCCTCCGTTTAAGGTAAAGACCCAGCCTGACTGAGACCGGAAATTATCCTTATCAGTCTGAAAGCTAGCATCACTATACCCTAATACTCTCAAGTCGTCACTCCAAACGAGGGTAAGGACCCAGTCCTTAGTCCTCTGCAGGTACTTGAGAATGTTCTTTACCACAGTCCAGTGAGCCTTGCCAAGGTTCCCCTGATATCCGTTGACCATGCTCAATGCAAAGGTCACATCAGGACGAGTACAAGTCATAGCATATATGATCGAGCCTACAATGGAAGCATACGGTACTCGACTCATCTCTGCTATCTCAGCCGCTATACTCGGACTCTGAGTCTTACTTAGTCTGGCGTTACTTTGGATCGGTAACTCTCCTTTCTTGGAATTCTGCACGCTGAATCTATTCAACACCTTATCCAAGTTGGTACTCTGACTAAGTCCAATTAGTCTTTTACTGTTGTCTCTCAAAATTCTTATCCCTAGGATATAGGCAGCTTCTCCAAGGTCCTTCATAGCGAAACACTTCCCAAGCCAGGACTTCACTTCCTGTAGAGTTGGGATGTCATTTCCTGTGAGTAGTATGTCATCTACATACAATACCAAAAAGCTAACTATACTCCCACTAGCCTTGACATATACACAAGATTCATCTTCACTCCTCGAAAATCCAAACTCTTGAACTTTCTCATCGAAATGAAGATTCCATATGCGAGGTGGTTGCTTTAATCCATAGATGGATTTCTCAAGCTTACACACTCTATTAGGGTACTCTATACTGACAAAACCCTCTGGCTAACTCATGTAAACATCCTCAGCCAACTTTCCATTAAGGAAAGCGGTTTTTACATCCATTTACCATATTTCATAATCATGAAATGCAGCAATGGCTAACATAACCCTAATAGACTTAACCTTCGCTACTGGTGAAAAGGTCTCATCATAATCAACTCCCGGAGTTTGAGAAAAGCCCTTTGTAACCAGTCGCGCCTTATAAGTGTGTACATTACCATCCATATCGGTCTTCTTCTTGAAGATCCATTTGCACCCGACTGTCTTGCGACCTTGTACATTGTCAACAAAGTTCTAAACTTGATTGTCATACATGTATTGTATCACGCTATCCATAGCCTCTTTCCATTTAGCAACCTCAGGGTTTGCCATGGCTTTCGTGTAGCTGTTAGGTTCATCCATACTTACCAGTGTGCTATCACTGATAAGTGTATCACCTTCCGCAGTAATATGGAAACCATAGTAATGTTCAGGTGCATTCCTAACTCTCGTGGAACGCCTCAGAGGTACAGACTCTTCTATCGGATCAACATGAGTTTCCTCCTCAGGTTGATTTATAGGGTTTGAGGTTCCTTCACCACTTGACTCTCGAATTTCTTCAAGGTCAATTTGCCTCCCACTGTTTCCTTGGCTCATGAACTCTCTCTCGCGAAAGACTCCTCTCCTTGCTACAAAGATCACATTATCACTAGGTCTGTAGAAGAGGTAACCAAAGTATCTCTGTGGGTAGTCGATGAAAATACACCTCTCACTTTGAGGTTCGAGGTTATCGTGAGACTCACGCCTCATGAAAGCCTCGCAACCCCAAATCTTGATGTGGTCCAGATTGGGAACTTTTCTGGTCCACATCTCATAAGGTGTTTTGGCAACCTTCTTTGTAGGTATTAGATGAAGGATATGGCCAGCAGTCTCTAAGGCATACCCCCAGAATGAGATTGGTAGCGAAGCTCGACTCATCATGGAACGAACCATATCCAACATGGTTCGATTGCGCCTCTTAGCCACACCATTATGCTGTGGTGTCCTGGGAGGTGTCAATTGTGAGATAATCCCACATTCCTTAAGATAGTCAAGGAACTCTGTACTAAGATACTCACCACCTCGATCAGATCGAAGCATCTTAATGTTCCTGCCCAACTGATTCTCCACTTCCTGTTTGAACTCTTTGAATCTTTCAAAGGTCTATGACTTATGCTTGATTAATTAGACATATCCATATCTACTAAAATCATCAATAAAAGTCACATAAAAGCGGTTAGCATCTCTTGTGGCAGTTCTGAAGGGTGCACACATGTCAGTATGTATGAGGTCCAACAAACCCTCACCCCTAGCACAAGTACCATTGAAGGCTGACTTTGTCATTTTCCCAAGAAAAGAAGATTCACAAATATCATCTGACTTTAGGTCAAATGACTCCAATACTCCATCCATTTGGAGTTGGCCTATGCGTTTCTTGCTTACATGTCCAAGACGACAGTGCCATAATGATGCTTTATCCAAACTAGTGAAAGAATCAATATACAACACATTATTTCCTTGGTTATCTACAAATGACACAGTTTCATACACACCATCACAAGGTAATACTTTAAAATAAAGAACATTATTAAAGACAACATTGATACCAC
The DNA here is from genome assembly GCF_051521515.1 of Lactuca serriola. Lineage (NCBI taxonomy): Eukaryota > Viridiplantae > Streptophyta > Magnoliopsida > Asterales > Asteraceae > Lactuca > Lactuca serriola. The sequence goes on along the minus strand of NC_136408.1, from coordinate 69,069,544 downwards.
CAGTTTCATTATCAAACGAAAAGGTAAAACCTTGTTTGTACAAACCATGAAAGGAAGTAATATTTTTCGCCATTTCAGACGAGTAACAACACTTATTAGAATCTAACACTAATCCACTACTTAGCAACAAAGAATAAACTCCAATCTTGGTGTCAGGTGAAGCTTTCCTATTCCCCATGATCAAGTTTATCTTCCCATGCTCCACATTCTCACTTCTTCTTAGTCCCTGCAAATCAGTACATATGTGAATACCATACCTTGTATCAAGGACCCAAGAATTAGAATGGGGTGAATTATTAGACAATATAGTGTAAATACCTACATGGTTTGGTTTTACTTTCCCATCCTTCACATCTTGCTGGTACTTTGGGCAATTTCGCTTCCATTGCGATTTTTCATGGCAATAGAAACATTCAGCCTCTTTAGGTTTTGCAGAAGGATTGACTAAACCTTTCTTGGTTCCACTTGAAGAGGATCCATTAAGGGTCTTACCCTTGGTACCCTTCGAAGGGCTCTTCCTCTTCTTTCCTCATACCAAGTGACCATCCTGATGTTCCTGATCCAATCCATAAAGTTGGATCCATCAAAGATGACTCTCCCACAAAGGTTCATGAGAGAGAAGGAGACGGTAGGGTTGAGCCAGAAGCAGCATTGTTGGAAGACATCTGAAAAAGAAGAAAGATGATTTTAGATTAGATATAAAGATAGTCCTTAATAAGACACCCAAATGTAATATTAAGGCTAGGACCCAACACAATATTTTATAACTTAGAAGAAGGAGGTCGTAATCCAAGCTATAAAATATTTGAAGGTAGGTGAATGACTATTCACCAATTTCCACCATGAAAAACGAAATAAATTATTAGGTTTTAATTGGTTTTGAAACTCCTAGATTCTTTGAGATTTATTAAACTTTTCAATGACATGTTTCTATCTCGAGTGTGCCCTTCAGGTTTTGTGACTGGGATGCCAAGGATCACAAAACAAGGTGTGAAGTAACCATGCAAATTACTTGGTACCCTTATTATTTACCCCTCAATCGATGTGTCGGTTAACCACACACGCTCCACCGATACTATGATAAATATTAAGTTACCCTTTGCCTACCATGTTAAGTCCAAGTTAGTGCGCCGGTTAACCACACACGCTCCACTAACGACTTAATCAAAGTGAAAAGTGTAATTTCATGGGTTAGCACCTTATTCACATTTTCCTAAAGTAACTAAGATTGGGAATTTATAAAAACATTTAGTTACTTTATATTCATCATACTTTTAATGAAGATTTAAAGTCGTTGTCTTACCCGTTCGGCTAACGACCCTCCACCGATCAAGGAAACAGTGGGTGAGAGTGGACACCCATTAAGCTGCCATTTTATAGGCAGCAACCTTATACCCCCTTATAGACCGGCTTCGTGAATGAGTCCTACTAACGGTAAAACAACTTGTTCTTATACATATATAATAATTATTAAACTTATAATATTATAAAGTATAAGGGTTGAATTTTAACTTTTAAAATTCTAGGGGTTGGAACTAAAGTTTTTAATGTGACTTTACATGTTCCAAAACTTGAGGGCAAGTTTTGTAACTTTCAAAACTTTTCATCTTTCATAACTTATGAGTTAATGGTTTAATAAAATGAGAGACTTTTCTTTTTATGTAACCTATGTGTTTCTTTAATGGACTTTAAAAGAATGACTTTTGGTAATCCATAACTTGAGGACAAATTATGGATTCCATTAAAACACATAATGATCAAGAATTAAACTAACAAGCAAGTTACAAATAATTCCTATGATCTTCTAAACTCATAAGTTCATGAACATGCATATCAACAACTTCAAGAATCATAAATTAACCATATAAAACTTGAAAATTTTGATAATAGCTATTGAAAATGGATTAGCATAACCATTAAACCATCTAAAACAAGTTTTATAACACCAAAACAATTTAGGGTAATGTTTCTAGCCCATTTCCAGCAGCAAAACTCGAAAATCTACATTCCGGGGCTCCTACTCGTCGAGTGCACAGACCTAATCGACGAGTAGGATGAATTTACTCATGGACTCGTCGATTCCCCCCATGGACTCGGCGAGTTCATGTTGCAGAATGCAGAAAGTTGAGTTTTTTCAACAATTTGCAGCAAGTATCAAATAAACAAGCCTAGGCTCTGACACTACTCTAGGGTTTTGAGCATTCTAACACTCCTATGGTGCACATGCAACCCTAGAAACCTTGGATCTATGTTTTACTATGATACATGCAAAATTGTTTTTCCAAGGTTCTTAACCTATCTAGCATAGCATGGGGAACTTGTAAACATAAATGCTAGAAGAAGAACATACCTTTTTTTTGTTTGGATTCCTTGAGAACCTTGTGAGCCTATCACCTCAAGTGTGATGCCTCAAATGTCTCACACAACACTACAACACTTGGAATGACCTTGAGAGAAGTTCACTTACACCTCAAAATCGGATAGCCCTCTATCTTGTATAAGTAGTGCCGATTTTGCTTGCATAGGGGTCTTTATATAGTTGTGGCACAAGTAGGGTTACACCATGTAGACCCTAATTGTCATGGCTTTTCATCTTCCATGATCCATGGGTTCGTAACCTCCATGGACTATCCATGGAGCACCTAATGGGTTTTAACCCAATCCATACAAACCATGGATCATTAGCCCACTATACAAGAATAGATTATTTACACAATCAACCCCATATATTTAATTAGTCTCTTACTAATCACTTAATTAATTCCAAATTAAGTCTTTGATCAATACTAATTAAATAATATTATTTAATATATTAGAACTTATAATATATTAATAAACCTCAAGTGTCCTTTCTCTCATTTAGTCTATCCAAGTGTTGCAATGCCATGCAACCCAAATGGACCATGCTAATCGGGTCAAGTACATTCCAGAAATAGTTATGAACTTAGACACCTAATCCAACAAAAACACCTCCATGAACTCCAAGTACAAGTCTATCTTTCAAGTGGCGGCTTTAGGCAATGGAGTATGTATTTATATGTGGTATTCCAAGGGTCATGGGTATAACCCAAATCCATACCCATGGGTTTTATAATCCATGGTTCATGTAGCCCAACTCTTTATTTATCCATACATAAATTTGGTCCAACATGGATCATAAGCCCAACACAGATAAATATAACTAATTACCATAATTAGTCCCTGTAGATTTAATTAGTCTCTTTTGATCACTAAATTAATTCCAAATTAATTCTCGATCAATACTAATTAAAACATATGATTTCATTTTAATATATTATAAATTATAATATATTAATAAATCATATATATATATATATATATATATATATATATATATATATATATATATATATATATAAAACCTTCTCTCAAGAATCCATCCTAACAAATTGTCCTGATGATATGCAACCCAAATGGACCATGCTACTCTCGGGTCGAGTATATACCAATAATAGTTATGGACTTAGACATCTAATCCAACAGTCTCCCACTTGGATAAGTCTAAAACTATTATTACAAATATGACTCCAAGATCCCGACTAGCCATCGTAGCTCTTAAAAGTTGCTGTCGAACTCTGACCTAGTTAGTGACATGTCCATTAGATAAGGGATCATATATTACTCCATTCTAGATATCATATGGACTAAGACATGGATTATAATCATTCTTTTTGTCCATTTGTTGTTTCCTGATTTCCGATTTATGACGACCGACTAATTGAACAAATCAAATCAGTCCAGGCTTGTCTGAGCACTTACGTTTGTCATCACTAAATCATCAAGGGGCCAACAGAGATCGCTTTTATCCCTCCAAGGGTAAAGGGAATGGATAAACTTCGAATCATATGCTTGTACTTACTACTTGTTGAACCATACACAAAGGCACGTTTTATAAAATCAAGTTACTGATGCGTTTTCGTACAATCAATGTACAACCAACTCATAGTCAACAACTCATATCTCTAGGTTTGAAGAATATAAGATATTATCATCTCATGATCACTCGTGATAAAATCCATGAAGTGATTCAAATGAGCATGAATTTAATCGAATACTCAAATCTCATTCCTGGAGCACTCATGAATGTTGCAACAACTTTTGCTATGTCTAAACACTTTAGACGTCTACAAGACTAATTCATGACAGTCTTGATTCATACCTACTTCCAAAGTATGATTGGTTATGGAGAGTTTGAATAACCTAGTTATTTGGGAAGTCAAAACATGCAAAGCGAAACACAAGAATAATCGAATCCAATATGGTCTCAGAACTTATGAATATAAATAAAACACATTTTATTTAATCACCATATTGATCACACATTATTCATTGTATAATGTTTCAAATAATTAACTTAATACTTGAACTGAAACAGTAGTCATGCCATGCTCCAAGCATGCACACTATGTTTGTCCAAACAATAGTTATGCAATACTCCAAGCATGCACACTATGTTTGTCTATGATCCTTACTTTGTGAAATAGACCAATTGACATGATTCCAATGATGTTCATTTCACAATCCCAAATCCTTACCGCAAATATAAGAATACAAGATTCTTTGCCATTTACTGAAATCTTGTTAGATTCTAAACTTATATGCATTGATCCTCTTGTAATGACTATGCACAAAAGTCACAAAGACTTGGAGACAAACATTTACAAAGTATTCCAATGGAGATCAATTACATGGAAACGAAGTCTCACATTCAAAGTATATTCCGTTGAACATCCTTCTTGCATTAAGTTTTTCTAATCTTACACAAATTTTGATGAATAACTCCCTCCTATGGAACAATTTCCATATTCCCATTTTGACTCTTACTTCTGAACAAGAGTTGCCCTTTTCAGAATATGTCAATATGGTCCCTCCAAAAAATTAACACTATACTTCCAACTGTCCATGAGCAACCAATCTTTGGTAAACCTTAGATTGTCCTCGACAATTGCTTAATCATTTTAGTCATATCCACTTCTAGTCCTTTTTCCCTCTTAATGCCCTAGGCATTTGGAAAATTTAGAATGGATAAGTATTATAGCACATGAATCGATCCTATATCCGAAGCATACAAGACACGATTCATGATGTCACACATAAAGACATGATACTTGACCAGTCTTTTGCTACAATATTTCTTATAATTTTTCATGTTCTCAAAATTCGAATTATGAAAAGGGATGTCGTAAGCATAATCGAATTTTAGAACGCGAATAATGTAATCATGACTAAATTTGATTAAAATCTCTCAATCTAAGCTTTTAGATTTGAAATGAAGTATAATTTCCTATCCCTTAATTATAGCAAAACAACTTTTCAAACCCTGCAAAGTACATTTTGCAAATTAAAACTTTTGTTTTCTATAATTAACATTGCTAACTTGCAACACCTAACATAATAATCATGCTCCCACTAACATGATAATTATTAACATAACATTTATGCTCCCACTAGCTTTGACAAGTGTCTAGAAATCAAGTAGACTTCTAGAAATCAATACTTTATTTACTTTCTTACCAAAGTTCAGATTTCTAATACTAGATGCTTTGATAAGACTTTATCAAAATCATACACCTTTCCTTAGATAGCTCACATGTGTGTCTAAACAATTTTTAGAACTATGAAAAGGGATGTCGTAATCATAGTCTCAATTGTTTAGACCTTTGCCATTTCTCATAAGTCCATGTTAGTGTGCTGGTTAACCACATACGCTCCACTAACGACTTTGGGAATGCAAATATCACAATTGCTATCTACTTAAAATTTATTTTGCGAAAGCGTTTCCTCACCATCATTTTCTTGAATCGGAGAGAAACCTTATGACACTTAGATTTTATGGTGTATGTGTTCCTATCCATGTGAATTTGTGAAAAACATAACCACAAGAGGAGGTTAGTGACAAATCCAAACTCATATGGACTGAACTTGTTCAATCTTAACTTCTTGCCACTTGGCAGCATAAGGGCCTACCATTGCTTATAAGTAGTTATGCAAACAACCTAGAACTCATAGAACTCACATGTATAGTTAACTTTAACTGGAATGGGAACATAAACAAGAATATGTCAACACGATAGGCTATAAACCTCAATTCGTGTGCTAGTAACAAACAACAGGTTTTATCATAGAACTCACATGTATAGTTAACTTTAACTGGAATGGGAACATAAACAAGAATATGTCAACACGATAGGCTATAAACCTCAAGTCGTGTGCTAGTAACAAACAACAGGTTTTATTCTAGATTAATTCTTGAAACTTTTCAAGATCTTTAAGAATCCCATTGACTTCTTGACATATAAGATTCTCTTATCAAGAACCATTCCCTTACAAAAAAATCTTCAAGAGTTAGTGCGGATACTTATCAAGATAAACACTTCACACAATTGGTCTTAGTTGGTCTTTATTTTATCCAAAACATCACAACTTACCAATTTCAAATGTACAAGAGTAAGAAAACATTCTACTCTACATTTGACAAGTGTTATAAACCTTCTTAAGATTATGTCACTCAAGTTACAATCTTGGAGTATTACTCTAAGACTCAATTTTGGAACGAAGTATGATTTATCCTTTTGATTTAACCAATTCAACAATTCACGATTCCTCTTCTTAGTCAAACAAATGCACTAAGATGTCCTTAGAGGATTAATTGTGATATGGTTTCTTAATCACTAAGATAATCATAAAACATGATACTGCAAGTACTCTCCCATATTTTATGATTGGAGAAACTTTTATCTTTCTGCCTAATTTGATTCTTCTCATTCGTCATGCCATACATTGAAACTTTTCTAGTGTTTCAAAATTATACTTAAACTTGTAAGCATAACCATATTTACTAAACTTTAGTAAATCATGACGAATAGCCTTATCGTTCTTTGTGGTGGACCTGATTAGCGCACAACCAAGTGTACCCAATTTCCTAGTCCTTCACTTGACTCACATATACATGTGATCAACGAATTAGTCTTAATTTCCCAAAGATGAAAATTCTCATTCAACATACAATACAATTTGCATGATTCCAAGTTTCTATCCAACTGAAACTTTGGTGATGAGAATCCTTCCTTATTTGGTAAATTATGACATTACCACAAACGAAAGAATCAAATCCATTTTCCAATATTGCTATCAATGGAATCATATAAACAACAATTTTTCACAAATTCCATTATAAGGGTACTTAAAATAAATAAAATCAAAAATTTTCCTTTTATCTTAAAATTGCAGAAAAACTTATCCTTACAATGCAAATACATATGAAAACTATGTTGTTATCTATTCCTAAGCAATCTATCATAACTCTTAAGCAGCAGCTCAAAATTTTGATCTTCGAATCATGCGATCGAAATCCGCCTTTCTCATGCGATCCCATTGGGAAGAGAAGACTTTTATGGACTTCCAATGTTTCCATTGTCAATGTCCATGAAGGTTTGGGAAGTAGATCTTCCAATCAAATTTGCTTTACCAGTGCCCTAAATCATTGTTGATTCAGCAGCAACAAGCAAATATGTAAGATCAATAAGGGTCATGTCGTGATCTTTCATTAGGGAGTGACTAAAGAACCAAGTCAACAGCCAGCTACCTTGAGACTTCGACACCTAACGCTCCCAGCCTGTCAATATGTAACTTCATCTCCAAGATGTAAGCACATATAGACTTTGCTTGCCAATAGGGATTGAGTGACCTTGAACTTTTCAAGAACTTGTGGGTTAGCGAGAATAATTGGAGAAGGTGGAGGAAGAGAATTATGATTTCCATGAGCTCCCCACATGGTCTTACATCCAGGTGCCATGGGCTCTCCCATGGTCTTCCATACAAGTATACCACATATACAACTAACATTCCTCCTAACACATAACCAACTAACATGGCACATAACACTACATCAACTAGTGTACCGTATATCATAAAATGGGCCGACCTTGTTGCCTTCGACCCATTGGTATGGTGAGGAGAATCACCGCTATCTACTGAATCCGAAAGCTGCTCTCCTAACAATCCGTGAACACCCATGCTGAACGATAATACCATTACCCCAGGTTAGGGCTGAACATAATCCAATTGAAGAACCCAAACTCCAAGTCCTTTCACAATGGCCTAAAAAGTCTTCCTTTGCTAATGGGCCCAAAGTCCATGTCCAAAACCATTAATGGGCCTCATGGGCCAATAAAGACCAACCATAGTAACCATGGCCCAAAACAAATAAGTTGGACCACTAACTCAAAACGTGACCAGGCCCAATGATTATTTAAGGTCCAAAGGGCTTAGAAGCCCAAAACAAGTCTGAGCCCATCTGAGGTGCGTACGCCATACGCACCACCCTGGTACACGCAGCATACTGTGTCCCTGAGTTATATGCGCTGTGTACTCTAAGTTACGCCCAACGTACAAACAGATTAATAACCTTCTTCCATTAAGTGCTTAATACTCGATGTTCTAACGTCCAATATCAGATCCAAGCTCATTAAGACGCCCTAGGGCATAAACCTGCAACTTTATTCCCTTGCATGCTATATGGAACTTAAAAACTTCATTCTTCACATTAGGACTTAATATAAAGCTTCAAACTCATGCATGGAGTCTAGATACTCTTCAAGCTATCACCTTTATGCATCTAGCATGCTCACAAAGCTCAGATCTAACCATTTCAGTCTCTGGAGTTGCTGAACTCTCAAGAGAAGGTCCAAAACCAACTAAAGGGATACTATAGAAAACCCTAGCTAGATCTAATGAATAAGATGGCAAGATCATGACTTTATACCTCCAAAGGCTCTTCAAAGTGAACTAGATGCAGATTTTTGTAGCCCAATGCCACTCCAATGTAACACCCGGTTCCTGGTACGTATTTAAATTCAAGTAACTTCATGTTTTGCTCTGGGACTCAACCAGTTAGAGGCCCAACTCGTCGAAAAGACTCGATTTTGACCGGGAAGTTTAGTAACCTACTCGACGAGTCGGGGGACCGACTCGACGAGTAGGAGCTTTTTGGATGAAACCCTAATATTAAGGGTTTGTTGTAACGTCCCAAAAATACGAGCCAAAAATTTCATTTTTTTAAAAAATATATACTTAGCAAAACATTAGAAATAAAACGTTTACCGATCATATCATTTCATAAAAGATATCATATTTCTGGAAAACATTTTATGAAAACATAATATTGTCAGAGTACAAATCCCCAAGAAGATCTCATAGTGCGGAATACAAGGCATGTGTGTGATGGGCCGCTATCGTGCCAGCTCCTTCCCCTTCGAAGAAGAGGTACTTGAAACCAAAACTGAAAACTGTAAGCACGAAGCTTAGTGAGTTCCCCCAAAATACCACATACCATACAATCACATAACATACAATTATTTTCAGGCATATCTGGGTGCCCGACCTACCCCTTCGGTCCTCTCGACCGGATACTGTCTAGTATATCTGGGAGCTGGCCTCCCCTTTGGTCCTCTCGACCGGATACTGACCAGTATATCTAGGAGCTTGCCTCCCATTCGGTCCTCTCGACCGGATACTGACTAGCATATCTGGGTGCTGGTCTCCCCTTCGGTCCTCTCGACCGGACACTGTGGACTATTTCACCCCCTACTACTACCACATAACACATATATCTCATAATCTATCTAGCATGGCTGGGCATGACCGCCCCTTCGGCCCTATCGACCGGTATTCTGGGGGACTATCTCCCCCTACTGTCACTAGCACATAGCATCATATCATACTAGCACAATAACATATCACAGGTAGTAGCAACCCTAGATGAATATCACAGAGAAAAACATCTATCATACAATCCTACTGGTGGGCCAGCATTGTGGCCGTAGACCCACCGCTACTGGAAGGTAACTCACCTCAAAGTAGTTGCTGATCCGCGTGGGAACTGATTGTCTCCTACTGCTGCTCCCCCGGAAATCCTCCGGCTATAATCCCCACAAAACACTCAGTCAAATGTTGCTAATCGACCTTAGGGTAAAATGATCATTTACCCCTAACTAAGCCAAGAGTCAAAGTCAAAGTCAACTTCCAGTTGACCCGACTCGCCGAGTTGGCCTGCCAACTCGCCGAGTCCCTATCCCTTTGTCCGACCATAGTCCCGCCTCTACATGTCCAAACGTCCTTCATCCTACTCGCCGAGTTGTATGAACAACTCGTCGAGTTCGTCTTCATCCGAAGAATACTCTATGCTGAGACTCGCTGAGTTGTATGAACAACTCGCCGAGTATGTTCTTGAGGCAAGAAGATTGCCTTAGACTCGCCGAGTCAGGGCATTGACTCGCCGAGTTTCTTCATGGGTGAGTCTGGCTTCCGACTCACTGAGTCACACCCCATGACTCACTACTCCACTCCAAAAACACAAAAAGGGGGAGAACTCGGGGACTCGCGACTCGACTCGCCGAGTCTTTCGCATGCAAACACTATATACTCGATTTTGCTCGAATCCAGCTCATGCCATACATAGATCTGGGTTTCTAGGGCCTGATTAACATGTAAAGTTTCCAACTTTACGTGTCAATAAACACCAATGAAGGTTTTAGGGCTAAAAATGCACTAAAAGAGTAGATCTAGGGCTTTCATGCAATATGGCTCCATAAAGGCAGTAGATCTGAGCTCCTAGAGCTCAATTATGCCTAGATCTAAGGGTTAATCAACTTATTACAAATCCTAATTCGTGATCAAGCTTGGAAATGGCTCAAGGAGGACTTTAATGGAGCTACAAGGGGCTATAAGCATGAAAACAGAGGGAAACTGAGTTATACCTCAAGGAAATCACTGAGATAACACAAGGATGCCTGGCCTCCTTCTTCTCTTCTTGATCTACTCTTCTTTCTTCTCAAAATCTTCAAGAAACACACCAAAACACTTCAATCTCACAAGGAATAAGGGTTTGAATGATGTTGGGAGCTCTGAGGGTGAAGGGGGCGAGGTTGGGGCGCATAAGGTTGGTTTAAATAGGGTGCAAACCCTTGAAATTTAGGGTTTCATCAGACAGCGGGGACTCGCCGAGTCCAGAATGTGGACTCACCGAGTCGCAAACTTAAACATGCCCCCAAACCCGTCTCTACTCGGCGAGTCGGGACTACAACTCACCGAGTCCAAGGCTAAAAATGAAAAATACTTAGATAAATTTTACGTACCAGGAACCAGGTGTTACATTTGTACCCTATTTAAACGACTTATTCTGCCTCAAACCATCCCCCATCGTCCCTACCAACTCAGAGAAACCCTAAATCAAAACCCTAACCTTGTTTGAGTGATTATTGTGGATTTTTGGTGGTTGTAAAGCTTGCGAGGGAAGAAGAAGCTTGGGAGTTCAAGTTGAAGCTTGTAGATCCAGAGGTTGTGTTCCATTTCCAGCTCATTTGAGGTAAAAAGCTTCAACCTTGACTTTCCATTTGTTAGATCCTCTTTAGGGCTTGAATCTTGTCATTTTTGGGGCATTTCTAAGTTACCTTCGGGTTTGGGTCATTAAGTAGAGAAATAACTTCAGATCTGGAACCTAGGAGGGTTCTCATAGCATAAAGGTGCCAACTTTACTGCCATGAGAGCCTCATGCATCTTGAAGACTCCATTTTTGGGCCTTTTGAGCTAAATGGCCCATGCATGAACACAAAGTTTATAACGTTACGTGTATTACGGACCCTAGGAGGTCAGATATATGTTTTAAATGCTTTGAGACCTACTGAAATCGACTATATAGTTTTGGAGAAAGAGGGACTCGATGAGTCAGGTCATATTTCCCATCAAATCCTTCTGTTGATGGACCAGATGCTAAGATAGAATAACACTCAGTTTTCTAGGCTCATTAGGGACCTAGAAATCATGGAACTCGGCGAGTGTATGATCGGAATCAGCGAGTTCAAGGCAATGTTCAAACCACATGAAGACAGACTCGACGAGTTCAAGGGGAACTCGGCGAGTCATAGACTGAACTCCTTTATATGGATGAAGATGAACTCGGCAAGTCGGTTGAAGAAGGTCCGATGTGTTGTTGAAGGTGAATTCATCGAGCTCTTGCTAGAATCGAAGAGTAGGGACAAAGTTGTACATTTTCGTGGACGAGGGGACTCGACGAGTTGGTGAACCAACTCGACGAGTCTAGTCAACCATTTGTTGACTTTGACCAGGGTTTTGACCTTGGCTTTGACTTGGAATTTAGTGACCCTCGTAAGGGTTATGAGTATAAAATGGTAATGTAGAAAGGATGTTGTGTAGGTATTGACGCGATTTACCTTCCAGTAGAGGTGGGTCTATGTAACGCCCGCAGATTCGGGCTAGTTAATTTAGAGACAATGAGCGTCAAAAATGAGTTTTTGATGGAAGATTATTTAGAAGGATTAATCTTAACCAAGTTGTATAATATGTTACAAGGGTTCCGTACATATAAAGAACGCTGAAATCCGAGTTATAACGAAGAAGTTATGGTCCGTCGAAGTTTTACGGCAAAACCGACACGACACCGGGAGACGTAAATAGAGAATCATGATAGAGGACTATTAGCCCTAGTAATCTAAATGAAATTCATATAATATGTTAAACCGAGAGCATCCATAAAAAGAACGCCCAAATCTGACTTCGTATGAGGAAGTTATGAATTTTCTAAGATTCGGCACAACAATGCACGACTCGAAACTCGAATTTTAGTTTGTGTGGTTTTTGGCCTATGCGACCTAAATGAGAGTTGAATATCTCATTAATAGGAACTCAACGATAAAAAGACACATGAAAACAGAGTCCGTATGAAGGAGTTACGAATTTTTCGGGGTCATTTAACAATACAATCTCCTCCTATTGTTAAATTTAAGATTGGCCGGGAATTAGCCGACGGAGTCAAAATGAAAGTTGTAGATCTTGTTTTTACCTACGCGTGAATATAAATAATGTTGAAAACAGAGCTCGTATGCGAAAGTTATGGGGTTTAGAAGTTGGCAGGGTGCTGCTGCAAAAGGGGTGATGTGGCACAATGTAGGCCACACACGTTTTGCCACCAGAATGGTGACATCTGGCACTGAAATCGACGAGTTGGAGGCCAACTCGACGATTTTTGGTGATTTTTTGCGTATAAATAGAGGTGTCGGGTTCCCCTCATTCTTCACACCTCCCAAGTTCACTTTCTCTCTCTAAACTCTCTCTAACCCCCTAAACCCCCCTAAAACCTAGGAAACCCCCTAGCACCCGATGGAAGCCCCGAGGCTCCCGAAGGCTTTGAGAAAAGAGCTTTTCGGCTCGGAAATGTTCCTCCGGTGAAGCCCAGTTTTTAATAAAAACCCGATGTAAGTGAGTTATGGTTACCCTACTGTAAGTATAACTTATGTTTAAGTTCATTATCGTTATTATGAACTTATAAACATGATTTATCACTGATTCCAAGTCGTTATACTGATTGATCTACTTACGGGGATGATGTTTAGGCTGTGATTTAGTGAGGTGTTTAAAGTGAGATTTCCAAACAGTATACTTCGTATACCAAACAGACCCTACCTCTGATATGATCCTACCTGGTTGTTCCTTACTTGATAGATCATGAAGTAGACTTTGAGTTAATGATGAATCTAGACTGATAATTAGTTGCAATAAAGATTAGAATAAAATTTAGCAATAATAATGCTAGGTTTCTTTGAAGGAAAATAGAATCCTTACAAGCGAAGCGCTGCCCTAGTTTGGAATCATCACTTTAACAAGTGAGTGCATAGTTACTTTCATTTTACACATAGATATGAAGTATTTTATATAAATTACGTGCTATGTGTGCATATAACCTGTATACTTGCTATCTATGTTGGATGAACGATTTTATACAAGTTTTAAATAATTTATATTGTATATGTATTTTATATTTACGAATATGTTGGGTAAAGCATGGGTAGATGAATGATGAAAGATGAAAGATGATATGAGTGAACATTGACAGCTATAGACTTAGTGTGTAATAAATAACATCGACAGCTATGGACTTAGTGCCTATTGGATAAACGTTGGTAGCTATGGATTTAGTAGCTGTTAGATAAACGTTGGTAGCTATGGACTTAGTACCTGTTAGATAAACGTTGGTAGCTATGGACTTAGTACCTGTTAGATAAACGTTGGTAGCTGTGGACTTAGTACCTATTAGATAAACACTGGTAGCTATGGATTTTGTACCCGATGAATGAAGTTTAGCAGCTATGGAATTAGTGCTTTACAAACGAGCATTGGCAGCTATAGACTTAGTGCCTGTTGTATAAACCCTGGAAGCAATGGACTTCAGATTGAAGGAATGTAGGATAAATGATTCTTAGGGTAGACCCTTAAGAATAAAGAAGATATTGGGGATGGGTAATTGGGTTAATTTTCTGATGATTAAACATAATAATTATATTATTGTGGGTTGAAAACCCTATGTACTCACCAGGTTTCCCAACCTGACCCACTCAAGCTTATTTGTATCACAAGTGTCGATATGAAGCTCCATTACACTAAGAGACTAAGGAGATGTAGATCACTAGTGTAAATGAATGTAAGGTCTGTTTATGCTTATGTTTCTATATTGACCATGACATCCCAATGTTTTAAAAGGAATAAAATACATTTCTTCGGAAATGCTTTGATAATATATTTATCATGTTTTTCTGGGAACAAATTCCGCAACATATTTCTTTAAAAGATACTATGATTTTCAAAATAAAGCATAAACAAATCGGTCTTTTCTGGCCATGAAAATGGGGATGTCACGGTCTACGACCACAATGCCAGCGCACCGGCAGGAGTTGTCTTTAGATGATTGCCTTTGTGATAATTGTCTAGGTTTGCTACTACCTGATGTGTCTTATGTGCCAATATTATATGTTATATGCGATAGTGGTAGTAGGAGGGGAATAGTCCCCCTATTCGGTCGCTAGGACCAAAGGGTAGGTCGGACACCCCAAATATGTCTGACAACTTGATTATGATATGTTATTATGTGATAATGGTAGGGGTGAAACAGTCCCCGTGGCGGTTGAGATAGACCGTTGGGTAGGCAGGCACCCCAGAATGGCCTGACATGGGTAGGTCAGCACCCCATAATGGCTTGACATGGGTAGGTCAGCACCCCAGAATGGCTTGACATGGGTAGGTCGGGCACCTTAGAATTGCCCGACAGTATGTATGATTGTATGGTATATGGTATGATGGGGGAACTCACTAATCTTTATGCTTATGGTTTTCAGTTTTGGTTTCAGGTACCTCTTCGTCGAAGGGGAAGGAGTTGGCAGGGTAGCAGCGCATCGTACACACATGATTCCGCATTTAAGATTTATGGGATTGTACTTTGACATTATTAGTTTTTGATGATATGGTTTTGAGACATGTAACTATCGTTTATGAATTCATATGATATCAGTAATGTTTTCCTCAAACAAATTTTATAAGCAAAATAAGGGAAATCTGTGAAAGAGTCTCAATATTTTAGGCTAGTTTACGATTTAGTCCCAAATTAAATTTTGTTTACAAAAAAGGACAGATTACCGGCTAAAACTTCGGATTAACCCTTCGTGACCGGTTTCACAGATTTAGCCGGTATCTGGTCTTTTTTCGTTAATTTATCCAAATTTTGGGGCTTTTTCATTAATTAATCAAAATTTTAGGGCTTTTTCATTATTTATTACCAATAAACCAAAATATTTGGACTTTTCTGAAGATTACCTTTAAACTAATATATATTATATGATCTAATTTAATATGTACTATTCCATATCTTCTTTCTTATGCTCTTCTAGGCTCATCGTGTGTTTTTATCAGTGTCGTCAAACCCAACAACAAAAATCTCACTCACAGCCTCGTTAACTCCATCAATTTTCCAAAATTGTCCATTCACAACTCTATGATCATCTTTCAATCTCCAAATAAAGAACGGAGAAAATCCTTGTTGATTACGTGGATGTCCCTATTACCTAACCATGACTTAAATCGTGGTTCCAACACTTGGATGTTCCTATTACATAACCATGACTTGAACCCATACACTAATGGCGTTGTCCATAGTGTTGTTAACAATAGAAGACGAATCTCACATGTTCAACCACTGATACATTCGCTCAAGTCTTACTTGACCCTTGTTTCCTTACAACACTATAGAAGCCCCAACATAAGATGAATCCCACATGGTTCATCATTTATTGGTTTTTTTTGTCAAAAAGTAAAGCATTTTGGAAGCCCCAAATAGACTAAAATGTAATAATGACAATTATTGTAATATCACACCAATTGTCATTATGACTTAAACGTAACATCACAACAATTGTCATTATTACATTTTAGTCTATTTGGGGCTTCCAGAATGCATTAGTTGTTGGCAAGACAAAAACCAATAAACGATGAAGCTTTTGATAAAGATCGGAACACAATCTTATTGATGGATCCAAGAGCTCCTTCTCGTCCGAAGCCTTTTTCTCCTCAATCTTCTTCCAAAAAATGCACTACAATATGCAATATTAGCCACTCTTTCTCTCCTACAAGCATATAGCTCAATTAGGGTTTCTCTCAGAGTGTTAAGATGACAAGGGAGGCAGAAATGAAGGCTTAAGGTCCTTTAAATAGGACACAAACCCTTAAAATTAGGGTTTTCACACTCAGCTCCTACTTGTCGAGTAGACTCTAGAAATTACGCGACCATTAACATTCTCTACTCGGCGAGTTGGGGCCTCCAACTCGTCAAGTTGATAAGACAACAAGAATACAAATTAATTAAATATTATACCTGGGAGTCAGGATGTTACACCTATTGTAAGGAAACAAGGGTCAAGTAAGACTTGAGCCAAGGTATCAGTGGTTAAACCATGTGGGATTCGTATTTTGTTGTTATCAAAACTATGGACAATGCCATTAGTGTATGGGTTCGAAATACGGTTCGAGTCATGGTTAGGTAATAGGAACATCCGAGTGTTAAAACCGTAGCTCATAGGTATACCAAATTAATATTTTAATAGTTTATGATGAATAGCTTGTTGACATTTTTTTTTACAATTAGAGTTAACATTCTTCATGGTTTCAGTACATAATATCGAGTTGGATTTTTTTACCTATGTTGAGTTTTTTAAGCTTAATGGTTCATTCTTCATGTTTTTCAAGCCCTGTTGTAAGGAAACAAGGGTCATGTAAGACTTGAGCCAAGGTATTAGTGGTTAAACCATGTGGGATTCGTATTTTGTTGTGAACAACACTATGGACAATGCGAATAGTGTATGGGTTCGAAATAGGATTCAAGTCATGGTTAGGTAATAGGAACATCCAAGTGTTGGAACCACGGTTTAAGTCATGGTTAGGTAATAGGGACATCCACGTAATCAACATGGATTTTCTTCGTTCTTTATTTGGAGATTGAAAGATGATCATAGAGTTGTGAATGGATAATTTTGAAAATTTGATGGAGTTAATGAGGCTTGTGAGTGAGATTTTTGTTGTTGGGTTTGACGTCACCGATAAAAACACACGGTGAGCCTAGAAAAGCATAAGAAATAAGATATGGAATAGTACATATTAAATTAGATCATATAATATATATTAGTTTAAAGGTAATCTTTAGAAAATTCCAAATATTTTGGTTTATTGGTAATAAATAATGAAAAAGCCCTAAAATTTTGATTAATTAATGAAAAAGCCCCAAAATTTGGATTAATTAACGAAAAAAGACGACATACCAGCTAAATCTATGAAACCGGCCACGAAGGGTTAATCCGAAGTTTTTGCCGGTTATCTGTCCTTTTTTATAAACAAAATTTAATTTGGGACTAAATCGTAAACTGGCCTAAAATATTGGGACTTTTTCGCATATTTCCCAATTTAAAAATAAGGAGTTTTGAGAAAGAACAAGGTGTGTGATGCGTGCGACCGGCCGAGCTCAAGTAAGTTTTTCCCTAAGATACCCATACATGATATGTTATGTTATATGATATGATTATGAGAACTGCATCCTATACTACGGCTAAGGATCTAGGGTGGATGCCTTGTATGCCTGTTATGTGATTATGAGAATTGCATGCTAGATTAGGGCTAAGGATCTAGGAAGGATGCCTCATATGCCTATTGTGTGAGCTTATTGAGTTATATGCTAGGGCTGGTTAGTCAGCAATAGGATAGCCTGATTAGGTTATGCTTGGTTATGGTTACCTAATGCCCGAATGATGCTTGCTTTGTGCTTATAGGAGTTCTAGCTAGCTTTAACTAACTTGTAAGCGAATATGTAATAATATTTGCAAGCTAGTTAAGGAAGGGTGGTAGGGACTCCTTGTGCATCTGATGGCGGATAGTAGATCGGAGAGTGGCCAAGGACAAGCCTAGGATGAGATTAGATTGGAAATTATTACTACTAACATAAGGGACTTGGTGAAGTCGAAGCCATCCCTGAGGAAAGTATGGACAGATGTGGAAGGTAGTATGGGCCCTTACTACTGGAAGCAGAGGATCCATAATCGAATCAAGGAGGGCTAAGAAAGAACCAGAGAACTTGGATAGTGTGTGAGACCTCTCGAGATTATGTATGACCCTAACAGTTATGTGTTTTATTTCAGTATGGCGATTACGCGACATGGAGCAGGAGGTTCAGGGTCTGGATCAGGATCAGGATCAATCTCGGGTGCAGGGTCCGAGAAGGTTGATGACGGGCTACACGAGTTCATCGCGTCTGAGGTTACGAGAGGTATCCTTGAGGCGACCCCAGTCATTTTTGGGTCGATCAAGGAGGGGATTATCGAGATGGTGGAGGATCGCCTCCGGACATTTAGGAGTGACTTGGCGTCCAGCCAGTCGGGTACGCGCACACTGTCCTTCAAGGACTTCAGGGGAAGTGGTGCGCCAGACTTTCATGGGGTGAAGGACCCCATTGCTTCCAGAAGATGGATCGCAGACATCGAGTCTGCATAGTTGACGAGCTTCTGCCCGGAAGGGTCGAAGGTCCGCTTTGCTGCAGGTTGTCTGAGAGACAGAGCTAGGGATTGGTGGGAGTCGGTTGGTGACTCATTGGGAGCCCCAGCCATCAAGGCCATGACTTGGTGCGAGTTTATGACCAGGTTGAGGGCTGAGTTTGTGCCAACTGTGGAGCTTCAGCAGCTGGCCACAAAGTTTCTTGATATCAGACAAACTACGGAGACAGTGGCGGAGATCGCCGCCAAGTTTCGAGATAGGAATTTGTTGGTACCCCAGTATGCGGGGGATGAAGAGATGCGGAAGACCTACTATCATGACATGTTGAGGGCTGACATTCGAGAGCATGTCAGCTACTCATCCTGCCCGACCCTAGAGTCCATTATTGTCAGGGCGAGGGAGAGGGAGATTGATTTGAAGCACCTCAGAAAGAGGAAGGCAGAGGCGGAGCAGGTTACTGGGGTTTTGGGGAAGAAACCCAAGGGATCCAAAACTTGGTCGAAGGGCTAGTCGGGCCAGAGCCGCTGCAAGAAATGTGGGAGGCCGCATGAGGGAGCTTGTAGAGTGGGATCATCAAGCTGCTACAAGTGTGGCAAGATGGGACACTTTGGTAGGGATAGTACTGCCCCTGCCCCCACTGTTCAGACATCATACCTGATTTTCTTTCATTGTAATGAGAGGGGCCATAAAATGCCAACTGTCCCAGGTTAACAACGGTAGTAGCAACGCTAGCGGTGACACCAACTCCAGCGACTACATGGGTTACGGATGGCTGGAAGGTCAAGTTAGAGGCTCCAGTGGTGAGGAGTCGAGCTTTCCAGTTGACAGTCAAGGCGGCACGTACCACACCCGATGTGGTGACGGGTATGGCTTCTTCTCTCTAACTTTATTATATGTCGCTTGTGATATTGATGTGTTATGTTATATGTTTTGTTTAGAATCATTCCATGTGAACGGTATCGTTGTTCAGGTGTTGTTTGATTTGGGTGCTACCCAATCATTTTTCTCTCTTGTGCTTAACAAGAGGTTCCCTGAGTCTTCGGGCATGTTAGATTGTCCTCTAGAAGTCGAGATTGCGGACGACCGATCAGTGCGAGCATCAGATTGTGTTTTGAGGTTGTTCGAGGAGCGCTACTTGGTAGACTTGGTTCCCATACCATTACGGGGAACAAGGTTGTTATAGGCATGGATTGGTTGAACCCCAATGGGGCAGTGATCGACTGCGCGCAACAGTTGGTCCGGTTCAGGACCCTAAGTGGGGGAGAGTTGGTGATTCAGGGTGAGAGGCCACAATATGGACCAACTTTATCTTCAACAGCGAGAGCTTGGCTCTATCTCCAGCAGGGGTGTCCAGGGGTTACCTACGTATTGGATACCCAGGAGATGGGTGAGGCAACGGTGAGTGACGTGTCGGTGGTACGAGAGTACGCGGATGTATTTCCAGATGAGCTGCCTGAGATACCTCTGGAGAGGTAGGTAGAGTTTAGGATCGACCTAGTCCCTGGTGCTGCTCCGATAGACAAGGTACCATATCGGTTGGCACCTCCTGAGATGCAGGAGTTGTTAGACAAGGGGTTCATCAGACCGAGCAGTTCACCCTAGGGAGCCCCAATTATGTTTGTGAAGAAGAAGGATGGGTCGCATCGGATGTGCATAGACTACCGGGAGCTGAATAAGGTAACAGTGAAGAACCGTTACCCACTCCCGAGGATTGATGATCTCTTTGACCAGCTTCAGGGAGCATCTTGTTTCTCCAAGATTGATCTGCATTCAGGTTATCATCAGATGAGGGTCATAGAGGAGGATGTATAGAAGACTGCTTTTTGGACGTGATATGGTTACTATGAGTTCGTGGTGATGCCTTTCGGGCTCACCAATGCGCCTGCCGCATTCATGGATCTCATAAACCGCGTGTGCAAACTGATTTTGGATCGGTCCGTGATAGTTTTCATTGATGACATCTTGATTTATTCCAAGATGCAGGAGCAGCATGATGAGCACTTGCGATAGGTGTTGGATACTCTGAGGAGGGAGAGCTTGTATGCTAAATTCTCTAAGTGTGAGTTTTGGTTGTGCGAGGTGCAGTTTCTTGGGCACCTTGTCAACTAGAAGGGGATTTCGGTCGACCCGACCAAAGTGGAGTCCATGATGAGGTGGGAGGTTCCGAGGTCTCCATCTGAGATTCGAAGCTTCCTGGGACTAGTAGGTTATTATCGGAGATTCATTCAAGACTTTTCCAAGATATTCGATCCCTTGACTCGATTAACAAGGAAAGTCATGGTCTTTCGTTGGGGGCCTGAGCAGCAGGCCGCATTTGAGATGCTGAGACAGAGATTGTGCGAGGCGCCAATCTTAGCCCTACCAGAGGGTGTGGAGCATTTTGTGGTGTATTGCGATGCGTCCATCTCGGGTTTGGGCATGGTACTGATACAGAGGGGGCATGTTATCTCCTACACTTCGAGGCAGCTGAAGCCTCATGAGGCGAACTATCCGACACATGACTTGGAGTTGGGGGGCAGTGGTTTTCTCCCTCAAGATTTGGCGTCATTACCTCTATGGGGTCCGTTGTACCATTTACACGGAACATAAGAGTTTGAGGTACCTCATGGATCATCTAAATCTGTATATGAGACAGTGTCGGCGGCTAGATGTGGTGAAGGATTACGATTGTGAGATCCTCTACTACCCGGGGAAGGCTAATGTCGTGGCCGATGCGCTTAGCGCAAGACAGTGTCGATCAGAGATATTTGTTTGAGGATGACGGTGGTGACCCCGCTATTGGAGCGGATTCGAGAGGCCCAACAGGATGCTATGAAGGTGGAACATCGCTAGAGTGAGCGTATTGTGGGTCAGGTTTCCTCCTTTGACTACGACAGCCGTGGATTGTTGACACTACATCGGAGGGTGTGGGTCCCATACCATGGAGGTGTGCGCCAGGTATTGATGGAGGAGGAGCACAAATCTAGGCTCTCCATCCATCCCGGAGTGACGAAGATGTACATGGATCTTCATCTTGATTATTGGTGGCCCTACATGAAGCGGGACGTAGCTTGGTATGTTGAGAGATGCCTGACCAGTAGGAAGGTCAAGGCTGAGCACCAGAGACCTCACGACAAAATCCATCCATTGGATATCCCGATGTGGAAATGGGAAGATATCACTATGGATTTCATCACGAAGCTTCCCAGGACAACGCAAGGGGTAGATTCGATTTGGGTCATCGTGGATCGATTGACCAAGAGCGCCCATTTTATTCCAATTCAGGAGAGCATTTCAGCCGAAATGTTGGCCGACATCTACATCAGAGAGGTAGTGACTTGGCACGGGGTTCCAGTCTTTGTGGTTTCTGACAGAGATGTACAGTTCACTTCCAGATTCTGGAAGAAGTTTCATGACGATCTGGGTACTCGTTTGCACTTTAGCACCGGTTTTCACCCACAGACGGATGGTAAGAGCGAGCGGACCATCCAGATTTTGGAGGATATGTTGCAGGCATGCGTTTTAGACTTCGAAGGTAGTTGGGATACTTACCTTCCATTGGCATAGTTTTCCTACAATAACAGTTATCACGCGAGTATCGACCGTCCTCCCTTCGAGATGTTGTACGGGAGGAAGTAAAAGACCCCGATATGTTGGGGGTGAGGTTGGACAGAGGGTCATGGGGAGTACCGAAGTGGTACTAAAGACTGCATAAAGGATCTAGTAGGTTCGGAGCAGGATTCAGACTGCTCAGAGTCAGCAGATGAGTTAAGCCGACAGGCATCGTTCAGACCTAGAGTTCCAGGTCAGGGATATGGTGCTTATGGAGGTGTCTCCTTGGAAAGGTGTCATTCGGTTTAGGAAGCGAGGCAAGTTGGGCCCCAGGTACATTGGACCCTTCCGGTTTGTAGCTCGGGTGGGCAAGGTAGCATATAGGTTGGACTTGCCATCCGAACTCAGTCAGATTCAAAGTACCTTTCACGTCTCCGAACTGCGGAAGTGCCTGGTAGACGATTCAGCAGTGGTGCCTTTGGAGGATATTCAGGTGGATAACAGCCTAAACTACATCAAGCGGCCAGTAGCTATAATCGATAGGAAGTCGAGGATTTGAGGAACAAGAGGGTGGAGCTGGTGAAGGTGCAATAGCAGCACCACAAGGGCTCGGAATGGACTTGGGAGCCGGAGGACGAGATGAGGGAGCACTACCCCGAGCTTTTTCTGGATTCAGCAGCAGACTTCGAGGACGAATTCTAAAATAAGTGGGGGAGATTTGTAACACCTGGTTCCTAGTGCATATTTAAATTCAAGTAACTTCATGTTTTGCTCTGGGACTCGGCGATTTAGAGGCCCAACTCGTCGAGTAGACTCGATTTTGACTAGGAAGTTTAGTAACCTACTCGACGAGTCGGGGGACCGACTCGACGAGTAGGAGTTATCTGGATGAAAACCTAATATTAAGGGTTTGCACACTATTTAAACGGCTAATTCTGCCTCAACCCAGCCCCCATCATCCCTCCCAACTCAGAGAAACCCAAAATCGAAACCCTAACCTTGTTTGAGTGATTCTTGAGCCATTTTGTGCATTTTTGGTGGTTGTGAAGCTTGTGAAGGAAGAAGGAGCTTGGGAGTTCAAGTTGAAGCTTGTAGATCCAAAGGTTGTGTTCCATTTCCAGCTTATTTGAGGTAAAAAAGCTTCAACCTTGACTTTCCATTTGTTAGATCCTCTTTAGGGATTGAATCTTGTCATTTTTGGGGCATTTCTAAGTTACCTTCGAGTTTGGGTCATTATGTAGAGAAATAAATTCAGATCTGGAACCTAGGACGGTTCTCATGGCATAAAGGTGCCAACTTTACTACCATGAGATCCCCATGCATCTTGAAGACTCCATTTTAGGTCCTTTTGAGCTAAATGGCCCATGTATGAACGTAAAGTTTGTAACTTTACATGTATTATGGACCCTAGGAGGTCAAATATATGGTTTAAATGCTTTGAGACCCACTGAAATCGACTATATAGTTTTGGACAAAGAGGGACTCGACGAGTCGGGTCGTATTTCCCATCAAATCCTTCTGTTGATGGGCCAAATGCTAAGATAGAAGAACACTCAGTTTTCTAGTCTCATTAGGGACCTAGAAATCATGGAACTCGGTGAGTGTATGAGCGTACTCGGTGAGTTCAAGGCAATGTGTTAATCACTAGCACACGAATTGAGGTTTATGACCTATCGTGTTGACATATTTTTGCTTCTATGCCCATTCCAGTTAAAGTTGACTATGCATGTGAGTTCTATGAGTGCTCAATTAATTGTTTGCATAACAACTTGGAAGCAATGGTAGGCACTTGTGCTGCCAGGTGGCGAGAAATTAAGATTGAAAAAGTTCAATCCATATGAGTTTGGATTTGTCACTAACCATGTCTTGTGATTATGGTTTTGACAAATTCACATGGATAGGAACACATACACCATAAAAATCTAAGTGTCATAAGGTTTCTCTCCAACTCATGAAAATGATTGTGAGGAAATGCTTTCACTAAGTAGATTTTAAAGAGTTAGCAATTGTGATATTTGCATTCTCAAATTCGATTATGAATATGGCATCTCTCTTCGTAGTTCGGATTGTGAGAAATGACAAAGGTCTAAACATTTGAGACTTATTGTTGTAAGTTCTAAAATTGTTTAGACACACATGTGAGCTATCTAAGGAAAGGTGTATGAATTTGAGAAACCTAGATAAAGTCTTATCGAAGCATCTCGTATCAGAAATTTGAACTTTGGTAAGAAAGTCAATAAGTATTGATTTATAGAAGTCCAGTTGATTTCTGAGTACATGTCAAAGCTAGTGTGAGCATAAGTGTTATGCTAATAAGAATGTAATTATTATGCTAGTGGGAGCATAATTATTACGTTAAGAGTTATGAGTTAGCAATGTTAATTATAGAAAACAAAAGTTTCAATTTGCAAAGATGTAGGGTTTGGAAAGTTTTTTTGCTATAATTAAGGGAGAGGAATTCATACTTCATTTCGAATCTAAAAGCTTAGATTGAGATTTTAATCGAATTTAGTCATGGACATATGTGAATGTTACGTTGAAATGATTCAACATAAGGAAATTCTAGATGTGGAAATATTATAGCGAGAGACTGGTAAAGTATCATGTCTTTATGTAAACCATTGTGAATCGTATTCTGTATGCTTTAGATATAGGATCGATTACATATGCTATAATATTAATATGTTCTAATTTTTCTAAAAGTCTAGGGCATTAAAAGGGAAAAGGGACTAGAACGAGATATGACTAAAATGGTTAAGTAGTTGTCGAGGACAATCTGAGGTTTACCAAAGATTGGTTACTTATGGACAATTGGAAGTATATTGTAAATTTTGGAAAGGACCATATTGACATACTCTGAGAAGAGGTAACTCTTGTTCAGGAGTGATAGTCAAAATGGGAATATGGAAATGTTTCCATAAGCGGAAGTTATTCTTTAAATCTGTGTAAGATTAGGAAACTTAATGCAAGAAGGTAAGATTAGGAAACTTAATGCAAGAAGGATGTTCAAACTAATGTACTTTGAATGTGAGACTTCGTTTCCATGGAATTGCTCTCTATTGGAATACTTTGTAATGTATGTTGTCAAGTCTCTGTGACTTTCTTGCATAGTCATTAGAAGAGGATCATTGCATATTAGTTTAAAATCTATCAAATTATAGCGAATAACAAGAATTTGGTATTCTTACATTTACGATAAGGATTTGGAATTGTGAAATGAGTGTCATTGAAATACTTTCAATTGATCAATTTCAAAAAGAAAGGACAATCGGCAAACATAGTGTGCATGCTTGGAGCATGGCATAACTGTTGTTTTAATTCAAGTATTAAGTTGATTAATCGAAACATTATATAATGAATAATGTATAATCAGTATGGTGATTAAATAAAAGGTGTTTTATTTATATTCATAAGTTATAAGACCATATTGGATTCAGTTATTCTTGTGTTTCACTTTGCATGTTTTGACTTCCCGAATAACTAGGTTATTCAAACTATCCATAGTCGATCATACTTTGGAAGTTGGTATTGAGGCAAGACTGTCATGAATCTAATTGTAGATTTTCTAGATGTTTTAGACATAACACAAGTTTGCTTCAGTGTTCATGAGTACTTCTCCAATAAGATTCGTGTATTGGATTAAACCCACGCTCATATGAATCACTTTATGGATTTTATCACGAGTGATTGTGAGACGATAATATCTTATATTCTTGAGACCAAGACATGTGATTTGTAATTTATCAATTCGGTTGCACATTGACATATGTAAACGCACCAGTAACTTGGTGTATAAAACATATTGTTGTGTGTGATTTGATGAGTAAGTACAAGAAAGCATGTGAGTCAGATTTTATCCATTCCTTTTTCCCTAAGAGGGATAAAAGCGATATTTGTGGGCCCCTTGATGATTTAGTGATGACACCCGAAGCGCTTGGCCAAGCTTGGACTGATTTGATTTGTTCAATTAGTCAGTTGTCATAATTCGGAAATCAAGAAACAATAAATGGACAAAGAGAATGATTATAATCCATGTCTCGTATCCATACAATATCTAGAATGGAGGAATATATGATCCCTTATCTAATGGACGTGTCATTGACTAGGTCAGAATCCGAAAAAGGCTTTTAAGAGCTACGATTGCTAGTCGGGTTGTGGAGTCTTACTTGCAGTAATAGTTATTAGACTTATCCAAGTGGGTGACTGTTGGATTAGGTGTCTAAGCCCATAACTATTATTGGTATGTACTTGACCCGAGAGTAGCATGGTCCATTTGGGTTGCCTTCACCAGAGCAATTTGATAGGATGGACTTTTGAGAAGAGGTTATTTGTGATTTATTAATATATTATAAGTTCTAATATATTAATATGAAATCATATTATTTAATTAGTATTGATCAAGAATTAATTTGGAATTAATTTAGTGATCAAAAGAGACTAATTAAATATATAGGGACTGATTAAGTAAATCAATGATTCTTATAGTGTGGGACAATGATCCATGGTTATTTAGGATGTGCTAAACCAATATAATAGTCCATGGAGGTTTAAACCATGGAGCCTAAGTAATATGAAGGGTCATGTGAATTAGGTTCTGCATGGATGTAACCCTAGACTTTGCCACACTATAAAAGGAACCCATAGTCACCAAAATCGGCCCGATGCATTCTAAGAAGAGTGAATAACGATTTTGTGTGCAAGGTAGCCTCTCTCTCAAGTCCTCCTTTGATCATGGTGTTTGTGAACCATTTGAGGCATCACATTTGAGGTGCTAAGTTCTTAAAGGCCAAAACTACAAGCTACAACATAAGGTAATTCTATAACTCATTTTTATGTCGTGTATGTCAATTGTATGCTAGTTGTAGGCTTAATTCTTTGGAAACAATATTGCATCTATAATTAGAGAAAACATAGATCCAAAGCATTTAGGGTTGTATGTGCACCATAGGATGTTGTAATATACTGAAACCCAACAAATACATACCAAAATTCTTGAATAATAATAATAATAATAATAATAATAATAATAATAATAATAATAATAATAATAATAATAATACACATGAATTTAAGCCACTTATGCATGAGGTAACTATTGTAATGTTACCTTTGACTAAGTTATATTTTGTCCTAGGTCTTATGGTGATTTTTTTGAATTTAGTCCATACAAAGAATCCTTTTGCATTTTTGGTCCCTATGATACTACTTTTTTTTAAAAAAAACTTTTATAGCCCCTGGGTCTTCTAGGTTAACTGTTCATCCACAAATTTTAAGAAAATAACCATTTTGCCCTAAATTATATATTTTTTAGTAATTATAATTACACTATTTTTTATTATAATCATTACAATTGGATCTACTATTAAAATAATCACCATCCACCACAAAAGAGACACTCAAGACAATATAAGAAATGTTGCTATGTATAACATGATTATGAAGAAAAAATAAAACTTGAAAAAAGAAAGAATTTATCACCTATTGACAACAAAACATAGCATGGTTCCAATCTCTATCTTGTGGCACTTATTAACTGTGCTACCATATACTTCCTTTTCTTGTTTTTGAAACAAGGAAAATTTAAAAAGTATTGTTGGCATTAGTTTTGTAATGCCACCGCAACTTATTCATGAGTGGATGAAAAAAAGAGGAGATCTTTTCAAACACAATAGTAGCCTTGCACTTACAACTTTGTAACTAAATTCTTCACGAATGTCTTCTTCTATAATGGTTGCTGATGAGTATTGGCATTTGCAAAATGTGCTACTACCAAAAGTATAACATCCCGACTTCCAGGTATGAGATTTATTCCTTAAAAGGAAAATTCCCCTTGGAACTCGTCGAGTTGATGGCCTCAACTCGATGTCTTGAAGACTTTTGGGCTGCATATATTTTTGGGCCAACTCGACGAGTTGGTGGCTGATTAAGAAACCCTAATTTTTAGGGTGTTGCACCATATTTAAAGGCCTTATACCTTTTAGGTGGCCTCCTTATCAGCCTCCTCTATCTAGAAAACCCTAGTTCATACATCCTCTCCTATATTTGTGTGTGTGTGTGTGTGTGAGATTGAAGAGTGATTTCTTGGTGTTTTTTTGAATGAGCTTGAAGTTGGTGGTGCCTAGCTTGAAGGGAAAGCTATAGATCTAGAATCTCCTTGAGTTTAGCTACTCTTTTAAGGTAAAAAGTCGAAAACTTGCTCATCTATTTGCTTAGATCTCTTCCTTAGGAGTTTAGTCATATTTGACTCATTTTTGGATTGTTCATGGGGTTGAGCATTTCATGGAGTTATCACTTTAGATCTGGATGTTTGGTGGCCTCTTTTAGCTTAAAGTTGCAAACTTTATTGAGTTCTAGGCCTCTTTCATGCTTAAGATCCCTTATAAAAGCTTTCCTTGAGAGTTAGAGCCTATTTGGGGCATGCATGAACGTAACGTTGGAAACTTTACATGACTTTCCATCTCTTGGGTGCTAGATCTACATCTTGAAACGTTGGACTCAATGAAAAAGGGCTGAATGAGTAAGAGGGTAAAACTCGGCGAGTTTTCCAGCCAACATGGTGAGTTAGCTGGGGTTTTTCCCGACTTTCTGAACACTAAAGGAACTTGACGAGTTGATAGGTGCACTTGACGAGTTGGGTCAACATGTACTGTTGACCTTGACTGTTGACTTCGACTTTGACCATGGTTGACTAAGTTTGACTTTTGAGGGCATTTTGGGTATTTCAGAGTTTTGATGGAAATGGTCGCATGGTGGTTGTAGTCATTTGAGTTAGGAGCTGAGATTTGAGAGTTGGATCTTTCAGTTAGTGCTGCTTGTGAGGTGAGTTTTCCTCACTATACTTGTGGGTCGAAGGCACTAATGTTGGCCCAGTGGATTGATATATTGTTATGCATGTTGCTATGCTATTATGATATGTTAGATCAATATTCTGGTAGATAGGATAAGGCTATGCTTAATGGCCTTTTAGATTTGTATGACTGGCTATAGACTGTTATATGATTATTTGTTATGTAGCACATGCTTGATTGGTGGCTAAGGCTTTTCTGTTTTGTGCGTAAGCGAACAGGCCAGTTCATTCCAACCCGATGGTTGAGAGCCGAGAGTATTCCATCCTGATGATGATTGGACCTATAGTATGTTGGCATTCCAACCCGATGGTTGAGGGCCTGGGGTATTCCAACCCGAAGGTTGATTGGACCCATAAAATATTGGCATTCCAACCCGATGGTGGAGGGCCTGGGGCATTCCAACCCAATGGTTGATTGGGCCCATAGTATGCTGTTATTATATTTGTGTTGTTGTTGTATTGGTATTTTAGGGGAAATCACTAAGCTTTGAGCTTAGAATTTTGGATTATGTTTCAGGTACTTCCGAGGATCGCGGGAAGGCGAAGGCGTGATCATGCACCTCCTCATGTTTTTGTTTCACGATTTTGGGATAACTCTGATATGGAACTTATTTTGAAAACAAGTTGTAAAAGATGATGATTTTGAATGTTTTAAAAGTTTAAAATTTCTCATGAATTTTATGGGTGTTACAAAAAGGAAGTAATAAATTGTAACATAGAGAAACGATTATGATCAATGACTTCGAATCGAGTCCCTTTACCATCCTTAGGATCATAAGATGACTCGTTCTCCAAAATGTCAAGCCAATGGTCTGATGATTGAAATTGGTTATACAATGTTTCGTAAGATAGTTCTAGCTTATTTAAATATAGAACGTTTCACATGTTTTTTATTTAAAAGCAAGTAATGAAATCTTTGAAATTGGTATAGTAACAATAGTGCAATGGAGATTCGTTGTTGGATTAAATGCAACTATAGAGTCATCCTCTTAGACGTATGACTAAGAATTGCATTACCAAACACCTAGTTGGATTGTATTTTGAAATTCATTTGACCCCAAGTCTTATGATAAATCCAAATCTTATTTGTCAAGAATGATGAAAATGACACCATCTAGTGGTAGAGTATATGTTGGAATTAGTTTACACTAATAAACCGTTTAGATTAACCATGATACATGTTGATCCAAATTTGTCTAAAAGGTTTAATTAAAATGTCTAGATCATCATCTTGAATATGTGAATGAGAAGTGCATCACCAAATATTCAATTTGATTGATATAATTTTGGAAGTCATTAGACCATAATTCTTATGACTGATACATTCTCATAGTATCAAGATAAATGACGAACACATCATTTCATGATGCTATCATATGTTGGAATTAGTTCATGCTAATTATCCTTTCAGATTGGCCTCAAACCGAAGTTCAAAGTCAACTGGGCAAAAGATAAGAAACTAAAATCCAATAGGATAGTAAGAATCTTGGTTAAAAGGTTAATGATCATCTAATGGACTTGTGGAACAGTTTCACAACTCGCCTAAAAAAGTATTTCCATAGGCAATATAGTTGGATAAATAAACAAATCATTGTCTGATTTGTAACTAATGAGTTGTACTATGCTTACAAACAGTTCATGAATTATACCATGAATAAATGTTACGAGAGTCCTTGGTCTTGTACAAATTAAGAAAGTTTTATCAAACGCTCTGTAAGATGGGTTATTTTTTTGGACACCCCAACTATGTTTTTCAAAACCCTATGAGAGCAAATTATTTTTTGCTCAAAGGGCAGTCCTTCAATAGAGAGAATTGATATCCAAAAGATCTAGTGGGAGCCACATTGGTCTTGATAAGACTCAAGAATCAATTAATGGAAAGCCTAAAGAAAAACATTAACACTTAATTAAAGGTTAAAACTTATTAAAGAAAATGACATCCCTCTACCTCATCCACATAGATCTGATAGAAGATGTCACGGATCTTGTTAACTCCTTGTCACATGGGAAATGAGTCACTGATAGATTGCTATCAGAGTCTACTGGCTATTGAAAGCTATGGAAGGCCCTATAAGCCACAATTAGAGGAAGCTATAAGGAATAAGATTCAGTTCATGTATTTTTTTTAAATTTGAATTGACCCAACATTTGGCGTTAAAACCATATAGTGTTTGTAGATCTTCAAAAGATGACAAGCTTGGACAGGAACACACATATATTCAAACCAAGATAGGTTGTAAAAGATATGTAGGATTGAGAAGTATATTCAAAGACTATAACAAGCATCTCATGTTTGGATCATTTGCTTCAATGATAAATTCAAAAGGTTGAATTACGAGGAACAAAATATAGTCTATATAAATGTCGAAGCTAGTGGGAGCGATGTTGTCCCTTATATTGAAATAGGAAATTACGTCCTAACTTTGCTAAGTGTAAAAACTTTTCTGGGCTTAGAAATTGTTTCGCTATGAAACACATGGGAGGAAGTCTTAAAGAGTATGTTCCAGTAAAAGCTTTAGATCTAATGACTAGTATGCCTTGTGCATGACAACCCGTATAAGATCATATAGGATATAATCAACAAATTAACATTGAAGAGTATTCTTTGGAGTCATACAAGGATGAAAGAGATTTGTTGTAAGCTTGAAGTATATTACAAATAGTTAAAGACTAACCATGTGACTAAAAAAAGTTCATCAGTAACCTTAGTGTTGTACTCAATCATTGATGGTTCTCTTGAAGTTTCTTGTCATTATAAGATGATTTTACCTCCGGTAAATATCCCAATTCACATAAGATCACATGGTAAATACTCAGTATATACCTTCATGATTGTGAGGACATCATAGTTAATTGAATCATATCAGAAAAGAATCTTGACGATCCATTCATTTAAACTAAAGCTATTGACTAAGTTTAATATTCACATAAATATCTAATGACATCAGATTTGCATGTGTATTAACTTGAACACATTTAGTTTAGTTTGTTTTAATTTAAATAATGTAGTATATGTCTCCATTTGATTTTATGATTATTAAGAAAATAACTACATATTTGATGGAGATCAGTCATTTCATCTCGATTATCAATGGGTTCCACTTTTTCATGTTTATAACCACTTTCAAAATTTTAATTTGTTCAAACTTCCACAATCGGTCCTACTACTGGAATAAAGTAGTGATTTAAGATTGTCATGGAGCATTGGTAGATTGTCCATGTGAATGAATATAACAAAGTTTGTGAACAATACTCATGAGTACTTTAAATGGATATTAACCATCACTTAAAGATTACTTCATGGATTCTATCAGACGTAATTCTAAGTTGGTAATATCATATATTATTCAAATGGGGGATAAATGGGATTTTCTCCCAGAATCTATTGTGTCATGGTTTCTCCCAAGTGTTGTTCGTAAATTGAAATCATAAAGGGCTTGACTAGATATGACATGAGGAACATGAGAAATCTATGTAATCAAAGTTTATTTGTTTACTTCTTGTTTAAATAGTTTGAGTCGATATCTTTGGGTCCCTTAACGATTTGGTGTTTACATTAAAATGCATGGTCGTACTCAGACTGAGTTGATGGATCAATTATGTAGTTTGTTTTTGGTTGACACAAGTCGGTATTAGGAAACAAATTCTTGAATGTTTGAAATTGACTATATCCATGTCTCATGTTTATATATATATATATATATATATATATATATATATATATATATATATATATATATATATATATATATATATATATATATATATATAACATTGTTGTAAAAATCCCGACTAGGTCCCGATTAATCCCTAGGCACTACTCAACCGATTATAGGGCGCCTAGCGATTAATCCCTGCATACATAATGAGTGAAACATTATAAAACGATGAAATTTTAATATTTTGAAGAAGTTTTATTTCAATGGAAATAATCTGAGGCATGATTAATGTTGTATTAATCATATTAACCTATATTGTTATCATATTAGTGGTATTTATGAACTTTTATATGATATTATTCATATTTAATTTTTTAAAATTCAACAAATTAGCAATTAATGGTCCCCGATAAATCTCCGTCAAGCCGATTAATCCCTTGACCCCAGTCCACCGACTAGCTAACGTCGAGCGTTTTTTACAACCTTATATATATATATATATATATATATATATATATATATATATATATATATATATATATTATAAAAAACAAAGGAATATTTGATCACTTTTCTAAGGGCTATATCGCAATTATATGTTGTGAGGATGGCACGTAGATTTAACTGTATACTCTCTACTCATTACTAGTGAATATTAGACCATATAGTGTTGGTGACTTGTGCAAGTGGGAGCTGTTGTGTTGCATCCCCAATTTCACGGCCAAAAAAGACCAATTTGTTTATGTTTAATTAAAATCAGAGTATCCTTTTAGAGGAATAGTATCGAGGAATTTGTTCCCAAAAACATGATAATGATATTATCAAAGCATTTATGAAGAAATGTATTTTATTTATATTAAAACGTTAGGATGTCATCGTCAATACAGAAACATAAGCATATTGAAATATTACAAGCCTTATACTAATTAAACTAGCGGCCTAATACTCCTCGAATTTCTCAGATGAATGTATCTTTTATATCGCTACCTGTGATACAATAAACTAATTAGGTCGGGTTGGGAAACCTGGTGAGTGCATAGGGATTTCACTCCACAATAATATAGTTAATATGTTTAATTATCAAATAATTAACCCAATTTCCCATCCTCATTATTTTCTTTATTCTTAAGGATCTACCCTAAGGATCATCAATCCTGATAGTACTAGTTCAGGGATTCCTCCATGATACTTGGTAGTAGGGTTTCTTATATATTTTTTTTCCTAAGGATTTATCCTAATGATGATCTTTTTTATTGACGATATTATTTTAGGTAATCCACCCACAATACATGTCGATAGGTTTTAGAGTACATCTGGTGATCACATAGTTCAAGAACACCTACAGGTTGCGAGCTTGCTAGCGTTCCACTGGACTACCTAGAATAGTCTGTGGTTGTCATCTATATTTTGTTAGATGACGTCATCGTCTCGTACAATAGTACTAGTAAGTTAAGACCAATTATTATTTTTATCTTTCATCACCTATCTACCTTTCTATTCTATTCAACTCTCATTACCTATTTCTACCTAATACATTATAAGTAAGAAAAATACATATATGGTAAATCATATAAAAATCATCTTATAATATTTCATCTAACACAATTTTTTTTGCTTATAAGAAAATATAGCATTTAATTATTTTGAAACTTCATATCTATGTGCAAGATGAAAGTAACTATGCACTTACTTAACAAAATGTATGGTGATTGGTGAATTGGGCAGAGCTTCGCCTTACACCTTTTCCAAAAGACCTAGATGTACATAATGTTAAGTCTTAGTCTAATTTCATATTTCATGGAACTTATTATCCTAAGGACTTAGATTCCTCAACAATCCTAAAGTCTACATCAAGATCTATCAAGTAAAGATCAGCCACGTAGGACGGTTAGGAGGCAGGACCATTTTGGTGTATAACCTTTCTGAAATCCAACAACCAAGCTGACAAGACCATTCTAGTTACCTCTCCCATAAGTATATCAACCATTATACCGACTTGGAATCATTGATAAATCTTAATTATAAGCCCCTAGTAGTGACATATAACTATATATAATCATAGATTATATGGGAGCAAAGTGTAGCTCACATACATAGTACTCTTGATGAAAACTGGGATCTAAACGGGCAGAACACTGACTCGAGAACTCCTACTTGAAGATTAAAACTAGCTGAGCACTCATGGGAGTTACATGGCTTCACCGTAGGCCAAAAACGAAGGAAACATGGCTAAAACCGAAGAACTAGAGAGAGAGAGAGAGAGGCTCTATGGGTAATGGGTGAGGATTTTATACATCAGAGACTATCTATGTGTAAGATGAAAGTAACTATGAACTCACTTGAAAAAATGTCTAGTGATTGGTGAATCGGGCAGAGCTTCGCCTTACACCTTTTCCGAAAGACCTAGATGTATATAATGTTAACTCTTAGTCTAATTTCATATTTCATGGAACTTATTATCCTAAGGACTTAGATTCCTCAACAATCATAAAGTCTACATCAAGATCTATCAAGTTAGCTAAGTAGGACAGTAGGGAGGCAGGACCATTTCGGTGTATAACCTTTATGAAATTCAACAACCAAGCCGACAAGACCATTCCAGTTACCTCTCCCATAAGTAGATTAATCACTATACCGACTTGGAATCATTGATAAATCTTAATTATAAGTTCCTATTGTGGTGCCATGTTATCGCGCACCACGCACTTCATGCATGCAATTTTTCAAATTTTCAAAATGGTGTAACTTCTTTATACAAGATCCATTTTTGATGTTCCTTATATCCCCCAAAATATCTCGACACTATCTACAACTTTCCTTTAGACCTCAACAACTAATTCTCACTCTATTAAAAATTTATATTTTTGATAGGCTTAGGTTATTAGGCATCGCTGCAGATAGTATAACTTCTACATAAGGACTCCATTCTCGACAGTTTTTATACTGGTGGGTTCATATTTACGAGATATTCAATTTCCATTTATATTGTTTTGGCTAACAATCAACCGATTTGAATCTCGATTTCTGAGTCAGCACTAATGCACAAGAACTTTGAAAAATCATAACTTCCTCTTGCGAAGTTAGATTTGGACTTTTTCTATATGCACGCTCTCGGTTTAACAACTACTACAACTTTCATTAATATCTCTTAGGCTAAAAAGTAATATATCAAAAAATTCACTTTTTACAATACGCAGAGCCATGTCAGTTTAATCGCGAAACTTCGGAGAAACATAACTTCTTCATACAAAGTCGGATTTTAGGGTTCTTTATATGTACGGAATTCTTGTCACATACACTATAACTTTTGTTAAGATTATTTTTCATAAATAATCTTCTATTAAAGATTTATTTTTAACGCTTATTATCTCTAAATTGACTTGTCCGAATCAGTGGGTGTTACATGTTGGAAAATGGTGCCCATAGTCACAACAATTGGTAATATTACTATTAGTAGTAGGGTCATTTTGGGTTACACACAAGGAATAAATAAGCAATAAATAACATGAGAAAATTATAGGGACTTGATTTATTAATTAATTAATAGTTTTTAATTAATTAAATGAAATCTAGAATCTGGATGTTCTGGAGGATTAAACATGATAATTATGCAATCATATAATTACCAATTATATGGATAATTATTAGGTGACTAGATAAGTATCTTTTAAGGGTTTAAAACCTACCCTATAAATAGAGAGGTCATTGGTTGGATTTTGAGATGAGTTTTTCACAAATCCTAACCAAGAATTTGACAGCCTCCCCTTTTTCCGAAACCCACCAAATCTCGCTAGTCGTGGCACAATGTCGCAGGTTTCAGCCTCAGGATTTTTGGTCTTCGTTAAATGTGTTTGTCACATGGGTTGATGTCGGATGTTGTTGTTCTGAGTGCCTTGGGTGTGACTAGAAAAGATGAGTTCTACATTGGAATTTTAGCACTCATCAATCAATCAAAGATCTACGAATGTTTCGATGACTACAAAAGGTATATTTTTTACATAATAAAGTTGCAATTGATAGGTTGTTCATAGGTTTGTTTTTGGGCCTATTGAGGATAAAAGAATCGTTTCTTCTGTTGTCCCTTAATGTCGTCTAATGCTCCTCATAACCCTACAAAAGAAAGGAAGGATTGAAATAAGATCATTAACTATTCCAATAACAAACAGACAATCAATATCATAATTAAATGTAGAAGTCGAGTATAAAAACTTATGTGGGCAAGAATTTTGTGATGGAAGAGGAATTTTATGCATGAGAATGGAGAGAATTTTGCAATTAGGATTTTTTGATGGAAAATAAATCTTATGTATATTGATAACCAAAGTTTGATTGTCTAAAGGTTGAGAAAGACGTAGGATAATGTTGAGAGCAATGGTGACTGGACATCGAGTGAGTGAATAAAGGACATCAACTAAGGAGTGAATGGCTATCAGAGTTAATTGGGAGGCATAGAGAGATGGAGTGCGGTGGAGGTGGATTTTAGGTGGCGTTTGTAATTACCAGAGTTGTTGTCTTCCTAGGTCATCGGTGAACAGAGGGAATATGATTGTAATTATCTATGTGTGTGAGAGAGAGATTGGAGGGGGTGGGGGGGCGATATAATAAAAGGGAGGGTTATTTTCATTTCCATAATTTATAACCTTTATTTTTGGATATTTATTTAAATTAGTGGATTAAAAGAAAATATAATTAATTAGTTATTTTTTTAATTTATTATTATGCCCATATATGGATTTTTGAAATGAGTGGCTCATGTTGTGTTACACATTCACATAAGACTTGTCCATCTACATATGATTATCTCTCTCTCTCTCTCTCTCTCTCTATATATATATATATATATATATATATATATATATATATATATATATATATATATATATATAGAGAGAGAGAGAGAGAGATAGAAAGAAAGTTCAATAGAGAACCATTATTAATCAAGAACCAAGGAACCAATGTAAATATATATATATATATATATAGAGAGAGAGAGAGAGAGAGAGAGAGATAGAAAGAAAGTTCAATAGAGAACCATTATTAATCAAGAACCAAGGAACCAATGTAAAGTGTTGAAATTTAAAGCGATCAACGGCAAAATGAAGGGTTGTAGACTTTCACAATTGACACACATACACTGGATTATAACAAAACTCACTTCCTTTTTTTCCTTTAAAATTTTTTTAGGCCATGTTTTTTATCGAAAAAAAAAAACCGAGTATACCGTTGTTCACGATTTTTCGTCCTCTTTCCAAAGAGATCCATGATAATATATAAAAAAAGAACTCTTTTGAAAAAAATCCACTTCATTTTCTTTGTTGAAAAGTTAAGGTCTATTTTTTTATAGAAAAAAATAATAAATATATCAAAATTCATGTTTTTTTTTTATACTTTTTAAACATAGATTCATATTCGGGTAACAAAAACTATATTTCAGTTCAGATTCACATTGCGAACCTGTTCAATTTTATATTGTGAACATGTTCAAATTCACATTGTGAACCTTCTCAGATTCATAGTGTGCATAATAGTAAGTCAGATTAACAGTGTGAATCTGAACCGATCGAGTTTTTTCACATTATGAATGTTAAAATTCGAAATATTTATAGTTTAGATTCACCGTGTGAATCTACACTGATCGACGTTTTTTTTTTTTTTTGAACTTTCTCAGATTCATAGTGTGTATGATAGTAAGTCAGATTCACAATGTGAATCTTAACTGATCAAGCTTTTTCACATTGTGAATGTTGAAAATTGAAATATTTACAATTTAGATTCACAGTATGAATCTACACTGTTCGAGGTTTTTTTTTTTTTTTTGTCGGTGTTGATGTTTATTAACAGAGTACAAAAATTAATATTTTTGGTATAATTAGTTTTTTTTTTATAAAAATAAACTTAAATATTGAAAAAACTAACAAAATGAAGTGAGTTTTTTTTCGAAAAAAAATTTCGTTTTTTATATATCAATATGGATTTGTGAAAAAAAAACCGAGAACAACGGTATATTCGTTTTTTTTTTGATAAAAAATGTGGCCTAAAAAAAATTTTAAATGAAAAAAAGAGGTGAGTTTTTTGATAAAGAGATTAATTTTTTGGTATATTTCGGTGTGTGTGCGTCCAATATAAAAGTGTACATCAATTTCATTGCCCATTGATCATTATAATTCCCGACGCTCACGATTGGTTCTTTGTTAATTATGGTTCTCTATTGAACCTCACCCTATATATATATATATATATATATATATATATATATATATATATATATATATATATATATAAAACATAAATAATACATTTAAAGACACAAAAATATGCAAGAAAACATGTTTAAAAGCACAATACTACCTTAATGAAAAGGAGTGCAACTTTATATAATTAAAAAAAGTCGTAGCCCAAAGATAAAAGCTTTTACTTAGACTATATTTGGTGTACTAGTTGAAAAGCTAGCTGTTAAATAAAAAGTTAGCTGATAAAAAAATAATGTTTGACAAAACTAGCTGAAATATATAGAATTACATAAAAGGACATGTAAGAGTATGTGTTTCTATAATTAATTAAGGGGTGTATTTTGAAAATTTTAAAAAAGCTCATAAAAAGCTAGTTTAAGTATTTTTTCAAAAAGCTAGCTTATAAGCTACTTTTTGGCTTACCAAAGACGACAACATAAAAAAGCTCGAAAAATAAACTAGATTATCAGCTAGTTGTGACGTGCCAAACACAACCTTAGTTTATTGGAGGTGTTGAGTTTGAATCTCGCTAACCTTTCTTTGAATCTCGCTAACCAAGATGTTGGCGTGCATGACACCCTAAATCCTATAATGCATTGAATTACAAAGATGACTTGAAGAATTCTTTTTAGTAGTGTTATTTTATTATTAGATTTTTTGTTTAAGTTTTATCCTAATCAGATAGAATTATCTCCTAATCGGATAGAATCTTTAATATTTATATTATTTATTAAATGAGATGATCCATATCTTAATTATGAATCATTTTAGGGTTTATAGATTATTATAAATAGGATAACCATTTTGGATTTTTAGAAAGTTTTTAAGATTTAATAAAGTTTATGAAAGAATTTGCAAAAATTCTTAAGAATATAGATTGTCTTGTTATTCTTTGCTACTGTTGACTTCACTCATTTTTGTTTGGTGTTTATTTAGTACCATTTAGTATCATAGAAAACGTACAAATGACTGAATTGATGATTCATGGGCATGGATCATCTCATGGTGCTAGCAATCATCACAGTGATGAACGTGGTCCACGAAATGACAGATTTGATACGCATGATTCACTTGACATAAAACTTGAATGCTTTAAACTACGAATTGAGGAACTCAAGTTGTTGCATCAATAATCGTTGGATGAAGAGACTGCATTGAAACTGAGCGTTTTGGGAGACAGTTTTGAGTAGGTCAATCCTTTTACTGGGATAAGACGAAATCGCCGCGAAGGAAGATAGAACGATGATCTATTGAGGATCATTGATTTGAAGGTCGAGAATCCCAAATGCACGAGGTTAGAAGTAAACCTATTTCATTTGGCTAAATCTGAAGGACTATTTTGGGATTAGGAGGATGAAGAGGAGGTTGATTCCCTCCTATGATACAAAACCCGTCTACGACTATGAGGATGAAGGCAAAACGGTTGACGAAGAAGTTGGTGTTAAAAATAAAATATTTTCCGTTGAAGAAGAAGTTGGTATTAGATATTTTCTTTAATGCCCGTGATTACGAAAAGATGACTATAATGTCCACAATGTGGTTTCAGGGTTTACATATTTTATAAACACGATCTCCTATCCAATGTTAAATAGCAAATCATATGTCAAACATCCAGTGAGAACACAAGTAGAACCTTTGATCGTAATTATTTTTCTGTTGGATATATTTGTGTTTGTTTTGAAGTCTTGAAAATTGTGTCTTTTGGAAATCTTGGATGAATGAATGGTATTTGAGGTGAAAGACTCGACAACGATTCATTTTTAAAGGGAAGAATGATGCAGTAAAGTTCAAAAATAACATGAAGATTTATTTTAATTAGTGTTATTCTATTTTAAGATTTCCATTTTTTTGTTAATATTTATCCGTTTTATTATTACTAATAATTCTTTTCTTTACGATCGACATGTCTTTTTTGAAATGATTAAGGTGTTGATTGCTTTTTCTGAGGTAAAATATGTGCGGTCTACAGACCACATCTGTAGACCTCTGCAGTAGAAGAGGTGGACCAAACGTCTGCAGTCTGAAAAAAAAAATTGTTTGTTTTTTTAACATCTACATACTACTAAAATAAACTAAAATCTAAATAAACTGATTTTTTAAACTTTAAAGTGATTTTTAATATTTTTATGACTTTGTTATAAATAATAAACAAATCTAGATCAACTTTTATGTATTATTGCATAAAAAGTGAAAATAAAATGATACGAATTAATGTATATATTTGATAAAAACCAACAATTTTGGTAAAGTTATATCTAAACATCGTAATTAGAAATCAAAGAATTTGATTCATAAATGGATGGAAATAAACTTCAATTTTTTCATTTAAATTAATTAAAAATGTATCATAAATATTTTCTCAAGAAATTGACGATACTGTATTTAATAATGTTTTATAAAATTTGGTACAAAAAATATAAGAATATATTATGTTTTTTTTTCATATTTATATAAACAACTTCAATGATCATTATTGTAATAAATCTTTATTTATAAATTTATCAAAAATGTCATGTTTGTGTCGTCACACCTTTTTTTTAAGTATTTTTTTTTTCAACTTGTTTATTATGAGTAAAGTTGGAATAAATAAAAATTAAAAAAAAACTAAAAAAATAAAATAAAGATATGTGTGTTTTTTAGGCTAGTAGATGTCGGAAGATGTTAGAAGACTTTGGTTAATATCTGCGCCAAAAAAAGGACGCACAAACATTTTTAGGTCTGCGGTCTTCAAAAAAACAAACCGTCTGTGAAGGCTAATGCCTGTGCGTGGTCTGCGCGATGTAGACGGAAACGGCCAAGAAGATCTGCAACAAAAAACAAACAACACCTAAATCAATTTGTTTTTTCTTAGCTTGTCATTATATTGTAAAAAACAATTTGTTTTTTCTTAAATAATCTCTTTGATATATAGGTGTAATACAGTAATATAATATTTATGAAATACCATAGCATAAAACCAACAACATTTAACAGATTTTGCCAATTTCTTGATATATTTATGATATTTCTTGAGAATATTGCAATAATACAACATAGCATAATACGAGTGTCATTTTGAACATTTATCGCAAAATACTTATATACTTAATTAATAAAATAAACTGATATCACTATAATAAAAGTAATATTGCGATAAGTTATGATATGTTTAGATTTTGCCTATATAAGAAAGTTAAATTTTGTAATCACAAAAGCTCTATTTATATTATATATTGTATTTTAAATATGTTTCAAACATTGTTTGAACATAGGGATGTTTTCTGAATCCTTCGGTTTAATTTTTCCGATTAAATAAATCTAAATTGATTTTGATTTTCACAATTTTGATTCAAACATTTCAAACTAAATTAAAATATGTTCTTAACCATTACATTCGGTTGAATATGTTTTCAAATTCAAAAGTTGACTTTCACGAATGGAGACATCCAATAAATATTACATTAAATGCACAAATGATTCATTAGTTAATTATAACAAAACAAATACAAAGTAATGTATTTGTTTTGTTATTTGTTTTGTTATAATTGACTACGATGATAAGATGTTAAAATATTTGTGTCTTTGACCTAACGGTATCCGGAATTGACGGATAGAACGAGATGCATAAATTTAAAAATAGAATAATATATGTGTAAGTTTTTCTAAAAAAAAAAAATACAAGGTGATGATTTGATTATGAATTTAAATTTATAAGAAACTGATGAGAGACGATTGAGTTTGATGAAGCATGTAGCTGTGGACTATAGTCAATGCTTGAGTTTTATGAATGTGAAATGAGATTTTTGTAAAATATTTTTTATTTAGGAAAAGCCATTTAATATAATTAATAAAGCAACCCTAACAAATTAATAATATATATTATAAATAAATACTAAGAATTA
Organism: Lactuca serriola; assembly: GCF_051521515.1. Taxonomy (NCBI): domain Eukaryota; kingdom Viridiplantae; phylum Streptophyta; class Magnoliopsida; order Asterales; family Asteraceae; genus Lactuca; species Lactuca serriola. The sequence continues at coordinate 69,026,499 of NC_136408.1, read as the reverse complement.
ATAAATAAAAAACTATTACTTAGTTTTTAGATTACTTGGTTTCATTTTATGTAATAAAAGTTAATTTTAATCCAAAATAAAAATTTATATTTGGTACAAACCAATCCAAAATTTATGTATACATAAGATATTGGATAATCGAAATTATCCAATTAGATAATTTAGTTTTATTCAAATAATAAATAATCACATATGATTAATTATATGTTTTTTAACGTGATTCTTAATCTGGTTATGAACTCATAAAATATTATTGAAACTGTTTTTCTTGGTTCAAAGTTGAATGTCTGCTTATTATCATTGTAATTTTAATAAAATAGTATTTAAAATTTACAAATGTTATTTAGAAAATAAAGTAGTTAATGAATAAATAAATAAGTATTTTACCGTCAAGATAAAGGTTACAATTTTACAATGACAAATAAAGCATTCAACAAACTAACTATTTTAGTTAGTTATAGTCAAGTCAAACATTAATTTTTTATGGACAAAAACAGTAGAAACCACAATTCAAGTACAATATTTTGTTGGTATATCTTAAATTTGCCCGAAGTATTTAATACATAACTAAAATCTTACTTAAATTACAAACAAACATAAACCTTAAATTTCAGACTAAGATAGTAATAAATTAAGATCTTAATATAATACTATGGTATAATATTTATTAAATTTTTTTAATATACAATATAATATTTTTATTAATTACAAATCAAGTCAACTATTTAATGTATATCAAGTCAAATGTCAAATTAGATATTAGTTGGTTGAAATAATAATAGTAATAATAGTAATAACTTCATATTCCAATAAATATTATTTTTGGCATACGAAGGAGGTGAATTACGTGGCATAAGGAGATTGTACCAAGTGGAAGTGGGTCCCATCACTAGCCCGCGAAACCCATGATTTTACTGTTACCACGCTTCTTTTCTCTTTTCCACTCTTACAGAACCTGTAAGATTTTCACTTGAAACTTCAAAAACACAGGCTCTCTCTCTCTCTCTCTCTCTCTCTCTCTCTCTCTCTCTCTCAACGATCAATCGGAGCAGCCATTTTTGTAAGGGCTTTCTCTCTCTGAAGTCTCGTTATCTCTCTTCCTATATAACCGTGTTTTGTAAGGCTGAATTCATTGTTATGTTAATCAGAGTTTGCATTTGTGTGTTTCTTACGTGGTGTAGGTATGTGCTTTCGATTGAGGATGATACAATTTGAAGAAAAAGACATCTGAACACTGAGTTTTCATTCAATTTTCCCTGATCGTGCTTTTTCCCCCGATTATATCGATCTACTGGAGGTTTCTTAGGAACTTCCCTGTTTTGAAATTTTTTTAAAGAAACCAGCAGGAAGATTACCTTTTTTTGAGTCCGATTTTGACGTAATTCAAAATGGAGAGAGTTAAGAGGAGGAAATTGAAGTTTCCTTGCCTTTTTGGAGGTAAAACTCTCTCTCTCTCTCTCTCTCTCTCTCTCTCATGTGTATAGCTGTGGAATTTGGTTTGTTGTTGAGGGGACTGAGCAGTTCAACTGAAAAAAGCTTGATGCGTTGTGTGAAGCTTTGTTCGCGATAAATTTGTTTAAAAAACGAATTCGTTTCACTCGCTGTATCGATCAACTTTACGTTTCTACTGATAGATGATGAAATTGATCGTAGAAACAAAAAAGGTAGAAGAGTGGAAACGTAAGAATAAAAATATTAATTCTTGTTCTGTTTCGTGAATGTTCTATGAAACAATGGATTTGAACTTTTCTATAGCCTAGACGTGTTAATCTGAGTTCTGTTTAACTATCTTTTTACTTATGATGTTTGATTTTCTGTGATTTTCATTTTTTTTGGTCAAAATTACTGTTCTTAGGTTTTAAAATGATGTCAAAATTGGATCCTTTCTCTATCCGATTTAGTAAATTATGAATTATGCATTCGAATAAACAAATGTAAACTTTTCCAGTGACTGATGAAACCCCGAAAGGAAGAACAATTCAATCGTGGTGCCCTAATAATGCAACCACTGATCACAGTTTGGTATGTGAAATCCCTTTTCTCTTTCTATTCGAGTATATTTTACCCAAAGTTTACAACTTTTTTCATCCCAAATTCATGAAAGCGACTAACTTTCTTGATTGTAGTTCAATTTTCAAGTTGGAAAAAGCACTTCTAAACAGAGTAATCAGAACAGAAAACGATCATCCAGTTTTTTAGCCAAACTAATGGGCAAAAATGGAATTTCATCTGCTAGACCTATCAGCAAGCAACAAAGAATTACATTAGAAAAGAACAAGGTGTCTAAATCCGAAATTCCTCCAAAAAAGATCATTCTTCTGAAGCCAAACAACACAGAATGTTTAAGTATCGAATCAGAAGTGATAACAGTTCCATCCAGAATTACATTTGGGCTGAATGATCGACTCACACATTCACTATCGAAATTTTCTGAAGCCTCTCTTATTAGTGAAGCTAAGAATAAAATGTCAAGTTCAAGTTCAACATCTGTTCTTCCATCTTTTCAAGACTTGAATCATAGAAGGAGTGTTTGTCATGAAGCTGATGCTGATGAGAAGATAGTGGTATATAGTGAGCTCCTTGATGATGATGATGTCATGGTAGGATATGCGAATTTGTATGGGGAAATTGAGGAAACTGGTTCAAAAACTTTTCAGGTTTTGTTACTTTCCTATCTAAACCATCTTTATAAGTCTAAACTCCTTTATAGACATGCACAATTCACATGACCATGGTAATTTTGCTTAGGTGCAAATAAAAGTTTCCTTAACTATATGTCACAAACTTAACCTTACAATTGTTTTATTCATTTTAAGATTATCGTAACTCTAGTCGCGGCAACTCTTATAGAAATCTAGGTCATATATTTTGTCACCACATAACATTGTAGCATCAATTGTCAACAATATTTAGTTCCATTTCAAGAAGCTAATTGAATCATTTATCATGTCATAGGAACCATTGAATGCAAAATCAAGAGGCATGTCTCCCCTTCGGTTGTCTAGTCCTATAGAAGATGTATCTTCCCATTCTAGTCACTTCGAGAGACTTGATGCTCGATTGCAAGGTAAATTCTAAACTTTTTTTATATTTTTTTCTATATTTTTTACAACCTAATCTAATATTTCGTAAGCTAATGTAGTTCTATGTTCTATTAACATGTATAAAAATTTCTATCATGCATTAATCAACCATGCAATATAGTGAGATTAACACATAATTTAGGAAATAAATGTTACGATACAACAACACAACGTGTTTACAAACGATCGGTAAATTACTTAAAGAAGACCTAAGTTTAACAAATGTATAACAAGTTAAAGTTAAGGTTCTACAACTTGGTTGAAATATCTAGTGATAGATTGTGACTTAAACTAAGAGAATAAAAACAATGAGGGAGTATGTACTAATATAGGAAAAATAAAAACTAGGGACAAGGGCAATGCCTATGATTTATAAATTAAAATTTCAAACTTATTTCCAACGGGATGAGGGTCGTCGGTTTTATTTATTTTTTCTTATGAAATGTAAGTTTTATAACGAGTCATAACTCTTTTAATTAACTAATTTCGTGGATTCAAGTCCGTAATAATATATTTGTTTTATTAGATTTTTCACTAGTGACATTGTAGTAGAACAACTCACTCTCATTCAAATTATTCATTTAGTCCCAAAAACTTATTTCCGACGAACATTATTTAATGCGTTTTTTTTCTTTTTCAATATCAATGATGTTAGTGGTGTTTGAGATTGCTTTATTTGAAATGCTTATTGATTATTGCAGTTTAACACCGATAATAAGGAGTTTTAAGTGTTTGGATATGAAGATTTCATAAGCACTTATTGACTTAAATAAAAAAGTTTTTGATAAGTTACTTCATTTTTACTTATCAACTTATTTAATGAGTTTTCGATAAGTTATTTTCTTATTACACATATAAACACAATTTCTCAAAAATTAAAAAATAATTTATCATCTTATTACATTTTAATACTAAATAAGTTAATCCAAACACTTTTTTTGACATATAAGATAAGCTAAGTACTAACCCAAGCACTCATTTCATGTGCTATGTGTTAGGTTGTCCTTTTCCCTTTCCTCTTTTCCATGTGTCAACCATTTATTGGTTGGATTCTTTTATTTTTTTGAACAAACTTATTTGATTATATATTAGACTTTATTTTCATTAAAAAAAACCTCAAGTCTTCTAGTTTTTTTCCATCTAATTTCAATGTTTACAAATTTTCATATACAATCCCAAAATTCGAAATCTTAATGGTTTATTTTTGTTTTGGAATGAAACATATTCTTCATATTTCCTATAATCTTAAAAATAAAAAATGTTTCTAAATAACATTTTTTGAAATGAAAGGTCGAGTTTAGTTGGGTTGCAAATACAATAAAAAAAATTAAAATAGTTTATTAATAAAAGACCTCATTAGGTTTAGTCTTGAATAAAAGTTTGCATTTAAGTGCTATATGGATAAAGAGACGAACGCGTAAATGATGTCTATACGCAAAACACACTTTCTTTTTTGGACCGAATAATCAATGAATGTGAGTAAATGACCAATTCGCCCTTCTAAGTTCATACATACACATTCAAAAACCTAAATGGTATCACTCAACATGCAATGTAAAGTGGTTCAAGATTTTCTTTATGCACCTCAATCAACCCCACTAATCCATTTTTATTTCATCATTTTTCCAACCATTTTCAGATATCAAGAAACAACTTCATATCCTAAAAATCGAGTCTCTATCAACTCCTACACAGCCCACACATACCAAAAAACGCAATCTAGCGGATGCGTCCACAGAGCCAGTTACATGGGAATCTTCATTCTCAGCACATATCCTACAATCTTCCGATATTTACGAAACTGCCCCTGACACCATCCACCACCCTAGAGATCCAAGGTTATTCTATCGTATCGAAAAGTGTTTTTTCAAAGGGTCGGTATTGTCAAAATCCGAAAAGCACCTGCTTTATGACTATATAGAACACACATTCATTAAAATCTCAAAGTCAATGGTAGCACAAGGGGAAAGTCAACTGATGCTTTCGGAATTAAGCATTGAAGATCAGGTGGTTAAGGTGGTTGAAGAGATTGATATAGAAGAAGGTGAAAATTTTGTTGTAAATAATTATGACAAGGATCCTGAGTGGCTTGAAAAGAACCAAATCAACAATTTAGGTAAGCTGCTTTCGGAATTAGTATTGACTGATTTAATACTAGAGGTTATAGAAAACTAGAAACAATGAAAGTTAAAGTTAGAGAAGGAAAGATCCTTTTTTCTAGAGCTAAAATTACCAAATCAAAAGCAATCTTTCTGTAGACTTTTAGTTACTCTGGATTTGGTTTTATTAGCTCCAGAAAAGAGCAGAAAGTTTAGATTACATTTAGATCAGTAAACTCATGAACTAACTTGGGTTTTTGGATTTTTATGGATTTTATGGATTTTTAGTCGATATATCTTGAAAGGTTTTGTCAGATTTTATGCCCGTTCCTAACCGATATACTACATCTTCTTGTTTTGGTATGGTGTATAATTTTATGTCCATTTCAATTTTAAATCTTGTATTGTTTTATGTCAATGTTTCACAATTAAAACTTTAAGTTCTTATTGGTTTTATGTCAACGTTTAGCAATTAAAACTTTAAGCTCTTATTTGTTTATTTATTTATTTATAGAAAGACAAAAACACTTCATATCATATTCATAAGAGAAAAAGACTTACTAGAGTAATCATCTTTGTCACTTTATTCACATTTAGAAAACTTTTTTTTGGTACACATTTGACAATTTAACTTGTTAAATTTGTTCACATATTACCATTGCCACCGGCTATAGGTGACAATGGTAATATGTGAACACATTTAAAAAGGTAAATGATCAAATGTATACAAAAAAGAAAGTTCTCTAAATGTGAACAAAACGAAAAGTTAATTACTCTGATAAGTCAGTTTCCCCACTTTTAATAGTGATTTTATTTTTCATATTTGTTTGTATTATCTTTTTTAAACGTTATTTTTAAAGTATCCATAATGTCCTAAATATTAATTAAATTTTGATCAATTGTAAACTTTACTTTTTAATTAATAAATATGTTTTTGTTATGTGAAATATTTTTATATAACCTCTTATATTTTTTCTTTTGTTTTTAAGCATATAAGATATTTTTAAAATAAATAGTATCTAACAATAAAATTAAATATATAACAATAAGTATGAAATGTCTTTTAAAATAATAAAAAGAAAATATTATGTAACAAATAAAAAGCAAAAAAAAATTATATGATGTAAATGTTTAAAATTATTACAACCTTTTAATACTTTTTAATTAGAAGTTTAAATACTTTTAATTTTTTAATACACCGTTTTAAACTAGTATTTAATGAACGTATTTTAAATTGTTATAAAAAAGTATTAAATTGCATACAAAATCTGTGAAACATTTTAAAAATGTTGTAAAAGAAAGTTTAGAAATAATTGTATGAAAGTTTTACAAAAAACTATATGAAAATGTAAAAGAAAAAGTTAAAAACTTGTAAGATAATTTTAAAACATATATAAAATATTTGGTTTAAAAGCACTTGTATTAAAATTATATGAAAATATAAAAAAAAAAAAGTTAAAAAAAATTATAAGCAAAGTTTAAAACATTATATTAGAAAAACCTATAGGAAAAAAATATCATAAAAATGTTGTAAGAAATTATAAAAAGTTTTAAGAAATTTGTGAAAATAATGTTCACATTTAAGCAACTTTTTTTTGTACGTATTTGACCATTTAACTTGTTGATTGTGTTCACATATTATCATTGTCGTTTGTTATAGCATGTGATAATGGTAATATGTGAACATATTTAACAAGTTAAAGGTTCAAATGTGTATAAAAAAAGAAGTTGCCTAAACGTGAACAAGACGAAAAGATAATTAACCTGAGAAGTCATTTTCCTTATTCATAAACTACTCTTTTTGTCTAGAACAAAAATTGAACCCTCAGCCACTGACCACTAAGGGGATAGTTTCCATTGATACCTGATGCCTCTAACCACAAACCTTTCTAATATTAAAGCTTTAAGACTATCCCTATTGGGCATTGATTCTGCTCACTAAGACTACCACCATCGGTGGTTTGTATAGAGCGAGTTGCTCGCCTTTTTTCATTAAAAAAATTGCTACATTAGACCGTCTGGTATGCAGACCACAAAATGGATTGTGGTCTAGGTGGCCACCACCGTGGTTAGTGCACACCACCCCGGACCTTAGTGGTTCTTAGTGGTTGTTGTTCTTTGTGGTGGGGAGAACGGAAGAGCACGCCTAATCAGATTTCTTCTTCTCATTTTTTCTCTCTTCTTGTCTCTATCTCTCTCTACAATAATATATATATATATATATATATATATATATATATATATATATTATTTAAAATAAAAAAAATAAGAGATATAGTGGTGGTTAGTGGTGATGATGTGGCACCCACCACTATAGTGGTTAGTGGGGGGTATAACGGATGGCCTTATTGGATGTCTAGGCCATCCCATCGATCCAGTTCACAAGAGATCATCAACTTTTCTTTCGGCATGTGTGTTTATCATTGAATGGCTATATATATATATATATATATATATATATATATATATATATATATATATATATATATATATATATATATATATATATATATATATATATATATATATATATATTAAAATTCATGATTATTTTCTCTATATTGATATCGACATAGTTCATATTCCATTTCAACTCTTCATTTTTAAACTCTTTTGATTTCTTTGATACCATGAATCTAAATTTTGTTTTAAATCTTAACGATTTCAAAATAAAATATTTATTTTTAATATTTTTAGTAGTTTTTAGTAAAATAAAAATAAAAATAAATTGCATTTTTTAAATATAAATGGGTTTGGTTTGGGTTGTTGATGGGTGTGAAAAATTATATTGGGTTGGATTGTATAGGTAGAAGAGATATTAGTTTTTTAAAAATTCATTTTGAACTTTTTGCCGGTCCAAAATTTATATTTTGGCCTAGATTTCAAAACCTTTATAGGTGATCCAATTTTTAAAAATTACACTTTTGGTTTTGGTTTAGATTTTAAATTTTATTAAAAATTTGCTCCAAAATTTACATTTTTGGCTTAGATTTCAAAACTTTTTTACAAACTCATCCTAAATATAGTTTTTTACATCTTTTAATTTTTTTTAATATGTTTTTTTTTGCTTTATAAAATTATATTTGTAAAAAAAACATATTTTTACATAAAAACATTCTTTTTTCTTTATAATTTTTTTTAAAACATTGTTGTATGTTTTTTTTTATAAAAACAACATATGCAAACATGTATTTTGTAAAAAGAAATATACAGACAACTATTTTATAATAAATGCATTTGTATTCAAACACAGTTTTATAAAAAAATGTATACAAATACATATTTTAATAAAAATATATATAAACATGTTTTTATAAAAAAATGTACAAACACATATTTCATAGTAAATGTAGTTGTACATATTTATGTATCTATATGCACACAAATAGACGTTTATATTAAGGTGGGATTCGGTTCAGTTTATTGGTTCTTCGGTTTTTTCTCAAATGGGTTTTCTTGGTTAATCTCTAGACCAAAGCAAAAACCGAGTTCTAATTCCGTTTGAAAACCGAGGAAACCAAATATTAACTTAAAAAAATGAGTGTTGCAATTTCCCAAACATTTACAATGTTTTTAACATAAAAACTTAAAGTTAAAAACACAAAGATCTAAAGTTTCATACACAAAGATCCAAAGAATAAATGAGATAAAATGAGTTTTACTTTATAATTAATATTTTATTTAATATATAAGATATAAGATTTATTCTTTTAATTAATTAATTTATGAAATTCGGTTTGGTTTGTTTTAAACTTCATGAGACCGAAATTCGAACCAAAAACCAAATTCACAATTTGATTTGGTCTCGGACCAAACCAAAAACCGAATTCGAATATGGTTCGGGCTGAAATCAATTTCGATTTGATTAGGTTTTCAGGATTTTCGGTTCCGGACCAAATAATTCTCACCCCTACTTTTGTGTATGTGTATATATTTTATAAAAAACGTGTTTTAATACAATTTTTTTATAAACATCTTTTTATAGTAAATACATTTGTATACAAAACACGTTTTTTATAAAAAAAAATGTATACAAACTCATGTTTTATAAAAATATATACAAACACGTTTTTATAAAAAAAAATATTTACAAACAAGCTTTTATAAAAAATAATATACAAAGATATATTTCATAGTAAACGTATTTCATATACAAACACACATAGGTGTTTTGTACAATTTTTATTTATAAAAATGTGTTTGTATATATTTTTATAAAACATGTGTTCTTATGCATTCTTTTTTATAAAAAACGTGTTTGTATACGAATGTATTTATTATAAAATATGTGTTTATAAAAAATGTATACAAATATGTTTTTATAAAAAAATATATAAAAACCTATTTATACGCATATGAACACACACACACACACACACACACATATATATATATATATATATATATATATATATATATATATATATATATATATATATATAACAGATATTTACATATTTATGCACTTAATAAATACATAATTTTCTAAATAGGTATTTCACATTCAAAAATGTTTTTAAAAAAAGTTTTTATATAGAAGAAGTAGGTTTTTTTTCTACGAAAATATGTTTTTTTTGGTATAAATATGATTTAGAGCATTTCTCATGGGGTTTTTTTTATAGCTTATTACTATTTGGTTGAGTGGTCAAAACAATTTAATGTCATTGGAATAGATGACTCTTTTGTTTATTTTTATTAACCACTCAACCCTTTCTCTTTAATAATATTACACTTTATCCCTTTCTCTAACCCTTTCTCTTTGAACACTCTAACCCTTTCTAACCCTTTCTCTTTAATAATATTACACTTTATCCCCATGATTTAATTTTAAGTATTTTTTTTATCTAAAGTTTATAGATAATAAATAATATAATATATAAATATATACTATAGTAACATAAGAATCATTTGTACGTGAATGAATGTTATATTAAAATACGACATGTTTAAATAATAATTAATTAAATAAGAGGATTTTATATAACATTTTAGATAGATAAGGATAAAGTAGTTAAATTAATAAAAAAAAAAAGTTTAAGCATTCGGAAAACAATTTAATTAGATGTCAACATATCCAAATAGTGAGGTGACAAATTATTTTGACATATCATATATGTTTACCATTGGAGATGCTCTTATAAAGCAAAATAACATATTCGAAACAAAAATTTGAGAAGAAAATATGTAAAAAAAACTAAATTTAGGATGAATTTGTAACAAAATTTTGAAATCTAGGCCAAAAGTGTAAATTTTGGACCAAATCTGTAATAAAACTTTAAAGTTGGGCCAAAAGTGTAAATTTTAGACCACATTTGTAATAAATCATAATATCTGGGGTAAAGTGTAATTTTTACAAGTTGGATGACCTGTTGACATGGTAAAAGGGTCAAAATGAATAAATTTCTCGGTTTTTAGGACTTAATTAACTAAAAAAAAGACAAGGACTAAATCAATTTTGAGAACTAAACATAAGGACTTTTTAGTAGATTTCTCTTAATTATTGGGCAAATGTCATATTAGCCCATCGAACTTTTTATGTTTGTTTTAAAAGGTCATTCAACTTTTTTTGTACATTAAGGGAATGCATTCTTGTTTAACCTGTTAAAAAAGTCACTTAACCCACTATAACATGTTATACATACTTATAAAGCTAGCATTTTTTCTTGAATCTCATGCATTTGAAACCCCATTTTTTAACTTCCTTTCACCACATTCATTTGAAACTCCCATGACTTTTCAATTTCTTTACAATAATATTATAAATAAGTTAAATAATGTTCTATAAACAAGAAAGGGTGTTTTAATAAAATGTCTTCGTCCCACATCGATGGTGAGAGTAAACAAGAGAATGTTTCATCTTCTATAAATAGGAAAGGTTGTGAAATGTTTCAAAGGGACCAAACTATGAGAACTTCCTCATGCCTACCTTTGTAGGATTTTGAAGGGTATTATTTGGTGAGATTCCAGTTAACTTTTAGAATTCCAAAAATGGTTTTGCACCGAAATTTTTCAGGTTTAAACCGTGTTTCAGTTAGAAAAAAAAATTATGTAGTTGAGTATATTAAGTTGAACCGGAGCTGGATCAATTTGGACCGATAAAGGAAGCATTTTCCTTTCACAACAAATATTTGAAACTCCCACGATTTTTCAAATTATTTCTAATAATATTATAATAAGTTACATAATTTTATATAAATATAAAAAAACATCTACCTAAACCTAAAATTAGAACTGTTTGAAAAAATCACTTTGATTCAAAAGAAAGAAATATATACAAACCGGGTTTCACTAGAAAAAAATATGTAGTTTGGTATATTTAGTTGAATTGGTCAGAGTTTGATCCATTTGGACCATAAAAAAAGCATTTTCCTTTCACTACATACATTTGAAACTCCCATGATTTTTCAAATTGTTTCCAATGATATTTTAAAAAAAGTTACATAATGTTATATAAATATAAAAAAAACATCTACCTAAACATAAAATTGTAATTGTTTGAAAATTCGATTTGATCAAAAGCACGAAATATATGCGCAGATTATATTTTATAAATGAATTCTTTTTGTAATGAACTTTTGAATCTTGAAAATACATATAAACAAACTTTCTATATTAAGTACCTAACTGAATTTATGATTTTAGAATTGAACAAAAAGTTATTTAATAAAAACTTACTTTTTTGGATAACTACTTACGAGATTATAGAAAAATGGAACTATTGAACAATAAAGAAAAGGTAAACAAGAGAAAGTGTGTTTTACTAAATAAGTAAAATAATGTTTTATTAACAAGAAATCGCATTTTATTACAATGTCTTCATCCCACATCGATGGTGAGAGTAAACAAGAGAACATTTTCTCTTCTATAAATAGGAAAAGTTGTGAAATGTTTCAAAGGGACCAAACCATGAGAACTTCCTTATGCATACCTTTTTAGGATGTTGAGAGTATTGTTTGGTGAGATTGTCTTTATTGGCAACTGTCCATTTAAGTTTTAGAATCCCGAAAATGGTTTTGAACAGATTTTTGTAGGTTCAAACAGAGTTTAAGTTGAAAAACCATTATGTAGTTTGGTATATTGAGTTGAATCGGTATGAGTTTTATCAGTTTGGACCGATAAAGGAAGCATTTTCCTTTCAGCACATACATTTGAAACTCCCATGATTTTTCAAATTGTTTCTAATAATAATATAAATAATTTACCTAAACATAAAATTATAATTGTTTGAAAATAAATTTTATTCAAAAACACAAAATATATACAAACCGGGTTTCAATAGAGAAAACGTTATGTAGTTTGATATATTAATTTGAATCGGTCCGAGTTTGATCAATTTGGACCAATAAATGAAGCATTTTCATTTCACCACATACATTTGAAACTCCCATGATTATTCAAATTGTTTATAATAATATTATAAGTTACATAATGTTATATAAATATAAAAAAATCTACCTAAACATAAAATTATAATTGTTTGAAAAATCATTGTGATTCAAAAACACGAAATATATACTTGATTGTATTTTATAAACGAATTCATTTTATAATGACATTTTGAATAATGAAAATACATATAAACAAACTTTCTATATTAAGTACCTAACTGAATTTATGATTTTAGGATTTAACAAAAAGTTATTCAATAAAAACTTAATTTTTTATAGCAACTTACGAGATTACTGAAAAATCGAAATATTGAACAATAAATTTTCTGGATAACGTTTTTTTATTGTTTAATATTTTATTTAACAAAATGAAATTATTGGCAAATAAAGAAATGAGTTTAATTAAAATGTCTTCATCCCACATTGATCGTGAGAGTAAACAAGAGAATGTATTCTCCTCTATAAATAGGAAAGGTTGTGAAATATTTCAAAAGGACTAAGCCATAAGATCTTCCGTGCATCTAACTTTGTAGGACGTTCAGTGTATTCTTTGGTGAGATTGTCTTTGTCGACAAGTGACCAATTAAATTTCAGAATATTGAAAATGATTTTGGACCGTATCTTTTAGATTTGGATCGAGTTTAATAAGGATCCGAGTGTCTTCTGGCTGAGTTAGGACAACTCGCTTCCATTGGAGGCCGAGTTTAAGTAACATGTCGAGTATTTGGTTGTGTTAGCCAAGTTTTACAACCCTGTATGTAATACAATTTAAAGTTTTAACCTTATTAAAGACGTCACTATTATCATATGTTCTACATAATTATGGTAATATTTATGATACAAAACATTTTTTTTACTATTTAAGATAAAAAGTTGTCTTTATTATCATATGTTGTACAAAATGATAAAATTGATAGATAAAAATATGTCTCTATTATTGTATTTTCTACATAATGATAATATTTAATATAAACATTTTAATTTAATACGAAATTATTATTTAATAGATAACAATAACGATTTATTTATTTTTAAAAATTAATTTTTTTTTTCTATTTTAATCATATAACTTTGTATATGCAAAACAACTTCAAGTTCCAACCTAAAACTCATTTTTTATATTTTTATGAAATTATTATTTAATTGTTAATAACAATGATTTAGTTATTTTTAATATAAAATATTTTTTTATATCCCACGCAACGCGCGGACATTCGCCTAGTTTTAATCTCATTGTAGCCTCATCTCCTCCAACCTCTTCTCGTAGTTATGTGTGTCCTCTATTGCATGTTACAAAATAGGAAAAAAAGGGATAACACTTCTAATCTAACCAAAGAGTAGCCTTCAGAAAATGTCCATTTGGTGTTAAACTCCCCATAATTGTTGGTAATTTTCTATAAGCAATCTTGATTTGATAGATGGTGCGAAGTTGGAGTTGAGATCACTAACATCGACGATAGAATCTGGTAGGTGTCTGTGGCGGAGGTCGGCGACACGAATATAGGAGTGGTCCTTCTAGGAGAAGGTTCTATAAAAATGTAAGGAAGAGAAACCACAATTACAGATGAGTTCATCTTGACTACTTAAACACCATATTGTGGTGGAGGTATGGTGGTTTGATGATGTCTGGTCATCCAAATCCATGTCAAATATGTTAAAATACATAGAAATTTTATAGAAGAAGATCATAAGTGGAGTATGGATAATAACCAACTGAATGATATGATTGCATTCTTTAATTGTTAAAGGTTTCTATACAAAAACACCCTATACAAATTCCAAATTTTAAATTGATGTTAATGCAGTCAAACAACCAAGAACAAGAAGAAATGTTGTAACACCGTAAAAATTAGAACAAATTTTTCACATTTGAAAAACTCATTTTTAACAAAACCATTCATTCATAAAATGTCATAACATCATGTTTTTGTTTCACAAAATGTCTCCCAAGATCAAAATACATCCAATCCCGTGTGTGTGTACAAATCAAGTCGGCGCCTTCCCGCGGTCATCACTGGTACCTGAAACACATAACACTGAACACTGTAAGCATAAGCTTAGTGAGTTCCCCAAAATACCACACTAATCACATAATAGCCACTCGAGGCTGTAACTCTGTTGACCCTCTGGTCAATGTGTCTCAGTGGGGCCCTCCAGCCCCAACTCTCTGTGGGCCCTCTGGCCCTAACTCTAGGGACCCGAAAGTCCCAACTCTGTAACTCTGGATCATGCATATCACATATCACAATAAATCACATCACATAATAACATGCAATCACACTGGCATATAACACTATAATACTCTGTCTCTTAACTCTATTACCACACTAGGTAAAGTATAGTGAGAAGACTCACCTCGGGTATCTCGGTAAATCTCTGACTCGGTAAACGCTGGCCTAGCCTCCGCCTAATCATATGAAATAAACACTCTATTTAATATAACTCTAAAAGGCTAGACTTTGTTCTCTTATGACACTCTCAGAAGGGTAAAAGACCATTTTACCCCTCTCATAGCTCAAAGGTACCACAATAGACCATACCCTAAAAGTCAACCAAAAGTCAACTCTCCGGGTTACGCTGCGCGTACCAGATGTGTACACTGAGCGTACCCGGCTGCACCTCAGAATCGGGGAGCGCCACCCAGTACGCGCCGCGTACTAGAAATTACGCCCGACGTACTCCCCTGCTTCAGCCCTTTAGCTCTTGAGGTCTTAAACAGTTAAGACCTACGTCCATATTTTAGATCTGACCCCTTCTAAGCCCCTTAATCCATAAAGTTGATGACTTTAAGCCTTTGCATGGCTGAACAAGTCACCAACTCTCACAATGATCCAACCTTCAACTCTAGAAGGCTAAATACACATGCATGACTCCAAAGTAACATCCAAGATGGAAACTTTATGGCTCTAAATCACTGATAACACTGAAAAGGGACAGATCTCGGACCATGGAGCACTTTACACTCATAAAGTCTCCACCTTTGGGGTTTTTAGCCCTAAAAAGGACACATACATCAACAACCAAAAGAAGAGGAAAGTTTTGAACTTTATACCTCCAAGTGTAGCCCTTTCCTCTGTAGATCTCAGATCCAAAATGGCACCTCAAGATTTAGCCTCCAAGAACTCCCTTCCTTCTTCTTCACTAAGTCACTAAAGCACCAAAAAGGTCAAATCAACACTCTCACACACCAAGGACGATGGGCTCTCTTTTAGGGTTTCACTCACTGATATGGAGGCTGAGAAATGAGCCATAACACCCTTTAAATAGTGCACAAGATGGATTAGGGTTTTTGCACCTGGTCCGGGTACGCCCGTCGTAACTCTAGGTACGCCCATCGTACCTTGGCGACTCCACGTCCAAATTAAGCGCATGAGTACGCGCAGCGTACCCCTCTGGTACGCCCAGCGTACTCACTTGCTACAATTCCTCCACTCAATGACTAAACATGACAAATCAACAAAGAACAAGGATGAAAAAAAATGCACCTGAATCTCGGGGTGTTACAATTCTCCCCCACTAGAACTAGACTTCGCCCTCGAAGTCTCATTCCTCGAACAACTCTGGATGCTTCCCTCGCATCTCCGAATCTGACTCCCAAGTCATCTCGGACCCCTTCCGATGTTGCCACTGAACCAAAACCAAAGGTACCTCCTTGTTCCTCAAAACCTTGATCTTACGATCTCTGATTGCCACCGGTCTCTTAGCATAATTCAGGCTCGCATCCACCTGAATATCCTCCAATGGTACCACTGCCGACTCATCGGCTATACACTTCCGCAATTGCGACACGTGGAAAGTGTCATGGATCTGACCTAACTCTGCAGGTATCTCCAACCGGTAGGCTACCCTGCCTACCCTTGCAATCACCCGAAAAGGACCGATATATCGGGGCCCCAACTTGCCCCTCTTTCTGAATCGGATCACTCCTTTCCAAGGAGAGACCTTCAGGAGAACAAAGTCGCCGACCTGGAACTCGAGCTCGGACCGGCGCCTATCCGCATAACTCTTCTGACGACTCTGAGCGGTCAATAACCTCTGCCTGATCTGCTGTATCTGCTCAGTCGTCTGCAGCACAATCTCGGTACTACCCATAACACGCTGCCCGACCTCTCCCCAGCAAATGGGGGTCCGACACCTCCTCCCATACAACAACTCAAAGGGTGGCATACCAATGCTCGAATGATGGCTGTTGTTGTAGGAAAACTCTGCCAAGGGCAAATACGTGTCCCAACTCCCCCCGAAATCCAACACACATGCTCGCCTGCCCGGAGCATGTCATCGAGCGTCTGAATCGTCCGCTCACTTTGTCCGTCAGTCTGGGGGTGATATGCGGTACTAAAATGCAGCCTAGTACCCAATTCCTCATGAAATTTCTTCCAGAATCAGGAAGTGAAACGCACATCTCGGTCTGAGACAATCGAGATCGGCACTCCATGCCTCGACACCACTTCTCTCACGTACATCTCTGCCAACTTCTCTACGGATGAGTTCTCACTGATAGCAAGGAAGTGGGCGCTCTTTGTCAACCTGTCCACAATCACCCAAATTGCACCGACTCCCCTAGCAGTCCTTGCCAATTTGGTGATAAAATCCATGGTAATCTGTTCCCACTTCCATTCGGAACCTCCAACGGCTACAACTTACCATGCGGTCTCTGGTGTTCGGCCTTAACCCTACGACAGGTTAAGCACCTCTCAACAAACCACGCGACATCCCTCGTCATACAGGGCCACCAATACTCCCTTTTCAGGTCTAAATACATCTTAGTGGCCCCAGGATGGATCGAGAACTTCGACCGATGAGCCTCTTCCATCAAAATGGTACGCGTCCCTCCCACAAACGGTACCCAGATACGCCCCTGAAATGTCATAAGCCCCCGGCTATCGGTGACGAACTCCGATACTAACCCAATAACTCGCTCTCTCTTCTGACTCTCAGGCTGCACAACCTCAGCCTATGCCCCACAAATAGTGTCCAACACCGGAGCTATCACGGTCAGTCTCAAACATACATCTCGCAATGGGGTGCTCTCCGCCCTGCGGCTCAGTGCATCGGCTACCACATTAGCCTTGCCCGGGTGGTACAGGATCTCAAAATCATAATCCTTGACCACGTCCAACCACCTCCTTTGTCGCATGTTTAGGTTCGGCTGATCCATCAAATACTACAGGCTATTGTGGTCCGTGTATATCGTACACTGAACCCCGTACAAATAGTGATGCCAAATCTTGAGGGAGAACACCACTGCCCCCAACTCTAGATCGTGGGTGGGATACCTCGTCTCATAAGGCTTCAGCTGCCTCGATGCGTATGCTATCACATGCCCTCTCTTCATCAGCACCGCTCCCAACCCCAAGATCGATGCATCACAATACACCACAAAGTCCTCCATCCCCTCTGGGAGGGCTAACACTGGGGCTTCACATAGCCTTTGGCGAAGCGTCTCAAAGGAGGTCTGCTGCTCTGGTCCCCATGAAAAAGTGACACCCTTCCGGGTTAACCTGGTGAATGGCACGACGATCTTGGAGAAATCCCTGATAAATCTCCGATAATAGCCTGCCAACCCCAAGAAACTCCTGATCTCGGAGGGTGACCTCGGCACCTCCCAAATCATCACTGCCTCCACTTTGGTCGGGTCAACCAAAATCCCCTTCTGGTTAACGAGGTGCCCTAGGAAATGGACCTCTCGCAACCAGAAATCACACTTGGAGAATTTGGCGTAAAGCCTCTCCGATCTCAGAACTCCGAGGATTTCCCTCAAATGCTCCTCATGCTGCTCTCTAGATCTCGAATACACCAAAATATCATCGATGAACACGATCACTGATCGATCCAACATCGGCCTGCACACTCAGTTCATGAGGTCCATGAACACTGTGGGGGCATTGGTGAGTCCGAAATGCATCACCACAAACTCGTAATGCCCATAACGAGTCCTGAACGTTGTCTTCTGGATGTCCTCATCTCGCACCCTTACCTGATGATACCCCGACCTCAAATCGATCTTAGAGAACCAAGATGCTCCCTGCAACTGATCGAACAAATCATCGATCCTCGGCAACGGGTAACGGTTCTTGACCGTCGGCTTGTTCAACTCCCGGTAATCAATGCACATCCGGTGTGAACCATCCTTCTTCTTGACAAAAAGGATAGACGCTCCCCACGGCGAGCTTCTCGGCCGAATAAACCCCTTTCCGAACAGCTCCTGAAGCTGCGAGGATAACTCTTGCATCTCTGGAGGTGCAAGGCGATAGGGCACCTTGGCAATAGGCGCGGCCCCCTGGAACCAAATCGATACTGAACTCCACTTGCCTCAAGGGAGGCACACCCATCAACTCCTCTAGAAATACGTCCGGGACCTCACGCACTATCGGAACCTCCTCAACTGACCTCGGTCTCTCTGAATCAACCCGCGTATCCATCACATACGCCACAAAGCCCTTACAACCCTGCTGTAGACACTGCCTCACTCTATCGGCCAAAAAAAATGCTGACCCAGAACGTGTACCCTCGCTGTACACCGTAAGAACTCCCCCACTAGGGTCTCGTATGGTCGCCAGCTGTCGCTCGCAGTCGATAACCGCACCGAATCTGCTCAACCAATCCATGCCTACAATGACACAGACATCACCAATCGCAATAGGAACCAAATCAATCGGGAACTCAACACCGAAAATCTCAAATACGCACCCTCGGATCACCTCTGTGGCATATATCACCCTCTCGTCAGCTATGGAAACTCTCAGAGGCCGACTCAATGCCTCACGACTAACACTAATATGCTGACTAAAAGCCAAAGATACAAAAGACCGACTCGCACCCGAGTCAAATAACACCAAGGCAGGTACATAATTCACAAGAAAAGTACCTACGCATAACATAATATAAGCACAATATCTCAACATCAAAATAAATACACGAAAGAATACATACCAGCCACGACATCGGCAGCTGCGCGGATCTCCTCCGCGGTCAACTGGAAGGCTCTCCCTCGTGCCTTCGGTGCCTCGGCCTTCACTGGCCGACTCTCGGTAGCTCTGATGGCAGCAGGGGCAGATCCCTGAGATGCTCCCTGTGCTGATCCCCGCAACTGCGGACACTCTGCCTTCCGGTGTCCGGTCTGGTTGCAGTGAAAACATACTGCAAACCCCTTGAGGTCTTAAACAGTTAAGACCTATGTCCATATTTTAGATCTGACCCCTTCTAAGCCCCTTAATCCATAAAGTTGATGACTTTAAGCCTTTGCATGGCTGAATAAGTCACCAACTCTCACAATGATCCAACCTTCAACTCTAGAAGGCTAAATACACATGCATGACTCCAAAGTAACATCCAAGATGGAAACTTTATGGCTCTAAATCACTGATAACACTGAAAAGGGACAGATCTCGGACCATGGAGCACTTTACACTCATAAAGTCTCCACCTTTGGGGTTTTTAGCCCTAAAAAGGACACATACATCAACAACCAAAAGAAGAGGAAAGTTTTGAACTTTATACCTCCAAGTGTAGCCCTTTCCTTTGTAGATCTCAGATCCAAAATGGCACCTCAAGCTTTAGCCTCCAAGAACTCCCTTCCTTCTTCTTCACTAAGTCACTAAAGCACCAAAAAGGTCAAATCAACACTCTCACACACCAAGGACGATGGGGCTCTCTTTTAGGGTTTCACTCACTGATATGGAGGCTGAGAAATGAGCCATGACACCCTTTAAATAGTGCACAAGATGGATTAGGGTTTTTGCACCTGGGTCGGGTACGCCCTGCGTAACTCTAGGTACGGCTAGCGTAACTTGGCGACTCCGCGTCCAAATTAAGCGCATGAGTATGCGCTGCGTACCCCTCTGGTACGCCCAACGTACTCACTTGCTACAATTCCTCCACTCAATGACTAAACATGACAAATCAACAAAGAACAAGGATGAAAAAAATGCACCTGAATCTCGGGGTGTTACAAATGTATCAACCCTTACGTGCCACGAGATTTAGGTGAACCGAGTAGGATAAAAGGGATGGCCATAAGAATCACCATTTGACAATCTGGATGGAGAAGTTAGGGAAGAATAGGAAGGAACAAAGGAAGTAAGGAATGAAGAATTCTCGAAAACCCATGATGGATCTTCAAAAACCCTTTTCGATAATTATTAGAGGGAAAGAAGGGTCTATGAAATAGAAGTTCACGATGATCTTGAAATGAAAGTGAAAAGAACTAGAGAGCTGATCAAGAATTGTAGATATTGTGACATCCCCAATTTCATGGCCAGAAAAGACTGATTTGTTTATGCTTTGTTTTTAAAATCAGAGTAATCGTTTAAAGAAAATTGTTGCGGAATTTGTCCCCAAAATAAAAAAATATGATAAGAATTTATCAAAGCATTTCTTAAAGAAAAGTATTTTCATTATATAACAAAATCTCGGGATGTCATGTTTCGATACAGACACATAAGCATAAACAGAACTTACAATTATTTACACTAATGATTTACATCTCCTTTATTCTCTCAGTGAATTATGTCTTTGTATTGATACCTGTGATACAAAGAAAACTGAGTGGGTCAGGCTTGGGAGCCTGGTGAGCATATAGGGTTTTCAACCCACAATAATACATTTATTAAATACAATTATCAACAATCAACCCAAATACCCATCCCCATTATCTTCTTTATTTATTAAGGTTTTACCCTAAGAATCGATTATACTTTCTTCATTCATTCCTAAGGGTTTACCTAAGGAACTGGCACACAGTCCATTTGCTACCATGGTTTATACAACAAGCACTACGTCGCATAGTCACCAGGGTTCATACAATTGGCACTACGTCTCATAGTCACCAGAGTTTACACAATAGGCACTACGTCTCATAGTCACCTGGGTTTACACCAAAGGCACGAAGTCACATCGTCACCAAGGTTTATCAAATAGGCACAAAGTCGCATCGTCACCAATGCTTACTCAATAGGTACGAAGTCGCATCGTCACCAACTATTCCATCTATCCATGTTCTACCCAACATTTTTGTAGATATAAATACAAACACAATTTAAATCATTTAACACCCGTATAAAAACATCAATTCCAAATCCATCTCAAATAGATAATTAATATATAACACATAGCACGTATTTTATAAAATACTTCATATTTATGTGTAAGATGAAAGTGACTATACACTCACTTGATCAGAAGATGATCGGGCAGCACTACGGCTTGCAGAAGTAGTGTTTCTTCGTAGATCTGGAAGATCTTCACAAAAACCGGCTCCTCGCGGGCAGCGCTTCGGCTCGGGAATAACGCTCTTCGGGATCCTCCGGGCTTCGGATCTTGCTTCGGGGCTCGGAAATATTACCGGGGCTTCGGGGTATAAACGGCACGCAAAACAAGGCAAAAACTAGAGAGAAGAAAGAGTTTGAACAAGAGAAAATGGCTGATTTCGAGTTCTATTTATAGACTGAGGGTCTGGGATTACGCGGGGCGTAATCTCAAATTACGTGGAGCGTACTCGAGTTACGCAGGGCGTACTTTGACGTCATTGCGTGCGTCGACTGGTGGCACTCGAGTATTGGTCAGACAAGTTGCACCCCTTTGAGTACGCTGGGCATACTCAAATTACGCTGGGCGTAATTTGACTCGTCGAACTTCTAAATTGCGTAGCTTTCGCATATGAGCTCTGTTTTCGACGTTCTTTATATCCACGCGTAGGTGAGACTACGCTCTACAACTTTTGTTTAGACTCCGTTGGCTAATTTTAACTTTATTTTTATTATATTATTTTTAGTAGGCCGGGACTGGAAAACTCCGTTATAAATTCATAGCTTCTTCATCCGACGTCCGTTTTCGCCTATCTTTTTATCGTTTCACTACAATTGACGAGATCTTCGATTCTCATTTAGATTGTTTTGGCTAAAAACCGCTCGATCTCAAATCGAGTATTCGGGCTGCATACTGCTAAGCTGAAACTTAGAAAAATCATAACTTCCTCATACGAAGTCAGATTTGGACGTTCTTTTTATGCACGCTCACGGTTTAACGAACTCTACAACTTTCGTTTAGATCACTAAGGCTAAATATCGCTCTAACATAAATTCACTTTTTACGTCATTCCACGTCGTGCCGGTTCTGTCGCGAAACTTCGACAGGTCATAACTTCTTCGTTATAATTCGGATTTCGACGTTCTTTATATGTACGGAATCCTTGTAACATATACTATAACCTAGTTAAGATTATTCATTCTAAATAATCTTCTATCAGAAACTCATTTTTGACGCTTATCGTCCTTAAATTGACTAGCCCTGATCTACGGGCGTTACAGATATAGTGAATATACTTCAATGGAGGCGTAGTTGATGGTCAAATAGGGGTCAAGACACATATTTTACAAGTTTACCCGGTATAGGTCCCATAAGGATATTTTAAATCATGAAAACGAGAATTCATTCCCTTAATATACACAAAACAAAAAGTTGGGTAATATTTTGAAACAAGCATGACAAGTTCGATGAGCTAATATGACATTTACCCTTAGTTTTTTTTTTTATAGAAAGGTTAAGTTGGGTTGGGTTGTTAATAGGGGTATCTAAGGTTTACCAAATTTCTTTTTTATTTTTATGATACATGTTAATTATTTAAATTATTTAATGGTTGGTTATATATATATATATATATATATATATATATATATATATATATATATATATATATATATTTGAATCAAAATTATTATCTTAAAAATCTTATCATTATCTCAATAATTTAAAAAAAATACTAAAATTCGTAAAATATTTTTCTTTATAAATAAATTATGATTTTGACATGTTTTATATTTAATCCTAGCTCATCATTTCTAATATATTTTGATTCCGTATTAGCCATTATGGATCATTCATATCTAAATTTCGTTTTAAATCTTGATGATTCTAAAGATTATCCAAACATTCAAAACTATAAAAACTCTTAGTTTTTATCAAATCTCTATGAATTATAAAACTATACAAACTTTAATTATATGACCAATATGATATAAGTTTGTAAGTTCACAATACACAAATTCATAACTTTCGAGATGATTTGATTTAGCATATACAGAAAACAAATTCGACATTGATGAATAATTATGTATGTTGCATCTTTCATATCTATAATGTATATTTCATGTTTTGATTGCAACTTGTTTTTATCTGGACAAAACTGCAAAAATGGTCCCTGTGGTATGCAAAATTTTGGGGTTTTAGTCAAAACAGTGACTTTTTTGGATTGGTGGTCCTTTTGAGCTAGTTTCATTGCGTTTTTTGTCCCTGTGAATAGTGAAATGACTGTAATACCCTTGGGGTATTTATTTTCCATTTTTAAATTCATTTTTTTCTAATTTAATAATTATTTATTCATTTTAATTATTAAAAAAATAAGAGGGCCCACCTCTCTCTCTCTCTCTCTCTCTCTCTCTTTCTCTCTCTCTCTCTCTCTCTCTCTCTCTCTTCATTTACAACCAAGAATCCCTATCGCCTTCATAGCCAAATCACTTCAAAATTCCCTAAATCACATTCATATCGGGTTGAAGATGGTGGCCCTGATCAAAATTCCTAAATCACATTCAAAAAATACCTAAATCACATTCATATAAAAAATCCCTAAATCACATTCATTGCTTCAGTAATCCCACCATCAAAAATGGTGGCCTCGATCAAAATTGTGTAAGTAATCACCAAAGGTTTACAGTTATCCTCCAGTAGCTTATCCTCCAGTTGGCTAAATCGATTTGACGAAGGATCTGAAAACGGAGGATTTAAAACGTCTTTGAGCTCAAGAGAAAGAAGAAGTAGAAGAAAAGCACAGAAACAGAGTAATAAACCCTAGTTGTTTTCACTCCTTTAATTTCAATGTTAATTCCAAAAAGCTGCAATTGCTACTCCCATTGTTGTTCTGGAACGATTTTTTCGTGTTTATCTTGCTTCTATAAGACGAATTCTGACTGAAATTCGAAGCAAATATGTGCGATGTTGTTTAGAAAGATTACTAATTTCATGAACAGATTACGGAACAATTAGCTTGGAGAACGATATCCTCACCCTAAATGCAATTCGCACCTTCCTTCTGAGACAGAAGAAGCGTAGGAGCTGAAGGCGGTGACAAGCTCGAAGATGGTTGAAGCATCAAAGGTGATGGCAATATGGTTGCTCCGTTGCTTCTCTCGGCTGCTTTCCCCTTTTGTTGTCGGCTGTGGAGGTGGGTAGCACACGAAGTGAACGCAGGGTGTTTGGGCTATTTGATCGACGGGAAAGAAAATGAAGGAGGAAAGGAGTTGCAGAGGTGAGGGCAGCCACCAGTTCCTCTTCCCTTGCTGGTGGTATCCAAGAACGAGAGAGAGAGAGAGAGAGAGGTGGGTCCTCTATTATTTTTTTAATTGTTAAAATAAATAAATAAATATTAAGTTTAAAAAAAATGAAAGAAAAATGAAAAATAAATACCCCAAGGGTATTATAGTCATTTCAATTTTCGGAGGGACCATTTTCACATACAAACCACTCCAAAAGGACTACGAAACCAAAAAAGTCACTATTTGGACTAAAACCCCAAAATTTTGCATACCACAGGGACCATTTTTGCAATTTTGTCTTTTATCTGTTTTATATAAGTATGTGTTGTTGAATGTAAAATAACATTTTAACTAATTTTATTTTTAAAATAAATAAATTATTTGTGTCAAAATAAATTAATCAATTTTAATATTTGTAGTAGTTTTTTAAATAAAAATAAAAATATAAAATATTTATTAAATAAAAAAATTGTTAGAAGTATAAATATTTTTGGATTGTATAGAGAAAAGAGAAAAAAAATTAGTTTTTTTTAATAGAAAAATTGTGATGGATTGAATTGCTAAGACCAACTCCATACATATATTTCTAAAAATTTTAAATATGTTTTTTTAGAAGTATAAATAAATATCTTTATATATTTAGAAGTATAGATTTAGAAATATAAATACATATTTTTATGTTTATAGAAGTATAAATATATTGCTTTACATATAAACACACTTTTGATTGATATACTTCTAAATATGTAAAAATATGTATTTATACTTCTAGAAAACATAAAAGAATAAGTATTTATACTTCCAAAAATATATCTATACTTTATGTATTTTACTTCTAAAAACGTAATTTTACATTTTAAACATATAACAAGCAAAAAAATCTCGTATATACAGAAATGACTTTTTAAAAGAACTTAAATACAATGTTTATTTAAACATTTTTCGTAAATAAATACGTTTTTTTCTGCATAAATACGTATAATATGAAAAACATAAACTTAATTTTGCTTGATATTATGGTGAAGGATTATCTTATTAGAACATAAATATCCTTGGCAAGGTATGAATTTTTGACTCTAGGAAAGACATTGATTATCAGCTTCACAGAGTCATGATTCATGAATTCCGATTCTAGTTGCTTCTACCAATCAATCTTATGATTATAAGGTTGTGATGTCGGTTATTCAGCAGAAGGGATATATGAGATTTTTTTGGTGAATCCAATGGAGATTGAGAAGATGATTATAAGGCTTTTTGGGTCGACGACTTCATTTTTTTTCCATGGATGAGCTCTTTAAGATTTGTAACTACAACAAGTCTTGATTTGTTCGTGTTCAAACCTTTTTTTTCTTTTTTCGAGTGAAATTTTGGTTTTAGGGTTTAACATCAGACCAATAAAATGTGTACGGATCCATGTTTAAATGGAACAAGCTATAGAAACATCAGGTGTAACATCCCAAAAAACAAGGTAATTTTATTTTTATTTTTGAAACCAATCCAAAATCATACGTGTTTACATAACATAGTTTCCAAAAGTCATAAACATAAATAAGAGTATCCAAAAATCATAATCTCATAAGAATCTAGGATGATGTGCACGATCAGGCCTTCGCCTTTCCCCTATCCTCTGAAGTACCTGAAACTATAACAATCAAACTGTACACCAAAGCTTAGTGAGTTCCCCCAAAATACCACTACACAACATAACATATACAATCATGCATGCTAGGTCCAATAAGTCATCTGAATGGAATACCCTCAGGTCCACAACCATCAAGATGGATTACCCTAGACCCAATCAGTCATCAGACTGGAATGCCAATATACGACAGGTCCAATCAGTCATCAGACTGGAATACCATCGGGTCCACAACCATTAAGATGGATTACCTCTGAGCCCAAAGCATGAGTCTAGCTTGCTCCCGGGTTTGTTGGCCTCTGCACATAGTAGTATTGCCTTAACCCAACCTCACTATGTCGACATATACAACAGATAAAACATATAACAACAAAAAAATAATCTTGCAGATCTTAACAGATCACAACAACATAGAAACATCCTAAACCAAGATACACAACCTAATGGGATGATATTGGTGCATTCAACCTACAAGTATAGTGAGGAAACTCACCTTACAGTCTGGAATGTACTTGAACCAATCACAACTCCATCTGCTGACTCCACAAGTCACCTATACGACAAACATTGACCCATTCTCAAACTACTGCTCAAAATACCCAAAATGCCCCTAGTTCAAACTTGGTCGAACCCCAGGTCAAAGGTCAAAGTCAGGAAGTCAAAAATTCAAGGAAAGTCAAAGCAGATTGAGTACTCCCTGCGTACTTAGTCATTACGCTTGGCGTATTCACGACGCTTCCAATCCATGGGTTCTTAGCCCAATACGTGCAATGTACCCCTTGGTACGCCTAATGTATGCCGTCTGAACCCCTTTCTCTTTAAAATGTGCTTATTCCTTAATGGTTTTTCATCCAAAAATCAGATCTAGGCTGTCACATCCATAAAATTCATAAAAATTTAAAACTATTTCAAGCATCCAAAAACCATTACTTATTACAAAATATTTTCAAAATAGTTTCATATCAGAGTATCCCAGAAATCAAAATCATAAAATGTGAGGAGGTGCATGATCAAGCCTTCGCCTTCTCGCGATCATCCGAAGTCCTGAAATAAAATCCAAAACTTTAAGCCCGAAGCTTAGTGAGTTCCCCCAAAATACCGATACATAACAAAGAGCACACATAATAACAACATGTAATGGGTCCACAACTTACAGAATGGATTATCCCCGAGCCTACAGTATAATTCTAGCTTGCCTTACAGACCCACATATCACATCTGGCTTACTCCTGAGCCCACAACATAATTCTGGCTTGCTCTCAAGCCCACAACTTATGATTGGCTTGCCCCTTCAGTCCTAAAACTGGAATCTAAATGATCAGCCCTCAGTGCGAGTCTGGCATGCTCCCCTGGCCCTCAACTCGCATCTGGAATGCTTTGGAGTCCTCAATATGAGTCTGGCATGCTCTCCCTGGCCCTCAGCTCATATCTGGCATACTCTAGGGTTTGTTGGTTACCGCACGGAGTAGTACAACCTCAACCCTACCCACAAAACATTTCGACATGTAACAGGTAAACACACATATAGATAGTCAGACAATATCACAGGTAGTCCTAAAGACCTACCAGACTAGCATATAAAACTAGCATGCATAACTAACTTGTACTCAGCATAACAACAACTACCAGGATATCAATCCATTGGGCTGGCCTTGGTGCCTTCGACCCTTAAGTATAGTGAGGAAAACTCACCTCACAATGTTGAACTGAACTGAAAAGATCAAGCTCTTGAACCAAGGCTCCAAACTCAAACACCTACAACCACCATATGACCAATTCCATCAAGACCCAAATTACTAGAATACCCTCAGAAGTCAAACTTGGCCAACCCGGTCAAATTCAAAGTCAACAGTCCATGTTGACGCAACTCGTCGAGTGCAGCTAGTAACTCGAGTTTCTTCAGAACTCAAAAAACCGGGAAAACTCTAATTAACTCGTTGAGTTATCTCATCAACTCGCCGAGTTTATCCAGAATCCAAAAAGTAGGAAACCCCGACTCAACTCGTCGAGTTGGCTAAGCAACCCGTCGAGTTCCTTTAGCCTTTTCATATTCAGTCCTTTCCAGTCAAATCCAAGGCCCCAAACTATAGATCTAGTCCCTTAGGATTAAGATACCACATAAATTTGCTAACTTTACATCCATGCATGGCATCAAAGGAGTTAAAACACTAAAACTAAGCTTAATGAAATGTTTAGGGCATGGAGGAGGGCCAAGACTAGATAAAGTGGGCAACTTTATGTTCATGGAGGCCTAGAGGTGTCTAGATATGAAACCTCATCCTCTTGACAAGCTAAAATCTGAGAATGACTCCATTTTGCACCAAAAATGGCCATATACTTTCACAAGAGGAGATCTAAGCAATAAGAGATCAATATATCAACTTCATACCTCAAGATGGTTGCCAAAACATAGTAGATGTCAGATCTATAGCCTCCTCCTCACTCCAATCTCTTCAATCTTCGAGTTTCCTTCCAAAAGAGCACCAAAAGTTACCTTCCAAGCTTTCACACACACACACACACAAAGAGATATGAGGCACAAAGTAGGGTTTCTTTAGGCGATAAGGTGGTAAGGGAGGCTGGTGAGGGGACTTAAGGTCCTTTAAATAGGGTGCAAACCCTAAAAATTATGGTTTTCATACACAACCTCAACTCATCGAGTCGAGGTCTTCCAACTCGTCGAGTAGGTTCCATTAACCACGCGACCTTATTAGTTTCTACACGACGAGTTGGTGCCTCCAACTCGTCGAGTGGGTCTTATGTGATGTACAAAATCCTTAAAATTTCATACCTGAGAGTCGGGATGTTACATAGTGTAACATCCCAAAAATACAGGCCAAAAATTTCATTTTTAAATACGTCATTATAAAACCAACAGTATAATAAAACATCTGTAATATCATGTCATGTCAAAACCAAAGTAGAAATAATCAAACGTTTTATCATAAAACAATATCAGAGTGTAATCCTAAAGATCTCATGTGCGGAAAACCATAGTGTGATGCGCTGCGATCAAGCCAACTCCTTTCCTTTGAAAATGAAGTACCTGAAACCAAAACTGAAAACCGTAAGCACGAAGCTTAGTGAGTTCCCCCATCATACCACATACCATACAATCACATAACATACATATATTGTCAGGCATATCTGGGTGCCCGATCTACCCCTTCGGTTCTCTCGACCGGATACAGACTAGTCTATCTGGGAGCTGGCCTCCCCTGTGGTCCTCTCGATCGAATACTGACTAGCATATCTGGGTGCTGGTCTCCCCTTCGGTCCTCTCGACCGGATACTAACTAGCATATCTGGGAGCTGGCCTCCCCTTCGGTCCTCTCGACTAGATACTGGGGACTATTTCACCCCCTACTACTACCACATAACACATATATCACATAATCTATCTAGCATGGCTGGGCATGACCGCCCCTTTGGCCCTATCGACCGGTATTCTGGGGGACTATCTTCCCCTACTCTCACTAGCACATAGCATCATATCATACTAGCACAATAACATATCACAGGTAGTAGCAACCCTAGATGAATATCACAGAGACAAACATCTATCATACAATTCCTACTGGTGGGCTGGCATTGTGGCCGTAGACCCACCGCTACTGGAAGGTAACTCACCTCACACTGCTGAAGTCCCGTAGACTCAACCCCGTACTGCTCAAATCCTGCTGACTCAACCCCAGCTGCTAGATGACAGATTCACGATCTGTCAATATCAAAACATAACCCAATTAATAATTGGGTCCTAATGCATAACCATAAGCACTTACTTTGGATAATTACTACATTACCCCAAGCTTGGCTTATTCAAGGCCAAGGCCTAATCTGTAGGCCCAAAGTCAACTAGGAATCAACACCCTACATATGGCCCAATTTTCCAAATTGGGCCCAAGCCTATATATGGTCTTCTTCTAAGGCCCAATCATTATATAATCATTAAGGCCCAAACTATGGCCCATCTATGGCCTAATTTTTCCAAATTAGGCCCAAGCCCCTTACATGGGCCTTACCCTAGGCACATTAAATTATTCTAGTTCAATTGCTTGACTTTGGATGGCCCATTAATAACCCAACCATCAAGGCCCAATAGAAGGCCCAATAATAAACCCAAGTGAAATTAGGGTTTCTCATAAAATGATAATTAGGGTTAAGTTTCCTACTTAACCCATTAAGGACTTAATCCATTAAGTCTAATATTACTTTAGATTAATTTCCGCCATTGATTATTATTTAATATTCCAAGTTATTAAATAATTCTCGTGGGTGACCCGAATAATTCTCAAAATTAGGGTCTTATTGGCATTAGGGTTTTCTAAACCCTAATTAGTGTTTCCAACCCAATTACTAGCCCATTTAACAATTTGTTGGGCTTTTAGGTCACTGTGGGCCTTATTGGGCCCATTAGGGTCTCTTTGAGTCAATTAGGGTCCATTAGACCCATTAGCGTTTCCTTAAGCCCATTGATCACATGTTTGGGCTTTTATGTCCATTAGGGCTTCATTAGGCCCAATAGAGTTTTAGTCCCTTGTCCAAACATCCAAACCAAAACACAACATTAACGAGGCACACTGCCACCCGACACGGTGGCCGATGGCGGCACCCACCACCCTAAGGTGGTGGTTTTCAGTTTCTTTCCATTATTCATTTTTTTTGTTACATCTTACAATGCTAACACCCGAAATAATCACACACACACACACACACTAATACAAACATATATACATAGCAACTAATGGAAGCCGGTGGTGGCGAATGGCGGCAGCCACCATGGCTGGCGGCCATGGTGGGTATCTTTTCTGTTTTCTGGCCATCAAATACCATTTACAATTACACACACACACGATTCTAATCTGCTCAAGAGGTCCGACCACCCACCTGGTGGCTTATGGCGGCGGAAACAACTAAGTCTCGATGGCAGCCACCACCTCACGGTGGTGGCGGTGTTCTCTTTTTGGTTCCCAATCAAACAACTTCAACCCACACGAGTAGAAAGCACACGATTCCAATCCCAGTCGCAAGTCACGCACCCGCCTCGGTCACTTGGGTGGCATGTACCAGACAGTCGGAGAAAGGGACGACGAAAGGACGACCTTCAGAACAGCAACGACAACAGAATCATGGACTGAAACATAGCACCAATGATCGGGGATGAGGCTGAGACTTCGAGCGACATCAACGGCCTGAAGAACGTCCGCTAGGCCCTTACTATCGTCAGCAACGAAGCATCGGAGGAGCTGAACAACGTTCCACCATGATGGCAGGAGAATCGGCTGGTAGCGGTGCTCGTTTGGAGACGTGAGCGGTCGGAGAAACGCAAACAAGTGGCGACGAAGGCTGTGATTGCTCACATATGGCGGCTGAGATGTACACGAGAGGTGGTGAAGGCTGCTTTCCAACATTAACGCCTTGTTCCTGAGTTCCACTTAAGGAGAGAAATGCGAGGATACGGAGGGAAAGTGATGGGTGTCGAAGGAAAATCGTGTTCCCGAGTTTCATTAATGGAAGGAAAGTGAGGGGAGGGGAAGGATTTTGGAGTCATATTTTCCTTCCAAATTTTCCTCCCAAATTGGGCGGATTTGGGAAGAAAGTGAGGTGAAAGAAAATTTTAAGTTTTATTTTGTTTTTCCTCCTAACTTGGGAACACAAAAACTAAAAATTTTCCTTTGCTTTCCTTTCATTTCCTTCGAACTCGGGAACACAAAATAATAAGTATTTTCCTTCACCTCCCTTTCTTTCTGTCAAAATTTTCCTTCCATTTCCTTTAATGAATTTACAAAAAAACTCGGGAACAAGGCGTAAGGTTAGGGTTAAGAGGTGGCGGGTTTATATACCCGTTTCATACAACTTCAGCCCATAATGACGGATATGGCCCCTCCTTCTTCATTTTCTTTCAAATTTAGTCCTTAATTTACCAATTCAACCCCGTCTTCTGAAATCCCTAACAAACTAAGTCCCGTAAATTACCGAACAGTCCCCAATATCTTAATTATGACATATTCAGCCCCTCCAACTCATTTCTTTTAAAAAAATAATTCTCGGTAATTACCATAGAGCCCCTGTCTTCATAAATATTTATAAAATGAGTCCTTAACTCACGCTTTTAACCCTCGCCTTCTAAAAATGTGGCAATTAACTCCTCGAACCCATCACCCTGCATATATAATTATTTATTTTAAGGCTTCTATTCATTCATTAATTAATTTATTTATTTAATAAATAAACAGGGTTTTACACATAGGCCCAAAACATCTTTGTAAGTCATAAAGTTTCCACATAATGACTTTCCATGGCTAGAAATGGTTCAAAAGCTAAAACCCTAACTTATTATCCCATTAAGACATCATAACTCTTGATCGAAAGGGATAGAAGGACCAAGATCACATGTTTTTATGGATCTTAATACCTAAAATTGTTTGAAAGGATAACTCTTCTGGTTAGAGTAATCCATACTCATGAAAACCAAGCTTATGGGACCAAAAATGAACACAAACTCAAGGTTAACAAGATCAATGCAAATAACTTATTAAGTTTCACACTTTATACCTCCAAAGGATGCTTAGGGGTAAGACACTTCTGGATCCAAGATGCCTTAAGCTTCCAAGATGATTTCCCTTCCTTTTTCTTCCTTCAAGAACACCAAAAATGCACTTTCAAGCTCAATAGGCTCACACAAAGTATTAGGGTTTGCTAGGGACGAATTGGGAGATGGAGGTTCATGAGGGAAAAGGTCTTAAGAAGTTCATGATGCTTAAATAGGGTTCAAACCCTAAAAATTAGGGCTTACTCATTTTCTTTGTATGCCTTGTGTACTTGTGAGTATTCCCATCATACTCACATGAGGCACGAGCTTCATTAACGAGTCATGGGGACCAATTTGCAACAAATTTTCACTTTGGGTCAAAAATAGAAATTTACCTGAACAATGAGTGTTACATCGGGGTGAATGAGCTCCAACTAATTAAATTGAATATAATCAGGTTTTTAGGCTACCATAACTTTTTTGGTTCTCTTTTGCTCATGCTTTTAGTACGATAAGGTGAATTTGGCATCCTTTTCATTTTCTTGTTTGTGTTCTTCACAAAACTGTCTTTTTTAGAGAATAGAAAGGAAATATTTAAAGAGATCATATATGAAGAGTTTTTTAGTGAGTAAGAGAACTTTTGAGGATTGTTGAAGTAGATATGTAGAAAAGATTTGTAGAGAAGCTTAATCAAAAGAGGTGAACCCTTGAGGAATTTCGAGATGCTAAACTTTGACATGGATGAGCATAAATCTTTGAATGAATCTGTAAGACTCATCTCTTTGGAGAATAGATCTGTTGAGATCGTTTGAGGGAAACCTAAGTGAAATGATGAAAGTACCCTCACATGTTATGCATGTGACCACAGTTAACGTCTCCAATTTGACGGCGTGACTCAAAATGACCATTCATTAAAAGTTTTCAAACAACATGAATAATCTTTGAAGACAAAAAAGTTAAGGACTAACTTCGATTTTTTGGAAATCACATTGATCATTTTTGAAGATTTTCCTTCTTATAATAATAATTTTGTATATAAAAGATATATTGTGAAATACAATTACATATAAAAGCAATTAATTTCACTCTAAATTGATGTTTTATATTTTATAAATAGTTAAAAAAGATTTCTCCATTATCTAAAAAGTTATAAAATATAATAACTAGATACCATAAAATTTTAAAATATAATTGTGATAAAAATATTTATTTATATTTAAAAGATAAAAAGTTGTTTACATGATGTTTGAGAAAAATATTTATATTACTGAAGATTATAAGGATAAAAATAATTTATACTTATAGTATATATCATTTAATTTCATAAACTCATGGAATGAAAATAAATCACAGAACAAATTACATTTCCATTCTTTTGTGGCAATAAAATTTTGAACTTTTTCATTCCACTATAATTAAATATTTCACTTCTTTTTTGTTAGGCTCCGTACGATTCTCACACCATATGAACATCATAGAATCCAACTTATCACCATTAATCACCACATCACACCCATCTCATGTAATCCATATGAGAAGGATGTGGTGTTCACTATTGTAAAGAAGTGCAAGAAAAAACAATTAAAGAATAAAGAAAAGAAAAAGAAGAATGCCAACTAGTCGTGAATGAGAGTGAAGGTGGTCATGGGGCACCACACTCACACTATAGTGGCGGTATATATGTAGTGAGGCTCCACCTTAGCATGATGGGGCTTTTCACGAGACCCATGCCTACCCATTGGCCTTGATGCATACCGATACATCTCTTGAAATATGACTGACTTTATGAAAATTCTTTTTGTATGATATGATTTTTTTTAAAGATAACTAGCAATTGCGTTGTCCCTGCTCAATGAGGATGCAAGTAAGGGTTTGCGTGTGTATGGTCTGGTCGCTCGGGAAAAGGGGTGGAGCAGTTGTATTTGTGATAGATGTAAGCACTCTGTAATTTTTTTTTTAAATATATAAATTGTTTCTGTAAAATAATACACAATAACTTTTAGTGTAAATTACCGGAAAGATTTTTATTTGTCTATTTTCTATATAGGGGACAAAACTGAAGACATACAAAAATCTTAAACATAAGGACTCTTATATGGACCTTTTCTATTAATTACAAAATTGTAGGGGCTAATTGTGCCAATGTCCAAAAGATCTATGACAAAACTCTTAAAGTGGAAAAATGTAATGTTCATAAGGACTTTCTAGTTAATATATAGTATACTTTCTAGTTAATATACATTATAGATTTAAGTATTTGTGTAATTATTTTAAACACATGGATCGTTTTTATAAAAATAATACAAAATGATATTTTCTATAAATTAGGGAAACAACTTATTTATTTATTTTTTATACAAGGACCAAAGCTGCCAACATATGGAAGTTTTAAACATAAGATTTTTTTTTTTTTTTTGTAATAAAACCTTACAATGATCTTTTTGGTAATTTAAAAAATTGGAACGACAATATATATAGTCATAAGGACTATAACTATATAGTATAATATATACTATAACATATTTAAATTTTAAACATAAGGGCTCTATAAAATACAAACTGATTTAGAAAAAAAAAACTTTTCATAAGACTTTCTAATATATAGTTAGGTTCAAATGTTTTCACTATCTATTGTGTGCCCGTATGATTCATTCTGGACCAATCATTTTAATTATTTTAAGAAAGTAATTAATGCATATTAAATGCTGAAAATGTAATTAATACCTATTATATCTTCAACATGTAATATGCATTAATTACTTTCTTAAAATAACTACAATGATTGGTCCAGAATGAATCATACGGACACACAATAGATAGTGAAAACAAAATAACCTAACCCTATATATATATATATATATATATATATATATATATATATATATATATATATATATATATATACCTCTTCTAATAAATGAAACCTAAAAAGGATACGCGTTAGTTTTTAAAATGTCTTTTTGACATGATATTTTTCTAGGATTTTAATTATTTTTTTTGTAACAAATCAAATTCAATTTAAAATTTGAAAATACAAAATCATATCCTAATAACCTAATAGTATGATGTTCCATTTTTTTCCACGAACAATGGGGTATATATTCATTCCAACTCTATGCAAAACTCCAAAACATATAAAAAGTGCTATAAATCTTCGCTTTAACTCTCAATTTGAGTTCTGTCTACACAATAACACAAAAGTCTTTTACGTCAACTTGATAATTTAGTCTCCACATTTTTAAACAAATTGACAAATATATTATATGTACTGAGACAAAATAAGTAAAAACAAAAAACAAATAATTAATAACGAATCGTAGGTTTATCCTAAAAAAATTCATTATCATTTTCCTTATCCTTATTATTTATTAAGGTGAAATATTTTACCAAATTCTAAAATTAACATCCTTAAAACTGAAAATAATACGTTTTAAAACCGAGGTAACCGACCCAATACTTTACATGATAAACATTAACAGCATGTGACGTAAAATAGAAAAATATTGCGACTTAACTCATAAAGGATGGTGTAGAATATTTATTCCAAACAAAAATTCTATCAAAATATATTCTATTTCGTGAGGTGTGATGGCTCAATTGGAGAAGATGATGATATTGTTACTGGAGTCAACAGTTTCGCGTTTTTGACCTTTAGCACGCTGGTCAGAACTGCCAGCGGCGTCACATCTCCGACCACCGTCACCTTCTTGGCCGCAAATTCAATTTTGAACGAAGTTACCCCTGAAATATATGAATTTTTCCTTAAGAAAATAAAAAAAGTTGTTATATTTTATCAATAATAAGTATACTACCTTCGATTTTGGAGATATGTTTCTTCATTTTTCTTTCGCAACCCCTGCAGTGCAGTGAGACCTCCAAGACAACTACCTGATCGGAAGAGGAAGGGGGTGGTGGGGGTGAAGATAGTTTATGGACGGAAGAAATTAGTGTTGGTTGATCATGGTGTTTCTTGTCTGAAGCTTTGCGATTATGAAGCTTTAGCGATTCATGAGGTGGTGGCGGAGACGGCGGTGGTTTAGGAGGAGAAGAGGTCGGTGAATCATCATCAAGGTTAAGAAAGCTAAGAGCTTCATAAGGTGGCGGCGACGGTGGTGGTTGTTGTGTAGGTGGAGGAGAGCAGAGTAAATCATCGTCTTTCTTCAAAGACTTTCTGTATTGAAATTTGAGTGGTTCAAGTGGCGGTGATGGTGGTGGCGGCAGAACATCGTGAAAATCCGACGAGAAATTAAACGTGGGTCTGTCACTCAACAAGCACCTTGAAGAACTTGCTGGGCTGATAGAATCACCATCACCATCACCATAAGCAAACGCAATACTCTTTCTTTTCTGATCACCGGCTTCCGCATCTGGCTTCAGGTTTTGGTGGTGGTTGTCCACGGTGGTGGAGGCGGGACTAGATGGAAAGATACGTCCTTGACCGAGTCTTTTTTCATCTCTAATGATGGGGTTGTGACGGTCTATTGCTCGGCCGCTGCCACCATGGGCGATGGAGGAGGAAGGTTCTTCAAGAACAATGGAATCCATCATAATATGGGTGGTGAATTGAAGCTTGAGAAGTACAGAATATATGAAACACCTTTCATTAGTGTACTAGCTTTTATGAATAATTGGTCTAAGAATAAATGAAGGGGTTAAATGTCGTCCTACAAACTTTAGTTTCATTAGTGTACTAGCTATTATTATTTTTATTTTTATTTTTACTGTTATCAATCTTAAATAATCTTTTATTGAAATCTAAAAACACATTCACCTCACCGTCCACCTCCACAACTACCTACTAACTCTAAACATCCTCACACCACCGGCTTTTTATACTCAGAAGGGTGAATGGTCGTGACAGAGAGGTATCATATCTAGTGTTAAAAAAAAAATACTATAATCTTTAATATTTTTATATAAAGAAGATTTTAGTTTGTTCATCTTTCGGATGAAATTTATTTTCCTTTGATGGAAGGAAAGTAGGAAAGTTGGACTTTTAGGAATCCAATTTCTTTTTAAAAATAATCACACATAAGGAAATATTAGGACATTATAAATATTTAAATCTTTCTATCTTTCTATCCTTCTTAATAAATGAAAGTTTTGTTTGTTACATGTAAATCTTTCATGAGTTTTGATGCTCTTCATTTTGTGGTATTTTTAAATAAATATTATCCACTTGTCAATTTTTGATTTGTTTTAATTTTTGAAATTAAAATCATATATATATATATATATATATATATATATATATATATATATAAGTATTAAATATCATATATATGATATTAAATTGTAATAAATACGTTTCTTCCTTTCTTATTTTAAAGTTGTACGTTAAAAAATATTTTCTGTTTAGACTTTAATTTAATATTTAATCTTTTTTTAAATCGACTCGTGTAATACACGTGTCTCACACCTAGTTCTAATAAAAAAAATAATTTTAATCTTCTTTTGACATGTGTCATTATATTAGATATCATAATTAATACATATTTTATTTTTTCTTTTGTCATGTGTCATCCTATTATGTTTCTTAATTAATGAATGTCACTTGTCAACCTATTGATTATCCATTTCAAATTTCAAATTTTAAATTTCTCACTTTAATTACATTAAATTAATAACATTTAAAGAAAAAATAAAATAAAATTATTACAAATTATAAAGTGATATAATTTTACATATTTATTTAAATCAATGATTATAATTTTATATAACTTAAAAAATCTCTTAATTAATAATTATTTAAAATAAGTGATTAATAATTTTGGGTTTTTTTTACTATTAAAGGTTAATTAAATTTGTAATCGTGACTCTCACGGGTTATAAACTAGTTAACTATAATATAGAGAAGGAAATAAATAAAGAAAATATCAAAAGCCCTCCCATGAGTTAATTAAAGGATGTAAATAAACATGAGTTAAACGTGGGGAACAAAACCAAATTGAAACCACGGTAAAAAAACATCTTTTTGTTTTCTTCAAAAAGATTCATATTTATAAGAGTAGTCGGTATGGGCCATCAACGAGATTCAACGCAGTGACGTGGCAGCCGACGACGACGTTATGACGGGGGGAACACCGCCCCCTATCTCGTTGCATCTCGTCGAGGACATCTCGTGGGCGTCATGACGAATTGAAACGCGAAGCATTTTACCGTTTTTTTTACCGTTTCAAAACGGTCAAAATTCAATTAAAAAAAAACTTTTTTTTATTTATCTTTTTACCTATATATATATATATATATATATATATATATATATATATATATATATATATATATATATATATACTCTTTTTAATTTAAACTTTACATATCTTTTTAAAATCCTCTCTATATTTTCTACACTTTGTTAATAAAAAAAATGGAGCAATACCCAAACACCCCCCCTCCATCATCAAACCCAAACACAACCCCGCCTCTCGGATTTGCGGGGCATGAAAATTATTTCAACCTTTTGTCGTCTCAAGGTTCACCACAAATACCATACCAAGGTGCCGCTTTCAATACCGCTTCACCGCCACTGCAATTTCCCAACTCACCTTACGTTCAACAAAATCAATTTGGTCAAAACCCAAATTTACAACAAAATCTTTTCTCTACTTTTGGTTCGATGCAACAAACAACCAATCAACCGTCGCCTACAACACAACCAACAGTTCAAGTGGAAGCGGGAAGTAGTAAGAAAGGGAAAGGGAAAGGAAATCAAAAGGGAAATCAATAGCGGTGGAATCTGAAAATGCAGACGTTCCACAATGGTGGACACCGGAGGAGGAATACGCTTTGACGGCGGCTTGGTGTGCTACTTCAAAAAACGAACTTCGCGGAAATGGAATGAAAAAAGGAGCTTATTGGGGGGCGGTGCTCGACAAGTTTCACGCTATTTTAAAGAAAAATTCGTATCGCAACAACGACATGTTGAGCAACAAATGGGGTATGATAACTAAGCGGTGCAGCAAATTCAACGATATTTACAACCAGATTGTGGCGCAACAACAAAGTGGAACCAACGACTTTGATTTGTTCAAAGCTGCTAAGGAACAATATCGGGTCGAAATGGGTCATGTTTTCGACTTTGAAAAATCATGGGAATTGCTGCGAGCGGATCCAAAGTGAAATAAAACGCCTACATCGTCGGAGGTTCAATCCAAAAGGTCTCGCAATTCTGGCTCGGTCGACGTGTCGGACGCACGGACTAACATCGACCTAAACGCCGATGACGATGAGATCCCGGATGATATCCAAGAGATATCCCCACCACGACGACCGCCCGGACGCGACAAAGCGAGGCGCGTTGCAAGACATGCGGGGGAGGTGGAGACGAGAGCAAAAGATGCGGTGAAAATGAGAGCGAAATTCGACGAACATAATTTATTAATAAAAGAAAAAAATGAGTTGAAACGTCGTCATTTGGAATTCCTGGAAAGGCAGACACGGGAGAAGCAGGAGCAAAAAGAGAGGGAACTAAAGACACAACAGTTGTCAATTCTTCGGACAAGCGAGGAGGGTTTAGCGCCTGCTGATCTAGCGGTGCTACAAGCAATGAATGAACAAATTAGGAAAAAATATTTGGGTTAATTAGGATTTGTGTGTGGTATTTAGTAGTGATTTCAATGGTATTTTAGTTATCAATTTAGGTTTAAAATTATGTTTTTTTAATTGTAATCGGATTTTAGATTTTAAATATTATGTCTTTTTTTTTTTGTTTTTAAAATTATATG
Organism: Lactuca serriola; assembly: GCF_051521515.1. Classification (NCBI taxonomy): domain Eukaryota; kingdom Viridiplantae; phylum Streptophyta; class Magnoliopsida; order Asterales; family Asteraceae; genus Lactuca; species Lactuca serriola. The sequence goes on along the minus strand of NC_136408.1, from coordinate 68,985,726 downwards.
TTTTATAAAAAAATATATTAGTTATTAAAAAAACACAAAAAGAAAAAAAAACGAAAACAAAAAAAAAAGGTAAAAAAAACAAACTAATAAAAAAAGTACAAAAATAAAAATATTTATTTTCAAAAAGTTGGTGTTGCATCTTGTTGTCCATTTCCTCACTTGGTGTTATAACACCATTTGCTTATGTGGCATGTGAGGTGGCACAACTTGGTGTTGCATCTTGTTGCCCACACCCAATGCTCTAAAGAAATTTCTCTCTATTTAATTTTATTCATTCGATGTAAAAAAATAACATTTCTAGTGTTTTATGTAAACATTACATTAAAGGTAAAAAGAATACAAGTTTGTTACATTTTCGATGGTTTAAATTTTAAAATGATACTTTATTATATTAAATAGTTGAAAAAATAAGTTACATTTATTCATCAATAAAATAGTGAAAGTATATATGTTGTATTTTGACAATTAACCTTCACATAGAGACACAAAGATCGAGGGTAATCGGGTCTTGCGTTTTCATATCTTTAGAAGGATTGACTCAAGTTCAAGCAATCTTGTCATAAAGAAACCAAGTGACCTAAGAAATCTGGTTAGGTCTAGCTAGTGGTTCAATTTGGTTAAGGTTAGGTAGTGTTCATCTTTTTCACATGACAAAAACTTGTACCATATTGTGATGATGATATTGTACGATCTGCATTAAGCGAGTCAATTTGTTAGGGAACAAATGTGTAATTTTAAACGAATTATAGGGGTGATTTCAATAATTTACTCGAATAATTATATGTTATATTTTACAAAAGAAGCTTGATTGGATAGCTCGGAGAAGAAATATGCGTTATAAAAGAAAGTTTAATTTGAGTTTGGAATAAAAATATTAGAACATCTTATACATACATAAGACTCATAAAAGTCGATAAATTTTCGATGCAGCTCCTTAACTATAAATTCGAGTATGACTCATTAAAAACTAGATTTTTTCTAATTACGTAGTTGTGATAATAAACTCGCACAGATTCCATGCACTTATAAGTCTAACAAAATCCAATCTTTTAGGTAGAGGAATAAAGCGTGGAAGGAATTGTATTCCAAAAGAGAAGTAACAAATTCTCATTCATGTTATGCCAAACACACCGAATATAAAAACACTTTCAGTCTTTCACCCTACAAAAGAGAGGAGAAACAAAGCTACTTTCCCCTTCATTCCGATAAATGAGAATTAGATGCCTTGCTACTTTTCTTCATTTTGGTTCTTTTTGTTATAAACTTATAACATCAACTTCTAAATATTAATTATAAAAGTATGTTTCTTCAAATAAAAATTATATAAATTAGTGCAATTTATACAAAGGGGTTAATTTGAGTCAAAAAAAGATCTATAATAAAAAAAACTAACGCTTACTCCAACCTCAGAGCAAGAGGAAGAATGGCGACATTCCTAAAAGAATCATGTAGTTAGATGTATATCACAACTAAAAAGAAACTATATAGATACATGGTTTCTGAATATATACATGCTGGTTTCTGGTCTTCCCTTTTCTTATTTGTCATCATCGCCTTCTATTTCTTTCAAGATTCGATCCCTGAAATCTGATGCCATTAGTGGGAGACCCTCTCTGAGTGTTACTTTGGGCTCCCAATTTAGTAGCTCTTTTGCTTTGCTAATATCGGGTTTTCTTTTTTGAGGATCATCAGCAGTGTTGTCTTTGAATTCAATCGAAGCATTTGCATCAATAGTTTCTCTCACCACCTAAAAAAGAAAAAGTCTAAAGAGTAAGACAAGAAACCAAAATGGGCTAGCCCTCTTAGTCATGTTTGGTTAAGTTGGAGGAAGAAAAGATATATCATACATATTTTTAATAGTATATATATATATGTAAGTAAAATATTTACTTTTAATGCTATTATATATTAATATAAATAATTTAGTTAATATTATAGAATTTATCATTTATAAAACTAAAAAACTAAATAATAAAAATATTTTTTTTGAATAAAAATGGGTTATATTATGATTTTGCATTCATTCCATGATGAAATGATACAAACCTGAGCAAGCTCTAACATGGTGAACTCTCCTGGATTTCCCAAGTTGAAAGGTCCAACATGGTCACCTTCCATGAGAGCCATCAGTCCATCAACCTGAAATCAAAGCAACTGTATAATTAAACAGGAACCAAAAAAGTTGTATGAATATAAACTTTAAAAATGTTCTTACAAAAAATTGTATGTGTTTGTATGAAGAAATAGCGTACCAAATCTGAAACGTATTGAAAGCTTCGTGTTTGCTTTCCATCACCATAAACAGTCATGGGTTGTTTGCGAATGGCCTACAAAAGATGTTGCCTTATGAAAAAGTATTTTCTAATTATGACAACTTGTATAATGTTTTTTTACCTGTGAAACAAAGTTGCTAACGACACGTCCATCTTCTAGACACATTCGAGGACCATATGTGTTAAAAATACGTGCAATCCGGACCTGCAATATGTGAATTTTCTATCATAAAACGTAGGTTTCACTACCCTAATAATCTCTTTTAAGCACGCTTAACTAAAACTGTATAGATAAATGATGTTTACAAAATATTTTGGAAAATGACGAGACATTTGAAGGAGCTGAAGAAAAAAATAATAATGACAAAATTGCAAAAAGTTAGGACCTAACGCAACAATCATTTCCTTCTCAAAGTCATATAATTAATTAAAAAAGAAACAACCCAGGTGTTGTTTTGGTAATTTTTATGTCCAAAAGAAAAAGAATTATGGAAAATTAAATAAACAAAGGGCGAAAAATCATCGGTATGCAACATCACCTCAACACCTTCATTTCGATGATAATCCATTGTTAATGTTTCAGCTGTTCTTTTCCCTTCATCATAGCAACTTCTAACACCTACATTACATAATCATGAACATTGTAACGAATCAAAATAGAAAAATAACATAAAATGATAATAAAACGAAAAGTCCACCTATTGGATTTACATGTCCCCAATATGTTTCCTTTTGAGGATGCTCAAGAGGGTCTCCATAAACCTCACTAGTGCTCGTAATCAAGAACCTTGCCTTGACTCTTTTGGCAAGTCCAAGCATGTTTAGGGTGCCCATAACATTTGTCTTGTAATCGTATGAGTTAAGGAGACAATTCAAATACTTTAAACTTCAACGGAAACCACATTAAGTCCAACAAGTCATAAATCCATGAAAAAAGTTTCTTTTAATATAGAGTAACGCCCCTTCTAATCAAGAGAAATGCATACTTTGACTTCCAAGGTTAAATTTAGAAATGAGTTCAAACATAAACAAATATAGTGTCGAATTTGTAAGAATAAAACCCAAATCAAGAAATCCGAAAAGTTCTATGTTGAACTTCAAAAGTCAAAGGTAATCTCTTGTTTGTATCATGTTTAAGGATCTCAAATACCCAATTTGATAAAACACCATAAACAAAAAAGGATTACAAAAGTCCATTACAAACACATAATTGACAACTTAGTGCATAGAACATTAGTTTTGTGGATATAATAATGGGTTTGATCATTTTTTTTCTTGTTTCAAGAAAATTTGTTTAATGAGAAAGATTAAGAAAAGGATATGATGGTTTTGACAGGATTATACTTGTAATGAACAGGAGAAGCAGGGCAAGCTAAATGATAGATTTGATCAACCTCCAATAAAATGGGTTCAACAACATCATGTCTAATCAATTCAAATCTAGGGTTTTCTAAATAGTGCACCACATTTTCTTTCCTACCAGTAAAAAAATTATCAACCACAATCACTTCATCACCTCTAGCCATCAATTTATCTACCAAATGACTACCCACAAACCCAGCTCCACCGGTCACCACCGTCCTTATCCTCCTCCGACTAACACTTACAGGAACCCTTCCCGTTGCCCCATGATTAACAGGGCGGCGGTGAGAGGTGGTGCTTTCACGGTGGGAGATTGAAATTGGTCTGGGTATTGAGGTAAATTCGTGGGATTTAATGGTATTCGTTGTGGTAGTGGTTATGGTGGATAACGACGGTTGGAAGATGAAGAAAGTGGAACCAATCCCGATTCCTATGATGATGAAGAGAAATCGTTGCTCTTTGAAGATGTAATTTACGGATCTATGGATAGATCTCGAAGACGATGGATGTCTAAGCGACCTGGGTGAGTATGGTGGAGTTTGATTATTGGGCATTTCTTCATCTCGCCGTTGATGTTTGTGTAATTGCTTCATGTTGTTCATCATTTTTGTGTTCAAGAAATTGACGTGTTTTGGTGCATAGATGAAGAAATGAGGATCATGAGAAAGAAATTAGAAATTGGTGTGAAAGATTTCATGCAATATAGGTTGAATCTTCAAGATTTGCACAAGATTTCTTTTTTTGAAGTTGGGAGGGGTCTAAATTGTTGAAAACATTTAGGAAGAATGGGAATGAAGAAGACGATCTATTTCTGATGGAGTCAAATCTGTTGGAAAACATTCTCCAAATCTATTTTGGTACACTAACGTTAATCTATTCTATTTTATTAAGCATATTGTTTAATTTCATATTTCAAATTATTCTATTTTATTAAGCATTTCTTGAAATGTAAGAGGTACAAAAAATAAAAAATTAAGTACAATCGCTTATTGCTAATCTCCCCAATATGACTAATAATTAATCCTTGTCAAAAAATAAGAAAAAAATAACATGAAAAGAAGATCAGAAATTAATTTGGAATCCCGTATTCCCCTCAATGATGGTTAATTTCATATTTCAAATTAACCACAATTATCTCCCTCCATTACTCAGTTTTTCTTCTATAAATAATATACCCATCTTTTCTTGCATAGTCACCTCCATCTCCAGAATTGCACAAAATTTGCAGAGATAACAATGGCTTCAAAGTCGACATACCATACATGTCGTTTGCAAAGAGATGTCGAAAGAATGACCATTAATGGTTGATACGGGTAAAGAACTTGAAGTTGAACATGAATATCTATTCTAATTCTTTTTTTTTTCTAACTTATGACTAATTGCTTATAATTCTTCTTTTTTTCATGTTTATGATATTTTTTATTTACTGAAACTTAAACAAAATATTAACAAATTGTTTCTCTAATACTCTTTGTAAACGATTGCAATATCCTATGTGGCTTGTGGTTTGAGTCAATACTCATGTAAAGATTTTTTTTGAACAGTTTCATGTAGAAGAATTAATCTATTCTCAGAGTAAAAGCAATATTTTCTCATCCACAACCATTGTAACCGCGTCAAATGTCACCAGAAAGATTGGTGTTGGTTGGATGGTATTTTCCATTAGTATTTACCAAAGGTATCTCAACTCCTGCTACTAGACATCTTTATGTCTAAACAAAACCTAAGATGTAAGTGAATTTATACTAAATATTTTAGATTTTCTTTTATCAATTTAATTAGTTGATTAAATCTTTTGATCTTATTTCAAGAAGCTTTTACTCTAAGGTGGTGACCAAGTTGTATATATAGATAATGTATAGGTTTAGATGGAATTTATGCAATGAATTGAATTTTTTCTCAAATTATGTAGTAAAGTGTTTTTTTTTATAAATATGCACTATGATTCGTCCACTTCTACATTATTATTTTTTTTGCCGATTTCACAATCGTCATCATATTTTATAACCACACATGCTAAATATGATGACTAAGGTCTGGTTAAGTTATTCTTGAAAAATACTTTTTACTTACTAAAATACTCTCATCTCTTTGTTTTTCCCTTCATTACATTCTCCCCTTGTTCGCTAATATCTCATTTCAACTTATAATTTTATCTATTGGAATAAACTAAAATACCCGAATAACATTATCTAAATTCTAAACTGATCAGGTGCTTCTAAAGTTGGGCTTGGCTAGTCACCCAAGTCACATGGTTACACCAACAACAAAACACAAACATTTTGAATGTTTTCAAAAAAAAAAAACATTATGGGCCAATATGAAACAAAACTAACTCTTTTTATTGATACGAAAAAGTTTACATTGTTCGCTTTTTAATTTGGGTAGTAAGTAAATTTCTTATAGAAAGAAATCAAACCATTAAAAAATTTATATAAAAGTATGTTCATGTCATCAAATAACAATTTAATTATAAAGATGTTACTTTTTATGCTATATATATTGGGGTAACATCATAGGTTATTGAACTTGTAATAATTATTCTTATATAGTTATATTTCAAATTGGCTATCAGATTCATTCGTAAATTTGATTAGGTCACCCATTATTGCCATGAGTTTGCAAACCCTTTTGAGACGTACTTTCAAAAGTCACAAAAGTTGTCTCATTTGGTCATTGTTAGTAGTTGAATAAAGTTAAGCCGACACAATGCACAAGCTTGAACATTACTCCACATTAGATGATCATCATTTACACATGTCACTATTTAATTGGGTATGATGATTTGTAGGAACAAAAAATAGGATAATATTTAATTTCTTTTTTAAAATAAGCATTTTGAAACAAACAAAAGAGCAGAAAATAATCAATCAATGATCTCTTTATGTTTTTCGACTCTTTCATTACGCCTAAAACTAAAACTATAAGTTGGTAGTGTACCAAGTCTCCGTGGCTATTCATCTTTTGTTGTTTACCTTCTACTTATGTAATTAAGAAAATACGAAATATATTGCTAATAAATAAGTGACACAAATAGATTTGACTTTAAATGTCAAATGTATAAAAGATTTATGGATGTATTTTCTTGCTTTGGTTGTACTTCCATGAACTTGTTTTCATTGACTTCACTTTGCCCATGACCCTATATTAAGAAGAAAAAAAAGTCAACTTAAAATCTAAAAAACTATAAATTTTTTAACAATAAAGGAAGGTCAAGGTAAATAGAGCATATTTCACATCTTCACATATAGTAAACAGAGGTAAAAGTAAAAATTCACATTTGCAGACAAGGGCAGTTACATCTTACTATTATTATTTGTTCTAATTGTGAACCGGATAATCCAAACACCTTTTCATTATAAAATGGTTGTGTACATAAATGGTATAAAATGCAAATTAAATGATAATGATATTTATCTTGTGGCATAAATTTTTATAGATTTGGTCCTTATATCAATAATCTGTTACATAAGGGACCTTGTGGCATAAATTTTTATAGAGATCATCCTTAAGTCAATAACCTGTTACAGTAATGGTCCTTGTGGCATAAATTTTTACTGGAATGGTCCTTATATCAAAATTTGTTGTAGTAATGGTCCTTGTGGCAAGAATCTATTACAAAATGGTCCCTGTGCTAAGAATCTATTACAAAAATGGACCTTGTGTCAAGAATCTGCGTAACTTTGCCTCATTTTCTATGTTTTTTTTGTTGTTTTCAGCATATAATCATATAATCAGTCTTTAGAAAATAATAAAAGTGTTCATATGTGATTACTATTTTAACATATGGGGTTAATGATATATGAATTTTACACTCCTTGTAGGGTGTTTTAGTTGAATTTATAGCAATGTATGTTGATAATGACTAATCTGTTACATGATTCTGATATGTATGTTATAGGATCTTGATATCCAACTCTACCATGCATCTTTAGAAATTGGGTATGTTGTCTATTGTACCCTTTCATTGTATATGGTTTGTATAACTTATATTTATATTCATAATTATTATTATGAATTCATAAATAAGATTTATCAGTGATTCCAAGTTAAAATACTGATTGATATACTTATGGAAATGATGACAATGATGGATTTAGTGAGGTGTTTAATGTGAGATTTCCAAATAGTATACTCAATATACCAAACCGACCCTACCTCCGATATGATCTTACCTAGTTATTCCTTATTTGATAGATCTTGATGTAGACATTGGGATTGTTTAGGAATCTAGACTATTATATTATAGTCTTAAGAGATGTAAGGCTAAGACTTAGTGATGTTCATACTTAGGTGTAACGCCCGTAGATTTGGGCTAGTCAATTTAGAGATAATATGGGTCGAAAATGACTTTTCGGCAAAGATTATTTAGAATAAATAATCTTAACCAAGATGTAGTATATGTTACAAGGTTTCCATACATATAAAGAGCACTGAAATCCGAGTTATAACGAAGAAGTAATGACCCGTCGAAGTTTCGCGACGGAACCGGCACGGCACCGGGAAGTGAAAATAGTGAATTTACGATAGAGCGACTTTTAGCCTTAGAGATCTAAACAAAAGTCGTAGAAAATGTTAAACCAAGAGTGTCCATAAAAAGAACGCCCAAATCTGACTTCGTATGAGGAAGTTATGATTTTTCTAAAATTTGGCATAGCAGTGCACGACCCGAAAACTCAAATTTTAGTTCGAGCAGTTTTTGGCTTACGCGACCTAAATGAGAGTTGAAGATCTCATTAATAGGAACTCAACGGTAAAAGACAGACAAAAACGGAGTTCGTATGAAGGAGTTATGAATTCTTCGCGGTCATTTAACAGTCTAATCTCTTCCTACTGTTAAATTTAAGATCGGTCGAGAATTAGCCGACGGAGTAAAAAAGGAAAGTTGTAGATTTTATTTTTACCTATGCGTGGATATAAATAATGTCAAAAACGAAGCTCTTATGCGAAAGTTATGGACGAAGTATAGTCTCTACTTTTCGAGCGCGGCAAATTCGATACAGTTTTGTAAATCCGAGATAGATTGAGAATTAGTCAACGAGGTCTAAATGAAATTTGTAGTACTCGTAAATACCAACATGTGAATATAAATATCGACAAAAATGGAGATCGTATGCGAAAGTTATAGACGAAGCTTAGTCTCTACTTTTCTTTCGAGGGTGGCGAATTCGATACGGTTTTTTGTAAATATGAGATAGAAGGAGAATTAGCCGACGGGGTCTAAATGAAAGTTTTAGTACTCATAAATACCAATGCGTGTATATAAAGAACGTAGAAAATGGAGCTCGTACGCGAAAGATACACACCGTAAGCCTCTCTTTCTTTCTCTCTCTCTCTCTAACTTCTCTCTAGCCTCCCTAAACCCCTCCGAAGTCTAGGGAACCTCCTTAGCACGAGAAGAAAGCCCCGGAGCGCCCGGCGGCCCGAGAAGAAAAGCTTTTGGCTCAGAAACGCTGCTCCAGCGAAGCCCGGTTTTTAATAAAAACACGTTGTAAGTGAGATACGCCTATACTATATTTAATATAACTTTTATTTAATTATAGTAACATTATTAGGACCTTAAAATAATTATTTGGGCTATTATTATGAGTTATATTGAGTGTTATTTAACGCTTATATAATAGTAATAATAGCTAGCCTATTAACTAGTCACGGTTAACGTTAAAAACTAAACCCTAGTGGTATTGATACTAGGTTTTGTCGAGGAAAATTGTTTTGAGATAACGAAGTGCTGTCTGAGTTAGGAATCACCACCTAATCAAGTGAGTGCATGGTCTCTTTCATCTTACACATAGATATGAAGTATTTTGTAACGACCCAAAAATACGACCCGAAAATTTCGTTTTAAAATAGTAATAAAACCATGTTCATCAATCGTCATATAAGAATTATAAAGAATGTATCTCAAAATATCTTAAGAATTGTCAAATATATCAGAGTATAAACATCCCAGGCTGAACAAATGGTGTGTGCACTGCAATCTTTCCGAGCTCCTCTTTTGAAAACTGAGTACCTGAAACCAAAACTGAAAACCGTAAGCACGAAGCTTAGTGAGCTCCCCCAAACTAACACATACCAAACAATAACATATCAAGCACATACTGGGGCCTTGCCCCCTCCATCGAACCGAAGTCCGAAGCTGACTGACTGGGACCTTGTCCCCTACATCGGACCAAAGTCCGAAGCTGACTGTCTGGGACCTTGTCCCCTCCATCGGACCGAAGTCCGAAGCTAACTGACTGGGGCCTTGCCCCCTCCATCGGACCGAAGTCCGAAGCTGACTGTCTGGGACCTTGTCCCCTCCATCAGACCTAAGTCCGAAGCTAACTGACTGGGGCCTTGCCCCCTCCATCGGACCGAAGCCCGAAGCTGACTGTTTGGGACCTTGTCCCCTCCATCGGACCGAAGTCCGAAGCTAACTGACTGGGGTCTTGCCCCTCCATCGGACCGAAGTCCGAAGCTGACTGAACACAGCATATCATAACATATCAACTGGCATAAACTCACATATACTGCATACTACCTCGGGCTGTAGCCCGGAACACATAACACATAAATCCTGTCTGAGCCACGAAGGCATCAAACATACTAACTACTGCATCAGATCAAAATCTGAAAACTACTGTTAGCTAAACGGGCCGGCGTTGTGGCCTTAGACCCGTTTCTACTGGAAGGAAACTCACCTCACACTGCTGAAGTCCCGTAGACACAATCCCACACTGCTGAAGTCCCACAGACTCCACCCCAGCTGCTGGTTGACAGATTCCCGAACTGTCAACACCAAATAACACCCAATTAATAATTGGGTTCTAACACATAACTAAAAATACATGCTTTGGATAATTACTACATTACCCCTAGCTTGGCTTACCCAAGCCCAAGGCCCAAACCATAGGCCCAAAGTCAACTAGGAACTCAAAGCCCAACACATGGCCCAATTTTCCAAATTAGGCCTAAGCCCCTTACATGGGCCTTACCCTAGGCCCATTAAATATTCTAGTCTAATTGCTTGACTTTGGATGGCCCATTAATAACCCGATCATCAAGGCCCAAAAAGGAAGGCCCAACAATAAACCCAAGTGAAATTAGGGTTTCACATAAAATGATGATTAGGGTTAAGTTTCCTACTTAACCCATTAAGCACTTAATCCATTAAGTCCATTATCGCTTAGATTACTCTTTGCCGAAGTTTATTATTTAATATATCAAGTTATTAATAATTCCTGTGCGTGAATCCCGATAAATTCTCAAAATTAGGGTTTCATTGCATTAGGGTTTTCCAATCCAAATATTAGCCCATTTATCAGTTTGTTGGCCTTTTATGTCAATTAGGGCTTTATTGGGCCTATTAAGCCCACTAGGATAATATTAAAGCCCATTAGAGTCCATTAAGATTTATTGGGCCCATTTGAGCTTACAAGGCCCATTAGGGTTTCAAGCACCCCTCCCAAACGAATCAACTCACAAGGTAGACACACCGCCACCCAACACGACGGCCGGTGGCGGCAGCCACCACCCTATGGTGGTGGTTTTCAAGTTCTTTCATTATTCCGACACTATTACATATTACAATACAAATCCCGAATCACGCACACCCTCACTAACATACACATACACACGCACAGCCACCCAAATGGTGGCCGACGGTGGTGCAAGGCGGCAGCCTTGTGATTTCCGGCTAGACAAATAACCCACAATACATATGAACACCAAACAAATGACTGCAATTAAGTCACACATGAAATACGCACACCAAGCATCACCTAACAACGGTGGCTGATGGCAGCAAGGTTGGCGGCCATAGCAACGACGCCTTGGAGTGGCGGCAATGACGACGATCTGAACAAACCCCAAGGAGCAGCGATTGGAACCGGTACACCTCGTCGGAATACCCTCGCAACAGCAACATCGAACCAAGGTTGCTCACCGGTGGCTTAATCTTCAACGGTTGCAGAGAAGCGGCGGCAAGAACTCCGTCGATCACCTCCCACACATCAACGCTTCTCATTTCGCCTATAGCCTCCATCGGAAACGACCACTACGGCCATCACTTCTGGTACACCCAACAGTTTTCGATATCTCTGGACATGGCAAGCGTCGTTGGGCGATTGGCGACCTCACCGGGGATGGTTGCGACTTGAACAGCAAAGGGGAATGGCACCAAAGATCGGAGGAGAGGGGGCCGCTGGATGGAGGTATCGATGAGAGGGTGTAGGCTGAAGAACCCGACGATGGCGGCTGCACTCTCCCTTGGGTCTAGGGTTTCATAACGCGTTTATATACCTGTCACCCACAAACAATTAGTCATGATGGCAGGATTGGTCCCTCCCATCCAATTTCCTTTCAATATTGGCCATATATTACACTTTAAACCCCACTTCTGAAATCCTTTACATTTTAAGTCCGGCTTTTACCAAGTAGCCCTTCTCTCAACATTTATTTTCAAATGAAATCCAGAAATTACTATCTAGCCCTTCTTCCATAATTCCCTTTTCATAGTAATTTCAAATAATTACCATGGAGCCCCTAGCTTCATAAATAATTATAAACTAAGTCTGAAAATTACACTTTTAACCCCCGACTCCTAAAATTCTTCACAAATTAGTCTGGAACTTATATTTATTAATTTATTTAAATAAACGAGGCATTACAACTCTCCCCCACTTAAATTAGATTTCGTCCTCGAAATCATTCCTTTCACTTCAAACCGCTCTAGTAACTTGCTCACCATCCTGGGCACACCCTAGCCTTTCTAGGGTAACTGTAACCAACCCTCGCGATAAGATCACATCTAATCCGGCTGATATCTGCTGCCTTGAGATGGTCTGATTCCCTGACAGGCCACTCATACCAAAATTATTATCGAAGAAACCAACCTGCTTATCTCTCAACTAACTACTCAACTTCTGCTAGCTTGAAAATTCCCACTACCAAACAGGTTCACAAACCTAATTATCCCTGTAGATCACTTATACTTGGCCAATGCTCAGCTAGTTCCGCTGTGTGTGACTTGTCACTTCCCAATAAACCAGCTATCCTGTATGTACTTGCAACTTAGGGCATAATTACTACCATTGCCCAAAAGCTGTAACTGCCTGAAACACTAAACTGTCTGAACACTGAATTGCCACATGGCTGCTTCCCAACATCTACCGAGACCTACCTGGTCTCAATTTTCCGCCAATCATCTGAACTATCGGGTTCCAGCCCAAACTGCAGAGCCAAAGGACTCCCTACTTAGCCGCCTCGCACGACTTCTGAACGAAATCCTTCTATGGATCTAGCTGCTACTAGTTATCTCATCACTGTAGCCCTAACGGCCTTCTGCTCTAACTGATTGGTTCCATGCGTCGAATCCTGACGTCACCAAACCCAAAGCTGAACGCGATTGCTACCTCACCAATTGTAGCCTCATGTCACAAATGACCTTAAGCAGTCCACTGTTTCCTTGCTCTCATCTCTATAGTGGCGCTTCTACAATCTTATCACTGGCTTAACCAGGTCTCATCCGTTTGGGGAAATTCCGAAATCCAATCCGTGGATTTCCATTTCCTCACTACTATACCCGAACTGGTGGGCACTACTGATCTTTCTGCGTCCTAACAACGCACTCACGCTATCTACCAACCTAGTGAAGGCTGCGGCTACACCCACAGACTCACATCACTCTAGTACTATCTGCTAATCTTGTGAATGCTACGGCTACACCCGCAAACTTACAACACTCTAATATTATCTGACTGCTAGTGAATGTTACGGCTACACCCGCAGACTTACAACACTCTAATACTGGATCGAACACAGGCTTGCCCCGCACTCAGCTGAACTCGTGTCCTGACTGGAATCCCAAACCTGATTCCCTAAGGCTTGCTAGTAACATCACGAGAACGCGATCTCCTTATTGGCAAGCTTTTCCGAACTTCCATCTCACACTATCTTTAAACCATACAACCTCTTGGGCTATCTTCCTTCCCAATAAAGATGCGAAACTTATCCTAGTCTCAAAACTGCCTCGCTTCTGAATCCTTGGGTGATTCTCCCCCACTTTGATTCAGCTAATGCCCTACAGTACACAAAACTGGAAGAATTCCCAATCCTCCTCACCACCCATGACCAATCTACTAGAAACCACACTTACCATTGCTAGTGTTTCAACACTAGCTAATCCAAAAGATCACACAACTTCTAAAAAAATCCGAATAAATCTCCGGTAATAACATGCTAAACCAAGAAGCTCCGAATCTCAGTTGGAGACCTCGGAATTCTCCTCTGCATCACGGCCTCTATCTTGGCCGGATCGACTAGAATATCTTTCTGATTGACAAGGTGCCCAAGAAATTGCACCCCGCGCAACCAGAACTCACAATTAGAGAACCTTGCAAAAATTCTCTCCCTCCTCAAAATTTCTAGCACCTCCCTCAGGTGCTTCTCGTGCTGCTCCTCAGTCTTGGAATAAACCAAGATGACATTGTACTTCCCAACCCCGCAAGTGTTGCACCAAATATGGTCCTGCTGGTCTCTCGAAAGCTAATCTGAAATCTACGGTCTCCTCCCGAGACCCCTCACTATAAGCAACTGGTTTGGTTCCCTCTACCAATATGCTCTAAGTCAATATCCCGCTCTCGAGCTCTAGAAGTCATATCATTCAGGGTCTTGCACCCCGAGATACTCACAATCTCCCTGCTATCCTTCTACAATATGTTTTGATAACTTTCCTTCTTCATTTCCTCATCAGCTGCATACTATGGTACCATATAAGCTCTTTCCCGAGACTTGGCAGTGATCTCTGCCACAGTCTCAGTCTTCTGGTGGAGATCTAACAACTCTTGCGTCAACTGCTGCGTCTCAATCGCCTGGGCACATACTGCTCAGAACCTGGTCTGGAAGTCATCCCATGACATAGCATCAATCACGTCATCACTCAACTCACTACCAACCTCTTCCTATCAATCTCATGCTCTATCCCTCAGGAAACAGGAAGTAAGTCAGATCTTGTCTCTTTTCGAGACAACGTCTGGTACGAAACGTGTTGGCAACATCTGCCAACCATCTGCCGCGAACAATGGGGTCCCTAACCCCCATGACAATCTGGAACCTCACAAACTGTGAATTCCCGAAACATCAACGTACGGGTCTCTATCATGACTGCTATCTCAGTGCAGAATGCACTCGGCCTCTCATCACAAATCTCCATAATGCCCTCCTTGATCACACTGAGGATCACAGGAGTTTGGTCAGTGATACTGCGCAAAATTCTCAATGAAATGAACTCTCTCATTTGATCATCAATTTGCCCGGCTCCAGAGTCCGAGCCTGATCCCCTGTCGACACCAGATCTACCATCTGGTCTACCACGTAGCGTCACTATACTCGGCAACATGCCATCACTAACATCATGTTGGGTCAAAATATGGTTTATACTTTACTTTTCTGGGCAATTATATTTTTGTGTAATAGTTTACGAATTTATGGCCTAGTTTACGGCTAAGTTTACGGCCGTAAACACCTTACGGCCCATTTGTGTGTCCGGCCCATATCCAACATGTATAAATAGAGGTGTTAGGGTGAGGAGTAGAGATTGATGATTATTGAACAGAAGTAGTTTACGGCCTAAGAGAAACAAGATCTTTTATGTGTGTGTGAATCTTTTGTATCCGGATTATAATTCATATCAATTCATACATAGATTCATCATATTCTTCTTCTTCTTCTCTTCTATTTTATTTTGCATCATCCGTTTGATTGGGATTCCGCACCATCAAACGGATCTGACTGATACACGGGCATTTTAGGGACTTACAATTGGTATCAGAGCCAAGTTGTATCAGTCAAAAGGTTCATTATTTCATCAAAAAATCGAATATTCTGTGTTTACGGTCCAAGCTTACGGCCGTAAACACCGAGTTCTTGGGCCGTAAACTCTATTTGGGGCATTATTTGATCTTATTTTCGAAATATTTTTGCGTTTTTGGATAGATCTCGCAAAATTAAGGTGGGTTTGTTCTTTGTGTTTTTCATAAAAAGAGGTTTTTGATCGAGTTTTGGAGCTTCAAAGTCGAATTTTCACGTAACCGGAAACTGTTTACGGTCGGAGCTTACGGCCGGAAACTGTTTACGGCCGGCGGCGACATTGGTGTTTGCGGCTAGGGTTTCCGGAAGTATACGGCTCGGAATTTGCGGGGGCTCGGAACTTTCGGCTCGGCTCGGATCACGACTCGGCTCGGTTTGCGGCTTGGAGATTGCTCGGCTAGGCAGTGGACTACAGCAGCTTCAATTAAAAAAACAAGACGCAACATCGGAGGCGCTGGGGTTCGAACTCGCGACCTTCAATTCCCAAACAAAGCTCCTTACCATCTCAGCTAACCAAATCCTTGTTTCATTCCTTCGAAAATTTAAACTTAAACACTACCTGTCGCTTTCAAGTTTCGCCAATTTGACACTTTCTGCCCAAAAACTAAATTTCTTTTATTTTTTAAATTCCTTTCTCATCCAAATTAAAAAAAAAAATTATTAAAATAAAATAATAAATTAATTAATTAAATAATAGTAATTGTTTTTATTTTTTATTTTTTTATTTTTTTATTTTTAATTTTGACCTTTTATTTCAAATTTTGATTTTTAAACTTTGACTTTTTCGTTTAACCTTTAAATTTTCAAATTTAACTTTTCGGTTTAACTTTTAAGTTTGACTTTTCAAGTTTTGACTTTTGAGTTTAATTTTTAAAATTTGACTTTTAAGGTTGACTAAAAAAAAAAGGCATTTTAAATTTTACGTTTGCTTCTAGTTGTTTTTTTTTAATTAATTGATTTTAAAGTCTACGAGGGGTCTGAAAACATGAAAGAAAGTCGTCAGGATATGTTAAGACAAAATTTCAACTTTTTCGATTATGTCCCTGGAGAAACGCTCGAAACTCAGTTACAGCGGTTTACTACACTCACTACTGAGATGAATATAGCCGAGATCTTCTTGACTAAGTCCGAGATCAACAAAAAGCTATTGAATTCACTTCCAAAATCGTGGGACATGGACGTGGTTGACATCAAGAAGACAAAAGATCTCAATCGTCTTAGTCTGGCTGATATAATTGAAGAACTTAACGCTTTGAATTGTCGAAAAACAATGAGTTCAGCAAACCTTCCGGTCAATGAAGTGTCGTGTTCTCATTCATGTGAAGTTTCATGTTCTCAATCATGTGAAGATACGATTAAATTTCTTCGGGAACAAATTGATTTATTAAAAGGGGAAGTTGAGGACCTGAGATATAAAGGATATCAACTCAGGAAAGGACAGAAACCCCTGAAGGCTGAATTAGAAGCAAAAACCAAGGACTTTAAGAAACTTCAGGAAGACTACAGTAACAAATGTGAAAACTATGATTATGTAGTCAAACAAAATGCTGAGCTAGTGGCTGAAGTTGAATCTTTGAAAGGAAAGTTTGAAACCGCCAAACTTGATGTTAGAAAATATGATTTCTCAAGTGAGGTGGTTGCAAATATGATAGACCAAAGCATGCAGTTTAAAAGGAATCAAAGCAAGGGTCTAGGGTATGATAGTGTACCTCCTCCTTACAATCATAACTACACATCCATCCCTATGAAACAAGAAGAAATTGACAGGGAGGCACATCTTAAATACGGCAAACGAGCTGGACTTGTGTCAGGAGGAGTTATTAATGTTGAAAATACTGATGCTTCTGTTACATGCGCAGGTAAAGTAGCAGAGGATGAGAACAAGGAGAGCACTACTGAACAAACAAATGTCTCTTTGAGCTCTGAGTCTGTTGCTTCGAACTCAGCTGCTTCTGATAGACCTGCTGTTGAGAAATACAGGCCACCAATTCCAAAGCAACAGAGTTCTTGTGGCAAGTGTGCATGTGGGAACAACAAGAAACGAGGCAAGGATACGCCACCAGGGGCAGGAAGAGATAACTTCACAGTGAAGAAAAAGACTTGCTTTCACTGTGGAACACCTGGACACATTGCCAGAAATTGTCCTAATCGCGCATACGTTCCGTACTATGCACAAAGGTGGCAGAACGCACCAAGAGGGAGATACTCCAAAAGAAACCCCTCAAAGTCACGTTCAGACCATGATGACTGGAACGCGCAGAAGGCCAAGAATCAAACTCCAAAGGCCAAGAATCTGAATGCCAAGGGAAAGAAGGAAACGTCGGCCCAGAAGTCTAATTCAAGACATGCTCCTGTGAAGCCAAGACCGGTTAGGTCAAAGTCATCTCGGCAGTCGGCTTCTAGTTCCAAATCAAGTACTGAGCCACCCATAGGATCGAAAAATAAATGGGTTAAACCCAACTACAAATGGGTTCCAAAAGCTCAATCTCCCAAATCAACTAACGACTCTAATGTTTCTACATCTTCTGTTTGTGATAAGCAGGATATGTCATGGGAGAAAGTATTGTGTGTTGATGACAAAGGTCGACCCAGTTTCAAAATGGACTGGGTTCCAAAGACCAACTAATCCCGCTCTGTGCTGGAGCAGCTATGGAGGCATATCATCAGACTTCGGTTTGTTGGTAGTGGCTGCTCCTGGCATATGATTGGGGACATCTCTCAACTGTACAACACTCAGAACATTGTTTGAGAGCATGTGTCCTTTTGCGGGAAAGGAAGAGATCACACGGGGTTAGTGCTTAACGATGTGAAGAATTTTCGGATCTATTCTGAGATTACGTGTGCTGTTCTCAGACCTTCTGGATGCAGATTCAATCGATGAATTACGGTTTGCGTTTTCTTCTCTATACTCCTAAGTTTTACTTAATCTGATTCGCTTTAAAGACTAATTTTTGTTTTAGGATAGTTTAAATTTGCGCATTTAATTTCGTTTCTCTCCTATGCTCAAATTTAGGGGGAGAAATAAAAACAAAACAAAAATTTAAAAATTTAAAAAAAAAATCCAAAAAATCCAAAAACATTAGAAAATCAGAAAAAGAAAATGTTGGTTATGAAATCTGCTTGAGGGAGATGTTCTGGGAAGTGATATGATCATGTGATAACATGCAACCTGAGTCTGCGTAACGTACCCGAAGTTGAAGGGTCTATGCTCTGACTTGATGCGTCGGTAGGCACGAAAATTTTTAAATGGACTTGACTATGGAGATTTGAACTTAGGAAATTTATAGACTTGACAAATCTTGACCTAGTTAGATACGTTCAGCCTGACAATACGACGCTCGGATAGGTTGAGCAGGGAGATATATATGGGAATCTACTCGTCACATTAATTGAACCCGTACTTGGAACCGTGGCTTAACTTTTCCTCGATGTGCGGATTCTGTCCTTAATTCTGGTTGGATGGGGCGACTGGTAAATTCCGATAAATTAGGTCTGTAGAAAATCGTTTTCTTTCTTTCCGTCTGTTAGTCATATGTTGTCTCCTTTGCGTGACCTCCAATCCGACCTGGTACACAACATATGCAACTCTATTTCTCTGCAGGATATATATATGTGTGTGAAATGTATGTGTGAAATACTTCTCATCTGTTAGCCATATGCTGTCTCCTTTGCGCGACTTCTAATCCGACCTGGTACACAGCATATGCAACCTTCTTCTTCTCAACCCCTCTGAAGTAGTTAGCAATAGAATTATGTATCTCTTCTCTCTCTGAATGGTTGTCTGCTCACCCGGTGTAAGGAGTACTCTGGAAGCTCTTGATGGCTGGGGCATATCAGGAAGCGGGAAACACGTTCCAGTACACCTAAAAATTGAACTCATACAGATTGTCTATAGATCTCGCTGCTCAATTTAGGTGGACAACAATATCCCTGGTCGTCGTCAGATGAATGGACCTTAAGATATAGTATCCAAGAAATTAGGATCAGATATAATTTTTAGGAACTTAAATTCACCTTGTCTTGTATCAAATAGTATGTCCTAAATTTGTCACAATTTTTCGTGTTTAAGTGGACGACAATATCGACGATCGACCAGACAAAGATGTGAATATGAAAGGTACCGACAAGTGGATAAAGGTTGTCTAAAAACTTTGATCCCAAATCACTCTTAAAGTTAGATATTATTTTTATTTTTGTTAAATTTGCCATAGTTTCTTCTAATTTAAATATTGGGGGAAAATTAAAAATTAAAAATAATGAAAATTAAAAAAAAAATCAAAAAATCAAAAAAATCAAAAATTAAAAAAAAAATTAAAAATCCAAAAATAATGTTATTTCTGTTTTATTTCTTGTTTAGAAAAATCAAAAATCCAAAAATATTTTTCTTTCTGTTTTAATTTGTGTGCTAAGTTTTCTTTTAGTTTTGTTTTGTCTTGAATAGTGATTTCAGGTATAGATAAGACTCATGGAGTTTGTGTTGAAGATTTATGAGCCAAAGCCTCGTCCGTGAGCATCGAAGAATTCGCATTCGAAGGAGCAAGAAATGAAGATCATTCTTTCAACATTCAATTCTTCAACCCCAGAAGCAAGGTGAAACTGCAATTGAAGATTATGTGACGGATTGCATTGAAGCCTCCTCAATCAGTCTGATGCTATCTATGAACCTGCTGAAGTGATCTAGAAGATTTGTTCTCTCTGATGTTCTCTCTGAAGATTCTCAAGCTGAAAGCGCCATCTTTCAAGAATCAGTACAAGAAGCCTCCTCACCCAATGTGTGTTCAATGCCAAATTCTGAAGAAAAACCCAACCGCTCAAGATGAAGTCAATTATTGAAGATTCATATGTTCATCTTGATGCTGTGAAGAAATCGAAGGTTAAAGCTAAAGCCAAGCTCTCATTGAAGATTGACAAGAAGAGCCAGCTACTTTTTAGGGGGAGCTTGTTGGGTCAATTAAGAAAAGAAAGCTATAAACCAAGGGGGAGATTGTTGGGTCAAAATATGGTTTATACTTTACTTTTCTGGGCAATTATATTTTTGTGTAATAGTTTACGAATTTATGGCCTAGTTTACGGCTAAGTTTACGACCGTAAACACCTTACGGCCCATTTGTGTGTCCGGCCCATATCCAACATGTATAAATAGAGGTGTTAGGGTGAGGAGTAGAGATTGATGATTATTGAACAGAAGTAGTTTACGGCCAGAGAGAAACAGGATCTTTTATGTGTGTGTGAATCTTTTGTATCCGGATTATAATTCATATCAATTCATACATAGATTCATCATATTCTTCTTCTTCTTCTCTTCTATTTTATTTTGCATCATCCGTTTGATTGGGATTCCGCACCATCAAACGGATCTGACTTATACACGGGCATTTTAGGGACTTACACATCACAATACTCACCCAATCTCGAGGGATCTCACACACTACAAGTTCCCTGGATTCATCTCAGCCTTCCTTGATTCGAGTACGGATCCTCTGCTTTCAGTAGTACGGGCCCATACTACCTTCCACATCTATCCGTACTTTCCTCAAGATCTGCCTCGACTCCACCAAGTCACCTTACTGTTACTGATCTCTGCTACTACCTTCCTAGGCTTTCCCTAGGGAACTTCTGACTCCACACAAACCAGTCCTCAGCTGCTGAAGGCCTCCTTGTAATGCCAATTAGCCACCACCTGAATACCATCACATGCAATGAGGCTCGGATAATCCTTTGAGTAAAAGTCTCGTCCCTACAATGGTTAGACTCAAACAAGAGCTGCGCAGTAGGGCCAAATCCAGCACTCTGAGATTATTCAACCCTGATCACATGTGATGTGACGTATTCACCTAATGGCTAACTCCTATCACTCAGAGTCCCACAAAGCACAAAGCAAGCAACATTCGGATAAAGGAAACATACTCAGGGAAAACTATTCTCATGACAAGAAACTGTACTAGCATACACTGCTAAACTCATACTATCAGGCATAACCTACACAGGCTATCCTACTACTGTCTACTCATTACTAGCATGAAATTCTTATCAAGCTGAAACACATAAAGCAGGCACATAAGGCATCATCCTAGATCCTTAGTCCTATTCTAGCATGCTGTTCTACTGAAACTGAAGCTGAAACTGAAACTAAAACTGATAATCATAACATAACTTGTATGGGTAATTTGGGAGTACTTACTTGAGCTCGGCTGATTGCATGCACCACACCCTTTTCTCTTTTCAAAACTCTTTTTGCTTTTTCTAAAACTCTTTTCTTTATACTTTTCTAAAATTGTTTTCTTTTCTCAAAATCCTTTTGTAACCATGGTTTTTCTTTGAAAACTCTATACCACTTCCTTAGTTTGAGTCCAGACACACTCTCAAGTATGTCTGAATCCCTCAAACCAAGGCTCTGATACCAACTTGTAACGACCCAAAAATACGACCCGAAAGTTTCGTTTTAAAATAGTAATAAAACCATGTTCATCAATCGTCATATAAGAATCATAAAGAATGTATCTCAAAATATCTTAACAATTGTCAAATATATCAGAGTATAAACATCCCAGGCTGAACAAATGGTGTGTGCACTGCAATCTTTCCGAGCTCCTCTTTTGAAAACTGAGTACCTGAAACCAAAACTGAAAACCGTAAGCACGAAGCTTAGTGAGCTCCCCCAAACTACCACATACCAAACAATAACATATCAAGCACATATTGGGGCCTTGCCCCCTCCATCGAACCGAAGTCCGAAGCTGATTGACTGGGACCTTGTTCCCTACATCGGACCAAAGTCTGAAGCTGATTGTCTGGGACCTTGTCCCCTCCATCGGACCGAAGTCCGAAGCTAACTGACTGGGGCCTTGCCCCCTCCATCGGACCGAAGTCCGAAGCTGACTGTCTGGGACCTTGTCCCCTCCATCAGACCTAAGTCCGAAGCTAACTGACTGGGGCCTTGCCCCCTCCATCGGACCGAAGCCAGAAGCTGACTGTTTGGGACCTTGTCCCCTCCATCGGACCGAAGTCCGAAGCTAACTGACTGGGGTCTTGCCCCTCCATCGGACCGAAGTCCGAAGCTGACTGAACACAGCATATCATAACATATCAACTGGCATAAACTCACATATACTGCATACTACCTCGGGCTGTAGCCCGGAACACATAACACATAAATCCTGTCTGAGCCACGAAGGCATCAAACATACTAACTACTGCATCAGATCAAAATCTGAAAACTACTGTTAGCTAAACGGGCCGGCGTTGTGGCCTTAGACCCGTTTCTACTGGAAGGAAACTCACCTCACACTGCTGAAGTCCCGTAGACACAATCCCACACTGCTGAAGTCCCACAGACTCCACCCCAGCTGCTGGTTGACAGATTCCCGAACTGTCAACACCAAATAACACCCAATTAATAATTGGGTTCTAACACATAACTAAAAATACATGCTTTGGATAATTACTACATTACCCCTAGCTTGGCTTACCCAAGCCCAAGGCCCAAACCATAGGCCCAAAGTCAACTAGGAACTCAAAGCCCAACACATGGCCCAATTTTCCAAATTAGGCCTAAGCCCCTTACATGGGCCTTACCCTAGGCCCATTAAATATTCTAGTCTAATTGCTTGACTTTGGATGGCCCATTAATAACCCGATCATCAAGGCCCAAAAAGGAAGGCCCAACAATAAACCCAAGTGAAATTAGGGTTTCACATAAAATGATGATTAGGGTTAAGTTTCCTACTTAACCCATTAAGCACTTAATCCATTAAGTCCATTATCGCTTAGATTACTTTTTGCCGAAGTTTATTATTTAATATATCAAGTTATTAATAATTCCTGTGCGTGAATCCCGATAAATTCTCAAAATTAGGGTTTCATTGCATTAGGGTTTTCCAATCCAAATATTAGCCCATTTATCAGTTTGTTGGCCTTTTATGTCAATTAGGGCTTTATTGGGCCTATTAAGCCCACTAGGATAATATTAAAGCCCATTAGAGTCCATTAAGATTTATTGGGCCCATTTGAGCTTACAAGGCCCATTAGGGTTTCAAGCACCCCTCCCAAACGAATCAACTCACAAGGTAGACACACCGCCACCCAACACGACGGCCGGTGGCGGCAGGAGGCGGCAGCCACCACCCTATGGTGGTGGTTTTCAAGTTCTTTCATTATTCCGACACTATTACAGATTACAATACAAATCCTGAATCACGCACACCCTCACTAACATACACATACACACGCACAGCCACCCAAATGGTGGCCGACGGTGGTGCAAGGCGGCAGCCTTGTGATTTCCGGCTAGACAAATAACCCACAATACATATGAACACCAAACAATTGACTGCAATTAAGTCACACATGAAATACGCACACCAAGCATCACCTAACAGCGGTGGCTGATG
Organism: Lactuca serriola; assembly: GCF_051521515.1. NCBI lineage: Eukaryota > Viridiplantae > Streptophyta > Magnoliopsida > Asterales > Asteraceae > Lactuca > Lactuca serriola. The sequence goes on along the minus strand of NC_136408.1, from coordinate 68,961,851 downwards.
GCAGCAAGGTTGGCGGCCATAGCAACAACGCCTTGGAGTGGCGGCAATGACGACGATCTGAACAAACCCCAAGGAGCAGCGATTGGAACCGGTACACCTCGTCGGAATACCCTCGCAACAGCAACATCGAACCAAGGTTGCTCACCGGTGGCTTAATCTTCAACGGTTGCAGAGAAGCGGCGGCAAGAACTCTGTCGATTACCTCCCACACATTAACGCTTCTCATTCCGCCTATAGCCTCCATCGAAAACGACCACTACGGCCATCACTTCTGGTACACCCAACAGTTTTCGATATCTCGGGACATGGCAAGCGTCGTTGGGCGATTGGCGACCTCACCGGGGATGGTTGCGACTTGAACAGCAAAGGGGAATGGCACCAAAGATCGGAGGAGAGGGGGCCGCTGGATGGAGGTATCGATGAGAGGGTGTAGGCTGAAGAACCCGACGATGGCGGCTGCACTCTCCCTTGGGTCTAGGGTTTCATAACGCGTTTATATATCTGTCACCCACAAACAATTAGTCATGATGGCAGGATTGGTCCCTCCCATCCAATTTCCTTTCAATATTGGCCATATATTACACTTTAAACCCCACTTCTGAAATCCTTTACATTTTAAGTCCGGCTTTTACCAAGTAGCCCTTCTCTCAACATTTATTTTCAAATGAAATCCAGAAATTACTATCTAGCCCTTCTTCCATAATTCCCTTTTCATAGTAATTTCAAATAATTACCATGGAGCCCCTAGCTTCATAAATAATTATAAACTAAGTCTGAAAATTACACTTTTAACCCCCGACTCCTAAAATTCTTCACAAATTAGTCTGGAACTTATATTTATTAATTTATTTAAATAAACGAGGCGTTACATATTTTATATAAACTACGCGTTATGTGTGAATATTATCTGTATAAATTCTATCTATGTTGGATGAACGATTTTATACATGTTTTAAATGATTTAAACTGTATATGTATTTTATATCTACGATAATGTTGGGGGTAAAACATGGGTAGATGTAATTGATGGAGTATGAGTTGGATGATGAGTTGAGAGGTGAAATAGACCGTGAGATGAGGGTGAGAGGTGGACGACGTGAGAAGCCTTTTTCCCAAATGATGGCCCCGTCATTCAGCAGAGTATGGATGACAACCACGGATTATTCTAGACAGTCCAGTGGAACACTAGCAGGCTCGCAACCTGTAGGTGTTGTGAACGATGTGTTCACCGGTGTACTCTAAAACCCATTGACATGTATTGCGAGTGGATACTGTCGATAAACGAAATAGCCCTGACATCTATGGATTTAGTGCGTGTTGAGTAAACCCTTACAACGATGGATTTCGTGCCGATTCCTTAGAATGATCCTTAGGAATGAATTAACGAGGATTAGCTGATTCTTAGGGTAGACCCTTAAGAGTAAAGAAGATAATGGGGATGGGTAATTGGGTTAACTGTTTGACGATTAAACATAATAATTATATTATTGTGGGTTGAAAACCTTATGTACTCACCATGTTTCCTAATCTGACCCACTCAGTTTATTTATATCACAGGTGTTGATATGAAGTCACATTACACTGAGAGATTAAGGAGATATAGATCACTAGTGATAATGAATGTAAGTTCTGTTTATGGTTATGTTTCTGTATTGACAATGACATCCCAAATGTTTTAAAATGAATAAAAGTACATTTATTCGGAAATGCTTTGATAACGTATTTATCATGTTTTACTGGGAACAAATTCCGCAACATTTTGATTAAAAGAGATACTCTGATTTTTATAAAGCATAAACAAAATCGGTCTTTTCTGGCCGTGAGAATGGGGATGTCACATTAGGTCATATCAAAAGAAAAGCCAGTGTGTTAGGCGAAGCGCTACTGAAATCACTAGTCATCCACTTTTAACAGGTGAGTGGCTAGTTACTTTCATCTTACAAATAGGTATGAAGTGGTTAGATAATTAAGTGTTATATGTGCCTATTATATGTGATTAAGACCTTCTGTGTTAGATGAAGCTATGTGAGATGATTTTATTTAACCATATATGTATTTTCATACTTATAATATATTAGGTAGTGAAGGGTGATGAGAGATGAAAATAATAATGATAGGTCATGACTTTTATGTAGAGGTGAAAGTTATAGTGAGAGTCAAAAGCTACATCTTTTAGTTGGTGTCTATAAATAACGAAAGTTACAAACTTTCCTTATCTAAGATATTTACATGAGATTTAGGTTTCGATATGTATATACTAATCTGTGTATTTTTTGTATGTCTAATGTGCCCTATAAATAGGGTAGGTACTTAGGTCTAGAGTAAGGAACACTCTCCGTTTTATTCTTTGTACTCGAAAACCATTTGTACTCATTTAGAATTAACTGGAGCTAAACAGATCATATTTAGATCTTGTGTTCTTTATTGCTTTCATCTATTTGATTAATTCAAACATTGTTTTTAACACTCTTCAATTGCTATTAGAGCGGGATTAAATTCATTGATTGAAAAATATGTGTAGCATTTTTCATATTTTTTAATTGCTCATTCCGGTTCATTAGTCCTCAACTTGAAAACACAATTATTAACTTAATCAATAAGTGATTAATTGATTCTACTATGCCAATCTTCTTGGATTTGCAACGAAGATTCCTATGCTGATTCATGAATATTATGATTAGTGGGTCGATCAGATGGAAGATTATCTTAATGGTGTACATGAAAATCTGTTGTAACAACATAATTTTTCAAACCAAATTTTTCATTTTTACTATTCATAAAACATAACTCTCATCATTAAATCTCCAAAAACCAATTAACAAGTTTTCAAAACAATTGTTCAATTCTAGGATCCATAAATACAATTCCAAATAAAAAGTGTGTGTACAATCACACCGGTGCCTTCCCGCGATCCTATGAGGTACCTGAAACACATAACACATAACACGGTAAGCACGAATGCTTAGTGAGTTCCCCAAAATACTACATACAACAATTTGCCACTCGAGGCTATACTCCGTACGACCCTCTAGTCAATGTGTCTCAGCGGGACCCTCCGGTCCCGTAGCTCGTTGGACCCTCTGGTCCGGTCTAGCTCGTTGGACCCTCCGGTCTGGTCTGGTTGAGGACCCTCTGGCCTTGTAAATCGTTGGACCCTCCGGTTCGGTCAGAATAGTACATAGCATAGATAATCACAAAAACACATAATCTCAAGCAAACACGCACGACCTTCCGGTCCAAACATAGATACTACCCTAGGTAATGTATAGTGAGAAGACTCACCTCGGGTAAACTCGGACGATCTCGAACTCGAAACACTGATCTAGCCTCCGCCTAAACACATACAAAATTCACTTCTAATTATAAACGACTCTCAAAGGCTAGAGTAATCCCTTCCTATATTCACTCAGAAGGGTAAAAGACCATTCTACCCCTCCAATGGTCCAAAGGTCCACTTGTTGACTAAACCCTAAAAGTCAACGAAAGTCAACCCTAAGGAGTACGCGACGCGTACTCGATCCCTATGTTGGGCGTACTCAACCATTATGCAGATAACAGGCTTATTTCACCCTATGCCCCGCATACTGGGATTTACGCTCAGCGTACGTCCCAGTTTAACTATCAACTTATTTATGGTCTTAATTAGTTAAGAACTTGGCTCAAATTACAGATATGGACCCCCTACGTCCTCCTAATCCATAAAGTCGAGGACTTTACGCCTTTACATGGCCGTAAAGGTCATCATCAACCAAAACACACCACTTTCTTCACTAAAGAGCTCATATCTCATGCATGGCTCACTCCTAACGTCTAAGATCGGATTTTTATGGATCTATAACACTTAATACACTGAATAAGGACAGATCAAGGTATATGAATCTCCCTTTGCTCATAAAGTCTCCACCTTTGGGACAAAAACCCTAGAAATGACCCATAATGCACAAATAAAAAAGATTGAGAAAGCTTTGAGCTTTTTACCTCCAACTGATGCTCCAACTTCTGAAAAGCTTAGATCCAAGGCTTGCACACCAACTCTAGCTTCTTCAATGACACCTTCTTTTCTTCAAAGGCACTCAAGAACACTATCAAGCTCAAACACACACACACGCACACACAAGGTCTAGAACGAGGGTTTGGCTCACTTAGGGTTTTGATCTCTGGATATGGTGGCTAAAAGTGAGGCCAAAATGTTTCTTATATAGGGCTCACCTCCACAATTAGGGTTTCCATCTGGACCTAGTACGCCCAACGTACACCATGGTACGCCCAACGTACCGGGTAGAATCTGCGTCAAGGACACACTCACGAGTACGTGCATCGTACTCTCCCTTACGCTCAACGTACTCAAAAGCCATACTTTTCCTTCATGGACTAATTTTGACAACTTGGGGAAAGAAAAGGATCAAAGCAATATACCTGAATTCTGGGATGTTACAATTCTCCCCCACTAGAATCAGACTTCCCCTACAAAGTCTTGCTCTGCAAATAACTCGGGGTACTGCTCCCGCATCTCTAGCTCTGGTTCCCAAGTCAAATCAGACCCCCTTCGGTGCTGCCACTGGACCTGAATAAGAGACACTTCCTTGTTCCTCGGAACCTTCACCTTCCGATCTAGGATAGCGATCGGTCTCTCGATGTAATTCAGGCTCGCATCCACCTGAATGTCGTCTAATGATACTACCGCCGTCTCATCAGCCACACACTTCCAAAACTGGGACACGTGGAAGGTGCTATGGATCTGGCTCAACTCCTCAGGCAGCTCCAGCTGATATGCTACCTTGCCAACCCTGGCGATCACCCTGAAAGGTCCAATATATCGAGGCCCTAACTTGCCCCTATTCCTAAACTAGATCACTCTTTTCCATGGGGAAACTTTTAGAAGCATAAAGTCTCCAACCTGGAACTCAAGCTCGGATCATCGTCTGTCCGCGTAACTCTTTTGACGACTTTGAGTTGTTTGCAACCTCTGTCTGACCTGCTGAATCTGCTCGGTCGTCTTTGACACAATCTCCGTGCCGCCCATAACTCTATGCCCCACCTCTCCCCAAAAAATGGGAGTACGACACCTCCTCCCATAAAAAAGCTCAAAGGGAGGCATACTGATGCTCGAGTTATGGCTGTTGTTATAGGAAAATTCAGCCAAAGGTAGGTATGAGTCCCAACTCCCACTGAAATCCATAACGCATGCCCGAAGCATGTCCTCGAGCGTTTGAATCGTCCGCTCACTCTGTCCGTCTGTCTGTGGGTGGTAGGCGGTACTAAAATGCAATCGCGTTCCCAACTTCTCATGGTACTTCTTCCAGAATCTGGAAGTAAAACGTACATCCCGATCCGAAACTATAGACATCGGCACTCCATGCCGAGCTACCACCTCTCACACATAAATCTTTGCCAGCCTCTTAGCAGAAGAGCTCTCACTAATAGCAAGGAAGTGGGAACTCTTCGTCAACCTATCCACGATCACCCAGATCACATCAACTCCACGCGCCGTCCTCGGTAATTTGGTGATAAAGTCCATCGAGATCTGCTCCCACTTGCACTGGGGAATCTCCAAAGGCTGCAATGGACCATGAGGACACTAGTGCTCAGCCTTGACCCGACGGCAGGTCAGGCACCTTTCTACTACCCATGCTACATCCCTCTTCATATAGGGCCACCAATAGTCTCTCTTCAGATCCAAATACATCTTAGTGGCCTCGGGATGGATCGAAAATCTCGATCAATGAGCATCCTCCATCAAAATGCTACGAGCTTCGCCCATATAAGGCACCCAAATCCGACCTCGGAAGGTCATAAATCCCCAGTTATCCATCACAAACTCAGATACTTGGCCGATCACCTGCTCCTTCTTGCGGTTCTCTGGTCTCACGGCCTCTACCTGAGCCTTTCGTATGGTATCCAACACCGGAGTCATCACTGTCATCCTCATGCATATATCCCGAATTGGGGCACTTTCCACCTTGCGGCTCAGGGAATCAACTACCATGTTAGCCTTGCCCGAGTGATACAGAATCTCACAATCGTAATCTTTTACCACGTCCAACTATCTCCTCTGGCGCATATTCAGGTTAGGCTGATCCATCAGACACCCCAAGCTCTTGTGGTCCGTGTAGATGGTACACCGAACCCCGTACAAGTAATGACGCCAGATCTTGAGGGCGAACACCACTATCCCCAACTCTAAATTATGGGTGGGATACCTTTTCTCATGAGGCTTCAGCTGCCTCGATGCATATGCTATCACGTGCTCCCTCTGCATAAGCACTGCACCTAACCTTGATATAGATGCATCACAGTAAACCACGAAGTCCTCCATTCCCTCAGGAAGAGCTAACATTGGAGCTTCGCACAACCTCTGGTGAAGAGTCTCAAACGAGTTCTGCTGATCGGGACCCCAAACAAAAGCAACACCCTTCCGGGTCAACTTGGTGAGAGGAACAACAATCTTGGAGAAATCTTTGATAAACCTCCGATAGTAGCCGGCTAACTCCAGAAAACTCCTGACCTCGGTGGGGGATCTCGGCACCTCCCAACGCATAACCGCATCAATCTTGGCCAGGTCGACCAAAATCCCATTCTGATTAATGAGGTATCCCAAGAACTATACCTCTCTTAACCAGAAATCAGATTTGGAGAATTTGGCATAAAGCCTCTCCGATCTCAATACTCCGTGAACCTCTCTCAAATGCTCCTCATGATGCTCTCTAGACTTCGAATACACCAAAATATCGTCGATGAACACGATCACCGAATGATCCAACATAGGTCTGCATACTTGGTTTATGAGATCCATGAATGTTGTCGGAGCATTGGTGAGCCCAAAAGGCATCACCACGAACTCGTAATGCCCATAACAAGTTCTAAATGTTGTCTTCTGAATATCCTCCTTACGAACCCTCTTCTGATGATACCCATACCTCAAATCAATCTTGGAAAACCAAGATGCACCCTGCAATTGATCGAATAGATTGTCGATCCTCGGGAGTGGGTAACGGTTCTTGACCGTTAGCTTGTAAAATTCCCGGTAATCAATACACATCCAATGTGAACCATCCTTTTTCTTGACAAAAAGGATCGGTGCTCCCCACGAAGAGCTACTCAGCCAAATAAATCCCTTTCCCAACAGCTCCTGAAGCTGTGAGAATAACTCCTCCATTTCTGGTGGCACAAGGCGATAGGGCGCCTTTGCGATAGGTGCCGCCCCTAGAAGCAAATCAATGTGAAACTCTACCTGCCTCTCGGGAGGCACACATGGTAACCCCTCGGGGAAAACATCCGGAAACTTGCTAACCATTGGAACCTTAGCGACAGTACTCGGTCTCTCCATAACATCCCGCGTATTCGACACATACGCCAGAAAACCCATGCAACCCTGCTGCAAGCTCTGCCTTGCCCGAGCAGCAGAACAAAATGCTGACCCAGATCGGGTACCCTCTCCGAATACTGTTAGTACTCTTCCACTAGCATTTTGGATGGTCACCAGCTGACGCTCACAGTCGATCATGGCCCCGAATCGGCTCAACCAGTCCATGCCCACGATGACACAGACATCCCCTATCGCGATAGGCACCAAATCTATCGGAAACTCAACTCCAAAAATCTCAAGCACACATCCCCGGATCACATAAGTTGCAAAAACAATATGCTCATAAGCTATGGAGACTCTCAAAGGTCAACTCAAGGCCTCACGTCGACTACTGATGTGACGACTAAATGCTAGCGATACGAAAGATCGACTCGCACCCGAGTTAAACAACACCAAAGCAGGTACAAAACTCAAGCAACCTCGGTCAGAGCAGCATATCGCTCGTCGAATGTCTAAATCAGCGTGGTCTTTATAGACCCAAGCATCTCCGGTATCTCAGCTCGAATGGCTGTAGCCACCTCCTCGTAAATCAACCGAAGAATCTCCTCATCACTAGTACCACTAGTACCACTGCCTCCTGGGTTGTGGCACGTTCCCACCATGATGCCTCTGAAATATGACATAAAATAATCAGAGACTCGACCGAGATTACTCGCACTCGATCAACCGTTCCTACTTGCTCCTTAGCACCCTAAGGATTCTTACTTAGAATGCTTACTGATCTGGTGCTTTAAGTAGTACGGGCCCAATACTACCTTCCACACCGTATCCGTATCCACATCATGTCCTCCTCCTAGGACTCCAATTCGCAAGTACCCTATATCACCCTAAATACAGCCTACTCTCTAGCAGACTTCTCACAAGCTACTCTCTACTACCTACATGCACTCAAAGCAACTCACAGTAGCTTAAACTTCTAGGCTAAGGCATCACATATCAGGCCAGCCTAGTCCTAAGATATGATTTACCTAGCCTACTCTAGCATGCATAACACATCTCATAACAACATAACACATAACATAAGGGTATTTTGGGAAATCACCTTTCGGGCGCTGGCTGATTGTACACATTGCTCTTTTCCGCTCTTTCTAGAAATCCTTTTCTTTTTTTTTTTAGAAAAAATGTTTCTTTTGAAAACTTTTCACAAATCCTTAGTATGAGTCCAGATATGCCTGAAGGTGTATCTGAATCCCTCAAACCAAGGCTCTGTTACCAACTTGTAACAACATAATTTTTCAAACCAAAATTTTCATTTTTACTATTCATAAAACATATGTCTCATCATTAAATCTCCAAAAACCAATTAACAAGTTTTCAAAACAATTGTTCAATTCTAGGATCCACAAATATAGTTCCAAATCAAAAGTGTGTGTACAATCACGCCGGTGCCTTCCCGCGATCCTCTGAGGTAACTGAAACACATAACATGCACATAACACGGTAAGCACGAATGCTTAGTGAGTTCCTTAAAATACCACATACAACAATTTACCACTCGAGGCTATACTCCGTACGACCCTCTGGTTAATGTATCTTAGTTGGACCCTCTAGTCTCGTAGCTCGTTGGACCCTCTAGTCCGGTCTAGTTCGTTAGACCCTTCGGTCCGGTCTGGTTGAGGACCCTCTGGCCTCGTAAATTGTTGGACCCTCCGGTCTGATCAGAATAGTACTTAGCATACATAATCACAAAAACACAAAATCTCAAGCAAACACGCATGACCTTCCGGTCCAAACATAGATACCACCCTAGGTAATGTATAATGAGAAGACTCACCTCGGGTAAACTCGAACGATCTCGAACTCGAAACACTGATCTAGCCTCTGCCTAAACACGTACAAAATTCACTTCTAATTATAAACAACTCTCAAAGGCTAAACTAATCCCTTCCTATATTCACTCAGAAGGGTAAAAGTGATGGGTTTTTAGCAAAACATCATTCCTATGGTGTACATGCAAACCCTAATAGCTTTTGGATCTAGTTTGTCTAATGAACATACAATTGAATATCTAAAGCTATAAACCCTAGATCTATCATACATTTAATCATATTAACATATGAAAGGGTTTTAGATCTTACCTTGATTGTTATGTAGAATTAACCATCTCAAATCCTCCTTGTAATGGCTTTAGAAAGCTTAGAGTCACAAGTGTCACTCATCTAATGGCTCACAAACACCAAAAGCAAGAGGATGAAGAATGATAAGAGAGAAGGCACCCAAAAACGTGTGGAAACCCTAAGGGATTAGTTGGCGACGTTTTTGGGGCCCTAGGGGTCCTTAAATAGTGAGGCTATTAGGGTTATTTAACAAGGAAACCCTAATTTGACTGCTTAGGCCCTAAGCAACCCATGGACTCCCTCCTTAGAGGCCTTGGACGATTTCTAATGGGTTTTCCCATAGAATTCATCCACTCCATCCTCTATGGGGTCCATTAGCCTAATATTCAACTATCACACAATTGACAGTTCTAGTCCCCTTTATTCAATTAATGTCTTTTAGCCACAAATTTAATTCTTATTAATTCTTGACTAATATTAATTAAACAATATGATTTCTCCTTTAATATATTATTCTCATAATATATTAATAAATCATAATTAATCATCTCTCTTCATAATTCGTCCTATCAAGTTGCTTTGATGAAGGCAACCCAAAAGGACCATGCACCATCGGGTCAAGTACATACCAAAAATAGTTATGGACTTAGACACTAATCCAACAGTCTCCCACTTGGATAAGTCTAATAACTATTTTGCGTATGACTTCAGATCCTGATCTACAATCGTAGCTTTCAAAAGTCGCTGTCAACTCTGATCGTATCAGAAGCGTGTCCTTTAGATAAGGGATCATATATTCCTTCATTCTAGATATCGTATAGACATGAGACATGGATTTCAATCATTCTCTCTATATTATTTCCTGATTTCTGATTTATGATGACTGACAACAGACTACAATTGAACACATCAAATTAGTCCCGACTTGGCCAAGCGCTTAGGTGCCATCACAAAATCATCGAGGGCCCCACATATATCGCTTTCATCCCACTTTGGATAAAAGGAACGAATAAACTTTGATTCAATGCTTGCTTGCACTCACTCACCGAATCACACCCAACAATATGTTTTATGACACCAAGTACTGGTGCGTTTACATATTATCAATGTGTAACCGACTCGCAAGATACAATTCACATATCTCGGTTTCAAGAATATAAGATATTATCGTCTCACCAATCACTCGTGATAAAATCCATGAAGTGACCAAGTGAGCATTGGTTTATTCCAATGCTCAAATCATATCCATAAGCACTCATGAACGTTGCAGCAAACATTTGCTTATGTCTAATACACTTTAGACAATCCACACACCAATTCACGACAGTCTTCATTCATACCTACTTCCAACATATGAACGATTATGGTCCATTCGAATAATTTTATTGTTCTGAACCAATTTAATTTTTCAGGAAGTCAAAACATGCAAAGTGAAACACAAGAATAATACTAATCCTATATGGCCCCAAACTCTGGGTATAAATCAAACATTTTATTTAATCACCATATTGATTACTCATTATTTGTTGTTTCGGGTAATCAACTTCTTACTTGAATTATTACTACAGTTGTCCCATGCTCTCAGCATGCACACAATGTTTACCTATGGTCATTACTTTGTGAAATAGATCAAATGAACACATTTCCAATCATACTCATTTCACAACTCCCAATCCTTATCATAAGTATAAGAATATCAAATTCTTGTTACTTATGCTAGATTCTAACATTTTATGCAATGATTCTTTCGTAAAGTCATAGCCCAAAATCATCAAGACTTGGCCAATCTCTATCAGAAACAATTCTATAGATATGATGTCTCTCACTCAAAGTACATTCCTTTGAACATCCTTCTTGCATAAAAGTTTCTAATCTAGACATAGATTCTCAATATCTAACTCCCAATATGGAAACATTTCCATATTTTCCATATGACAATTCATTGTTAATAGAATCTTATCTATTCATAATAATGTCATCCAATACCATACTTCCAACTACTCACAAGCGACCAATCCTTAGCGAGCTTTGGATCGTCCTTTGATAGTTGTTTAATTTTTTTAGTCAAAACCGATTCTAGTCCTTTTTACCTCTAAATGCACTAGACATTTGGAAAATTTTAGAATGGTAAAATATTATAGCACTTGCAATCAATCCTATACCCGAAGTGTATGGAACACGATGCATAATGTCTTACATAAAGATACGATATTGTATCAATCTTCTGCCATAATATTTTATGTGTCACGTTCTCATAATTTGAACTATGAAGAGGAATACCGTAATCATAATCGAAATTTAAGAACACACTATTTATCCTTTGACTAAATTTATTAAAATTTCTCAATCTAAGCTTTAGATTTTGAAATTAAGTACAATATTCTCTCCCTTAATTATAGCAAAACAACTTTTCAACCCTTACGAGTTTGCAAAGTATAACTCTTGATTTCTATAATTAATATTGTTAACTTGCAATACTTGCCTTAATAATCATACAAACACAACATTTATGCTCCCGCTATCATGATGATTATTATCATATAAGCATAACACTTATGCTCCCATTAGCTTTGACATGTATTTAGAAAACAGCTTAACTTCCAGAAAACAATACTTATTGAATTTCTTAAGTTCATATTTCTAATGCCTAATGCTTTGATAATCCTTTATCTAAGCTTTTTAAACTTATACACCTTTGCCTTAGATAGCTCATATGTGTGTCTAAACAATTCAGACTAATTGCCAAATCTCACAATTCGAATTATGGAAAGGGATACCGTAACCATAATCGAATTCGAGAATATAATTTCACAATCACTATCTTCTTAAAATCTCTTTTAGTGAAAGCATTTACTCACAATCATTTTCATGAAGGAGGGAATCTTATGACACTTAGATTTTAATGGTGTATGTGTTCATATCCATGCGAATTTGTCAAAACCAAAGTTTGCGACAAATCCAAACTCATATGGACCGAACTTTCTCAATCTTGATTTCTTGACTTATGGTAACACGAGTGCCCACCAAGTCTTCCAAGTAGTTAAGCAGCTCACCCTTTCCTATCAATGTACTTTTCATTGAACAAGGTGCTTGCCTTTTATGCGTTCAAATGATGTCACATGCATAATTAACTCAATTGGGATGACACAGAAACAAAATAATGTCAACACGATAGGTCATAAACCTCAAGTCGTGTGCTAGTGATGATTGATAAGGTTTATTCTTGATTAGTTCTTGAAACTTTTTCAAGAACATTAAGACCTCCACTGATTCCTTAACACAAATATTCAAGAGTTAGTGTAGCTTTTATCAAGACAAAACACTTCACAAAATTGGTCCTAGTTGGTCTTTGTCTTATCCAAGACATCACAACTTTCCAATTTCAAATGTGCAAGAATAAGAAAACCTTTTCAAATTCCACATTTGATGAATGTTATAAACCTTCTTAAGACTTGTCACTCAATTCACAATCTTAACGCTAAGACTTGTTTTTGGAATGAAGTATGATTGACTTCTTGATTTAACCATTTCTTCAATTCTTGATTCCTCTTCTCAGACATACAATTGCACTAAGACTCACTTAGAGGATCAATTGAGATATGGTTCTTAATCATTAAGACCTATCATAAAACATAATAAAAAGTACTCTCCCTTCTTCTTAGAATAGAGAAACTTTTATCTTTCTGCCTACTTGATTCTTCTTATTCGTTCTGCTATTGATTGAAACTCTTTCAATCAACTGAGAATTACATTTAATCTCATAAGTATAATCATATTTACTTAACCTTAGTAAATCATGACAAATATCTTTGTTATTCTTGTGGTGGACTTGATCAACACACAACTTTGTGTACTCGATCTCCTAGTCCTTTACTTGACACTTTGTCAACGAATTAGTCTAATTTCCAAATATGAAATTTCTCATTCATCATGCAACCAAGTTGTTGTTGGATAAGGTGTCTAAGTCCATAACTTATTTGGTATATACTTGACCCGACCCGGCATGGTCCATTTGGGTTGCATCTCACCCGAACTGTTTATGGATAATTTTATGAGAGTTATACACATATGTTTATTAATATATTATAAGTTATAATATATTAATATGAAGTCATGTTATTTAATTAGTCTTAGTCTTAAATTAATTATGAATTAATTTAGAGATTAAAAGGAAGACTAATTAGATTGTGGGCTATTGGTTTTATATAGTGTGGGCTAATACTCATTTGTTAATGGGCTAGGCTTGTATGGAAGTCCATGGATGATCCATGAAGCTTTTAACCCATGATCCTTGGAAAGGAAAAGACATGGGTTATTAGGGTTTCACCCTAACCATGTACACTATATAAGCATGCTTATGGAGCATGAAATGGCAACTAGTGAACTAGTGTGTGTGTGCTTGTGTGTGGCCGAAAATACAAGTGTGTATACTCTCTCAAAGTTTTCCAAGAGTTTGTGGTGTTTTGTGATTCCATTTGAGGCATTCACACTATTGGTGCTTGGCCCTCAAACTCCTTAAGAACCAAACTCATCAAAAAGGTATGTAATCTCTTCTAACTCTTTTATGTTAAAATGTTCCCCATGCTATGTTAGATAGGTTATAAACCTTGGAAAATTATTATTTTGCATGTATTTAGACAAACATAGATCCAAGGTTTATTAGGGTTGCATGCACACTTAGGAAGTGTTAGATTGCTCAAAACCCAACAGTGGTATCAGAGCCTAGGCTTGCTTGTTTGATACTTGATGCAAAATAGTTGAAAAAGTCGAAAAACTTGCTGTCTACCTGATGAACTCGCCGAGTCCATGGGGGGACTCGCTGAGTCCATGTGTATCTTCAACCTACTCGCCGAGTAGGTTCATGCACTCGACGAGTAGGAGCCACAGAGTGCAGATTTTCGACTTTTGCTGCTGGAAATGGACTAGAAACATTACCCTAAAATGTTTTGGTGTTTTAAAACTTGTTTTAGTTGGTGTAATGGTTGTTCTAATCCATTTACAATAGAATATATCAAAATTCCATGATTTTTTATGTGTTCATATAATTCTTGAAATTTTGATGATCATGTTCATGTTCTTATGAATTTAGAAGATGATAGGAATTATTTGCTGAATTGTTTAGAATTAATTCTTGATCATTTATGTGTTTTAATGGAGTCCATAATTTGTCCTCAAGTTATGGATATCCAAAGGTCACTTTCTTTAACACACACATTTAAACACATAAGTTACATGAAAATGAAGAGTCTTCATTTTTATGATCCTTTAATTCATAAGTTATGAAATGAAAAGTTTTGGATAGTTACAAAACTTGCCCTCAAGTTTTGGAATTTGTAAAGTTTCACACACTTTAATAAACTTTAATTCCAACCCTTAGAGTTTTAATAGTTAAAATTCAACCTTTATACTATGTATAACATTAATGGTTAATTATTATATATATATGTATAAGAATAAGTCGTTCTACCGTTAGTAGGCCTCATTCACGAAGCCGGTCTATAAGGTGGGTATAAGGTTGTTGCCTATAAAATGGAAACTTAATGGGTGTCCACTCTCACCCACCGCTTGCTTGACTGGTGGAGTGTCGTTAGCCGAACGGGTAGGACAATGACTTTAAATCCTCATTAAAAGTATAATGATTATTATAAAGTAACTAAACCTTTTTAATTCCCAATCTTAGTTATTTTAGGAAAAATGTGAACATGGTGCTAGTCCATGGAATTCACACTTTGTACCTTACCAAGTCGTTGGTGGAGCGTGTGTGGTTAACCGTCACACTAACTTGGACTAGTAAGGATCACGAAGGGTGACTTAATGTTTGTCATAGATCAATGGAGCGTGTGTGGTTAACCGGCACATTGATTAGGTGATAATATTAAGGGTACCAAGTGAATTAGCATGGTTATTCACACCTTGTTTTGTGATCCTCGGCATCCCAGTCACAAAACTTGAAGGGCA
The DNA here is from genome assembly GCF_051521515.1 of Lactuca serriola. Taxonomy (NCBI): domain Eukaryota; kingdom Viridiplantae; phylum Streptophyta; class Magnoliopsida; order Asterales; family Asteraceae; genus Lactuca; species Lactuca serriola. The sequence continues at coordinate 68,946,470 of NC_136408.1, read as the reverse complement.
CAATCGAGATTGAAACATGCCATTGAAAAGTTCAATGAATCTCAAAAGAATCTAGGAATTTCAAATCCAATTAAAACCTAATAATTCATTTTGTTTTTCATGGTGGAAATTGGTGAATCGTCATTCACCTACCTTTCAAATATATTATTAGTTAGATTACGGCATCCCTCTTCTAAGTATAATATATTGTGATTGGGTCCTAGCCTTAATATTACATTTGGGTGTCTTATTAAGGATTCTATATATCTAATCTAAACTTGCTTTCTTCTTTCAGATGTCTTCCAACACTAATGCTTCGGGCTCTAACCCAACTGGTTCTTTCTCTCTCATGAATCTTTGTGGGAGGGTCATCTTTGATGGTTCCAACTTCATGGATTGGATTAGGAACATCAGGATGGTTACTCGTTATGAGGACAAGGAATATGTACTCGATATGGAGTTAAAAGAACTTGATGAGTCTACTGCTACTCTTGAGGAGATCGCTGAATTCAGTACACATGAGAGAGATGCTACTAAAGTGGCATGTATCATGATGTCCACGATGATAGCCGAGCTCCAAAAGTCATATGAAGATTTCTACCCTTTTGAGATGCACCAAGACCTGACGGAAAGGTACCATCAGAGTGCTCGTCAGGAGCGGTATGAAATAATCTCCTCCATAATAACTACCCACATGAAGGACGGTGATTCCGTCACGGCTCACATGCAAAAGATGCAAAGGTATGTGGACCGTTTGCTGAAACTGAATGTGAACATCCCTGAGGAGTTGGCAATTGACATCATTTTGCACTCCTTACCTTCTTGTTATGACCATTTTCGTATGACATATCATATGAACAAGGAGGAAGTTACCCTCAGCAAGCTTCAAGGACTCTTGAAGACCGTTGAATCCGGTCTTAAGGGCAAGGCGGTTGTTACCTCTACTACTCCTACTCCAACATCTACCCCTGTTTTGGCTATCGGGCAAGGCAAAGGGAAAAAGAGGAAGCACCCTTCGAAGGGTACCAAGGGAAAGTCTCTTGAAGGCTCCTCATCGAAGACCAAGAGCGGTTCTGTCACTCCTTCTGCCATTCCCAAGGATGTTGAATGCTTTTATTGCCATGAAAAGGCACACTAGAAGCGAAACTGCCCTAAGTACTTGCAGGATCTAAAGGATGGGAAAGTGAAACCCACCCATGCAGGTATTTACAATATATTGTCTAATTACTCAACATATTCTAACTCTTGGGTGCTTGATACAGGATGTGGTATTCACATATGTTCTGATTTGCAGGGCCTAAGAAGAAGTGATGATGTGGAGCACGGGAAGATAAACTTGATCATGGGGAATAGGAAGGCTTCACCTGTTTCCAAGATTGGAGTTTATACTTTGTTGCTTAATAATGGGTTACAATTAGCTTTGAATAAATGTGTGTACTCGTCTGATATGGCGAGGAATATTATTTCTTTTCATGCTTTGTACAAATAAGGTTTTACCTTTTCGTTTGATAATGAATGTGGTGGTATTAATGCTTTCTTTAATAATGTGTTTTATTTTAAAGTGTTACCTTGTGATGGTGTGTATGAAACTGTGTCGATTGTAGACAACTTAGGAAATAATGTGTTGTATATTGATTCTTCTACTAGCCTAGATAAAGCATCATTGTGGCATTGTCGTCTTGGACATGTAAACAAGAAACGCATAGGCCAACTCCAAAAGAGTGGAGTCTTGGAATCATTCGACCTTAAATCGGATGATAGTTGTGAATCTTGTCTACTTGGAAAGATGACAAAATCACCCTTCACTGGAACTTGTGAGAGGGGTGAGGGTTTGTTGGACCTGATACATACTGATGTATGTGGGCCATTCAAAACCGCCACAAGGGATGCTAATCGGTATTATGTGACTTTTATTGATGATTTTAGTAGATATGGGTATGTCTACTTAATCAAACATAAGTCAGAAACCTTTGAAAGGTTTAAGGAATTCAAACAGGAAGTAGAAAATCAATTGGGCAGGAACATTAAGATGCTTCGATCCGATTGAGGTGGTGAGTATCTTAGTACCGAGTTCCTTGACTATCTTAAGGAGTGTGGGATTGTCTCACAATTGACTCCTCCTAGGACACCACAGCTGAATGGTGTAGCTGAGAGGCGTAATCGAACCTTGTTGGACATGGTTCGCTCTATGATGAGCCGAGTTTCGTTACCAATCTCTTTTTGGGGGTATGCCTTAGAGACTGCCGCCCATATCCTTAATTTAGTCCCTACAAAGAAGGTTACCAAAACACCTCATGAGATGTGGACTGGGAAGGTTCCCAATTTAGACCACATCAAGATTTGGGGTTGCGAGGCTTTCGTGAGGCGTGAGACTCATGATAAGCTCGAACCCCAAAGTGAAAGGTGTATTTGATGGGTTTAAGGCATAAGAACAATCCTATGTGCTCATACAAACCCTAATGCTTGGATCTAGGTTTCTCTATTGTACATGCTTTGAATCCAAGACTAACAAACTTAGATCTAACATATTATAAACTGAATTAGGGTTTATAGAATTAACTTTGATTGTTATATAGCAATAACAATCAATTCCTTGCTTGGATTGGCCTTAAAAAGCTTAGTGCCTCAAATGCTGCACCTCTAATGGAGTCACAAACACCTTATGCAACTTGGATGAAGAGGAGAAGAGAGGGGAGGCACCAAAAACGGCTGGAAACCCTAATGGAAGTGTTGTCCACGTTTTTGGAGCCTAAGGGGTCCTTTATATACTTGTGTGGGCTGCTAGGGTTTCAGTCAAAACCCTAATGGATAGCTTAAACTCTAAGCAGCCCATGGAATCTTCTGGATAAGGCCATGGACGAAAATATGATGGGCTTCCATCATAATTTCGTTCACCCCTTATTCCTTTAGCATTCCTTAGCCCAATAACTCAATTATCCAATAATTGCAGTCTAGTCCCCTAAGTTTAATTAATCTCTTTTAGCCACAAAATTAATTAACAATTAATTCTTGACTAATATTAATTAAACAATATGATTTCTCCTTTAATATATTATTCTCATAATATATTAATAAATCATATTTAAACCTTTCTCTTCTTAAATCATCCTACATATTGCTATGGTGAAGGCAACCCAAAAGGACCATGCTCATAATCGGGTCAAGTACATACCAAAATAGTTATGGACTTAGACACTAATCCAACAGTCTCCCACTTGGATAAGTCTAATAACTATTTTCCGTATGACTTCAGAACCTGATCAGCAATCGTAGCTTTCAAAAGCCGCTGTCAACTCTGATCTTATCAGATAGCTTGTCCTCTAGATAAGGGAGTATATATTCCTCCATTCTCAAGATATCGTATAGACAAAAGACATGAATTTCAATCATTCTCTCTATACTGTTTCCCGACTTCCGATTTATGACGACTGACAACAAACTACAATTGAACATATCAACTTAGTCCCGGCTTGGCCAAGCGCTTAGGTGTCATCATTAAATCATCGAGAGGCCCACATATATCGCTTTTATCCTACTTTGGGTAAAAGGAATGGATAAACTTCGACTCATATGCTCGCTTGCATTTATTGATCGAGTCACACACAACAATAAGTTTTATAACACCAAGTTACTAGTGCGTTTACTTATTATCAATGTGTAACCGACCAACAAATAACAACTCACACGTCTCGGTTTTAAGAATATACAATATTATCGTCTCACTAATCACTCATGATAAATCCATGAAGTGATCCAAGTGAGCGTGGGTTTAATCCAATACTTTAATCTTATCAAAGCACTCATGAACTCTGCAGCAAACTTGTGCTATGTCTAAACACTTCGGACAATCTACAGACAGATTCATGACAGTCTTCCTTCATACTTACTTCCAACGTATGACCGACTGTGGATGTTTGAATAACCTAGTTATTATGGAAGTCAAAACATGCAAATTGAAACATAACAATAATATTTAATCCTATATGGCCTCAAACTTGTGAGAGTAAATAAAACACTTCTATTTAACCACCATATTGATTATTCATTATTATTGTTTACTGTTTCAGAAAATCAACTTATTACTCGAATTACAACAATAGTTATCCCATGCATAAAGCATGCACACTATGTTTCCTATGGTCCTTACTTTGTGAAATAGATCAATTGAAAAACCTTTTTAATGATGCTAATTTCACAATTCCCAATCCTTATCATTAGTGTAAGAACACAAGGTTCTTGCCACTACTAGAATATGCTAGATTCTAACATTTTACGCAACGATCCTTTCGTAAAGTCATAGCACAAAAGTCACCAAGACTTGACCAATGAAATTACAAAGTACTCTATCGGGAATTGTTACAAGACAATTCTATAGACGTGAAGTCTCACATTCAAAGTACATTCCTTTGAACATCCTTCTTGCATAAAAGTTTCTAATCTAGACAAAGATTCTTAATGTGCAACTCCCAATATGGAAACATTTCCACATTTGCCATATGACAACTCATTCTTAATAGAATCTTATCTATTCATAATAATGTCGATATGGTCCATTCAATACCATACTTCCAACTACTCACAAGCGACCAATCCTTAGTGAACTTTGGATCGTCCTTTGATAGTTGTTTAATTATTTTAGTCAAAACCCATTCTAGTCCTTTTTCCCTCTTAATGCGCTAGACATTTGAAAAATTTTAGAATGGTAAATTATTATAGCATTTGCAATCGATCCTATACCCGAAGTGTATGGGACACGATGCATAATGTCTCACATAAAGATATGATACTTTACTAATCTTTTGCCATAATATTTTATGTGTCATGTTCTCATAATTCGAACTATGAAGAGGGATGCCGTAATCATAATCGAATTTTAAGAACACACAATGTACCCTTTGACTGAAAATATTAAAATTTCTTAATCTAAGCTTTAGATTTTGAAACGAAGTATAATATTCTCTCCCTTAAATATAGCAAAACAACTTTTCAACCCATGCAACTTTGCAAATTTGAATCTTTGTTTTTTTTTCTATAATTAATATTGCTAACTTGTAATACTCGCCATAATAATCATACAATCATAACACTTATGCTCCCACTATCATGATGATTACTATCATATAAGCATAACACTTATGCTCCCACTAGCTTTGACATGTACTCAGAGAACAAATGAAGTTTCAGAAAACAATGCCTATTGAATATCTGAAATTCATATTTCTAATACCAAATGCTTCGATAAGCCTACACCTTTGCCTTAGATAGCTCATATGTGTGTTTAAACAATTTAGAATTTATGTTACTAAGTTCCAAATGTTCAAACTAATTGCCAAATCTCACAATTCGAACTATGGAAAGGGATGCCGTAACCATAATCGAATGTGAGAATACAATTTTCACAATTGCTATCTTCTTAAAACCTCTCTTAGTGAAAGTATTTTCTCACAGTCATTTTCATGAAGGAGGGAATCTTATGACACTTAGATTTTATGGTGTATGAGTTCCTATCCATGTGAATTTGCCAAAACCAAGGTTTGCGACAAATCCAAACTCATATGGACTGAACTTTCTTAATCTTGATTTCTTGCCCTATGGTAACACGAGTGGCCACCATGTCTTCCAAGTAGTTTAGTAACTTGTCCTTACACATCAATGTACATTCCATAGACTAAGGCTTTAGTATGCATTCAAATGAGAACTCATAGAACTCACATACACAATTAACTCAATTGGAATGGCACAGAAAACAAGATAATGTCAGTACGACAGGTTGTAAACCTCAAGTCGTGTGCTAGTGATGATCGATAAGGTTTATTCTTGATTTGTTCTTGAAAATTTTCAAGACCAGTAAGACTCCCACTGACTCCTTGACATATAAGATTCTCTTTTCAAGAAACATTTCTTGACAAAGCAAATATTCAAGGGTTAGTGTAGTTCTTATCAAGACAAAACACTTCACACAATTGGTCCTAGTTGGTCTTTGTCTTATCCAAGACATCACAACTTACTAATTTTAAATGTGCAAGAATAAGAAAACCTTTTTCTAAATTCCACATTTGATGAGTGTTATAAACCTACTTAAGACTTTTCACTCAATGTCACAATCTTGACTTTAAGACTTGATATTGGAACGAAGTATGATTGACTTATTGATTTAACCATTTCTACAATTCTTGATTCCTCTTCTTAGACATGCAATTGCACTAAGACTCACTTAGAGGATCAATTGAGACATGGTTCTTAATCATTAAGACTTATCATAAAACACAATAAAAGGTACTCTCCCTTCTTCTTAGAATGGAGAAACTTTTATCTTTCTGCCTTCTTGATTCTTCTTATTCATTCTGCTATTGATTGAAACTATTTCAGTTAACTCAGAATTATACTCAATCTTATAAGTATAACCATATTTACTAAACTTTAGTAAATCATGACGAATATCTTTGTCACTCTTGTGGTAGACTTGATCAACGTACGACCTAGTGTACTCGGTCTCCTAGTCCTTCAATTGACACTTTGCCAAAGAATTAGTCTAAGTTTCCCAAATGTGAAAGTTTTTCATTCATCATGCAATACACATTGCATGATTCCAAGTTTCTGTCCACTTGAAACTTGGGCGATGAGAAACTCTCCCTATTTGGTAAATCTTTGACATTTCCACAAATAACATAATTAAGAATCAAATCCATTTTGCTAATAATAGAAGTACACAAACATCAATTTTTCATATATTTCATTGCAAGGATAAATAAATAAGATAAAGTCAAAATTCATTTTATTGCGGAAAAAATTTTGTCCTTACAATGCAATTCAATTGAAAAACTATGTTATTACATATTTCTTAACAATCTATTCTAACTCCAAGTAGTAGCTCAAGAATCCATTCTTCAAGTAATGCGATCGAAATCCATTTCTTCATGATTAGATTCAGCTCACTTCTTTTCTCAAGCTTCCTCTCTTTCTTCGATCCTACAAAACATCAAAATGGAATCTTATAACATCATGTATTAAGAATCTAGAATAGGAACTCAAAAGAGTTAGATAATGGATTTTACCTGGAGTAGAGCCATACGTCTTGACTCTTCCATCTCTTAGATCTTTCAGGTAGTTAGGGCAGCTTCGTCTCTAATGCCCCTTCTCTTGGCAATAAAAGCAAATGGACTCCTTTGGCACAGCACATCGGAAAATCACAGACTTAGTTCTTTCTAGACTTCCAATGTTGCCAGTGTCCATTGAAGTTTGGGAGTTTGATTCACTAGACAAATTTGCTTGACCAGCACGCCAAATCATTGCTGATTCAGCAGCTATTAGCAAATAGGTGAGATCAATTAGGGTCACGTCGTGGTCCATCATATAGTACTCTCTAACGAACTCACTATATGATTTAGGAAGTGACTGAAGAACCCAGTCAACAGCCAACTCGCTTGAAATCTCGACACCCATCATGATTAACCTATCAATGTGTGACTTCATCTCTAAGACGTGTGCACACACAGGTTTCCCATCTTCGTGTTTACTTGCCAAAAGGGCTTGAGTGAGCTTGAACTTTTCAAGCCTTTGAACTTGTGGGTCAGGGAGAATAATTGGAGGAGGTGGAGGAAGTGAAGCACGACTCTCATTTCCTTGATCGTATCTCGGAACGTCATCTTCATTTGGAAAGCTTGTTCCAAAGGATTTGGGAAGACCATTGTAAGATGTAGACATCTACAAAACGGGAGAAAATTCAAGTTAAGTTGATTAGAATTCTTGATGCAACACCCAAATGAAACATCAAGCTAGGATCCAACACAATACTCTACAACTTAGAAGAGGGATGCCGTAATCTAGTTGCAGAATATCTGAAGGTAGGTAAATGACGATTTACCAATTTCCACCATGAAAAACGAAAAGGAAGTTTAAGTTTTAAATGAATTGAAACTCCTAGATCTTTTGAGATTCATTGAACTTTTCAATGGCATGTTTAATCTCGATTATGCCCTACTATTTGTGACTGGGATGCCGAGGATCACAAACAAGGTGTGAATAACCATACGAATCACGTGGTGCACCCAATGCTACAATCACCTAATCAATGTGCTGGTTAGCCACACACGCTCCATTGATCTATGATAAGCATCGAGCCACCCTTCGCCACCAATGTCATCCCCAAATTAGTGTGCCGGTTAACCACACACGCTCCACTAACGTTTGACAAGGGTACAAAGTGTAATTCCATGGGTTAGCATACAATTTCACATTTTTCCTAAAGTAACTATGATTTGGGAATTTGTAAAAGCATTTAGTTACTTTGTACTTCATTATACTTATAATGGAAGGTTTCTGTCCTATCCTACCCGTTCGGCTAACGACCCTCCACTAGTCAAGAGTGCGGTGGGTAAGAGTGGATACCCATTCAATCACCATTTTATAGGCAATTTCCTTAAACACCCCTTATAGACCAGCTTCGTGAATGAGGCCTACTAACGGTAAGACTGACTGTTTACTCATACATATATATAATATTAGACTTTTAATGTTATATATAGTATAGGGTGTATTTTATACTTTTAAAACACTAGGTGGTTTAATTTAGTAAAATTATGTTATTAATTTAATTAAATATAAACCAAAACTTTATGGGTTTATTAAATTACTTTTAATTATACACTTTAATTAATTAATAAATCATAAGGGTGTGATTTGAACTTTTTCAAATTACTAGGGTTTTAGAATTTAACATTTCAAAATTAAACTTGTAATTAACTATTAAATTCCAAAAACTTGATGGCAAGTTTTGAAACATTTCAAAACATTAGGGATCAAATAACAAATAATTCAAATTAAACAATTAATTTCACAATTATCTATATTTGACCTAATCTTATTTTAGTCATTAGATAATTACCAAATAATTTGAAATAATCCATATTTATCATATAAACAAACTATTATTTAAAAGATTTGAAATTATCTATTGTTTTGGCAAGGATAATCACTAATTTAAGATAAAAATCGGATTTTAACTTCAAAAAACAAATTAGGTATCAAATCCAAGTCAAAACAGCAGCAAAAACTCGGAATTCCCTCTGTCTGACCCCTGGACTCGCCGAGTCAGGGACTGGACTCGCCGAGTCAGGGACAGACTCGCCGAGTTCATCCACTGACTCGCCGAGTCAGGTCGGGCAGAGGCCAAAAATCGATTTTTCAGTAAATAAAACAGTTAAGCATCACATACAACTGAAACCAATCAAGGCTCTGATACCACTGATGGGTTTAAGGCATAAGAACAATCCTATGTGCTCATACAAACCCTAATGCTTGGATCTAGGTTTCTCTATTGTACATGCTTTGAATCCAAGACTAACAAACTTAGATCTAACATATTATAAACTGAATTAGGGTTTATAGAATTACCTTTGATTGTTATATAGCAATAACAATCAATTCCTTGCTTGGATTGGCCTTAGAAAGCTTAGTGCCTCAAATGTTGCACCTCTAATGGAGTCACAAACACCTTATGCAACTTGGATGAAGAGGAGAAGAGAGGGGAGGCACCAAAAACGGCTGGAAACCCTAATGGAAGTGTTGTCCACGTTTTTGGAGCCTAAGGGGTCCTTTATATACTTGTGTGGGCTGCTAGGGTTTCAGTCAAAACCCTAATGGACAGCTTAAACTCTAAGCAGCCCATGGAATCTTCTGGATAAGGCCATGGACGAAAATATGATGGGCTTCCATCATAATTTCGTTCACCCCTTATTCCTTTAGCATTCCTTAGCCCAATAACTCAATTATCCAATAATTGCAGTCTAGTCCCCTAAGTTTAATTAATCTCTTTTAGCCACAAAATTATTTAACAATTAATTCTTGACTAATATTAATTAAACAATATGATTTCTCCTTTAATATATTATTCTCATAATATATTAATAAATCATATTTAAACCTTTCTCTTCTTAAATCATCCTACATATTGATATGGTGAAGGCAACCCAAAAGGACCATGCTCATAATCGGGTCAAGTACATACCAAAATAGTTATGGACTTAGACACTAATCCAACAGTATTTTCATCGGCTACCCACAGAAATCCTTCGGTTACCTCTTCTACAGACCCAGTGAGAATGTGGTCTTTGTAGCAAGAAGAGGGGTCTTTCGTGAGATAGAATTTATAAGCCAAGGAGACAGTGGGAGACAAATTGATCTTGAAGAAATTCAAGAAGCAATTGGTGAAGGAACCTCATACACTAGCAATCAACCTGAGGAGGAAACTCCTGTTGAGCAAGCTGACATGTCTGTACCTCCGAGGCGTTCCACACGGGTTAGGAACACACCTTCGTTTTATTATGGCTTTCATATTACTACGGAAGGTGATACGTTTATCAGTGATAGTACACTGGTAAATTTGGATGAACCTAGCAGTGTTAAGGAAGCCATGGCAGGCCCGGAGTCTGCTAAATGGAAGGAGGCCATGGATAGCGAGATGCAATCCATGTATGACAATCAAGTTTGGAACTTGGTTGACAATGTACCAGGTCGTAAAATAGTCGGGTGCAAATGGATCTTCAAGAAGAAGACCGACATGGAAGGAAAAGTGCATACTTATAAGGCTCGACAGGTTGCGAAGGGTTTTACTCAAACTCAAGGTATTGATTATGATGAAACCTTCTCGCCGGTAGCAAAGATTAAGTCTATTAGGGTTATGCTAGCCATTGCCGCATTTCATGATTATGAAATATGTCAAATGGATGTCAAAACCGCTTTCCTTAATGGAAAGTTGGTTGAGGATGTGTACATGAATTAGCCAGAGGGTTTTGTCAGTGCAGAGTACCCAAATAGAGTATGCAAGCTTAAGAAGTCCATTTATGGATTAAAACAAGCATCTCGTAGCTGGAATCTTTGTTTTGATGAGAAGGTCAAAGAGTTTGGTTTCTCGAGAAGTAAAGATGAGTCTTGCGTGTATGTCAGAGCTAGTGGGAGTATAATTAGCTTCTTGGTACTGTATGTGGATGACATACTACTTATAGGAAATGACATCCCAACCTTGCAGGAGGTTAAGTCCTGGCTTGGGAAGTGCTTTGCTATGAAGGACCTAGGGGAGGCTGCCTATATCCTAGGGATAAGGATATTAAGAGAAAGGAGTAAAAGACTAATTGGACTTAGTCAGAGTACCTACTTGGATAAGGTGTTGAAAAGGTTCAACATGGAGAATTCCAAGAAAGGAGATTTACCAATCCAAAACAATGCCAAACTGAGTAAGACTCAGAGTCCGAGTACAGAGGCAGAGATAGCTGAGATGAGCCAACTATCGTATGCTTCTGCTGTTGGCTCGATCATGTATGCTATGACTTGTACCCGCCCTGATGTGGCCTTTGCTTTGAGCATGGTCAGTAGGTATCAGGGGAACCCTGGCAAGGCTCATTGGACCGCGATAAAGAACATTCTCAAGTACCTGCGGAGGACTAAGGATTGGATCCTTACCCTTGGTGGGAGTGATGACTTGAGAGTATTAGGGTATAGTGATGCTAGTTTTCAGACTGATAGGGATAACTTCCGCTCTCAGTCGGGCTGGATCTTTACCTTAAATGGAGGGGCAATTTCTTGGAAGAGTTCCAAGCAGGAGACGGTGGCTGATTCATCTTGTGAATCAGAGTATATAGCAGCGAGTGAAGCAGCGAAGGAGGCGATATGGCTAAAGAACTTCATCGGAGACCTTGGAGTTGTACCAGCTATTAAGGAACCTATGGAGATTTTCTGTGACAACAATAGTGCGGTTGCCTTAGCCAAGGAACCAAGAGATCATGGCAGATCCCGACACATTGACAGAAAATATCACTTCATAAGACACAAGATTGAAGAAGGACTCCTCATGACAAGGAGGATATCGTCGGATGAGAATCCTGCAGATCCCCTTACGAAGGGACTGACAAGGGTTAAACATTTTCAGCATGCGAGGCGCATCGGGCTGAGGGACGATATTAGTTCTACAGATTAGATAGTTTTCCTGAAGCTTGTAAAATGTAATCAACGTTTGATGATGAATAAAATTTGTGATTTATTTATGAGTAAAGTGTTACTGTCATTGTCAATTATTTACTATTGTTTCAGTTTTGCATGTTTTGACTTCCAGAATAATTAATTTATTCAAACCTCCATAATCGATCATACGTCGAAAGTAGGTATGAATCAAGATTGTCATGAATTGGGTTTGTAGATGGCTAAAGGTGTTTAGACATGGCAATGGTTGCTGCAACGTTCATGAGTACTCATAAGTTATGAGTATTGGTATAAACCCACGCTCACTTGTATCACTTCATGGAATTTATCTCGAGTGATCGTGAGACGATAATATCATATAAATCTTCAAACCTAGAGATATGAGTTGTTACCTATGAGTTGGTTGTCCATTGATTGCACGTAAACGCATCAGTAACTTGATGTTATAAAACGTGCCTTTGTGTACAATTCAACAAGTAGTAGAACAAGCATATGAGTCGAAGTTTATTTGTTCCTTCTAGAAATAGAAGCGATATCTGGGCCCCTTGATGATTTTGTGTTGACCCATGTACCGGGCCCGGTCAGAACTAAACTGATGTGTTCAGTAAAGTTCTTTGTCAAACGAATCGGAAATCGAGAAACAACTGCCAGACGATAAGCAAGACATAGTTCCATGTGTTTGTCCGGCTGATATCATGAGAACAGAGGATTATATGATCACTTGTCTTAAAATGGCGCTTCATAGTTCAACAGAGTTTTCGAGAGCTACGATTGCTGGTTGGTTCCTGAAGTTATATAGGCAAATACAGTTATTAGACTTATCCAAGTGGGAGTTTGTTGGATAAGGTGTCTAAGTCCATAACTTATTTGGTATATACTTGACCCGACCCGGCATGGTCCGTTTGGGTTGCATCTCACCCGAACTGTTTATGGATAATTTTATGAGAGTTATACACATATGTTTATTAATATATTATAAGTTATAATATATTAATATGAAGTCATGTTATTTAATTAGTCTTAGTCTTAAATTAATTATGAATTAATTTAGAGATTAAAAGGAAGACTAATTAGATTGTGGGCTATTGGTTTTATATAGTGTGGGCTAATACTCATTGTTAATGGGCTAGGCTTGTATGGAAGTCCATGGATGATCCATGGAGCTTTTAACCCATGGATCCTTGGAAAGGAAAAGACATGGGTTATTAGGGTTTCACCCTAACCATGTACACTATATAAGCATGCTTATGGAGCATGAAATGGCAACTAGTGAACTAGTGTGTGTGTGCTTGTGTGTGGCCGAAAATACAAGTGTGTATACTCTCTCAAAGTTTTCCAAGAGTTTGTGGTGTTTTGTGATTCCATTTGAGGCATTCACACTATTGGTGCTTGGCCCTCAAACTCCTTAAGAACCAAACTCATCAAAAAGGTATGTAATCTCTTCTAACTCTTTTATGTTAAGATGTTCCCCATGCCATGTTAGATAGGTTATAAACCTTGGAAAATTATTATTTTGCATGTATTTAGACAAACATAGATCCAAGGTTTATTAGGGTTGCATGCACACTTAGGAAGTGTTAGATTGCTCAAAACCCAACAGTTGTATGATTCCAAGTTTCTGTCCAATTGAAACTTGGGCGATGGGAAACTTTCCCTATTTGGTAAATTCTTGACCTTTCCACAATTAACATAATTAAGAATCAAATCCAGTATTGCTAATAATAGAAACTTACAAACATCAATTTTTCATACACGCCATTGCAAGGATAAATAAATAATATAAAATCAAAATTTATTTTATTGCGGAAAATTTTTTCCTTGCAATTCAACTGAAAAACTATATTGTTACATATTCCTAAGCAATCTATTCTAACTCCAAGTAGTAGCTTAAGAATCTAATCTTCAAGCAACACGATCGAAATCCATTTCTTCACGATTAGATTCAGCTCACTTCTTCCCTTAAGCTTCCTTTCTTTTCTTCGATCCTACAAAACATCAAAATGTAATCTTATCACATCATGTATCAAGAATCTAGAATAGGAACTTAAAAGAATTAGTTAATAGATTTTTACCTAAAGTAGAGCCATACGTTTTGACTCTCCCATCTCTTAGATCTCTTAGGTAAATAGGGCAGCTTCGTTTCAAATGCCCCTTCTCTTGGCAATAAAAGCAAATGGATTCCTTTGGAGTGGCACATGGAACTATCTCAGAATCTACCTTTTCTGGATCTCCAATGTCACCATTTTCAATATCCATTGAAGTTTGGGAGTTTGATTCACCAGACAAATTTGCTCGACCAGCTCGTCAAATCATTGCTGATTCAGCAGCTATAAGCATATAGGTCAAATCAATGAGGGTCACTTCATGATCCATCATATAGTACTCTCTAACGAACTCACTATATGATTCAGGAAGCGACTGAAGATCCCAGTCAACAACCAATTTACCTGAAATCTCGACACCCAACATCCTTAACCTATCAATGTGTGACTTTATCTCTAAGACGTATACACACACAGGTTTTCCATGTTTACTTGCCAAAAGGGCTTGAGTGAGCTTGAACTTTTCAAGCCATCGAACTTGTGGGTTAGGGAGAATAATTGGAGGAGGTGGAGGAAGTGAAGCATGATCTCTTGTTCGCCGATCGAATCGTGGAATATCATCTTCATGTGGAAAGCTTGTTCCACGGGATTTGGGAGGACCATAGTTGTCATACTTTGACATCTACAAAATGGGAGAAAATTCAAGTTAAGTTGACTAGGCTCCTCGATGTGACACCCAAATGAAACATCGAGGCTAGGATCTAACACAATACTCCACAACCTAGAAGAGGGATTTCGTAATCTAGTTGCAGAATATTTGAAGGTAGGTAAATGATGATTTACCAATTTCCACCATGAAAAACGAAAAAAAATTTAAGTTTTAAATCTATTGAAAATTCCTAGATCCTTTGAGATTCATTGAAGTTTTCAATGGCATGTTTAAATCTCGATATGCCCCTCGATTTGTGACTGGGATGCCGAGGATCACAAAACAGGGTGTGAATAACCATGCAAACTTACATGGTGCCCCCAAATGTTACAGTCACATATTCGATGTGCCGGTTAACCACACACGCTCCACCGAACTATGACAAACAGTGAGTCACCCTTTGCCACCTTTGCTTAGAACCATTTAGTGTGCCGGTTAACCACACACGCTCCACTAACGTCTTTGCAAGGGCACAAAGTGTAATTTCATGGAATTGCATCAATTCACTTTTTGCCTAAAGTAACTAAGATTGGGAATTTTGTAAAAGCATTTAGTTACTTTTGTACTTCATTATACTTATAATGGAAGGTTTCTGTCCTATCCTACCCGTTCGGCTAACGACCCTCCACTAGTCAAGAGTGCGGTGGGTAAGAGTGGATACCCATTCAATCGCCATTTTATAGGCAATTTCCTTAAACACCCCTTATAGACCAGCTTCGCGAATGAGGCCTACTAACAGTAAGACTGATTGTTTACTTATACATATATAATACTAGACTTTTAATGTTATATACTTTTAACTTAATTAAATGTAAACCAAAAATTTATGGGTTTATTAAATCTCCTTTAATTATACACTTTAATTAATTAATAAAACCATAAGGGTGTAATTTGAACTTTTCAAAACAATACTAGGGTTTTAGAATTTAACATTTCTAAATTAAACTTTTCAACTTTTAAATTCCAAAACTTGAGGGCAAGTTTTGAAACATTTCAAAACATTAGGGTTTAACTTATTTAAATTTCAGAAACAAAACTTTTAAGTTCAAATTTAAACTATAAAACCTAAAGGGATTAATTTGAAACTTTTCCAAACTTTATCAAGAATATTCTAGATCATAAAATTCAAATAAGGCAATTAACAATTAACTGGTGGTTATCTAATTGACCTAGTCCAAATTCTTGCAAGATAATCATCAAATAACTCAAATAATTAAACATTATCTTATAAGGCAACAAATATTTGATTAATTGGTAATTATCTTCTATTTTGGTAAGGATATTCACGCAAAATCAATAAAAATCGGATTTTATTCATCAAAAACGTTTTTGGTAATAATCCAGAGCCAAAATAGCACAAAATCCTGATTTTCCCTCTTTCTGACCAGCTGACTCGTCGAGTCAGGCATGGACTCGGCGAGTTCACCATGGACTCCGCGAGTTCATCTATGGACTCGGCGAGTTCAGCCCCCAGAAACCCTAAATTTCGATATTTAAGCAAGGATAATCCATAATAGCATCAAATACATCAAACAAGCAGCCATGGATCTGATACCACTGATGGGTTTTTAGCAAAACATCATTCTTATGGTGTACATGCAAACCCTAATAGCTTTTGGATCTAGTTTGTCTAATGAACATGCAATTGAATATCCAAAACTATAAACCCTAGATCTAGCATACAATTAATTATATTAACATATGAAAGGGTTTTAGATCTTACCTTGATTGTTATGTAGCAATAACAATCTCAAATCCTCCTTGTAATGGCTTTAGAAAGCTTAGAGTCACAAGTGTCGCTCCTCTAATGGCTCACAAACACCAAGAGCAAGAGGATGAAGAATGA
Organism: Lactuca serriola; assembly: GCF_051521515.1. Classification (NCBI taxonomy): domain Eukaryota; kingdom Viridiplantae; phylum Streptophyta; class Magnoliopsida; order Asterales; family Asteraceae; genus Lactuca; species Lactuca serriola. The sequence continues at coordinate 68,929,921 of NC_136408.1, read as the reverse complement.
TAAGAGAGGAGGCACCCAAAAACATGTGGAAACCCTAAGGGATTTGTTGGCGACGTTTTTGGTGCCCTAGGGGTCCTTAAATAGTGAGGCTATTAGGGTTATCTAACAAGGAAACCCTAATTTGACTGCTTAGGCCCTAAGCAACCCATGGACTCCCTCCTTAGAGGCCTTGGACGATTTCTAATGGGTTTCCCCATAGAATTCGTCCACTCCATCCTCTATGGAGTCCATTAGCCCAATATTCAACTATCACACAATTGACAGTTCTAGTCCCCTTTATTTAATTAATGTCTTTTAGCTACAAATTTAATTCTTATTAATTCCTGACTAATATTAATTAAACAATATGATTTCTCCTTTAATATATTATTCTCATAATATATTAATAAATCATAATTAATCATCACTCTTCATAATTCATCCTATCAAGTTGCTTTGGTAAAGGCAACCCAAAAGGACCATGCACCATCGGGTCAAGTACATACCAAAAAAAGTTATGGACTTAGAAACTAATCCAACAAAAAGACCATTCTACCCCTCCAATGCTCCAAAGGTCCACTTGTTGACTAAACCCTAAAAGTCAATGAAAGTCAACCCTAAGGAGTACGCGGTGCGTACTCGATCCCTACACTGGTCGTACTCGAGTACTATGCAGATAACGGGCTGATTTCACCCTACGCCCCGTGTACTAGGATTTACGCTCAACGTACATCCCAGTTTCACTATTAACTCATTTATGGTCTTAATCAATTAAGACCCTGGCTTAAAAAACAGATCTGGACACCCTACATCTTCCTAATCCATAAAGTTGAGGACTTTACGCCTTTGCATGGCTGTAAAGGTCATCATCAACCAAAACACACCACTTTCTTCACTAAAGAGCTCATATCTCATGCATGGCTCACTCCTAACGTCCAAGATCAGATTTTTATGGATCTATAACACTTAATACACTGAATAAGGATAGATCAAGGTATATGGAGCTCCCTTTTCTCATAAAGTCTCCACCTTTGGGATAAAAACCCTAGAAATGACCCATAATGCACAAATCAAAAAGATTAAGAAAGCTTTGAACTTTTTACCTCCAACTGATGCTCCAACTTCTGAAAACCTCAGATCCAAGGCTTGCACACCAACTCTAGCTTCTTCAATGACACCTTCTTCACTTCAAAGGCACACAAGAACACTATCAAGCTCAAACACACACACAAGGTCTAGAACGAGGGTTTGGCTCACTTAGGTTTTTGATCTCTGGATTTGGTGGCTAAAAGTGAGGCTAAAACGTTTCTTATATAGGGCTCACCCCCACAATTAGGGTTTCCATATGGACCTAGTACGCCTAGCGTACACTTGGTTCGCCCAGCGTACCGGGTAGACTCCGCGTTAAGGACACGCTCACAAGTACGCACAACATACTCTCCCTTACGCCCAACGTACTCAAAAGCCACACTTTTCTTTCATGGACTAATTTTGACAACTTGGGGAAAGAAAATGATCAAAGGAATATACTTGAATTTCGGGATGTTACATCTGTGGAAGTCTATCGAAGATGGAAATTATCGTGAATATTAGGTTGAGAATGTTGGTACTACTGGAACAGTTGCTGACATGGTTACTCGAGCAAACACCAGGAAGGCTTGTGATAAGAAAGCTTTTTGTGAATTGAGAGGTGTTATTCCTCCTGTTGTCTACAACTACGTTCGTAGGTGTACAACTGCAAAGGAAATATGGGACACCTTGTCACAACTAGCATTTTAGCTAGGAAATTCTATTCTCATGTAAACATTCAACTATTGTAAGGCATGTCCCCTATGTGAATGTCTTATGCTATGCTTAATCAAAATCATCCATTGAATCAAACTTCACTCAAGAAACCCATAAGCTAATATAATACATCTCACACGGATTGAAAGCCCTAGAAATCCCAGCCCAAGTTAATATGGACTAGGATCCTCTTATTGGGATCTAACTGGACCCAATTCATTAAAGCATAACATTTTGGGCCATTTGGGCCTAGATTAGTTCATTCTACCTCCAGTGGGCCATGATGGGCCATAAATGATTTAATTAGCCCTAATGAACCATAAACCCATTCCTTTTACCATATTGGACCGTGAATCCTCATAAGGACCCAATGGGCCGAAACTATGTTATTGGGCTCCACAAATTTGAGCTAAGCTAAGAAAGGGCCCAAACCATTTCCTCTTCATTCTATTTAGCCGAATACTCGACCCATTTACTAAACAAAAAAAGAGAAAATGAGGAATTATTTGCTTGTGACACCTCATGTTTGCATGGTGGTTTTCCATGCAAACATCACCTCAATCTTTTCTTCCTCTCTTTTCTTCTACTCTTGGCCGAACCACTCATCCCTCACCATCTCCATTTTCTTTCAAAAAAATCTCAAGAACTCCTCCTTCCTCCTTTAAGTTTTTGAGATTTTGTGCGTGTTTTCAAGAGGTTTTTCATCAGGATCATCATCCTTGGTAAGTTCTTACTTGAGTCTATGGTTTAACTTCTAGATTTGATTAAAAACTCTTCTTAACCCATATCATTTCATGATCTATACTCTTGAACTTCATAGAGTTCGAAAACCATATCAAGGAGCTTGCTAGGGCCGAGATCTTCTCACATCTTCACCAAAAACCAAATCCAAACCTCAAAGTGAGTTCATACCTCTTGATTTTCGGTTTTACTATGATTTGGGGGAGGATACAAGTTGATATGTGCTAGATCTATGTATTTGTGCATGTTTATGTGTGTTCTTTAAGTTATATGTGTGATTTTGTGAAGAACTTCATAGATCTCGACAATATAAGTGAACTAAAACACTTTATACAACTTACCACAAAGCTAAAAGTGTTAAACATGTTAAGAATGTTGGACAAACTAAACAAAAGCTTGTAAAGGGACTTTTTTGACAAATAAACAAAAAGAAGGTGGTCTTATGAAACTTACGGTTTTACATGGACTAAAAGAGTCAAATATACATAAGAATGGTTCTTTATGCTAAACATAGTTTTAAAAGGGCTAAAAGTGTTAAATTTTGTATTTTGGGCATTAATGTGGGCCTTCACGGTTTTGTTGGGCCAAAATTGTAAATTTAAGATTTTCATGGATTAAATTGTCATTTAACCCAAACTTGAGCGAAAAATGTAAATTTATGATTTTATGGGCTGGAAATGGTACTTTATTTGAACTTGGGCCGAAAATGTTATTTTTACAAAACTTGGGCTAAAAATGTCATTTTATCTAAAAGGGGCCGAAAATGTAAATTTTATATTAATGGGTCGAAAACATCAATTTATGGTTACATGGGCCAAAAATGTCAACTTACATACAATTGGACTAAGGGTGTGAATTTTCATGTTTTTGGGCCTAACATATATAATCCATGTTAATGGGCTCTAGTGGCCCCTTTACATGTTTATTGGGCTTGGACTATGCATTACATGTTTAATGGGCCTTGGTGGCCTATATACATGCTTATTGGACCTAAACTATACATTACATGTTTACTGGGCCATAGTGGTCTTGTTACATGTCTTTGGTAGGGATGTCAACGGGGGCAAACGGGACGGGGATTGCATCCCCCGCCCCCGCCCCCAAAATTTTCCCGTTCCCCCGCCCCCGATTGATTTTGGGCTATCTTATTTGGCTAAAATAAGTTTTTGTTTGGGCTAAAAGAAACTATTTTTTGGGTAATAAATAGATATTTATAACATAATTTTACAGGTTACAAACAACTTAAAAACATGTTTTTTTATTGAATTTTTGTTTGTAAAAATCATTTTATTATTTACTATATTTATATAACTAATATATGTCAAATTATATAATTTATTAACGGGGCCCCCACAAGGGTTTCAGGACGGGACTACCAACCCCCGCCCCCGCCCCCAAAAATAAAATTGGGGTTAACCTTGCCCCCGCCCCCGATTTTTTTCAACAAATGCCCCCATACGGGACGGGGCCCCCACAGGATCGGGGTCCCACGGGACTTTTTGACATCCCTAGTCTTTGGGGCCTTGTACATTGATATACATACTCGTTGGATATTTTGTTTAAAACATAGAACATACAAGTAAACATTATATAACATAATACAATAATAGCGTAAACTCAGTCAAGGTTGCTAGTGAGACATGGCAGTTGACACCTGTAGAGTGTACGATCGTAGCTTGTAGTTATAACCAGAGTCTCCTGGAGGGAGGGCGAGAGTTTGTGTATAGATCTATACGGGGTGACACCCCACACCTGAGTTGTTCGCTACAATTAGACTAGGCCAGTCTAGGGTGACAAACCTTAACGTAAATCAAGCCGACGCCTAAGAACACCACAATAAGTGAATTCGTCATAATCAAGTATGGTTAAAACAACTCACTTAGAGATCCCCTCCAACATAATTTTATGGAACACCTATAAAATCTTGTTGATACATAAAAACATATATACACTGATATTCGGTCTTAGGGTCGAGACCACAACACTTTTATAAACGGAAAATATAGGTTTTTCTGGCAAAATGCACAACTAAACAATGCCTTTTACTTACTATAGAAATACAATATTTTTATTCGGATTACATTTTATATACCTTTTAAAAACGGAAAAAAACACATGCATTAGTACTTTATTTGACACATTATTTTCAAACTATCATACATAAAATATTGGATTTTTTGGTGTTTTACGAACAATACAAAACTTTTTCATTCAAACATGCTTATGAACTCACCAACATTATATATGTTGACGTTTTCAAAATAACTTGTCTTCTCAGGGAATCGTTAAGCGGAAAGGGCAGCAGGAAATGTGGAATTTGTTCTATTTGTTATCATCATACATTGAATATTTTGGCATGTAACTATGATACTATACTTGATGTAAACAATATTGGTTGTATTTTGAGATGTATTGTCACACCCCCGAACCAGACGGCGGAAATGTCCGAAGGCTCGCGTGACTTTAATTGAATACCATCACAATGAATATACATGAATCATAACATAAACGTCACCATGCATCAATACATTACAAATGGAATTGTTCACATCAAGTACATTGTTTTAACATTTCACATTCATAACATAAATAGTTTGAGTGTTTTTAACAACATAACGTCTAACATTACTTCATAATACTCTTCCGCTTACCTGATACCTAAGAATACAAGTTATTTTGGAAAAACGTCAACATATGAAATGTTGGTGAGTTCATAAGCAATGTTGTGATAAAATAATTTGTGTAGTTTGTAAAACCCAGAAAATCCGATATTTTCTGAAAAGACTTTTGTTTATCAAAGTGTGAAGATCCATAAGTTGATGCACGAATGATTTTAAAAACATATATATATATATATATATATATATATATATATATATATATATATATATATATATATATATGAAGGGTATTTTGTATTATAGTTATAAAATTTCGAACGAGTAGTATTAAATTCCCCGGAAAACCCGACGTTTTCCGATGTTAAAATGTATTCGTGATTACTGATTTTTGTATTGTCTTAACGAATGAATATTGATTAATCCACATTGTATATCGTCCTAATTTTGTCAACTTTGATTTCTCGTAAGGGTTTGCGTACGAAGAGAAGGGGGTATTATGTTCCACCACTATTGTAAGTACCTTAGGCTGTCGTGGATGCGAAAGACACGATGATCCAACTTGCACTTGATTACTGTGACCTTACTAGCTTTTCTAACGTGACACTTTGGCCCGCTAGCACATAAAAGCTATTGAAAGTCCTTTTATAAAATATTGGGTCATTGAAGACCCAATAACATATAAGCGTTATCCCTTTGGGCCCAAAGATCATGTTGGTGGGCTTGCAAGGCCCAACAAGCATGATTTGAAACTCATAAGCCCAAAGTTTGTAGGTTTATTCATTTTAGTCGTCACATAACTATTAGAGAGTTTTGATTTAACGATTGTTGTTTTGTATTGATTCGAGACCGAATCAATTCGTTTATAACGATATTTGGTATTGAAGTTGTATTCGTTTTCCGTTTTGTCGCTAGTCGGGTATCTTGTATTTTGTCTTAATGAATTAATTTGTTTAAAAATATGACTTTGACCTTTTCACTACCGTTCTTTTATAAAAATAACACTTTTAGTCCTTTATATAAAAGAATTTCATTTTTAGTCCTTAAAACCTTTTCTTCACACTTTTGTATCATAAACTTGTTGAAAAGACATTTTTAACCCAAAATATATTTTGTAAACAGCTTTATCCCTTCCAGAATGGATTTTCTTGGTTAGAACCCCAAATTTCGTAACTTTTACAGTTTTGGCCCAAAATATAAAAAGCTTACATTTTTTTATCCTTTTTGGAATTGAAAAGAATTTTTGACCTTTGAAATAGTTTTATTTCACTCCTTATCACCTATTTTGCAGAATGTTACAATTCAGCCCCTTAAAACTTCAAATTTCGCAATTTTGCGCTTATTGGGCCAAAATGCGCAAATTTAGCCCATTAAGCTAAATTTTTGCTTTTTAAGTCCTTTGAAAATTCCAATATTCAAAAAAATGATTATGGAAACTGTTTTGACTCCTTTGACCCTCAAGAAACCGTGACTTGACAGTTTTTACCCAAGTTTTGTAATTTTTGACAATTTAAGCCCTAAAATGGGTTTTATGTTAGAATATGATCCTCATAACCTTATAAGCTATTTTTCTTGACTTGTTTAGTGTAAAATAACTTAGATTATGTTTGTTTCCTTTCTCAAGTCATAGATCTCGAATTAACACCCCTTTTTGTTACATATTTATCACAAAAACACATAAAATCACACACATACATGCATAAAATCACACATAGCATACACATACACATAGATCTACACATTTTCTTGTATTCTCCCCCATAAAAATATGAAAACCGAAAAAAGAGGGGTATGAAGCTCACCTTGAGTTGTAGTTTCGGTTTTCGAAGGAAAAGATGAAGAAATTTCGATCCTAGCAAGTCTTATTGGAGGATCTCGAACTTAGATGCTTCTAAGGTGCAAGATCACAAGATTGAATAGATTTAAAAGAGATTTTTGGATGAAATGAAGTAGCTAGATCATGGATTTAACATCAACTTACCTTAGATGATGTGTTTGTAGGAAAAATCTCCTTGAAAGCTTCCTAGATCTCGAAAATTTGGAGAGGAGTGGAGAGTGTTTCTTTGAGAGAGTTTGAGTGAAGTGTGTGTGTGTGTGTTTGGATTCGGCCGAGAGGAAGAAAGAGAGAAGAAGAGAGATGAGTGAAAGGATGGTTGCATGGAAATATGAGAGTTGCATGGAAATCCTTTATGTAAAAATGAGGTGGCACACACACAAAGTCAACTCTTCCTCTTTGTGGGCTTGGGCCGAGAATGGAGAAGGAAAAGAGAAGATTTTGGGCTTTTTGCCCTTAAGCCCATATTATAGTTAAGTTAGATGATGCTTGACCCAAATAAGTCAAAGTGTAATTTTTATGACCTAATAAGGCTAAATTAATTTGGTTGTGACCCATTAAGGCCCAAAATATTATGTTTCATGTATATGGGTCCATTTAGGGCCCATTAGAGAGTTCTAGATTCAAGATGGATAATTTGGAAGTTTATTAGTCCATTAGGCCCAATAAGGAAATCCTAGTCCAAAATGAACTCAAATTGGGATTTCATAGGTTTCCAATTCTTTGTTGACCATTTGTAGGGCTAGAATGAAGTATTTGATGAAGTTTTGTTGTTATAGAATGAGCATCATGCATGCTTTCATGTTATTGATTCATAGTTGTTATAAGTGTTGTAGTTACAAGGCACCAAAATTTCTAGTTGTGACATGTATGATGATGGTGTTGTCTTGTTTCAATTATATACATTATGATGATATTACAAGATGATGTCACACACAAGCCCCCGGACGTTTTCCACCGTCTGGTTCGGGGGTGTGACACACCTTGAAAGAGAAATACCAGGGTAATGAAAGAACAAGGAATAGTTATGTAACGAAATGTCTATATGAGCTTGCTGATTTCAAGTAGAAAGAACATGAAAACATTGAAGCCTATTACGACAGAATGAATGATCTGATTTTTAGATGCAATCGGTACAACTATTGAATTCAATCTTACTTTCATATATGGACTTAGAAAGGAATGTTGAAAATAATAGAATTTTTTCTACAAAAGTGAAAGTTGCACAAAAAGTGAATGAGAAAATGAAAATAAAAAGTTCAACTCAAACTCAACAAAAAGAACAAGAAAGTTTTCATCAAAAATATGTTAAGAAAAATATTCAGAAGATGAAGGAGTTTCAAAATAATGATCAAAGAATTTTTTCCCAAAATAAAAAGATTTATCAAAAAGTCTCACATTTTGGTTATCAATATCGATACCAAAACCGTTTTCAACTATGATCACTGAAGCCATCATCTCAAATGAATTTTACAAAGATGGCAATTGTTGTATAGTAAAATGTACCTTTTAAGAATGTTGGTCCATCTTCTCCAAATAGTGAATTGAATCAAAAATTGAAATTATATATTGTCAAAGGTAGAAATGAAACTAAAAATCTAAATCATTGGTTAGAAGGAAAAGGTCAAAAATTTCAATCGAAAAAGTATTATCAAGAATAAGTCTATGAGGCTTATGAGAATTACTTAAACGAGTCTCCAAATGGAAGTACCACTTCTCAAGAATCAATGTCAAAATTTTACAGATGGAAAGAAGTTAAAGCAAAGAAAGTAGATGTTTCTCAAGAAAAATTGAAAAATAGAAACTCAAAGTTGAAACTTCGTTGTTAAATGATTACATTTCTAGGCCTAAAGCTGATGAAGGTGATTTAATTGACAAAATTAAAACTAAAGTTCAAAGTTGGATTTTGGGTTTATGATTGCACACTACTTTCCATGCTAATATCCAATGACCCAAAAGGTCTTGGGGACCTAAATCTCTTTAATTGATTGTAGGTACTATGTGACGAGCAATATGAAGAAAGCTGATATATTGATAATGAATGATCGCGTCACATCACTGGGAGAATGGAAAATTTGAGAGATTTTCGTTCATTATAGAATGTTGGAGTAGTAAATTTTGGAAACAATAAAAAGTGCAAAGTTAAAGGTTATGGAATTGTCACAAATGGCAAGTTTACAGTGAAACGAGTTGCTTATGTCAAAGGGTTAAAGCATAATTTGATAAGTGTATCTCAACTTGTGGTTGGCACTGGAAATCAAGTTCTTTTTGATGAGGAAGGAAATATATTATTAAATACAGAAACGAAAGAAGTTTTGTTGAAGTCTAAGTGAAAGAGTGATATGTTTACTCTCGACGTGAAACCTATAGTGGGCATACCTTCCGTGTGTTTGCTATCGAAAGCCTCTTCAGACCTGAGTTGGTTATGGCATCGACTTTTTTCTCATCTTAATTTCAAAAATCTAAACGAACTTGTTCTTAATGATCTTGTTCGAGGCTTAACTATTTTAAAATTTGACAATGATTCATTGTGTGCAGCTTGTGAATAGCGAAAACAACATCGTCAGGGTCATCCAATCGCAGTTTCTTCAAAGATCATAGAACCGTTGGAACTTCTTCACGTTGATTTGTATGGACTTTTGGCGGTTGAGTCTCTCAATAAGTAGAAATACATACTTGTTATTGTTGATGATTTTCACGATTTACTTGGGTTTTATTTCTTAGAAAGAAATCAGAAACAACTCAAGTAATGATTGATTTTATCAAGAACATTAAACTAGTTTGAAAAAGAAAGTTCGAAAGATAAAAAGGACAATGGCACATAATTTTAGAATCGAGTTGTTGATTCATTTCTGAGTGAATGGGGAATCTCACATAATTTTTCGTCTCCTTACACACGACAACAAAATAATGTAGTTAGAAGAAGGAATAGATCCTTATGTGAAGCAGCTCATATGATGCTGACATATGCGAACTTGTCTCAATACTTATGGGCATAGGTGGTTTCGTCTGCTTGATTTACGCAAAATCGTTCTTTTCTTCACCGTCGTTTTAACATCACACCTTATAAAATCATTAACAAACGGAAACATAATGTTAATTTTTCCATGTTTTTGGTTGCAGATGCTTTATAATGAATATCAAGGATAATCTTTCTAAATTTCAAACGAAAGCTGATGAGGGGATTTTCTTAGGAGATTCACAAAATTCTTTTGCTTATAGAGTGTTGAACAAGAGGATATGAAAAGTTGAAGAAAATTTTATTCTCACTTTTGATGACTATTATGTTATGAGAATTGAACAAGAATTTCGAAGAAACCGATAATATATGAAACAAATGAAGAATTTGAGGAAATGCTTACTTTTGGTAATGATCTTGATTTAATATTTGGTGTTCCTGACAGGGCAATTGATGCTGAAGTCAATATTGAAGACAATCAAGTTACTGAGGCATCGAAACACTCAGATAATTCTACACTCACTAACAAATTCAATGAAGCGAATTCATCATAAATGTTGAGAGTCAATTTCGAAAGAGTACATAATTCGACTGATGGTTAAGTGGAGGGAGAGCACTTCATTCTACATCCTACAAAAATAGAAAAAAAATTGATTTATGAATCTCATGTCGATTAGGAGCTATTGACTACTCAAGCTGATGTCGAGGGGGAGCATCAGACAACAAATCCATTGGTTGAGGGAGAGCCAAGTGGTTCAAATGATGATGATGATGATGATCAAGGTAATGGAATCTTCGATAATAATGATAATATCTATATTTTAGATGAAATGTCGGAAGGTGAAGAAATATACGAGGATGCATACTTGGAGTTTGATCATGCTTCTCCACCAATGGAGAAATGGACGAGGAATCATCCTAAAGAACAAATTCTTGGTGATCCAACTTCTGGTGTTTTAACATGAGCACAAATTCGAGCAAAAAATGAGGTTTTAAATGTACATCAGGAATTTTTTTTATGTTTAATGCCTTTATTTAAAAAATCCAACAAAAAATAGTCAAGAATGCATTAGAACATCCCGATTGGGTTGTTGTAATGCAGACTGAATTGGCTGAATTTGAATGAAACAAGATTTGGAGATTGGTTCCTAAACCTGGTGACGTTTCGATAGTTGGTCTAAAATGGGATTTTAAAAGCAAAACGGACAAAGAAGGCAATATTGTTCATAACAAAGCTAGATTATTCATAAAAGATTATTTTCAACAAGAAGAAATTGATTATGAAGAAACCTTTTCCCCTGTTGCAAGAATCAAGGTTGTACGAATTTTTCTGGCTTATGCAGCTCATAAAGATTTCGATGTCAACTAGATGGATGTTAAGTGTGCTTTCCTTAATGATGTTCTTGAAAAACAGTTTATGTTGAACAACCACTGTTTAGTGCTCGTTTTTCGATCACTAAACGAATTAAAAACTTACTTTTTGTCCTCGAATTTTACAATTTACATCATTTTTTGAGCTTAAAAAGATAAATTTATGTTAATGAATATAATAGACCTAATATTTCCCGGTTGGTATATTTGTGCCCATTCAGTTGGGTTTTTGACCTGTCTTGCATGGGTTCCTCATCTCTTATTCTATTGGACGATGGGAGTTGGGCTTCTTCTTATGAAGTCCAAAGTTCTTAAAGGAATTGACGGTTCATTAACTTGTTTTTACAAGTTCACCTAAGCTTCTTAGGTCCCCTCCTCCTATTCTACAGGTTGGTGGGAGATGCTTTTCTTGCACGAAATCCATAATATAGCACCACATGCTTCTCATTTGAATTGACGGTTTTCATCACCACTTGTCATCACAAGTGCAACTCGAGTTTCTTGAGTTCCCCTCCTCCTATTCTACAGGTTGGTGGGAGATGGTTTTCTTGCACGAAATCCATAATATAACACATTGTGCTTTGTATCGGAATTGACGATATTCATTTTACTTGTTATTGCAAGTGCAACCTGTGTCTCATAGGTTCCCTACCGCCTAGTCTACGGGTCATGGTGGGAGTTTGATTTCCTCTTATGAAGTTCAAAAATCTAAAAGGAATTAACGAATTTTTTCTTGTGTATAACAGATTGCCTAAGCTTCTTAGGTCCCCACCACTTATTCTACGAGTCTTGGTGGGATTTGGACTCATATTATAATGTCCAAATGGTTTCAAAAAGGAATTGAAGAATTCGAAAGAAGATAAATTCATCACGAGCAAATTAAGGCGAATAAAAGATGTTTGACATATTGACCACATCTCAGTGTTTTCATCATATCTAGCTCATCTGGACTCCGATTTAGGCGATTCAAGATGTTTCGGAAACTACACACAATTATCTACAAGTTTGAAGTTTTGAGTTTTCACTGAATCAGTCATTTTCCTGCTCATAATCGACGTTGAAGTTGAAGTTAGTTTGCTGGACGAAAATCAAAAGCTAAAAATAAAAATTGAATTAAAGTGAAAAATCAAGGGCTAAAGTTGTACCATGTTGAAAAGTTGAAGGCTAAGGGGGTAATGCTGCTCAATTTTGTTTAACCAAATTTTTTTGAAATTGAATGACATATTCAAATGTGTGTTTATTTTAAAAATATGAATTTTGACCAGTAGTTTTGAATTTAGCTAGCACTTGATCTACGATAGTTAGGGTTATCTTGCTTGGTTTGAATTTCATATTTACATGCAATATTGACTTTGAGAGAAGCTTTATTTGTGATATCGTTTGAATATAAATGTGTGATTTCGTTATGTCGCTTAAACTTAACATAGACGTGTGTTAATGCATTTTTAACAAAACCATTGGACTTAATGTTTTTAAAATTCATGAACTACATAGAGATATGAGTGAATGTTTTTTTAAATCGAGTCATGAGACCGAGAGGTAATTGATAACTTTTGTTGGTGTTAAGTTATTCGTTTCTATATAATTTGTTTGTCAAGTTAATTGCATTAGAAGAACCATTGAACCCATATAAGTCAACTAAATCCCATTTTTCTCGTAACTGTTAATTCGTTGAATTTTTGTGTGTGCTTGTTTATTCGGTTATTTTAGTTTTCATTATTTTTTTTGAACGGAAAATTCAATATAATTCTAAACTACTCCTAAATCCACCTATGTCTTCGACAACACTTGAACCCTCAACCATAAGGAGGGAGGGCAACACCTGATACCGTTAGGCTAGAAGCCCTCTGGTAGTTTTCATTATTACCTTGCTGAATTTAGTTTAATTTTATTTTAATAATTTACTTAGTTTATTAAAATTAATCACTTTTGTAATCAATTGCCTAGTTCATTCTTCCTTAGAATAGGATAGTCCTTGTGGGTTCGATATATGGTCTTACGACTATATTACTTGCACGACCCCGTATACCTGCGAGTACGCGTTTTCGTCAACAAGTATTTGGCGCCGTTGGCGGGGACTATTTTATTTTTAAGTTAGAACATTAGGTAGTTGTGAGACTCTTAAACATCTTGAGGATATTTTACTCTGGCCGGTCGAAGATTCGGACCACTTGAATTTTTGCTTGATTGGGAGATTGAAAGAACTTTGAGAGGGTTGAGGAGACTTCGGATTCAAGAAGATATGGGAGATAACGTAAATGAAAACAATAATGAAAATAGAGGTTTCGAAGGAACAAACCCGCCGATTGTCAGCACAACAATTAATGCTGACAATTTTGAATTCAAGCCTATGATGTTTCAGATGATAAACAACAATGGTCTCTTTGGAGGCATGCCTAGTGATGAGCCTTTGTCCCATCTGCGTTCCTTTAACCAGATGTGCAATAATTTCAAACAAAGAGGCATGACGACTGATGCATTTAGGCTAAGATTATTTCCTTACACACTACAAGGGAAAGCTCGAGACAGGTTTGAGTCTTTGCCTTCTGATTCCATCACCACTTGGGAGGAATTAAGAGAAAAATTCCTACAGAGATTTTTCCCACCCACTCGAAATGCAAATCTAAGAAACGCCATCACATCATTCCGACAAATGGATGGTGAATCGTTATGGGAAGTGTGGGAGAGATGGAACAATTTGCTAAGAAAATGTCTAGCACATCGACTCCCTGATGATGTGAAACTTGAGACATTTTATCAAGGTTTGGATGCTCAAACATGCATGCTAGTAGATACATCAGCTGGAGGAGCATTGCTTACAAAGAGCTATGAGTAGAGCGTGGAGATATTGGATATAATAGCAACCAATAATTTCTAGTGCCCACAGATAGGGTACATGCAAGTGGTTCGAAAGGAAGTACATCGGCTGAAGTTCGCCTTGTAGCTCAAAATGATGCTTCGATCAAAAGTATGATGAAGAATATGATGTCAAGCAGTGGGATGAAAGAGAAGAAGGTTGACTTTTGTGCGGTTTGTCAAGGAGTCCATGATTATAGTGATTACCCACAGAATCCTGAATCTGTGTTTTTCATAGATAGACAAAATTTCCCAAGGCAAAACAATCTATATTCTGAAACATACAATCCAGGATGGAGAAATCATCCTACTTTCTCATGGTGTGGACAGCAACAACAAGATATACAACCTCAGCAAGAGCAGTTTCAGCAAAGGCCTCAAAACCCACCTGGGTTTTATCAAATGCCAAATCAGCAAGTGAGACCACAAGGAGGTGCATTCCACCAGGCATCAGGAAGTAGTTCAAAACTAGCATCACCTTCATCAAATCAAGAGATGTCACCTTTCAAGAAGGCCATGATGGAGTTTATGATCAAACAAGATCAAAAGACCGAGGCACGTGAAAAGAATCAAGCAATTGCTATGAGAAATTTAGAAAATCAATTAGGGCAATTAGTACAAGCACTGAAGTCACAAGAACCTGGAACGTTGCCAAGTAACACCAAAAATCCAGGTAATGGCAATGATAAGAAGCAATGCAATGCCATCACGCTTAGATCGGGAAAGGAGTTAAATCCAAAGAATCATGAGTTGCCAGCCACGAAAAATGAGCAACAATCGGTAAGTGTTGAGACTGATAAGAAGAAGCAGGATGTAAAGGATGATGAAAAAGAGTATGTCGAGATTGAGGACATAACTGATGAGGAGTACGGGCAGAAGAAAGTGAACAAGGAAGGTCAACCAAGTTCAAGTCCAAGTGCTGGAAATCAAAAGAAGTCCCAAGAAAAACATGCTCGAACTGGTGCGACAGTTGCACCAACAAATTTTCCTTTCCCACCTAAGCAAAGTAAGTCCAAAGTCGATGATGGGCAATTTAAGAAGTTTCTAGAGATCCTTTCTCAACTTCATATCAACATCCCTTTTGTTGAAGCCTTGAAACAAATGCCCACATATGCAAAGTTTATGAAGGATGTTCTTACAAAGAAAAGAGTTTTTGGAGAATTTGAGACTGTTGCAATGACAAAAAGTTGCACATCAATAATCCAAAACAAATTGCCTGTGAAAAAGGATGATCCAGGTATTTTCGTTCTACCTTGTAGAATTGAAAAGTTAGACAAGATAGGCTTAAGTGATTTGGGAGCAAGCATAAATTTGACGCCTTTGTCTATTTTCCAAATATTGGGAATTGGAGAAGCTAGGCCAACCACTATCTCACTCCAACTAGCAGATCGATCAGTGGTATATCCAGAAGGTAAAAGCGAGGATATTGTTATCAAAATCGACAATCTCTTTGTTCCTGTGGATTTTATCATTTTGGATTATGAAGCCGATGATGATTGTGGAATAATTTTGGGAAGGCCATTTTTAGCTACAACTGGAGCTTTGACTGATGTGAAAAAAGAAGAAGTCACATTGAGAGTGAATGATGAGCAAAGGACATTCAATATGTTTAAGGTTGTGAAGCAACCTTTTAATATGGAAGAGTGCTCATTTGTACGAGTCATAGATAACTTGGTACATGCAGAAGTGGCTCAATTGAGTAAAGTGACTCATGATATTGAGGAAATTGAAGAATGGAAAATAAAGGAAGATGTGAGATGGGTCAAAGAGGAGTTGGACTTGAAGGATAGGGTAACTGCACCGGATTTGGAGCTGAAGCAGCTTCCAACACACTTGAAATATGAATATTTGAGAGATGATGATACATTACCTGTAATTATCTCATCTCAGTTGTCTAGTATGCAGGAAAAAGAATTGATTGATGTTCTCAAGGAAAATGAGAAAGCGATTGGATGGACGTTGGCTGATATAAAAGGAATCAGTCCAATGATGTGTATGCATAAGATAAATTTGGAGGAGGGAGCGAAAACATTTGTTGAGCACCAAAGGAGACTAAATCCATTGATGAAGGATGTTGTGAAAAAGGAAATAATCAAATGGTTAGATGCTGGGATTATCTACCCGATTGCTGACAGTGAGTGGATTAGTCCAGTGCATTGTGTTCCCAAGAAGGGTGGAGCAACAGTAGTCGAAAATGAGAAAGGGGAAATGACCACAAAGAGGACAGTGACAGGTTGGAAGATCTGTATGGATTATAGAAAGTTGAATACCACCACTAGGAAAGATCATTTCCCATTACCGTTCATTGATCAGATGTTGGATCGTCTTGCTGGTAAGTCATTTTACTGCTTTTTGGATGGATACTCTGAAATTTCTATTGCACCAGAAGATCAACACAAAACTACTTTCACGTGTCCATTTGGTACATTTGCTTTTAGACGCATGTCTTTTGGCTTATGTAATGCCCCAGCTACATTCCAAAGGTGCATGATGTCTATTTTTTCAGACATGGTTGAAAATTTTGTCGAAGTCTTTATGGAGGATTTTCAGTCCATGGTGATACATTTGAGATTTGCTTGAAAAACCTGAATGCAGTATTGCAAAAGTGTGTCCAACATAATCATGTGCTAAATTGGGAAAAATGCCATTTTATGGTAAAAGAGGGTATTGTGTTGGGACACAAGGTTTTTGAAAAAGGAATAGAAGTTGACCGGGAAAAGATTGAGATTATTGAAAGACTTGAAGCACCTGTCAATGTCAAGGGCATTCGCAGCTTTCTAGGGCACGCTGGGTTCTATAGGCGTTTTATAAAAGACTTCTCAAAAATTGCAAAGCCACTTACCCAACTTTTGGAGCAAGATCGAGAGTTTATCTTTGATGGTTCATGCAAAAGAGCATTTGAGGAGTTAAAGATAAGACTTACTAGTGCACCTGTCATTGTTGCACCTGATTGGGATGAGCTATTTGAGATCATGTGTGATGCAAGTGATACAACCATTGGTGTGGTACTTGGGCAGCGAAGAGGAAAGTTTTTCCACACGATTTACTTTGCTAGCACCACCCTGAATGGTGCCCAATTGAACTACACAACCACTGAAAAAGAGTTTTTAGCTGTGGTATTCTCACTTGAAAAGTTCAAATCGTATCTTATTGGTGCAAAAGTGATTGTATACACGGATCATGCAGCAATCAGATACTTGATGGCAAAAAAATATGCCAAGGCAAGACTGATCAGGTGGATTTTGTTGTTGCAAGAGTTTGATCTAGAGGTGTGAGATAAGAAAGGACTTGAGAATGTGGTTGCAGATCACCTCTCAAGGTTAGAAAGTGATAAAATATGATCAACCAGTGATTCAAGATAACTTTCCAGATGAGAGGATCTTGAGAGTGAGTGGAGAACACCCATGGTATGCTAACATTGTGAATTACTTGGTACGTGGTGTATTTCTTGAAAGGTTTAGTTGGCATAAAAATAAGAAGCTAATGTCTGATGCTAAATTCTATTTTTTGGGATGAGTCGTATTTGTTTAGATGAAATGCTGATAAGATGTGGAGGAGGTGTATCCCAGAAATGGAACAAAAGCAAATTCTAGAAAAATGTCACAACTCAGAATATGGAGGTCACTTTCAAAGTGAAAAGACTGCAACACGTGTCCTTCATTCAGGATTTTATTGGCCAAGTCTATTTAAAGATGCGTATGAGTTTGTGAAAAGATGTGACAGATGCCGGCGGACTGGGAATATTGGAAGAAGACAAGAGATGCCACTAAGTGATATAGTGGAAGTGGAGTTGTTTGATGTTTGGGGGTTTGATTTCATGGGACCCTTTGTGCCTTCTGATGGAAAGATGTATATATTAGCTGCAGTAGATTATGTCTCTAAATGGGTTGAAGCTGTAGCATGTGTGAGAAATGATGCGAGAACTGTAATCAATTTTCTAAAGAAGCATATATTCTCTAGATTTGGCACTCCTAGGGCAATCATCAGTGATGAAAGTACTCATTTTGGCAATAGAATGTTGGGGTCCATCTTAGCTGAGTACCAGATAAAGCATCGAGTTGCCATTGCTTACCATCCTCAAACAAATGGTCTTGCTGAAGCCAATAACAAAAAGTTGAAGACCATTCTTGAAAAAGTTGTAAATGGGTCAAGAAAAGATTGGGCAACAAAGTTAGATGACACTTTATGGGCTTATAGGACTGCCTATAGAACAAGGTTGGGGACGTCCCCATATCAACTAGTGTTTGGAAAAGCATGCCACTTGCCACTAGAGTTAGAGCACAAAGCTTATTGGGCGTTGAAAGAGTTGAATTTAGACATGAAGGGGCTGGAAAGAAAAGAATGGAGCAGTTGGTGGAACTTGAAGAGTTTAGGATGCAATCGTATGAGAATGCCAAAATTCAAAAGGAAAAAGTTAAGAAATGGCATGACAAGAAGATCTTGAAAAGGGAATTTGCTGAAGGACAATTAGTTTTACTTTTCAATTCAAGATTAAAGTTATTCCCGGGAAAGCTAAAGTCAAGATGGTCTGGCCCTTTTAAGATTGCCAAGGTTTGTCCAGGAGGTGCATTGGAGCTAATAAATGAGAAGGATGAAGAAAGATTCCTAGTGAATGGTCAACGAGTGAAACATTATTTTGGAGAAGAAAAAGAGGAAGTGGCTGTGCTTCACTTGAAGCTAGTTGGAGAATGATCTGTTTATTTTTTTTGTCTTAGTTTTTGTTTTTATTTTTATTTTTATTTTAGTTTTATTTTTATTTTTACTTTTTTACTTTTTTATTTGTTTTGGTTTTGGTTTTATTTATTTCTGTTTTCGAAAATTTCATTTATTTTTGTTTATGCATGGTTTCTTATTTCATTTTATTATTTGTTTTGTTCTAATAATTTTGTCAAGTGTGCAACCCTTGTTTGCTATCCGTGTAGTTGGTGGTGAAGTGAGAGTCGTGGTAAGGAAAATGCCCGACCTATGCTTAGAGATCAGCCGTCACGATATACGTTCTTGGTTTATCATATCATGTGAGATGACAAGCCATCACGGGGTATTTTTTTTATTCTATTTTTATTGCTCGGGACGACCAATGTTTAAAGTTTGGGGATGTGTTTAGTGCTCGTTTTTCGATCACTAAATGAATTAAAAACTTACTTTTTGTCCCCAGATTTTACAATTTACATCATTTTTTGAGCTTAAAAGGATAAATTTATGTTAATGAATATAATAGACCTAATATTTCCCGGTTGGTATTTTTGTGCCCATTAAGTTGGGTTTTTGACCTGTCTTGCATGGGTTCCTCATCTCTTATTCTATTGGACGATGGGAGTTGGGCTTCTTCTTATGAAGTCCAAAGTTCTTAAAGGAATTGACGGTTCATTAACTTGTTTTTACAAGTTCACCTAAGCTTCTTAGGTCCCCTCCTCCTATTCTACAGGTTGGTGGGAGATGCTTTTCTTGCACGAAATCCATAATATAGCACCACGTGCTTCTCATTTGAATTGACGGTTTTCATCACCACTTGTCATCACAAGTGCAACTCGAGTTTCTTGAGTTCCCCTCCTCCTATTCTACAGGTTGGTGGGAGATGGTTTTCTTGCACGAAATCCATAATATAACACATTGTGCTTTGTATCGGAATTGACGATATTCATTTTACTTGTTATTGCAAGTGCAACCTGTGTCTCATAGGTTCCCTACCGCCTAGTCTACGGGTCATGGTGGGAGTTTGATTTCCTCTTATGAAGTTCAAAAATCTAAAAGGAATTAACGAATTTTTTCTTGTGTATAACAGATTGCCTAAGCTTCTTAGGTCCCCACCACTTATTCTACGAGTCTTGGTGGGAGTTGGACTCATATTATAATGTCCAAATGGTTTCAAAAAGGAATTGAAGAATTCGAAAGAAGATAAATTCATCACGAGCAAATTAAGGCGAATAAAAGATGTTTGACATATTGACCACATCTCAGTGTTTTCATCATATCTAGCTCATCTGGACTCCGATTTAGGCGATTCAAGATGTTTCGGAAACTACACACAATTATCTACAAGTTTGAAGTTTTGAGTTTTCACTGAATCAGTCATTTTCCTGCTCATAATCGACGTTGAAGTTGAAGTTAGTTTGCTGGACGAAAATCAAAAGCTAAAAATAAAAATTTAATTAAAGTGAAAAATCAAGGGCTAAAGTTGTACCAAGTTGAAAAGTTGAAGGCTTAGGGGGGTAATGCTGCTGAATTCTTGAAAGTTGGAGGATCATTGCACTTATATATATATATATATATATATATATATATATATATATATATATATATATATATATATATATATATATATATATATATATATATATATCTTACTACTTTATAATGCATTCATAAGAAGTTTAAAAGTTTTTAAGACTAAGTCTTAAAAACAAGAAGGTGACATATTGACCCTTAAATTTAATTGGATGGTATAGATTATTGTATTGTTGTGATTCATGTAAATAGATTTAAGCATCAAAAACAAGCCTTTACATTATAAAATACAAGAATTGATCAGGTGCTTATAATTCTAAAACAATACTTTTATTAGTTCAATATCTCTGAACTTTTTCTTTCAATATACGGTTCGTGTACTCTCTCAATATATATCTCTCAACACAAACTCAAACCCTAAAAATCTCTAACCCTAACAATAGCACCGGTTGCCGTCCGGAACCACAACCTGCAGCGGCCTAATCCTTTCACGACCACTAACACCACCACGACGCCGCACATCCCACACCATCGTGACTGGATGCCAACGTAGCACATCCCGCACCGTGTACCGCTGTTGGAAGACACAGCCACCAACATTTCGCCACCATTGTCGTTACCATTTCCACATTCTCTCAGCAGTGCCGTATGTCGTCGCTGCTCACAACCACAATGCCCACTGCCGTTTGTCGTCGATGATTACAAGCAGAACATACACTGCCGTTGTGACCGCCAACGAACTAGCGACAACACCAAACATTGTCAATACGAACCTCTGCTTCGTCTTTAGTATTGTTTTCTGATTGGATGCACTTTTTGAAATACATATAAGAATATCTGACTTTTTCTTTGTTTGGGAATCTTTTTATAGTTTGAACAGGTGCACTTTTTGTTTTTCTTTTTGTGAACCTGTTAATTTCAACAACATGAATGTTTATCTTTTATTAAGTAAGTTAATAGATTTTGTTTTGGGTTTTTGCACCAGATCTGTTATTTTTTATGTTTATTTAACTTTTATTGACATTCAAGTTTATATTATATTTCTCTATATATGTTTAATTTGATTTGTCAAGGTTTAAATTTTTTTGAGGAACAACTGAAGTTGATGATTGTTTTTTAGATTCATTCGGTTGACTTGAAATACGCAGCAAGTTTGAAATGATAAAATGGTGCAGTCTTTTTTGTAGATGTATTTGCCATAAGAGAAATTATATATGAAAAAAGGTATTGATGATTCTAAATTTTTTTGGTAGGGAGGAGGGAGTCGTTCCCATTGAACCCACCAAACCCATTGAACCTACTGTCACATTAGCTTTTCTCTTTGATTTTTCTTCATCTTTTCGAACCCACAACACACGGAAATCCTATCTTTCTTAACCCACTCAACCCACTCAATTAAAAAATATATACAAAATAATCAAGGTAAAATCTTAATTAGCAATAGAGTTACCGCCGGTACCACTTCCTCTTCGACGAGTTGTTTAATTGGTTTCACGAACTCACTCCATCCTCTCTCTTTATTTTCTCTCTCTCAATTTCTCTTGTACCATATGTTTTAAGACTTGTGCTTTAGTTGTTTAGTATTTTTTTTAATTGAATGGGTTGAGTGGGTTGAAAAAGATAGGATTTCCATGTCTTGTGGGTTCGGAAAGATGAAGAAAAGTCAAAGAGAAAAGCTGATATAGCAGTGGGTTCAGTGGGTTCAATGGGAACGACTCCCTCCTCCCTTAGAAGTGTTAAGTGTACATATCATAGTTAGAGATCTTTCTATACAAATAGAGGTAAAATTGTTTTTAATAGATTAAAAAGAAAGTCATTTAACTGTTCTTTCTCTCATTCAATTTGCCACATGTCATTTTGTCATAATTTAAAGATATATTTATTTTCCACTTGTCATTTATTTCATTTTCCATATCTAATATATTATTAAATTAGTTTCCATAAATTAAACCTACCATAATGATATTAATTTCAAATTTTAAATTTTAAATTTCAATTTCAATTTCAAATAAATTTACAGTTTAAACCTTTGTTTTTAACATTTTGTTATAATTAAACTGTTTAGTTTACGGGTCTGATAACTAAACAATAATTTTAATTTATTTATTTTTTGCATGTTTTTTTTCTCATATTTTATATTTATTTCAAATTTCGAATTCAAATAAACTTCTCATTTAATTGTTTCTATTTAACATTTTGTTTTAATCAACCCGTATAATATACGGGTTTCACAACTAGTGTTATTTATACTGTATATACAAAAATATTTTTCCAACTATATGCCAATTTAATTTGTTGACTGTTATCTATGAAATATTGGTGGATATCGATGTTATTCTATTTTTGTAGGTTATTGAAGTAGTATAACGAATTGTCAATTTAATTTGTTGACTGCTATTTATGTTTTTTATACCATATTTATATATAAGTGAATTGATAAAAGTGTAATATAAAAAAATCTTAAGAAAAGTTAAATTTAAATTGATTGTATAAGTAAAAGATTTAAAAGATAATTTCTTTGTATGTTATTATTATAATAAAAGCAATATTTACATTGATGGTTAAAATTTGTTACTTTTATTGAGGTTGATAATTGCTAGGTTTGTTGGAACATAGAGACTATAAATATGGTATGATAATTATGATGCTTTTATATTGCATATGATTACGAGATTTAATATCTTGATAAAATTTAAGATTAACAAGAGACATCATTTATATTTTTTGGGAGAACCAAAGACATTAAGACACAATAATCAATGTGTAACTTAAATACTTAACCAATGTCGATTTTATGTCTTCCCTTTAAAATTAAAAATTAATGATAAAAATTAATTTCTTTCGTAATTTAAATTTAACAATAAAAATCTAAATGTCAATGCAAAGAAAATATAATAACAGTTCATAAAAGTTTATGATATGAGTGGGTTCAAATCAAAAGTTTTGAATTTCGTAATCCTTTATGTTTATTATTTAAACTATAACAAAAAAAAATTTATGAACTAATCAAAATATTTATTAAAATTTCATAACAAACAAAAATTAAAATGAAATGTTCATTAGCATCACAACATGAATAAAATTACATAAAATTAGATGTCTTGATTGATAAAGTTTATTCTAATTTGACGAAAAACGCTAAATATAATTGAATGTTTGCTCAAACAGTAACATAAACATGAAAAATCAAAATAGTAAAACTAAAAATAAAGAAACGAAAACCAAAGAATCAATCAAGAGTTAGACCAAATTGGTTTTGATCGAAACTGGACTGAAAAAAAATGAAGAGTTAGAAAAAGATTGGATTGAAAAAGACAAGTACTAAAAAAGAGTGGCTGAGACCGTCCTAATAGGTCAAAAGAAAATTATTCTCCATTCGATGAAGAGGAA
Organism: Lactuca serriola; assembly: GCF_051521515.1. NCBI lineage: Eukaryota > Viridiplantae > Streptophyta > Magnoliopsida > Asterales > Asteraceae > Lactuca > Lactuca serriola. The sequence goes on along the minus strand of NC_136408.1, from coordinate 68,906,163 downwards.
CTAATCGTCAAAATGAAACAAATTGCCTCTTTGTAAAATACAGTTGTTGTGAAGACAACCAAAGATTTTAACTTGTAAAAAAGTTGAAGCTTACACATCAGACATGGTTTATCGAAAATTTTACGTTATATGCAAAAATACAATTGTGTATGGATATTGATATATTTATGTTTTTTTAGGATATGATATGTTCAGCATTGCGTGTTTTTTGAAATATGGCATGATATATAAAAATTTAATTGCAAGCTATTATGTGTTTTGAACTTATTATTTTTTCTCATAAACACATGAAAAAAAAAACTAACTGCAGGAAGAAGCTATGTGTCGCCGCTGCATCGCGCGGGTATCCTCCTAATATATATATATATATATATATATATATATATATATATATATATATATATATATATATATATATATAACTGTTTACGTGATCAAAAGGGGGATACGGAGAGACGACGAAAAAAAAACCTAGAGACTAACACCCCGTTCTCGAGTTCAACTTAAGGAGAGAAAGGAAAAGAAATAGGTGGAAATGAGAAGAAAATAAAAAAAATTGTTGTTCCCGAGTTTCATTAAAGAAGAAAATTGGAAGGAAGTGGAGGGAAATGGGACTATGGGAGGATCACTTTCTCTCCTAACTTTCCTTCCGATTTGGGAGGATTTGGAAAGAAAGAACAAAATGTCTCATTTTCCTTCCATTTTTCTCCAACTCGGGTACGCAAAAGAAAATTTTGTTTTCCTTTCCTTTTTCTTCTTTTCTCTCGTGACTTTCTTTTCTCTTCTCTTCCTTTCTTTTGTTAAACTCGGGAACGAGGCATAAAGTCGCCATCCTTTACGTCTCATTCACCATCGTCCACATTTCCTCCCTTAAACCTTAATAATGCAGATGCATACCCACAAAACACACACAGAAGCGATGAGATAGAGAGACACAAAAAGAGAAGCTAAACGAACGAGTTGCTAAATTCCATGACTTTGCTTTTAATGATTTGATTTTCCTTTCTTTTGTTTATTTTATTTTTGCTATAGTAATTTACGTTGAATTGTTTTGTATGTTAATTTTGTCGATATCAGTTTGATTTAAAAATGATATTTATGCTTTATTTCATCAATGTTATTAATTTTTGTTTAATGGAGTAGTAATTTAGTGGGGTTTGGTTGACTAGGATGAGATGGTAATTTTAATGTAGTTGATTTTGTTTAACCAAATTTTGTTGAAATTGAATGATATGTTCAAATGTGTGTTTATTTTAAAAATATGAATTTTGACTAGTAATTTTGATTTTAACTAGCACTTTATCAACGTTAGTTAGGGTTATCTTGCTTGTTTTGAATTTCATATTTACATGCAATATTGACTTCGAGAGAAGCTTTATTTGTGATATTGTTTGAATATAAATGTGTGATTTCATTATGTCGCTTAAACTTAACATAGATGTGTGTTAGTGCATTTTTAACAAAACCATTGGACTTAATGTTTTTTAGAATGATGAACTATATAGAGATATGAGTGAATGTTTTTTAAATCGAGTCATGAGATCGAGAGGTAATTGATAACTTTTGTTGGTGTTAAGTTATTCGTTTCTATATAATTGGTTTGTCAATTTAATTGCATTAGAAGAACCATTGAACCCATATAAGTCAACTAAATCCCATTTTTCTCGTAACTGTTAATTCATTGAATTTTTGTGTGTGCTTGTTTATTCGGTTATTTTAGTTTTCATTATTACCTTGCTGAATTTAGTTTAATTTTATTTTAATAATTTACTTAGTTTATTAAAATCAATCACTTTTGCAATCAATTGTCTTGTTCATTCTTCCTTAGAATAGGATAGTCCCTATGGGTTCGATATCTGGTCTTACGACTATATTACTTGCACGACCTCGTATACTTGCAAGTACGTGTTTTCGTCAACAACCACCTGGTTTCATTAACTATAATTTTCCTGATCATTGTTATATTCTTGACAAGGTAGTTTATGGGTTGAAGCATGCACATCGTCCTTGGTATGCGACTCTTACCAATTTTTTTGAATATTGCCAAATTTAAGCAAGGATCAGTTGATCCACTTTGTTTCGAAAGAAAGTGGGGGACCCTTTGATGCTCGTTCAAATTTATGTCGATGAAATTATATTTGGTTCAACTGATCCTTCGTTGTCAAAGGAGTTTGAGGAGCTTAGGAAGAGTTAATTTGAAATGAGCTTGATGGGAAAGATAAATAATTTTTTGGGTTTAAATATTCGTGAAAGCAAGGTAGGCGTTTTTATCAACCAAGAAAACTACACTCGAAACCTACTTGAAAGATTTGGAATGACGAATTGCATGAAAACTAATGTTTCCATGACATTCCTTACTCGCTTAAGTAGTTCGTTGGATACGCCAGCTGTTGATATCAAAACATATGAAAGCATGATCAGTTTTATTTTGTATTTAACTACAAGTCGACATGATATAATGTTTTCTATGTGTAATTGTGACAGATATCAAGCAAATCCAAGAGAGCATCATCTGACTATAGTGAAAAAACATTTTTCGATACTTTCACGGAATACATACTCTTCGTTTGTGGTATCCGTCGAAAACATGTTTCTTTATTCAAGCTTTCTTAGATGCGGATCTAGGGGGTTGTCAATTAGATCGAAAGAGCACAACATGAGTATATCAATTTCTAGAAGAGAAACTTGTGAGTTGGCAATCGAAAAAGAGAATTTGCATATCAATTTCGACTGTTGAGGCTGAATACATTGCTTCTGCAGCATGTAGAAAATTCCATTGTATTATGATTCTCAAAGCGCAATTCGCATGTCATAATCCAGCTAAACATTCGAAAGTAAACATATTGTTCTTCATTACCATTTCATCAAATACCATGTTGAAGATGGGAATACTGAAGTCCGTTTTGTCAAAATAACTAATCAGCTTGCTGATATTTTTACAAAACCATTGGATGAAAAATTATTTTTAAGAATTTTAAATGCTTTGAGAATGATGGAAGCTTGTAATGTTCCACATTCATCATAATTTGTCTTGGATTTCAAAAATTCATATACTAGACTTACGTTCGATTGTTAGGTTAACTTTCGACCAGTTATTATAACTTTTGAGTGTTTTACTAACTTTCGTTAAATGTATGCTAGTTGTTCAGAGGTTAATGTTCACATTTAGCATTCGCATGCCATCGCATTTGATTTTCCTCTGATTCATTCAACACTGGTTTTGTGTATGGAGTTAGTCTTCCAATGGGAAGTACATATCTTTTGTGCGACCTTATCTTTGATATATTTCTTTGGAGATCAAAAAACATTGGTTCGCGTGTGAAATATTTTTCATCTATAACAAATAACCAGTGTTTGTTATATCATTTTTGTTCTTATTTTTGTCTTCTCCTTTATAAAATTCAAAAATCCAAAAAGATTTTATTATTTTTTTTATTTTTCTTTATCAAATTCAAAAATCCAAAATGATTTTTTTTTGTTTTTGCATTTACAAAATAAAAAATCCAAAAATATTTTTGTTTTGTTTAATTTTTTTTTAGATAAATTGAAATATACATACATATTTTCCTTATTTTTTGAGCTCATTGTAACAACATGTTGTTCTTTTGCATGTCAATTGCACAAAATCAAAGGGAACAGGTATGATACAAATATTTTGTAATAGTTAAGTGTCCCTAGAAGCATGCTGCAATATGTTGTCCACAAACCTCATAGACTCTTTGTGTTCGACGCCTTAATGAATTTTTTCACATGAAAGTTTCTTCCCAATCAGACTGTATTCACAATAGTCAACGAGCTACGTTTCTCTTATCATATTGAGTAAAGAGATTTCCGCTAATTCCATTTTTTGTAGAGGTACAATGAGTCTTCGTATCCAATCTTTTTCACCCAAAATTTCTAACACGATCACACACAATGACACATGCCGAAGACATCTCTGGTCGAAACCAACCAGGATATAGGTATGTCACAAATCTGTGTTAATGATCCTAAATCATTTTTTCGTGATGAAGGTGAAACCCAACCAATCCCAACTTAATGAATTGACGGTGAACATTTTTTGTTCAAGATTATCATGAAACATTTGTTTCAATGTACTACTTTCAATGTTCAAAATCTTATTTTCATTTCCATTGTGTGATCTTAATGAAACATGCTAATACCAAGTAGTTTCTACCCAATAGATCCAGTTTTAAAATTTTCATGATATGAGATTTCCATTTGAACATCATTCTCTAACTTTCGTTACTTCAAATTTTTCCAAGCTTACTTGTTCTTGACTACACTGGTCATCAAAGTATTTTAGCACATCACTTTACACTTATGTTAAGTTGTAAATTTGTGTGAAAATGTAACCACGCATGAACCTTATGCACAAGAAGCCCTTCGATACTCCTCAATGAGTTTTCGATTGTAATTCACGGTAAACCACACAAGCACTTTGTGAAACATCCCCAAAAATACAAACCAAAAATTTCTTTTTAAAACCATTAGTAAAACCATAAATCATCCATCATCATAGAGAAAATCAAGAATCATGTATCTCAAACATCATGTCAAAAACTGTATCAAATCATATGAGAAAATATCATAGTCTAAACAATCCCAGGATGAAACTGTGGTGTGTGCCATGCGATCATCCCGAACCCTTCCCCTTGCTAGTGGAAGTACCTGAAACCAAAACTGAAAACTATAAGCACGAAGCTTAGTGAGTCTCCCCAAACTACCACATACCATACAAATATCATGCAACTAGGAGATACGGGCCCGTCCACTCTCATGGAGATTCGGGCCCCGCCCACACTCCGCTGTCTAGGAGATTCGTGCCCCGCCCACACTCCACTGTCTAGGAGATTCGTGCCCCTCCCACACTCCGGTGTCTAGGAGATTCGGGCCCCACCCACACTCCGCTACTAACATGCATACAAGTATCACACAGACAAGAAGTATATCTACCAAATAATCACATATCTATACTTAAATAATACTATGAGAATCGGGCCCCGCCCACTCTAGGCTGCTACGAGATGTGAGCCCCGCCCACATTCAGCTACTAACATATCACATATACGGGCTAGCCTTGGTGTCGTAGACCCGTTCCTACTGAAGGAAACTCACCTCACAAGACTAACTACTGAAAACTCGAGTGAGGAATCCATGTTTGTTGCTCCGGCGACTCTCCGACTATCAATTCCATAAAAACACTTAATCAAAATCTGATAACCCTTTATAGGGTAAATGAGCATTTTACCCCTTGTCAAAGTCAACGTACTGGTCATAGTCAAATTCAAGGTCAACTCCTAGTCAACCCAACTCGTCGAGTTATCTCCCAACTTGGCGAGTCCCTTCAATGCTCAAACTCGTGGTCAAATGAGTCAACTCATCGAATCCTACAATAGACTCGTCGAGTTCTTCCTGTCGTAAAGATCGGGACAACCTACTTCAACTCATCAATTCCTTCCCTGGACTCGCCGAGTTCCCCTGTCTGATTGAGCCATCCCAAAGGATTAAGCTCCCACCTTTCAGATCTATGCTCCAAACTTCATCTACATGCTGGGAATACACTCTTAAGGGTAAAGTTTCCAACTTTACTCGTCCTTAGTCCTTCCTAATGGGTTTAACCCAAACCCTAACTTCTTTAAGACATAAATCTTGGTCCACAAGCCATAACACCCTAAACCAAGGCACAATATATTAGATCTAGGCCTTTATCGTCTGTTGGACACATAAAGTCTCGAGCTTTCCTTCCATGCATGGTCTTTTAGGCCTAAAAAGGCCATATACTTGCTTACAAGCTTGCATGGGGTTTCCATGGTCATAAAGTTTGCATCTTTATGCCATGGAACCCTTCTTAGATCCCAGATCTGAGATATAAGTCACTTGAGACGTCCAAATCCCAAGGACCAAGGTTCTTGAAACAAAACCTTCATAAAATGGAAACAAATAGATCTAAGCGAAGAATGATCAAGTTTGAGACTTGATTACCAGAAAATGTAGCAAATGGAGTGTAGTTCATGGATCTACTTCTTCCCCTTTGAGCCTTCCATCTTCTTCTTCCACAAGCTTCAAAAGGAAAAAAACACTCAAAATGGCAAGAACTAGCTCAAAATCACTAAAAGTGGATTAGGGTTTCGAGATTAGGGTTTGGAGGTGATAAAGGCTGGGGTGGAGGCCAAATATGATGTTTAAATAGGGTGCAAATCTTGAAGATTAAGGTTTCCTCCTAATAGACCTACTCATCAAGCCAAGGCTTCGACTCGTCGAGTAGACCACTTAAACCCCGCGTCCAATCTGGCATCTACTCGACGAGTTAGGGGTACCAACTCGTCGGGTAGCTTTTACAAAATGAATACTTTAATATATTAAATGTGTACCAAGAACAAGGCGTTAAAATTCTCCCCCACTTGTTTTAGACTTCGTCCTCAAAGTCTGCTGCATCTGAAAACAACTCTGGGTAGTGTTCCTTCATCTCCTCTTTGGGCTCCCATGTCCACTCTGAACCCTTATGGTGCTACCACTGCACCTTCACTAACTCAACCCTCTTGTTCCTTAGCTCCTTCATCTTGCGATCTAGAATCACGACTGGTCTCTCAATGTAGTTCAGGATGTCATCAACCTAAATGTCCTCAAGGGGTACCACTACTGAATCATCCGCCAAACACTTCCATATATGGGAAACATGGAAAGTGTTGTGGATCTGGCAGAGCTCGGAGGGAAGATTCAGTCTGTACGCTACCTTGCCCACCCGGGCTATGACTCGGAAGGGGCCGATATTCCTAGGGCCTAGCTTGCCCCGTTTCCAGAATCGTATGACACCCTTCCGGGGTGACACCTTCAGGAGAACCATGTTGCCTTCCCGAAACTCCAAGTCGGAACGCCGCTTGTCGGCGTAACTCTTCTGCCGACTCTGAGCGGTCTGGAGCTTGCTCCAAAACTGCTGGATCCGCTCGGTGGTCTTGAGTACTACCTCCGTACTTCCCATGACCCTATGAACGACCTCACCCCAACAGATTGGGGTCCTACATTTCCTCCCGTAGAGCATCTCGAAGGGAGGTCGGTCTATACTGGCGTGGTAACTGTTGTTATACGAAAATTCCGCTAACGGAAGATACGTATCCCAACTGCTACCGAAATCCAAAACACATGCACGAAGCTTGTCCTCGAGAGTCTGAATCATCCTCTCACTCTGTCCGTTTATCTAAGGGTGGAAAGTGGTGCTGAAAAGGATATGAGTACCCATCTCGTCATTAAATCACTTCCAAAATCTAGAAGTAAAACATACATCTCGATCTGACACCACCAAGAGAGGCACTTCATGTCGTGCCACCACCTCTCGCACATAAATCTCGGCCAGCTTCTCGGCCGATATGTTCTCCCGAATCGGGATAAAGTGAGCGCTCTTGGTGAACCGATCCACAATGACCCATATTGAATCAACCCCACGTGCGGTCCTGGGAAGCTTAGTGATAAAATCCATAGAAATGTCCTCGTATTTCCACACGGAGATGTCTAACGGATGCATCTTTCTGTGAGGCCTCTGGTGCTCTGCCTTGACCTTACCGCAGGTCAGGAATCACTCTACTTACCAAGCTATATCCCACTTCGTGCAGGGCCACCAGTAATCGGCTCAAAGATCTATGTACATCTTCGTCGCCCCATGATGGATGGAGAACCTCGAATTATGGGCATCATCCATCAGAACCTGTCGTACTCCACCCTAGTATGGGACCCAAACCCTCCCATGCAGGGCCAACAACCCTCGACTGTCATAATCAAATGAGGCCGTTCGGCTTACAATCCTCTCACACTTCTGATGCTCTTCCTTCATGCCCTCAACCCGTGCCTCTCTAATCTGCTCCAACAGTGGAGTGGTCATTGTCATCCTCAAGCATAAATCTTTGATCGAAGCTGCTACTACCTTGCGGCTCAGGGCGTCATCCACCACATTGGCCTTACCCGGGTGGTAAAGGATCTCACAATCATAATCCTTTACTACATCTAACCACCGACGTTGCCTCATGTTCAGATTTGGCTGATCCATGAGGTATCTCAAACTCTTGTGATCCGTGTAAATGGTATAACGGACCCTATAGAGGTAATGCTGCCAAATCTTGAGGGCGAACACGACAACCCCCAACTCTAAATCGTGCATCGGATAATTAGCCTCGTGTGGCTTCAGCTGTCTCGAGGCATAAGCTATCACATGACCCTGCTGCATCAATACTGCTCCCATTCCTGTGATCGAAGCAACACAGTAAATGACGAAGTCATCTACACCCTCTATCAGAGTGAGAATCGGAGCCTCGAACAATCGTTGCCTGAGCGTCTCAAAGGTTGTCTGCTACTCAGGTCCCCATTGTAAGACTACCGGCTTCGTGGTCAGTCGGGTCAATGGAACTGCAATCTTGGAGCAGTACCGGATAAATCTCCCGTAATACACTGCAGACCCAGGAAACTCCGAATCTCAGTTGGAGACCTCGGAATCTCCCACTGCATCACAACCTCTATCTTGGCCGGATCGAGCAGAATACCCTTCTGGTTGACAAGGTGCCCAAAGAACAACACCTCACGCAATGTCACACCCCCAAACCAGAACGGCGGAAATGTTCGGGGGCGGATATAATTTAAAAATATTACATTGTTTCCAAAACTACATGTTTTCCAATTAAATTACATATGATGATAAAATGTAGCAAAAGAATATACGCCTTAGCATCTTGACTTCAGAAATCTTGCAATTACCTGTATTACTGACTACCTGAGAATACAAGTTGTTTTGAAAAGAGAGTATCAGCATAAAGCTGGTGAGTTCATAAGTATTTTATAAAAATGAAATGTTGTTTCCTTAACGTTTGTTACAAGTTTGTTTCCAGAAAAATCCAATATTTTCTAAAAGATCTGATGTAAACTGAAATGAAACAAGGCTTAGTATGTGTAAGTAAATCGTTATACTTATGTGTGTGTTTTATATTTGAATAAAACTCCTTTGTATAAAGCCTTAGAGTTTTCGTGAACTCTATATTGTGTTAATATTCCATGCGAGATGTTATAATCATACTAAAGACTAGATGGCCTTGAATGCGACGTTCTTCAGGCGTCAGAAAGTTACGACACTTGTCACCACAGACCTGCCGGTCTAGCTGTTGCAAGCAGCTCAGGTGCGGGTTTGTCGGACCCAATATAGATCTATACACAACTATCACGTTCTCCCTCCAGGAGACTCTGATTATAACTAAAGGACTTTTATGTGGTACTTAGAGTACCCCGAAGGAGAATGTCTCACAAATATTCATTAACGAATTCACATAGTGTGTAGTGAAAAATTCGTTTCGTAAATCGATAATGTTATTGTTTTCTTTGTTAAATGGAGTGTTCAAAATTATACCTATTATAGTTTATCAAAAGTGTTATATGATGGTATGAAACTTTGTTACGCATGTATATGTATTTCAAATAAAGGACATTGGAAATACTAAGTGTAGATCTTACACACGTTGCTCAACGTGTTACAAGGTGTGAATAACTCTTAAATATGTATTTGACAGTTTTACCCTTAACTGTCACTGTTTTTGAGTATTTATAGAAAAATCATCGTAAGTCGAAAACTGAATCTGTAAACTCTGAGTATTTGGAAAACGTGTCTACTGTGTTCATAAAATTTCCCATAATTTTTGGTGGTCTCAAAATAGTGTGAAAATGTTCATTTTCACAACCTGGTCTGATTTTGTTGCTGCAGTGACAGGCAGTTTTGTAAATATCACCATAACTTGTAGAAAAATCGTATGGAGATGTGCAAGTAGTCATTTTAAAGGAATAAACTTGAACTACTTGCATATTATACAATTTTGAAAAATATTAAGTTTAAGTTGGGTAAAACAGTTCGTGAACAGGTCACAACTTTTCTGTTGTAAGCTGTCAAGTTGAGTTTTGAATATGTTTTGGTGTTTTAACATGTATTCCCCCCCCCCCCCCTGAAAACTGAAGAAAACTAGAAAATGTAGGGGTATGAACTCAACTTGAGTGATGACTTGAAGAGTGGAAGGTTGAAGTTAAGGAATATCAAGTCAAGCGCACTTGGTGAACACGTGAAGACTTCGATGATCCTAAGAACGATTTTTGGCGTTAAGATATGAGTCAATGATCCAAGAGTGTTATGAAATTATGGAATAAAACTTGAGTTTAGATGGAATAATTACTAAAAAGTGCAGTAGCAACTCAAGAACACTTGCACAAGGTGGTGGTAAATAGAGAGAAAGAAGCTTTCTTGAGGTTATATGAGAAGTGTGTATGTTTGAAATGAGCAAGTAAATCAAGAAATCCTCCAGGTATTTCTTTATATAGAAGGTTGCTAGAACAACTTGTGAGTTTGAAGTGATGTGTGCATCAGTTTGTGTGATGTGGATAAGGTGGCAAATGAGAGGGTGACACAAGGAAGGCAAGTGGGGACATTTGACCCACTTGTGGGGTAGAATACTCCTCTTATTATAAAATAATGATTTTTAATTAATAATCTTTGATAAATAAATAAAATATGAGTTATGGGGGTTAAAAATGGTAAAAATATGAATTTGGTGAAAAAATCCCGTCAAAAACGGGCTTAGGAAGCGAATGTGGTCGAAAACCGGACAATAGGGACCAAACCTGCGAGGTTCGGCTCTAAGAGGATGAGAACCGAGAGAAGGGAAGAAGGAATCGAGAGGGAAGGAGAAGGACCGAAGGCACGAGGGGGAGGGCCGAAGGTCATGTGTCGGTCCGAAGTAGCTGGGGAACCGAAATAGACCGAACCCTCGGTCCATTTCGGCTGAGAGGGTTTCGGTTTTGATGCATGTTCGGTCCGAGAATGGGAGGTTCGCTTCTGACAGGTTCACTTCTGACAAGTTCGGCTCCTAAGAGGTTCGGTTCCTAAGAGGTTCGGTTCCTAAGAGGGGTTTCGATTCTATTTAGTTGTTTTTCGATATAACTCATTGTTTCGAGCGGTTTTTGGTCAAGTTAAAGGTCGGGATGACTATAAAAGGTTGAGAGAGATTTGGGAGAGATTTTACATACTCGGAGAGATTTCACATTCTTGGAGAGATTTGGGAGAGATTTCACATACTTGGAGAGATTTGGGAGAGATTTCACATACTAGGAGAGATTTCATATTCTTGGAGAGACTTGGGAGGGATTTCACATACTTGGAGAGATTTAGGAGAGATTTCACATACTTGGAATGATTTGGGAGAGATTTCACATACTTGGAGAGATTTGGGAGAGATTTAACATACTTGGAGAGATTTCACATTCTTGGAGAGATTTCACATACTTGGAGAGATTTGGGAGAGAATTCACATACTTGGAGAGATTTGGGAGAGATTTCATATACTTGGAGAAATTTGGGAGAGATTTAACCTTAGTCATTATTATCGTATAATCTCGTAATGCAAGGTTTGTGAACCCCGTTATGCTTCGTTTATGATTGTTTTAAGTCCACGAAAGGGTCCTTAGTCGTGTTTTGATGCGTTTAACTCCCATTTTAGGGTTTTTACATTGAGAACACATAGATTCTTCGAGACACTTGAATCCTTGACATATACATAGAATAAGTTTTAACATTCAAGTATAAATTAAGTTGACCGATTTTGACTTGTTGACCTTGAATTGAATTTGACGGTTGTCACATGCAACCAGAACTCATACTTGGAGAACTTCGCAAAAAGTCTCTCCTTCCTCAGTGTGTCCAGCACCTCCCCCAGGTGCTCCTTATGTTGCTCTTGAGTCTTGGAGTAAACAAAGATGTCATCAATAAAGACTATTATAGACTGATCCAACATCGGTCTGAACACGTGGTTCATGAGGTCCATGACCATGGCTGGAGCATTGGTGAGCCCAAACGGCATCACCACAAACTTATAATGACCATATCGAGTCCTAAAAGCTGTCTTCTTCACATCATCATCTCTGACTCGCATCTGGTGGTATCCTGACCGTAGATCAATCTTGGAGAACCGAGATGCTCCCTTAAGCTGGTCAAACAAATCATCTGTCCTCGGAAGTGGGTAACGGTTCTTCACCGTTACCTTGTTTAGCTCCCGGTAGTCTATGCACATACGATGTGACCCGTCCTTCTTCTTCACAAACAGGATTGGAGCTCCCCATGGTGAACTGGTCGGCCTGATGAAACCCTTGTCTAGCAGCTCTTGCAGTTGTGTAGACAACTCTTGCATCTCGGGAGGAGCCAACCGATATGGTGCCTTGGCTATTGGAGCTGCACCAGGGACCAGGTCAATCCTAAACTCAACCTGTCTCTCCGGAGGTAACCCAGGTAAATCCTCTGGGAATACGTCCGGGTACTCTCGCACTACAAGTACATCATCAACGGTTGCCTTACCGTTATCCCGAGTATCCATGATATAGACGACGTATCCTGTGCAACCCTACTGAAGGTGGTGCCTCGCCCTCGCCGTTGAACATAAAATCGGTCCACGTTATGGCCTCTCACCCCGAATCACTAGCTCTCCTACTAGCTCTCCCCCACTTGGAGTATGAACCTTCATTAGCTGCTGCTCGGAGTCAATCACTGCCCCATTGGAGCTCAACCAATCCATACCCACTATAACCTTATTCCCACGCAAGGGAACAAGAACCAGATCCACTGAAAACTGATGATCGAATAACTGTAGTGTACATCCTCTATAAACCCTCGCAACCCTGATGTTCCTATCATCGCCTTTCCTTACATCAAGTAGGCAATCCAGCTCCCCCAAAGCTCTATTAAATCGCTTTCTAAGTGCGAGCGACACAAAAGATTGGGTAGCCCCCGAATCAAACAGTACCATAGCTGATATGTCATTCACTAAGAACGATCCTATAGGCAAACACATAAACATGAGTAATAATCAAAAGTAATAAAGAGATAATGGAGAAGATACGTACCCGTAACCACATCAAGGGCTGCACTTGCCTCCTCTGCTGTCAACTAGAAGGATTTGCTCTTCGCCGATGGCGTCTATGCCCGGCCCTGATGGCCGTCTGTAATCCTCAAAGTGGTAGGAGTGGGTGCCACCACCTGTCCTGCTGATGCTAGACTCGGACAATGGGACTTCTTGTGTCCCCTCTAATTGCACTGAAAGAAAATCAGATCAGATGTTGTAGTGGTGGTGGTAGTAGCAGTACAATCCTTGCTGACATTCCCAGTTCGGCCGCACTTGAAGCAACCCGAACTACCTGCCCTACATGGCCCCTCATGCCCCCTGTCGCACTTGCCACAGTGGCCTCGACCCTGCTAGCCCTTTCCTCGGGAATCTACGTTGGGATTTTTTCTCGAGCTCTCCGTGCCAGACACTGCCTCTGGCTTCCTATTCCTCTCCATCTCCATCTCCAATTCAATATCCCCCTCACGAGCCCTCGCTATCATATCCTCCAGCGTCCTGCAGCTGGACCGACTCACAAACTGTCTGATATCACTCCTCTGCATCTCATGGTATCAGGCCTTTTTCCTCTTCTCGTCCGCCACATACTACGGAACGAGAAGAGCCCTCACCCTGAACTTGGCGGTAATCTCCGCCACTAACTCGGTCGTCTGTCGTAAATCCTGGAACTCCCTAGATAGCTGTTGCACCTCAATAACAGGTGCAAACTCGGCCATGAAACTGGTCATGAAATCACCCCAGGTCATCGCATCTAACACTGTATCATCACCAATGGCTCCCAACCTCCTCCCACCACTCACGTGCCCTATCCTTCAAGAGACAGGACGCCAGCCTAACCTCATCCCCCTTGGGACATCTGCTGGTGCGGAAGGTGTTGGCGACATCAGCCAAGCACCTGCTACTATCAATGGGGTCCCATGCCCCATGGTAGTCGGGAGCTCCACCAGCTCTAAACTCCCTGAAAGTCAGTGTGCACGACCCCATCATGGCCGCCATCTCAGTGCAGAAAGCGCTCAGCTTCTCATCAAGAAGCTCTAAAATACCCTCCTTGACCAATCCAAAGATCATAGGAGTCTGCTCTAGAATGTTGCATGTAACCTCAGACGAAATAAACTCCCTCGTCTGCTCATCCAACTTCCCAGCTCCAGAGCTCAATCCTGATCCCTCACCACTACTTGAAGTGCCCACTAGCCTAGTGCGTAGAACCACCATACTGAAAATACACCATAACAAACATCAGTATACTCATCATATCTCGAGGGATCTAACATACTACAAGTGTTCTAGATTCATCTCAGCCTTCCTTGAGTCAAGTATGGATCCTCTGCTTTCAGTAGTACCGGCCCATACTACCTTACACATCTATCCGTAGTTTCGTCAAGAACTGCCTCGACTCCACCAAGTCCCTTCTACTACTACTGCTGATCTCATACTAAACTCTTCCTAGGCTTGCCCTAGGGTAACCACCAACCCACTATCCACTATCAGCGACATAAGAAGTCCCTGCTGTTGGATAAGGTTTTTTAGTCCATAACTATATTTGGTATGTACTTGACCCGAGAGTAGCATGGTCCATTTGGGTTGCATTTCACCAGAACAATTTGTAAGGATGGACTTTTGAGAAGAGGTTATTTATGATTTATTAATATATTATAAGTTCCAATATATTAATATGAAATCATATTATTTAATTAGTATTGATCAAGAATTAATCTGGAATTAATTTTGTGATCAAAAGAGACTAATTAAATATATGGGGATTGATTTTGTAAATCATTCACTCTTATAAAGTGGGCTTATGATCCATAGTTCTTTATGTGGGGCTAAACCTATGTGGTGACCCATGGATACTCCATGGAGGTTAAAATCCATGGAGCCTAAGGAATGTGGAAAGTCATGCACATTAGGGTTTTCATGGTGTAACCCTAATCATGACACACTATATATGAAACCCTTTATCTCAAGAAATCGGCTCTAGTGAGTCTTTGGAAGAGCATATCCGATTTTGTGTGCAAGAAACATTCTCTGAAGTCCACCAATTGTTGGTGCTGATTTGTGGTTCCATTTGAGGCATTCACATTATTGGTGCTAGGCTCTTAAAGCTCCAAGTTAACAAGCTACAATAAAGGTAAGTCATCTAACTAGATTTTATAGTGTATATACTCCATACTATGCTAGTTAGGATGATGCCTTGGAAAATTGAAAGTTTGCATGTATAATAGAGAAAACATAGATCCAAGGTATCTAGGGTTGCATGTACACCTTAGAGGCGTTAGAATGCTCAAACCCCAACATTGGCATCAGAGCCTAGGCTTGTTTTCAATTATACTTGATGCTACTTGTTTTCAAAGCTTGGAAAAATCGATTTTCTGCCTTCTAGACAGTGAACTCGCCGAGTCCTCTGACAGACTCGCCGAGTCCACCTTAAAAACTGACAAACTCGCCGAGTCAGTTCATGCACTCGACGAGTTGGTGCTCCAGAATGCAGAATTTCGAGTTTTAAAGCCATAATTGGACTAGAATCATTACTCTAAATTGTTTTTGAACAAATAAACCTGTTTTTGATGTGGTAATAATTATGCTTATCCAATTCAAAAGATAATTGTCAAAGTTTCATGTTTTGTATTAGTTTATATGATTAGGCTAATTACATGATTTTTTTTATATGAATTGTCTTGTTCATATGAGTTTAATCTAGATCATGGATATTACTTGACATGCATGTTAGTTTAATTAATGATCTTAATGGCCTTTGATGTGATCCAAAACTTGTCCTCAAGTTATGGAAAATGAAAAGTCACTTCTTTAAAAGGCATTAAAACTCATAGGTTATAGACTTGAAAAGTTTCGACAAGTTTCAAAACTTGCCCTCAAGTTTTGGAATTTGTAAAGTTACTTTAGAATACTTTAATTCAAAACCATAGAATTTTAAAAGTTTAAAATTCAACCCTTATACTTTATAGTATTATAAGTTAATAATATATATATATATATATATATATATATATATATATATATATATATATATATATATAAGATCAAGTCAGTCTTACCGTTAGTAGGCCTCATTCACGAAGCCAGTCTATAAGGGGGTATAAGGTTACTACCTATAAAATGGCAGTTTAACTAGTGCCCACTCTCACCCACCGCTTCCTTGACTGGTGGTGGGTCGTTAGCCGAACGGGTAGGATAGGACTATAATTCTCATTAAAAGTATAATGAAAATAATAAAGTAACTAAATGTTTTTATTAAATTCCCAATCTTAGTTACTTTAGGAAAATGTGAAATTGATGCTAATCCATGAAAATTGCACTTTACACCTTACCAAGTCGTTGATGGAGCGTGTGTGGTTAACCGACACATTAACTCTGACTAGTAAGGGTGAAAAAGGGTGTCTCGATGTTTTACATAAGATCAATGGAGTGTGTGTGGTTAACCGGCACATTGATTGGGTGATAAAGTCGAAAGTACCAAGCACATTTTACATGGTTATTCACACCTTGTTTCTGATCCTCAGTATCCCAGTCACAAACCTGAAGGGCATAATCGAGATTTAAACATGCCATTGAATTGTTCAATGAATCTCAAAGGATCTAGAAATTTTAATCCAGTTAAGACTTAATAACAGTTTTGTTTTTCCTGGTGGAAATTGGTAAATCGTCATTTACCTACCTTCAAATATTTTGCAAATTGGATTACGACATCCCTCTTCTATTTTATAAAATATTGTGTTGGGTCATAGCCTTAATATTTCATATTGGGTGGTATATTAAGGACTTTTTATCTAATCTAAACTTTTTCTTTCTTTCTTTTTCAGATGTCTTCCAACACTGCATTTGGTTCAAACCCTACTGGCTCCTTCTCTCTCATGAACCTTTGCTCCCTATACAAAATCATAATAACATATTCATAACAATAAAATAAATAAGATAGAAATGGTTCACATACCAGTCACGACGTATGTCGTTGCTCGAGCCTCCTCCATGGTCATCTGAAATGTGCGACTCTTCATCGCATGAGCCTCCGCCTTGACCGGATGACCATCAGTGATCCTCATTGTGGCGGGCACAGGCGCCGCCACTGCTCCTCCTACTCTAGAAAATCTTGGACAATCGGCCTTTATATGACCAGTTTGGTTGTAGTGGAAAAAAATCAAGCACTTCTTGGGGGCAATCCTTGCTCATGTGGCCTGGCTGGCCACACTTATAACAGGATGAACCTGACACCCGACAAGCTCTAAAGTGGTGTCTGCCGCACTTGGCATAGCGGCCTCGGCCCTGCTGGCCTCTACTAGGAGGATCAGAGGTCTTAGGCTTCTTAGCCTGACTCATAGCCGTCTGAACCTTCTCTGGCTTTTTCTTCATGTGGAACTCTAACTCAATTTCTCGTTCCTGGGCCTTCTCCATCATTTCATTCAGGGTCTTTCACCCTATAAAAATCACAAACTCTCGGATGTCATCTCTTAGCATGGAATGATATTTGATTTTCTTCATCTCCTCGTCCACAGCGTATTGCGGAACCAATAGTGGCCTCTCTCGAAACTTGGCGGTGATCTCCGCCACAGTCTCTGTAGTCTGCTGCAAGTCCTGAAACTCTCTCACCAAACGTTGCACCTATATGGATGGTGAAAACTCCTGATCCTCACAAACTTCTCCCAAGTCATCTTAGCCACACCCGCTGATCCCACCTCACGGGTAACCTCCTCCCACCAGTCTCGTGCTCGGTCCCTCAACATACAAAATGCGAACCCCACCATTGCCACCTCAGGGAAAAAGCTCGTGCATTGGGCATTCTGCATGTCTTCCACCCAGCGTCGACTAGTAATGGGGTCCCTAACTCCAAATAACTCAGGCGCACCACACGCCTTAAACTCCCGGAATGAGGGAGCTCGGGGCCCAATCAGGCCTGCAACAATATCAGCTCGGAAAGACCTGACCTGCTCCTTTATGATCTCCATGATTCCCTCCTTGACGATACCAAAGATCACCGGGGTAGCATCAAGGATACCATGAGTAACCTCATCTGCGATAAGATCGTGTAGCCTCTCATCAATGGGCTCTGCACAAGAGCCTGAACCTGATCTTGATCTTGATCTTGAACCTGAACGTCGAGTGATCATCACGATCCTCAATGGAAAAATACCACATGACAAAATGGTAAGGAATTTAAAGGGGATCCCTCCTCACCAGACTCCTTAGAGCTTCTAGATTTGACATTGATTCGGGTACAGGTCCTGTGCTTTCAGTATTACGAGCCCAATACTACCTTCCACACCTACCTATACCTTCCCCACGGCCAAACTTGATATCTCTAAGTCACCTAACCACAAATCATGACACACATAACATAACACCAATTCAGATCATAAACTATTCTAGGATTTCTTAATCCCTACTGAACTAGAAACTTAAGCCAATAATAACCGGTTGCCCTATGCATGCAAGTTATACACAAATAGAATCACATAGACTGTCAAATAAACGTCTACCTTAAACCACAGCCAAACAAGGAATAGGCATAAGGTAGAATTATCATTCTAGGTCTATGCAATCCTAGACACATACAACTCTGAAAGCATATATATAGAAAGTAATCAATTCAACATAAATTTCCAATTATAACTATAGCATGGCAAGTACATTGGAACCACTTACTGGAGCTCGGCCGATTACGCGCATTGCACTCTCCCCTTTTTCTTACAAAAACTGTTATCAAGAAAATTTTTAACTTTTGGTTTCTTTTTGAAAAAGGGTTTACCATTTCGTTAGTTTGAGTCCTGACACACCCAAGAGTGTACCCAAATCCCTCAAACCAAGGCTCTGATACCAACTTGTAACAACCCAAAAACTTAGGTAAAAATTTTCATTTATTAACTAGAAATAATATACATACTTGTTTCCCACAAATTCCATTACATAATACATTCTTCAAAAGATCAGAGTATCCAAAACAACTAGTGCGGAATACTGGAGAGTGCACATTGTACCATCAAGCCAGGCCCTTGCCCTTAGAGCCAAAAGTTCCTAAAACACCCAATAAACTGTAAGGAAACGCCCAGTGAGTTTCCAAAGATACATAACACATACAGTCACATAAAAACCATGAAATAGAAAGGCATACATGAATTGCCATGGACTCCCTCCATGGTATTTACTTGGAATGCCATAGGCTCCCCCGTGGTCTGATAACCATGTACCATGGGCTCCCCATGGTCTTTACATGGAATGCCATGGGCTTCCCCCATGGTCTGATATCTAGGTGCCATGGGCTCCCCCGATGGTCTTCACATAAAATAATCCATACCACAAATCATACAATGTCATATCAACTAATTACTACATATTAGATAATGGGTCGACATTGGTTCCTTCAACCCATGGGTATGATGAGAAGACTCACCTCAAAGATAGCCAGATCCTACGAATGTTGCGACTGCTGCGAATCGGCTCCTAACACTGAGCCAACCCCAAAGCTAAACCGAGTAAATAACTATGGATGCATTCAAACACTAGGCCTACAAATGGCCCAAATAACTAGGCCCACCAACGGTCCAAGCCCATTTGGCCCAATAAGGCCCAAAATACAATCCTAGGTCCAGCAGGGCAAGCCTAACAAGATAAGCCCAAACAAGAAGTCCAACATTACAAGGGAAATCTTCAGTCCAAACTAAGCCCAACGAATAACACCCAAACCAAGCCCAAAGCTCAAGAGTCCAAAAGATGGCCCAAGGAAAAAGCCCACTGATGGACCGAATGTTCGGCGTTCCCTTATGGAACGCCGGGCGTTCGTCACCAGCTAACAGATCGTGAACCTTAGCCGGAACACTGGATGTTCCTCGACCCAACGCTGGGTGTTTGCAAGCTGACTCCCAAAAATGATTATTAAGCACTTATTGCTTAAAGCCACACCACGAAAACATGGATCCATGTCCTAAAGAAAATCTAGGACCATAAAGTCAGTGACTTGGTGACTTTGCATGCCCTAAAAGGTCCCAACTTCAAGATATAGAATTCAAGTTCCATAAAATGGGTAAATCTCAAGCATAGGGCTTATACAACTCTAACGATGCAAACTTTTTGAATCTAGAACCTAAAAACACAAAGAGGAGCAACTCAAAGCTTTTGGAGTGATCACAAACTACTTGACCTCAACTATGGGACCAAAAAGGGACTAAAATCTATTAAGACTTAGATCTAAGCTTCTAATGAGCAAGGTTAGAGCTTTATACTTCAAATTGGTTGAAAATAGAGTAGAGGACCAAAATCTATAAGCTCCTTCTTGAACCACCGCCTTGCACCAAGCTTCTCTTCCTTGAATAAGCTTCAAACACACACCAAAAACACACACAATGAGCTCAGAACACTCTTGGAGGCTCTAGGGTTTCGAGATTAGGGTTTTAGGAGCTATGGAGGCTGGAAATGAGGCCAACACCTGGGACTTAAGGTGTTTAAATACATCTCAAACCCTCAAAATTAGGGTTTGAGCTCCATGCATAAATGCCTTGAATTCCACAAGGGAACTCCCCACATTCGAGCTCCGCCTCCAAACATCAAAACTTGGCCAAAATGGTCCCTCCTCCTGTCCTTAAAACTTGCAAAACAAGGACAAAAAGCAATGACCTAATATATAAGGGACCAAAAATAAATAATACCTAGATCGAGTGCTACAAGTTACGTCATGGCTAGTATTCTTACATTTCAAGAGTTTTGTGGTTATAGGGATCCCAAGTTCTTGATATCGGCATATTTAGTCAAAAGAATCATGCATTATCTTAATACTCTATGTTAATTTTATCTCAAATAATGAACCAAAGGTGCTTAATTAGCTTAAATATTTCATTTTCAGCAAGAATTACATGCTCGGAT
The DNA here is from genome assembly GCF_051521515.1 of Lactuca serriola. Classification (NCBI taxonomy): domain Eukaryota; kingdom Viridiplantae; phylum Streptophyta; class Magnoliopsida; order Asterales; family Asteraceae; genus Lactuca; species Lactuca serriola. Next base: position 68,885,389 of record NC_136408.1, on the reverse strand, counting down.
GGAAAAGGAAGCAGAATTAGTGATTGGAAGCTTGGATCTTGGATTTTGAAGAAAGAAGGATGTTGCTGGGCAGCTTGACCCCTCGTCAGTGTTTTGGTCATATCTCATGAACCGTAACTCTGATTGACGAGATTCAAAATGTTCTGAAAACTAGACACAATTTCGGACGACTTTCGTGTTTAGAGAAAATGCTGATTCCAAACGGACTCGACGAGTTGGCCATAAACTCGACGAGTCACTTCGAACTTTCGCGATTCTGGACGCGCTGACTTGCCGCACACAGGATTTTAAGTGATGGACTCGACGAGTAGGTCACTGGACTCGCCGAGTAGCCTCTGTTTTGTGAAAATCTATATAAAGGGACTTTCAGATCGATATCGTAGGATATAGATGAATCCTTGGAGGCCAATTGTCGACTAAAGGTGCTGCTGGAGCGTGGGAAGCAAGGGAATCAACCCTACATTCAATTTTAAGGAGAATCAAGGCAAAATCAAGTTTACTCTTTACCTAATCTCTTGTTTGAACTATGTTTTTACCAATTGATTTCGTTTTTGAGCTTGTTTCTGCTGTAATCATGAGCTAAAACTCATAACTTCTGTTTAGGTAGATGAATTTGTGAACATGGATTGATTATTTGATTAGGATTAATTTTAATTGGTGATTATGTTTTATTAAGCTTGTTAAAGAACCTTATGTGTTAACAATAACTATTCTTCTATTAATAAATTGGTAATTAAGTTGTATGAACATCTCTTAGTTATTAATTTCATATGATTTATTGTGACCACATAGTTGTATGTATAGGAATAGCGAATGTGAAACTAGAATTAACTAGAAGATAGGTAAGTTAATGTGTGAGTTTGTTTGATGAACATCAGCAAGAGGTTAATTGAAGGGCCAGTTTAATTAACCATTACAAGTCTTATTTAACCCAAATCAATAACTAGGAAATCCGTTAATTTAGACAACTGACCACTGCTTGAGTTAATTTGTTTCCTAAGGATTAGTAATAGCGAACGTGAAACTAATCATCTTAGTCGGTAGCCAATGAAAAATTAATCCGATACATTGAAATCATCCATGGGAACAAATGAGTCAAACCTAAACAAAAGTGCTCTTTATTATTGAATTTAGTTGATTTTTATTTCATAGCTCTTAGTTTCATAGTTTAAGTTTTAGTTAATTGTTTAAGTTTCTAGTCTTGCAAAACTAAAGAAACCCCTTTCTATTACTTGTTTTATTTAGATAATATTAGCATTTATTTTAATTGTTTACCGTTCCCTGTATTCGATACCTTACTTACCTGAACTAAACTGCTAATCGATAGGTACACTGTCTTTCGTGTGTTCGTCTTTGTGTTTAAGTTAGTAGGATTAAAACTAGTTGGTTTTACACACATCAAGTTTTTGGCACCGTTGCCGGGGAATGGTTCTAAATAGTTAACTTTATTTGCTAATTGTTATCATTTTTTTTATTTGTTGATTAATTTTTTTTATTGTAGTTTAATTTTTATTTTTAATTTTAGTATGTATTTTCCAAATCTCGATGCTTTTGATGCTTTTCTTGAGGAAGTAGTGCAGGAAATTGAGCAGGAAGATGAGGATTATGACTCAGATGATGATTTGAAGAAATTTGGAAGATGGTTAGATAACTTCTTGTCTAATGATCAAGAACAATTTGAGTCACAAGAGCTAAAGTTACAAGATGAAGAATTTAATCCAGAAGGAGATTTGGAGGAGCTGGAAAGGAAAGGTTGCTGGCAGAAGGGTCAGATGAAGAACAAGAACAAGCTGAATTGCAGGAACCAAGCTGTGGTTTGACCATTACCACGCCATGGTTCCCTGTTCTTCCAGTTTGTGTTTCGAAGCATGGGGTGACGATTCCAACTTTGGAGAAAGTTCTAAATCACGATCCATTTATGATTAGTATCCAACCGGTTCCAACCCTTGTCAAGATTCTTGGGTATATGAATTGAAGCTCGTTTGGCCAATTTTTGAAGCAAAGAGCCAAATTTTACAAATTGGTCCACCAAAGAAGATATTAAATGCAACGGATGGATTGGCATTGAGTTTATTGGAAGTTTATTAAGTTGGGAGTCCAGCTAAAGACTCGCACAAAAAGAAGCGCTTGCGGGAGGCAACCCGTCATTAGAGTTTGCTTTTCTTTTTCTTTCTAAACTTCTAGTATTTAGGGATAAATTAGGATTTTTATTTTGATGTTTTTTTTATTATTTGGTATTTGTTTTTTATCTTTTTCGAATATAGGGTGAGGGATAGAATGAACGAATAAAGCGTGAGGAAATAAAGTGAGGGGTCGAGTCGTAGACAAGAAGATTAGAAGATTTGAGTGATTTTATAAGTCCGATGGTTTTAACGGTTAAAAAGGAGTTTCGTCACTGATGAATATAAGGAGGTGTATTACCTTAATACCCTCTTTGACCTCAAAACAGACCTGAAGCAGAAAGAAGAATTTGCACGATCAGAGCCGAAAACTCGTCGAGTGCACCCTTATAACTCGACGAGTTCCAGCGAAAATTCACGATTTCTGCCCATATGACGACTCAACTCGGCGAGTCTCCACATAAAACTCGACGAGTTTCTCATTCTTTTATCTTTGAGTCGACGATTTGATTCAATTCAAGGCGGCATTGTCTATATTTTTGAAGATCATTTTCAAGCATTTCCAAGAAGCTTTTTCCTCGATATTTTGGAGTTGTCAACCGCACGAGATTTTGACACCCAAGACATGGATGAGCTGTTCCCATGTCGAAAGTCAATTGAAGATGGAGCTTAAAGACGAAATATCAACTTCGCACTACTATCCCAGGGGAGTTTGTTCCAGTTCTCTCTTTATTTTATTGTTCTTTATCATGCATAATATGCAATGGGGACATTGCATAAACTAAGTGTGGGGTAGGGGGTTGGTTAAATTAGTTAAAATTTTAGTTAAATTTCGAAAATCTTGAAATTTTAGTTAATTTTGAAAATTTTGCATTAAAATTGCCATGACTAATTTAGAAAATTTTGGTAAAGCAATTAGGGATCATGCTAGTATTATATTTGATGATTCTATGAAGACCCAAATGTTTAGTTGAGCCTATATACGTTATAGTGCATTTGTGGCCCCCTTTATTCTAGTGAAATCATGGGACAAAAACACAACCTCACTTAGTTTGAGGATCGCAATATGTTTAGCATCGTGTACCAGAAATGTATCCAGGAAAATATTTATCTTTAATCAATAAAGGTTGAAGTTGAGCACCCTTGCTTAAGCATGTAGGTTTTGAGTGAAAAAAAAAGTGAGTTACATGTAAAAAAAAGAGAGAGAATTACAAGAAAAGTTGTAAGAATTTTGGAGCAGTCAAAAGTGAAGATCAAAAGATCAAAATTCCGAAAGTTCAAAAGTTGAAGATACTAAAAATCAAATCAAAGAAGGTGGTCAATTCAAAGAAATCAAGATTAAATTATCAAAGAAGTGAAGAATTCCAATAGCTCCATAGTGGTATCAAAAAGTTGTAATTTTCTAGATTATGTATGCTTGGGTTGCTTGACCAAAAATACCTTGAGGTTAAAAAGTCTTCTGGGGATGGATTTGGAGGGCTGCATAAAATGAGCGTTGTTCAAAAGATGTGGGAGAGTGTTTTATGAGGATTGTGAGTATTTAGGATTAAGGGGGGTCCTTAGGAAAAAATTTAGACACAAATGCATGCGTTGCGGTCTTGGCATAATGGTTGGGTTCAATTGGGATTGTTTTATGTGATATTAGTGTGCTAAAATTTAGTTTTGCTTGGGGGCAAGCAAAGGTCAAGTGTGGGGTATTTTGATATCGACATATTTAGTCATAAGAATCATGCATGATCTTAATACTTTATGTTAATTTTATCTCAAATAATGAACCAAAGGTGCTTAATTAGCTTAAATATTTCATTTTCAGCAAGAATTACATGCTCGGATGGAAAAGGAAGCGGAATTAGTGATTGGAAGCTTGGATCTTGGATTTTGAAGAAAGAAGGATGTTGCTGGGCAGCTTGACCCCTCGTCAGTGTTTTGGTCATATCTCATGAACCGTAACTCTGATTGACGAGATTCAAAATGTTCTGAAAACTAGATACAATTTCGGACGACTTTTGTGTTTTGAGAAAATGCTGATTCCAAACGGAATCGACGAGTAGGCCATAAACTCGACGAGTCACTTCGAACTTTCGCGATTCTGGACGCGCTGACTTGCCGCACACGGGATTTTAAGTGATGGACTCGACGAGTAGGTCACTGGACTCGCCGAGTAGCCTTTGTTTTGTGAAAATCTATATAAAGGGACTTTCAGATCGATACCCTAGGATATAGATGAATCCTTGGAGGCCAATTGTCGACTAAAGGTGCTGCTGGAGCATGGGAAGCAAGGGAATCAACCCTACATTCAATTTTAAGGAGAATCAAGGCAAAATCAAGTTTACTCTTTACCTAATCTCTTGTTTGAACTATGTTTTTACCAATTGATTTCGTTTTTGAGCTTGTTTCTGCTGTAATCATCAGCTAAAACTCATAACTTCTGTTTAGGTAGATGAATTTGTGAACATGGATTGATTATTTGATTAGGATTAAGTGATTATGTTTTATTAAGCTTGTTAAAGAACCTTATGTGTTAACAATAACTATTCTTCTGTTAATAAATCAATAATTAAGTTGTATGAACATCTCTTAGTTATTAATTTCATATGATTTATTGTGACCACATAGTTGTATGTATATGAATAGCGAATGTGAAACTAGAATTAACTAGAAGATAGGTAAGTTAATGTGTGAGCTTGTTTGATGAACATCAGCAAGAGGTTAGTTGAAGGGCCAGTTTAATTAACCATTACAAGTCTTATTTAACCCGAATCAATAACTAGGAAATCCGTTAATTTAGACAACTGGCCACTGCTTGAGTTAATTTGTTTCCTAAGGATTAGTAATAGCGAACGTGAAACTAATCATCTTAGTCGGTAGCCAATGAAAAATTAATCCGATACATTGAAATCATCCATGGGAACAAATGAGTCAAACCTAAACAAAAGTGCTCTTTATTATTGAATTTAGTTGATTTTTATTTCATAGCTCTTAGTTTCATAGTTTAAGTTTTAGTTAATTGTTTAAGTTTCTAGTCTTGCAAAACTAAAGAAACCCCTTTCTATTACTTGTTTTATTTAGATAATATTAACATTTATTTTAATTGTTTACCGTTCCCTGTGTTCGATACCCTACTTACCTGAACTAAACTGCTAATCGATAGGTACACTGCCTTTCGTGTGTTCGACTTTGTGTTTAAGTTAGTAGGATTAAAACTAGTTGGTTTTACACACATCGGTTCTGTAGGAATAAGGACCTCATTTCCGGTAGACAATTGATTGCAGATATGGAGAGTGCCCAGAAGTCGTGCTTCTATTATTCGGGCTCGAAGGTTATTTGTAGTTTGTTTTATGAGACATAGAGATAATGATTGGTGGGAGGAGGTTGGTCAGACTCTTGGAGCACCTACCATAAGGCGGTGACTTGGGCAGATTTTACTAATAGGTTTAGGGTAAAGTTTGCACTTGCTATCGAGGTATAGAACTTTGAGAGGGAGTTTCAGGACTTACGTCAGATGATAGAGACTATGATAGAGATCACTGCCGAGTTAGAAGAGTAGACCTTATTAAATTTGACGCATGCTGCGAATGGGGATAGGAAAAAGGCTAGGTACCAGGATATCCTAAGGGGTGACATCAAGGAGTTTGCTAGCATTTTGGGCTACAAGACCCTAGAGGAGGTGGTTTGGGTTGTTTCAAGTGTGGTCATATAGGACATTTTGGTAGGGATTGCCCTATAGGAGTACTGATATGTTTAAATTACAACCAAATAGGACACGAGAAGACCGATTGCCCGAGATTGTCGAGTGAGGAAGCGAGGGAACCTACTTCGGATACATTGTGTATTACTGCTGTTCGTGAAGGAAAAGCATAGGCCCCTATGGTGAAGTGTAAAACCTTTAAATTGACGGCTGAGGAGGCCCGAGAAGCACCAGATATGGTTACTAGTATTTTTCTCTATTTATATTTATTTCTTTTTTCATTGTTTATTCTTGTGGATAGGGATGTTCTTAGTGAATGGTCTATCTGCTCTTGGTCATTTCAATTCGGGTGCCACTTGATCTTTCTTATATCTTGTGCTTAGATAGAAGTTCAGTGATGCTTCAGGAGCGTTGGATTACCCTTTAGAGGTGGAGATCAATGACGATTGCACGATTAATGCTTTGAGAGTTGACTAGGGTTATGTTTTTCGAGTTATTCTACAAGAAGTATCCAATTGACTTAGTTCATATTTCTATTTGAGAGACAAAGATTATTGTGGGTATAGACTAGTTGAGCCTGAATGGATATATGATTGCCTGGGAGCATCAATTGGTGAGAGTTTGAACCCCAAGTGGGGGAGAAGTAATTATGCATGGTGAGGACACAAAGTGTGGACCGTGTATCTGCTCAGCTGCGAGAGCTTGAAGGTATCTTCAAAATGAATGTTTTGGGTCTGTGGCGCATATAGTGGATACTCGAGTTGAGGAGAAGAAAAGTATGGATGATGTACGTATTGTTCGTGATTTCCTCGATGTGTTTCCTATGGACTTTCCAGACATGCCTCCTGAGGACCAGGTTGAGTTTCGGGTTGACGTAGTTCTAGGTGTGGCTCTAATAGCCATGGCACCATATTGCCTACCACCTCCAGATATGTAAGAGTTTTCTACACAGTTGCATTAGTTATTAGACGAGGGTTTTATCAGGCCGATCAGTTCACCGTGGGGAGCATTGACTTTGTTTATGAAAAAGAAGTACAAATCACATAGGATGTTCATTGATTACAGGGATCTGAATAAGTTAATGGTGAAGAGCCATTATTCTCTTCCGAGGATCGACAACTTGTTTGATCAACTTCAGGGTGCATCTTGGTTCTCCAAGATTGATTTGGGGTCAAGGTACCATCAGATGAGAGTCAGGGATGAATATGTCTAGAAGACGGCCTTCCGAACTCGTTATGGTCATTATGAGTTTCTTGTGATACCTTTTGGGCTCACCAATGCCCCAACAAACATTCATGGATCTCATGAACTAGGTATACAAACCGATGTTAGACCGATCTATAATTGTATTTATTGGTTATGTATTGTTCTATTCTATGACCAAGGAACAACATAAGGAACACTTTAAGGAGGTTTTAAAGATGTTGAGGAAGGAGACGCTTTATGCCAATTTCTCCAAGTGTGATTTTTGGTTGTACGAGGTGTAGTTCTTGTGTCACCTTATCAACCTAAACATTATATTGGTCTACCCAGCCAAGATCTAGTCCATCTTGTAGTGTGAGGTTTCGGGGTCACCATCCAAGATTTAGAGTTTCCTTGGGTTAGCAGGTTGATACCAATGATTCATTCAAGATTTCTCGATTATTGTTGTTCCCTTGATTCACTTAACAAAAAAGAATGTCACTTTTCGAAGGGGGTCTGAGCAACATGCAGTGTTTGAGATCTTAAGGAAAAGATTATGCGAGGCTTCAATATTAACCATCCCTAAGGGTGTGGATAATTTTGTGGTTTATTATGATACCTTGATTATGGGCCTGGGGGTGGTGCTGATGTAGTGACGTCGTGTGATTGTGCACACTTTGAGGAAGTTGAAGGATCGTGGAACGAGTTATCCTAAACACAATTTGGAGCTGGGTGTTGTGGTTTTTCCCTTAATATTTGCTATCATTTATTTTATGGAGTTCGGTTTTGATGGGTTTTAGGTACAACAAATAAACTAGAAAACAATTCCTGAGTTCACATGCAACCTACTTTGGATCTATGTTTTAACTATTGAACATACAACTTTGAATTGCAAAAAAAGAACCCTAGAGGAGAGATGCTAATTTCGAAATTAACAAACTAGGGTTAGGAGTTACATACCTTTCAATTGTTATAGCAAACAATTGACAATTCCCTTGATCTTGATCTTGATCTTCTTGGAAGCTTAGCACCACAAGTGTAATGCCTCTAATGGAATCACACCCAAACTAGCAAGAAGGAAAGTAGAGGAGAGAGGGGATAGGGAGTATGAAAAATCTCGGCCTTAGGGTTTCTTCAAAAGAAAGAGTGACCAAAACATGAACCAGGAGGCTCCTTATATAGCTGAGGGATCTAGAGTTTAGGGGAAACCCTAGTTATCCTTTGCTTAGGGCCTAAGCAAACCCAATTGCCTTATCTTGGACCCCTTGGACGAATTCTCTAGGGTTTCCCCTAGGGTTTTCGTCCACCTCCTTCCAAAGGGGATTCTAGAGCCTTCCACTGAACTATTAGATAATTGCAAACTAGTCCCTGCACCTTACAATTAATACTTTTAACCCCAAAATTAATTCTGATTAATTTCTGGCTAACTATTAATTAAACATAATGATTTCTAATTAATATATTAATCTTTTAACATATTAATAAATTCATTTATATTAATTTATTAATCTTATAATAAATTAATATCACTCCTTTCATAGTTTCCTTGTCTGGTTGCTAGATTTGAGGGCAACCCAAAAGGACTGTGCTGCTATCAATTCAAGTACATACCAATTATAGTTATGGGCTTAGACACCTAATACAACAGTCTCCCACTTGGATAAGTTTGTAACTATAATTGCTAGTATGCCTTCTAAATTTGACCAGCAAATTGTAGCTTCCAAAAAGCTGCTGCCGAACTCTGACCCAGTCAGTTACGTGTCCTAAGATAAGTGATCATATAATCCTTCGTTATGCTAGATATCCCTAGATAAAAGACATGGAATGTAATCAACCTCTTTTGTCCAGAATCTATGTTTCCCGATTCTTGATTTGTGATGATATAGGACTTCTAATCGAACACATCAATTCAGTCCTGGCTGGGCCCAGCACAAAAGTCAACACCAAATCATAGAGGGGCCCACAGATATCGCTTTTCCCATTAGGGAAAAAGGAACGAATAAACATTGACTCATATTCTTGTATCTTTTACTCATCAAACCATACATGACAATACGTTTTATAACACCAAGTTACTGATGCATTTTCGTATTACCAATGTATAACTGACTTGCAAATTACAACTTATATATCTTTGTTCCAAGATTATAGATGTTATCGTCTCATTATTACTCGTGATGAATTCCATGAAACAATACTTTGAGCGTGGGTTTATCCAATACTCAAATCTCACTCTCTGAGTACTCATGAACATTGCAGCAATACTATTGCCATGTCTATCCTTAGACAATCTGCAATCCAATTCATGACAGTCTTAATTCACCACTTACTTCCAAAAGTACGAACGACTATGGAGTTTGAACAACCATATTATTCGGGAAGTAAAGCATGCAAAATATGAAACACAACAATAAACAATTGACAAAAGGTAGTAAACCCATAAATAATACTTTATTATTTAATCACCAAAAGTCCATTACATTTACTTTGTTACAAGTTTCCTGACTAAACTAATCTAACTACTAAAACCAATATCATCTTTCATACCTATGCTCCGAGCATGCTGAATATGCTTAGCCCTACTCAGACCCTTTGTGAGGGGATCAGCTGGATTATCTTCAGATGACACCCTTTTCACTATAAGATGGCCTTCTTCTACTCTATGTCTGATGAAATGGTACTTTCTGTTGATATGTCTGGTTTTACCATGATCTCTCGGTTCCTTTGTCAAGGCAACCGCTCCTTCATTATCGCAGAACAGTTCCATAGGCTCCTGGATGGTTGGAACAACTCCGAAATCCCCGATGAAGTTCCTCAACCAAGCTGCTTCTTTCGACGCTTCACTTGCTGCTATGTACTCTGATTCACAAGTAGAATCAGCCACCGTATCTTGCTTGGAACTTTTCCAAGTAACTGCTCCTCCATTCAGTAGAAATTCCCAGCCAGATTGAGAACGGAAGTTATCTCTATCCGTTTGAAAACTGGCATCACTGTAACCATCTACTCTCAAAGTATCATTGCCACCAAGTACAAGGACCCAGTCCTTCGTTCTTCGCAAATACTTGAGTATATTCTTTACTACTGTCCAATGAGCTCCACCCGGGTTCCCCTGATAGCGACTGACCATGCTCAAAGCAAAGGCCACATTAGGGCGAGTACATGTCATAGCTTACATGATCGATCCGACAGCGAAAGCATAAGGTACACGACTCATGTCTGCTATTTCCTCGTCTGTACTAGGGCATTGAGTCTTACTCAATTTTTTGTTGCTTTGGATAGGCAGCTCTCCCTTCTTGGAATTTTCCATACTAAACCTCTTTAGTACCTTATCCAAGTATGTGCTCTGACTAAGTCCAATTAGTCTCTTCTTTCTATCTTTCAATATCCTAATCCCAAGAATATAGACAGCTTCTTCAAGGTCTTTCATGTCAAAACACTTTCCAAGCCAAGACTTAACTTCATTCAAGGTTGGAACGTCGTTACCAATGAGTAATATGTCATCGACATATAACACCAGAAATTTACTATACTTTCACTAGCCTTGATATACACACAAAACTCATCTTCACTTCTAGAGAAACCAAACTCTTTGACTTTCTCATGGAACCAAAGATTCCAGCTGCGAGATGCTTGTTTCAATCCATAAATGGATTTCTCAAGCTTACACACTCTATTGGGAAACTTTGCATCGACAAAACCCTCTGGCTGATTCATGTAAACATCCTCAGCCAGCTTCCCATTAAGGAAGGCAGTCTTAGAATCCATCTGCCAGATTTCATAGTCATGAAAGGCAGCTATGACGAGAAATATCCTGATAGATTTGATCTTGGCTACTGGTGAGAAAGTTTCATCATAGTCAACCCCTGGGGTTTGTGTGAAACCTTTCATAACCAGTCTAGCCTTGAATGTGTGTACATTCCCATCCATATCTGTCTTCTTCTTGAAGATCCATTTGCAACCAACTGTCTTACGACCTGGTGCATTATCAACCAAATTCCAAACTTGGTTGTCATACATGGATTTTATCTCGCTTTCCATTGCCTCTTTTCACTTGGACGCCTATGGGCCTGTCATTGCTTCCCTGTAAGAGACTGGTTCATCTAAATTCACCAGTGTCCTATCACTGATGAATGTGTCACCGTCTGAAGTGATATGAAAACCATACAACTCAGGTGGCACACTCACCCTAGTGGATCTACGAAGATGTAATGATTTATCAACTGGTTCAATAGGAACTGTTTCCTCTGGTTGAGTGCTAGTGTCATCTAAGGTTCCTTCATTGGTTGACTCTTGAATCTCTTCAAATTCAATGGTACTCCCACTTTCCTCTTTGGATATGAGCTCTCTTTCTAGAAAGACTCCGCTTCGAGCTACAAACACCACGTTCTCACTAGGTCTATAGAACAAATATCCAAAAGACTGTTTTGGGTAACCAATGAAAACACATTTCTCACTTCTTGTTGCTAGCTTGTCGTGAGTCTCTCGTCTTACGAAAGCCTCACAACCCCAGACTTTAATATGTGCTAACGAGGGAACTTTCCCTGTCCATATTTTGTGAGGTGTTTTGGCAACCTTCTTTGTTGGGACAAGATTTAGGATGTGGGCGGTTGTTTCTAAGGTATAGCCCCAGAAATGAATTGGAAGTGGAGCACGACTCATCATAGAACGAACCATGTCTAAGATACTCTCCGCCTCTATCGGATCTATGTACCTTTATTTTCCTGCCTAATTGATTTTAGACCTCATGTTTGAACTCTTTGAACTTTTCAAAGGTTTCTGACTTATGTCTGATTAAGTATACATAACCATATCTACCATAATCATCAGTGAAAGTCACATAAAATTGATTAGCATCTCTTGTGGTTGATCTAAAGGGCCCACACACATCTGTGTGTATGAGATCCAACATACCTTCACCTCTTTCACAAGACCCTGTGAATGGTGATTTTGTCATCTTTCCCAAAAGACAGAATTCACACAGATCATCTGATTTTAGGTCAAATGATTCCAAGACTCCATCCTTTTGGAGTTGGATTATGTGTTTCTTGTTAATGTTTCCAAGACGACAATGCCACAAGCATGCCTTGTCTATACTATTAGACAAAGTCGATATTAAACACACTATTTCCTAAGCTATCAACACAAGTCACTGTTTCATACACGCCATCACAAGGTAAAGCTTCAAACACAAAAACACCATTCTTATAAACAGAAATTGAACCATTCAAATCATTAAAAGAGTATTTAAAACCTTGTCTGAACAACGCATGAAATGAAATAATGTTTCTCGTCATCTCAGACGAATAGCAACAATTCAACAAATCTAATCTAACATCATTATTAAGCAAAAGTTGATAAACTCCAATCTTGGTTACTGGTGAAGACTTCTTGTTTCCCATGATCAAGTTTATCCTACCTCGCTCTATCTCCTCACTTTCCCTTAGTCCCTGCAAATCAGAACAGATGTGAAAACCACATCCTGTATCAAGGACCCATGAACGAGGAGATAATGAGTTATTAGAAGAAATAGTGTAAATACCTGCCGAAGATGGCTTCACTTTGCCATCTTTGATGTCCTGCAGATATTGTGGGCAGGTTCTCTTCCAATGCCCTTTTTAATTGCAGTAAAAGCAAACAACTTCTTTTGGATCAGAGACATGAGGAATGGAAGCATTGGGCTTGGCTTTCGGGCCATTGCTAGATGACCCTACTTGGACCTTTGCCTTCCAATTTTGCTTGGGAGAACCTTTCCTCTTTTTCCCTTTTCCCTGTCCAATAGCTAGAACAGGAGCACTTGCAGGTGTGGGGGCTATACTTTTACCCTTCATCCCTGCTTCAGCAGTCTGCAACAAGTTGTGCAATTGGGCCAATGTCTGCTCAGTGTTGTTCAAATGGTAAGTTAAGATAAACTGACCATAACAATCAGGAAACGAGTTCAAGACCATGTCAATGGCCAATTCCTCATCAAAATGAATGTTGAGCTTGACCAAACGTTCTATGTAACGTTGCATTCTTTGCACATGAGACACAACCGATTCCCCCTCTTTCATCTTACAAGCCATGAGTGACTTGACTACTTCAAACTTTTCTTGACGATCTCGCTTATGGTACTTTTCCATAAGGTCCTTGTTCATCTTAAAAGGCCAGTAGTCCTCATAGTACCTTTGCAGTTCAGGGGACATGGTTGCGACCATGATGCATGCCACTTTGGTAGCATCATCATAGTGCTTCTTGTATGCAGCATACTCTTCGGGAGTGGCTTTGGACTCATCAAGTTCTTTGAGATCCTTTTCAAGGATATACTCTTTGTCCTCGAATCTGAGCGCCATCTTGATGTTATGCATCCAATCATTATAGTTTGAGCCATCCATAACGACTTTAGCGCAAATGTTGAGCAAAGAGAAGTTGTGGCTGGAGGATGAAGAAGCAGAAGTGTTTCCAGGAGTAGACATCTGAAAAGAAGGACAATTTTAGTTTAGATTTCAAGACACCTCAATACAATAACCCAATGATATCATATCAACGTTAGGACCCAACTATGACGATTTACTACTTAGAAATGGGATGCCGAGATCCAAGTTCAAATCTCATAAAGGTAGGTGAATGACAATTCACCAATTCCACCATTAGACAAAATAAATGAAATGAAATTCCTAATGCTCTACTATTTGTGACTGGGATACCGAGGATCACAAACTAGATGTGAATAACCATGCAAATGTGCTTGGTAACCTTATTGTCTTTATCATTAACTATTGATGTGCCGGTAAACCACACGCGCTCCATCAAAATGATAATTATAAGATACCCATTACTACTCTTTATTAGTGCCTTTTAGTGTGCCGATTAACCACTTACGCTCCACTAACAACCAATAAAGCATAATGTGCAATTTCATGGATTAGCATACTTTTCACATTTTTCCTAAAGTAGCTAGAGTTCGGATTTTAAAAATAATGTTCTAGTACTTTCTTTAATATCATTATACTTTTAATGAGAAGTAGTTGTCCTATTAAATCCGTTCTGCTAACGACCCTCAACTAATCAAGGAAGCGGTGGGTGAGAGTGGACACCCATTCAACTACCATTTTATAGGCACTTTCCTTATACCCCCCTTATAGATTAGCTTCGTGGGCATACTAGCGATTTGACTGACCATATTCTTATACATATATAATATTAAACTTTTAATTATAATATATATAAGGTGTGTTTTAAAATATTTTAAAACTCCAAGGGTTTATATAAATTTCGAAATTTAAACTATTAAATTTAAAATTTAAATAAACCAATTAATTAGATTTAATGTTTATCTATTAATTAACTTTTAATTAATTTATTAAATCTTTTAAGGATTATCCAATTAAGTTAAACAATTAATTTAATCCTAATCCTTATCCCTCTAAATTTCGAAAATTAGGATAAGGATAATTATCCAATTAATCTAATCAAGTAACAATTATCCAATACAAGAAACCCTAAAATTTCTAGCATATTTTCGAAATTCACAAGGGAGGAGGCTAGGGTTTTCAAAACCCTAACCCTAATTTCGATTAGGGTTCTTTGGAGGCTAGGGTTTTCGAAAACCCTTTGATCAATAACCGTAAAAATCGAAAATTAGCCTTTAGGGTTTAATAGCTATAAACCCTAATTTGCAATTCAACAATTGAAGCAATTCAATTTAAAACAAACAATGGCTCTGATACCACTGATGGGTTTTAGGTAAAACAAATAAACTAGAAAACAATTCCTAAGTTCACATGCAACCTACTTTGGATCTATGTTTTAACTATTGAACATACAACTTGGAATTGCAAAACAAGAACCCTAGAGGAGAGAGGCTAATTTCGAAATTAACAAACTAGGGTTAGGAGTTTCATACCTTTCAATTGTTATAGCAAACAATTGAGAATTCCCTTGATCTTGATCTTGATCTTCTTGGAAGCTTAGCACCACAAGTGTAATGCCTCTAATGGAATCACACCCAAACTAGCAAGAAGGAAAGTAGAGGAGAGAGGGGAGAGGGAGTATGCAAAATCTCGGCCTTAGGGTTTCTTAAAAAGAAAGAGTGACCAAAACATGAACCAGGAGGCTCCTTATATAGTTGAGGGATCTAGGGTTTAGGGGAAACCCTAGTTATCCTTTGCTTAGGGCCTAAGCAAACCCAAGGGCCTTATCTTGGACCCCTTGGACGAATTCTCTAGGGTTTCCCCTAGGGTTTTCGTCCACCTCCTTCCAAGGGGGGTTCTAGAGCCTTCCACTCAACTATTAGATGATTGCAAACTAGTCCCTGCACCTTACAATTAATACTTTTAACCCCAAAATTAATTCTGATTAATTTCTGGCTAACTATTAATTAAACATAATGATTTCTAATTAATATATTAATCTTTTAACATATTAATAAATTCATTTATATTAATTTATTAATCTTATAATAAATTAATATCACTCCTTTCATAATTTCCTTGTCTGGTTGCTAGATTTGAGGGCAACCCAAAAGGACTGTGCTGCTATCAATTCAAGTACATACCAATTATAGTTATGGGCTTAGACACCTAATCTAACAGGTTTACATCTATGCCGACCACAAGAGCTTGAGGTACTTGATAGGTAAGCCAAATCTGAATATGAGGCAGCACAGGTGGCTTCACATAGCGAAGGACTACGACTATGAGAAATGGTATCATCCGAGGAAGACCAACATGGTGGCTGATGCCTTGATTCACAAGAAGACTGGTGCTCCTATCCAGACCTATGATTGAGGGTGGCTATCACTTCATTACTATTGGAGTTGATCATAGAAACAAAGATTGAGGTGTTAAAGGAAGAGAATCGAAAGAAAAAAAAGATAAAGGGTTATATTTTTACTTTTGTCACCGACATACGGGGTTTGTTAACTCAATGTGGCATGATATGAGTTCTTATTTTGGTGGGGTTCTTCAGACATTGTTGGAGGAAGCCCACAAGTCCAAGTTTTCGATTCAGCCTGGCGCTACAAAGATGTTCAGGGATATGACACTTATGTATTAGTGGACTTGTATGAATACGGATATAGCTTGGTATGTGGAACAATGCTTGACATTCTAGAAAGTCATGGCCAAGAATTAAAAACCCCATGACAAGTTGCAGTCGTTAGATATTCCCATGTGGAAATGAGAGGAAATCACTATGGATTTGATCACAAAATCGCCAAGGACGACACATGGGGTCAATTCAAATTGGGTTATTGTCGAAAGGTTGACTAAGACCCCCCCCCCTTCATCCCTATCTAGGAGAGTGTTTCCATCGAGAATCTGCTCAGCATTTACATCAGAGAGGTAGGTGCTTGACATGGGGTGCAACTCTTAATGATTTTCGATAGAGATGTGCACTTCACTTTCAGGTTTTTGGAAGAAGGTTCACGAGGAATTGGATACTCAATTGCATTTCAGTATTGCTTACCACCCTCAGACTGATGGTTAGTGTGAGCGGACCATTTAGACGCTTGATGATATGCTCCGAGTGTGCATTTTGGATTTCAATGGGAGCTAGGATACCTAACTTATTTTAGTTGAGTTCTCCTACAATAACAACTATCACTCCAACACTGATATGTGTCCCTTTGATTTGCTATATGGGAGGAGGTTTAGGACCTCGATTTGTTGGGGCGAGGCCAGACAACAAGTGATGGGGAGTACAGGGGTAGTACTCAAGACTACTATCTTGATTTAGGAGGTGCATGGTAGGATGCGGACCATGCAAAGTTGGCAAAAGAGTTATGTTGATCGACAACATTCTGATCTCGAGTATCATGCAAAGATCTTGTGCTTCTCAAGTCGTTACCTTGGAAAGGTGTCATGCAGTTTTGGAAGCGGGGAAAGTTGGGCCCTAGATTCATTGGCACGTTTAAGGTGATTGCATAGATGGGCAAGGTTGCATACCACTTGTAGCTACACACAAAGCTTAGTCAGATCCATAACACATTTCATGTCTCTAAGCTATAGAAGTGTTTGGCAGATGACTCTGTAGTGGTTCTGTAAGATAATGTTCAGGTTGATGAGCACTTGAAATATGTGGAGAGACTAGTTTCCATTCTAGACAGGAAGAAGAAAGGCTTTCCCAACAAGGTGGTGTGTTTGGTGAAGGTGCATTAGAAGCATTGAAAGGGTTCCGAATGGACTCGGGAACGCGAGGAGGACATGAGAGCATTACCCCAAGTTGTTTTTATCAACAAATTTCAGGGACAAAATCTGGTTCAAGTGAGGGAGAGTTGTAATACCCGTATCTTCTGGTATTGTTATTTGAAGTTATATGTAATTTCATTGTTTATTTTTGGAGTGTTATGTCCTGCGCTGAGCGTAGGATTGTCCCCTACGTTGAGTGTATGTGGGAGATCTAAAGTAGGAGTTTAATGACCTACGGTGAGCATATGTATAGCTACACTAAGCGTGTAAGACCGTAATTTTTCAAAACAAATTTTCACATATTAAAAGCATACTTTCATTCATAATATTATAAAAATATCATTGTATCACATATCAATCCATAGAACACAACTAAAGATCATAATGTATAAAAACTCCTCATGTATGTGTACTGATCATGCCGGCGCCTTCCCGCAATCCTCACTGGTACCTGAAACACATAACACAACACTATAAGCATAAATGCTTAGTGAGTTCCCCAAAATACCGCATACAACACATACTATCCACTCGAGGCTATAACTCTGTATGACCCTCTAGTCAAAGTGTCTCAGTGGGACCTTCCAGTCCCATAACTATGTGGATCTCGGCCCTAACTCTGTAACTCTGAATCACATATAGCACAAAATCATATAGATATCACATCATACAATAGCATACAACATACTCTATTATATAACTCTAATTACCACTCCAGGTAAAGTATAGTAAGAAGACTCACCTCGGATAAATCGGTAAACCTCGAACTCTGAGATACTGCACTAACCTCCGACTAATCACATAAATAATTACTCTAATTAATACAAATTCTAAAGGCTAGTCTAACCCTTCTCTATAAGTTCTCTAAGAAGGGTAACAGACCATTCTACCCCTCTAATGGCTCATAAGTCCAAACACTGACTAAACCCTAAAAGTCAACAAAAGTCAACGGTCAAACTTTGACCAGACTCGTCGAGTACACTCGTGTGACTTGGCGAGTACATGCGTGTCCTCTTCGCCCCTGGTCCTCACTCGACTTGCTGAGTCAACCCTACACTCAACGGGTCCTCATCCGACCTCCTGAGGTCAGATCTACTTCTCTAGTATATAGATCTGACTTCCCCATGACCAACAAACACGTAAAGGTCGAATCTTGGTACAAATGCAAGGCACTCTAGGGTTATTTTGGTGAAATCCCTTCTAACATGGCAACCTATGTCCCTTTCCTCCATAGAACCACAAAAAGCAAGGTGGCTCAAGCTCTTTGGACCTCAAAAGGTTTAGATCTAGATTATAGCACTCAATAGGAAACTATACTCAACTAAACAAGCCATAAAAGGGTATAGAAAACCCTAAATTCAATGCATTTAAGCAAAACAAAAGTATAGGATCGAATAGCTACCTCAAACATGAAGATCCAAGCTGAAAACCCACTGAAATGCAATCCTCTCCCTTTGCTGGAAACACTTTCTCCTTTGCAAAATCACACCAAAAATGATCAAAATAGATCAATCTCTCTCACAACTCGCTCAAGCTCTCTAGGCTTTCTCTCTCAGGACTGGTAGCCGCAAATGGAGGCCATAAAGGCCTTTAAATAGGGCACAAACCCTGAGAATTAGGGTTTCAATCCACAGCGCGGACTCGTCGAGTCCACCCTTTCCGACTCGTCGAGTCCATTCATTAATCCAGTCAACAATTGTGGTCCTACTCGACGAGTCTACAACTAAACTCGTCGAGTCCCTCTCTTTTTCTGAAATATAAAATATAATACCTGGAAATCTGGATGTTACAATTCTCCCCCACTAGAATAAGACTTCGCCCTTGAAGTCTTATTCCCCAAACAACCCTGGATGCTGCTCACGCATCTCTAACTCCGGCTCCCAAGTCAGATCGTACCTTCTACGATGTTGCCATTGGACCTGCACCAGTGGCACCTCCTTGTTCCTCAGAACCTTGATCTTCCGATCCACAATCGTGACTGGCCTCTCAACATAATTCAGGCTGGCATCAACCTGAATATCCTCCAACGGTACCACCACCGACTCATCAGCTATTCACTTCCTCAACTGAGACACATGGAAGGTATCATGGATTTGGCTCAACTCCGCAGGTAGCTCCAGACGATATGCTATCTTGCATACCCTTGTAGTCATCTTGAACGGACCAATGTACCGGGGACCCAACTTGCCCCTCTTCCTGAATCGGATCACTCCTTTCCAAGGAGATACCTTCAGGAGTAAGAAATCCTCCACCTGAAACTGGAGATCGGATCGTCGCCTATCTATGTAACTCTTTTAGTGACTCTGAACTATCAACAACCTCTGTTTGACCTGTTGTATCTGCTCAGTTTTCTGAAGAACCAACTCAGTGCTACCTATCACTCGCTGCCCGACCTCTTCCCAGCATATGGGAGTCCGAAACCTCCTCTCGTACAACAACTCAAAGGGAGGCATGCCAATACTCGAATGGTGGCTGTTGTTATAAGAAAACTCAGCCAATAGCAAATACGTATCCCAACTTCCTCCGAAGTCCATCACACATGCTGTAACGCCTGTGTTTCCAGGCTTGCCATTTTTAGCAATGTAATGGTCTAGGTTAACCTTTGTAACCCGTTTTGAAATAATAAGATTGTATTATTTGAGTATTATGTGTTTTGTGCTTAATTGCTTAATTGTGTGGTTTGATTAATTAAGAATAAAAATAAGCGTCAAAATTTAAGTGTAAAATAAACTTAATATCTTTGATTAATGTTGTAGTAGTTGAAACGAGGTTTCCGAATATATATAGAACGCCCAAATCTGACTTCGTATGAGGAAGTTATGATTTATCGAAGTTTCGGCTTAGCGGTATGCAGCCTGTTTTACTCGATTTGAGATCGAGGGGTTTTTAGCCGAAGCAATCTAAATGAGAATCAAAGATCTCATTGTTGGTATCGAAGCGATAAAAAGTTAGGCGAGAACGGACGTCAAACGAAGAAGTTATGAATTTATAACGAAGTTTTTCTGTCGCGGCCTATGAAAAATAAATAATAAAAATAAAGTCAAAATTAGCCGACGAAGTCTAAACAAAAGTTGTAGAGCGTAGTCTCACCTTTCCGTGGATATAAAGAACATCGAAAACGGAGTTCGTATGAAGAAGGTATGAATTTCCGAAGTTTATTAAATAAATTGTATTTATTTTTAATCTTTAAATCCGGCATTATCCGAAGGGGAGTCAGCAGTCCGATCCGAGGTACGCCCCGCGTACACGAGTATGCCCCGCGTACTCCGAAGAGTGTCGACACTTCGGATGACGCATGCAGTGACGACTTCGGAGACCAGTACGCCCCGCGTACTCCGAGGCTCCAGCCTCCTATAAATAGGATGCGAGGGCAGCCGACCCAATTGCCAATTTTCTCTCTTCTCTCTCCCGTTTTGCATCGTTTTGCGTGCCAGAAATATCCCGAAGCCCCGGTATTATTCTTGAGCCCCGAGGCAAGTCCCGAGATCCCGAAGATCCCGAGAAGTGCGGTTCCCGAGCCGAAGCTCTGCCCGCGAGAAGTTCGATTTTTGTAGAGATCTTCTAGATCTGCTGAGGATTACTACTTCTGCAAGTCGTAGTGTTGTCCGATCATCTTCTGATCAAGTGAGTGTGTAGTTATTTTCTTCTAACGCATAATTATGAAGTATTTTATACGGAATACGTATTATGTGTATAATTTTGTGGTTATGTGTGTGAATGTGTATTCACTTTCTTCTAACTCATAGATATGATTTATTCTCTATGAGATATGTGTTATGTGTGTGTGTGCCTCATCTGTTATGTGAAATATGTGTTGATTAAAGCATGCTATACAGGTTTTTAAACTATTTATACAAATTGTATAATTTTTATCTACTAATATGTTGGGTAGAACATGGGTAGATAGTTGGTGTGTAATAAACAGATGCGAGGCCTCGTTGTTGTTTGATCTAGTCATCTAGCGGAGTTTAGATGACGACCACATACTTTTCTAGATAGTCTTGTGGAAACATTAGCAGGTTCGCCACCTGTAGGTGTTAATGAACTTGGGTGTTCATTTGCTGTACTCCATCCCCCTCATGGTTGCCTTATTTGACTTATATTGCTGAGGTACGCCCGAAGCATGTGTTGTCGCCCCGATGAAATATTCTTAGACTAGGTCCCTTATGTTAGTTGTCTTAGGGACATTAAAGTGAGAATAACGGGAATGGGTAATTGGGTTATTGTTGGTTGGTGAAAATTAAATATGATTATTTATTGTGGGTTGAAAACCCTATATGCTCACCAGGCTCCCAAGCCTGACCCACTCAGTTTTAATTGTATTACAGGAAGTGGCGCAAGGGCATGAAGATGGATGAACCATCAGTTGTTTTGATTACAAGTCTGTATATGTATATATTTGTTGAAAGACTTGTAATGTTATCATTTATGCTTATTGGTTTGTATCAGAACATGACACCCCGAGTTTTGATTATAATGAAAATACATTTCTTTTTTAAAATGCTTTGGTAAACATTGTTTTATCATGTTTTGTTTTTGGGAACAAATTCCGCAACTCTTTCAAATCAAAAGGATTTACTCTGAAAATATTTTAAAAGCATAAATGAAAATCGGTCTTTTCTGGCCGAGATTTTGGGGATGTCACAGTTGGTATCAGAGCATTAGTTTAAGCGAACTAGGAATTTGTAGGATTTCTTGACTTAAACTTAGAATGCTAAGTGGAATTTTGAGATGTGTGTCTACTGTGTTTTAGACACGAGCACTAGTTAATTTTAGGAAAGTTGCCTAAAATGCTTTATGTGCTAAATGTTATATGTTGCCATATATGATATTATTTGTTCGGATCTATGGTCTGTTGCTGACCGGATCTAGAAACCTTATGTGTGTAGGATTCTAAGCGTACGTCTACGATATTAGAACTAGCATGTAAACGTTTCAGAGTGATAAGGATGATTTGATTATCTATCGTGATTGAGGATCTAATTTCACCTTATTCGGTGTGTAGATCAAAATGGTGAGAACAAGAAGTAGAGTTGGAAATGCTGATGAAAACAGGAATCAACCACCAGTGATTGAACAAATACCTGTCGTAGCAGCAGCACCTGAGCCAATAACCATGGCTGGTGTGCAAATGATGATTCAGGCGATGTTGGATCGTCAGATGGATGAAACTAGACGGTTTCTTCAACAGAATCGTGAAGAACTGTCAATTCGTGTGGAAGAGCCTGAATTAAATGAAGGGCACTCGGAAGGTGGAAACTTCAGTGGGTCTGTTGGTCCAGCCAACCCACCGATAGTTAGGCAAGATAACCATGATGGAAGGAATGATGGAATGGGATGCAAGTACAAGGACTTTTTAACTTGCAAACCATCGACCTTTAATGGAAAGGAGGATCCGATTGGAGTTATGGATTGGATCTCAAGAAATGGAATTGGCCTTCATGACTTGTGGCTGCAGAGGCAAGTTGCAGACTATCTATGCAGTGCGTCAATTCCGAGGTGGAGCCGTTTGTTGGTGGAACACTCTAGGGAAGACTTTCAGCCCTAATGAGCCACTGCAATTGTCATGGGCAGAGTTCTTGGTGCAGTTCAAGCGCAAGTTCTGCTCGGCTCAAAATCTGTTGGAACTAGAGAACAAGTTTCTGACATTGACGAAAGGCAGCATGTCAGTTGATGAATACACCAATAACTTCACCGATAAGATGGAGTTTGCCTTGCGTATCGTTCCAGATGAGCTGACGAAGGTCGACCGGTATGCGAAGGGACTCGCATGGGAGTACGAGGTGCCAGTACGTCAGGCACCTACTCTAGAGGCAGCTATCTGGGCTGCGAAGTCTGTTGAGAACATGATCAAGGGGAGAACCACCGACAAGGTTGATGTTGGTGAGAAAAGGAAGTTTGAGGGGACATCTGGTTCCGGTAAGAAAGGCAAATTTTCGAAATCTGATTCGAAAAAGTTTGGAGGAAAAGGAGGCGAAGCAAAGTGGTGTGATAAGTGTAAGAAAAAGCACTTTGGGAAATGTAGCGAGGATGTGACTTGCTACAAGTGTGGAAAGTTTGGACATTTTGCCAATGAATGTCCGAACAACAAAAGGATGTGTTTTGGTTGCAATGAAGAGGGGCACATTTTGAAAGACTGTCCGAAGAAGTAGGAGGCAGCTACGCCCAACATTCCACCAAAGCCGAAGGCGAGAGCCTTCCAGATGACACTTGATGCTGCTAAAGATGAAGCTGATGTCGCTTCAGGTGCCTTTTGTTGGATTAGGTGTCTAAGCCCATAACTATAATTGGTATGTACTTGAATTGATAGCAGCACAGTCCTTTTGGGTTGCCCTCAAACCTAGCAACCGGACAAGGAAATTATGAAAGGAGAGATATTAATTTATTATAAGATTAATAAATTAATATAAATGAATTTATTAATATGTTAAAAGATTAATATATTAATAAGAAATCATTTTGTTTAATTAATTGTTAGCCAGAAATTAATTAGAATTAATTTTGGGGTTAAAAGAATTGATTATAAGGTGCAGGGACTAGTTTGCAATTATCTAATAGTTGAGTGGAAGGCTCTAGAACCCCCTTGGATAAGGGTGGACGAAATCTTTAGGGGAAACCCTAATAATTTCATCCATAGGGGCTTGGATAAGGCCCTTGGGTTTGCTTAGGCCCTAAGCAAAGGATAACTAGCGTTTCCCCTAAACCCTAGATCCCTCAGCTATATAAGGAGCCTCTTGGTTCATGTTTTGGTCACTCTTTTCTTTTGAAGAAACCCTAAGGGCCGAAATTTTGCATACTCCCTCTCCCCTCTCTCCTCTACTTTCCTTCTTGCTAGTTTGGGTGCGATTCCATTAGAGGCATTACACTTGTGGTGCTAAGCTTCCAAGAAGATCAAGATCAAGATCAAGGGAATCATCAATTGTTTACTATAACAATTGAAAGGCATGTAATTACTAAACCCTAGTTTGTAAATTTCGATTATAGCCTCTCTCCTCTAGGGTTCTTGTTTTCCAATTCAAAGTTGTATGTTCAATAAATAAAACATAGATCCAAAGTAGGTTGCATGTGAACTTAGGAATTGTTTTCTAGTTTATTTGTTTTACCTAAAACACATCAGTGGTATCAGAGCCATTGTTTGTTTTAAATTGAATTGTTATAATTGTTGAATTGCAAATTAGGGTTTATAGCTATTAAACCCTAAAGGCCATTTTTTTCGATTTTTAGGGTTGTGGATCAAAGGGTTTTTGAAAACCCTAGCCTCCAAAGAACCCTAATCGAAATTAGGGTTAGGGTTTTGAAAACCCTAGCCTCCTCCCTTGAAAATTTCGAAATATGCTATAAAGATTAGGGTTTCTTTGTTTTGGATAATAGTTGCCTTATTGGATAATTGAGAAAAATAAGGAAATTATCCTATCCCCATATTTTCGAAATCTAGAAGGGATATGGATTAGGATTAAATTAATTGTTTAATTTAATTAGATAATCCTTACAAGATTTAATAAAGTAATTGAAAGTTAATTAATAGATAAATATTAAATCTAATTAATTGGTTTATTTAAATTAAAAAATTTAATAGTTTAAATTTCAAAAAAAATTTATATAAACCCTTGGAGTTTTAAAATGTTTTTAAAACACACCTTATATATATATATATATATATATATATATATATATATATATATATATATATATATATATATATATATTATAACTAAAAGTTAAATATTATATATGTATAAGAATATGGTCAGTCAAATCGCTAGTATGCCTCATTCACGAAGCTAGTCTATAAGGGGGGTATAAGGAAACTGCCTATAAAATGGTAGTTGAATGGGTGTCCACTCTCACCCACCGCTTCCTTGATTAGTGGAGGGTCGTTAGCAGAACGGATTTGATAGGAAAACTACTTCCCATTAAAAGTATAATGCTATTAAAGAAAGTACTAGAACATTTTTTCAAAATCCCAACTATAGTTACTTTAGGAAAAATGTGAAAAGTATGTTAATCCATGAAATTGCACATTATGCTTTGTTGGTCGTTAGTGGAGCGTGTGTGGTTAACCGGCACACTAAAAGGCACTAATAAAGAGTAGTAATGGGTATCTTATAATTATCATTTTGATGGAGCGTGTGTGGTTTACCGGCACATCAATAGTTAATGATAAAGACAATAAGGTTACCAAGCACATTTGCATGGTTTTTCACATCTAGTTTGTGATCCTCGGTATCCCAGTCACAAATAGTAGAGCATAATCCGAGACTAAAACACGCCATTAAATAGTTTGAATGTATCTCAAAAGAATTAGGAATTTCACTTCGTTTATTTTGTCTAATGGTGGAATTGGTGAATCGTCATTCACCTACCTTTATGAGATTTGAACTTGGATCTCGGCATCCCATTTCTAAGTTGTAAATCATCATAGTTGGGTCCTAACCTTGATATGATATCTTTGGGTTATTATATTGAGGTGTCTTGGAATCTAACTAAAACTATCTTTCTTTTCAGATGTCTACTCCTGGAAACACTTCTGCTTCATCATCCTCCAGCCACAACTTCTCTCTACTAAACATCTGCTCCAAAGTCGTTATGGATGGCTCCAACTATAACGATTGGATGCGTAACATCAAGATGGCGCTTAGATTCGAGGACAAAGAGTATGTCCTTGAAAAGGAGCTCAAAGAACTTGATGAGTCAAAAGCCACTCCCGAAGAGTATGTTGCCTGCAAGAAACACTATGATGATGCTACCAAAGTGGCATGCATCATGGTTGCAACCATGTCCCCAGAATTGCAGAGGTATTATGAGGACTACTGGCCTTTTGAGATGAACAAGGACCTTATGGAAAAGTACCATAAGCGAGCTCGTCAAGAAAAGTTTGAGGTAGTCAAGTCACTCATGGCTTGCAAGATGAAAGAGGGGGAATCGGTTGTATCTCATGTGCAAAGAATGCAACGCTACATAGAGCATTTGGTCAAGCTCAACATTCACTTCGATGAGGAATTGGCCATTGACATGCTCTTGAACTCATCGCCTGATTGTTATGGTCAGTTTATCTTAACTTACCATTTGAACAAAACTGAGCAGACTTTGGCCCAATTGCACAACTTGTTGCAGACAGCTGAGGCAGGGATGAAGGGTAAAAGTATACCCTCCACACCTGCAAGTGCCCCTGTCTTGGCCATTGGACAGGGAAAGGGGAAGAAGTGGAAAGGTCCTCCCAAGCAAAACTGGAAGAGCAAGGCTCAAGCTGTGTCATCTAGTAATGGCCCGAAGGCTAAGCCCAATGGTTCCATTACCCATGTTTCTGATCAAAGAGGCCATTTGTTTTTACTGCAATCAAAAGGGACATTGGAAGAGATCTTGCCCACAATATCTGCAAGATATCAAGGATCGCAAAGTGAAGCCATCCTCGGCAGGTATTTACACTATTTCTGCTAATAACTCATTATCTTCTCGTTCATGGGTCCTTGATACAGGATGTGGTTTTCATATCTGTTCTGATTTGCAGGGGCTAAAGGAAAGTGAGGAGATAGAGCATGGGAGGATAAACTTGATCATGGGAAACAGAAAGTCTTCACCAGTGACCAAGATCGGAGTTTATCAACTATTGCTTAGTAATGATGTTAGATTAGACTTAATAAATTATTGCTATTCGTCTGAGATGACGAGAAACATTATTTCATTTCATGCATTGTTCAGACAAGGTTTTAAATATTCTTTTAATGATTTGAATGGTTCAATTTCTGTTTATAAGAATGGTGTTTTTGTGTTTGAAGCTTTACCTTGTGATGGTGTGTATGAAACAGTGACTTGTGTTGATAGCTTAGGAAATAGTGTACTTAATATTGACTTGTCTAATAGTGTAGACAAGGCATGCTTGTGGCATTGTCGTCTTGGACACATTAACAAGAAATGCATAGCCCAACTCCAAAAGGATGGAGTGTTGGAATCATTTGACCTAAAATCAGATGATATGTGTGAATCTTGTCTTTTGGGAAAGATGACAAAATCACCATTCACAGGGTCTTGTGAAAGAGGTGAAGATCTGTTGGATCTCATACACACAGATGTGTGTGGGCCCTTCAGATCAACCACAAGGGATGCTATTCGATTCTATGTGACTTTCACTGACGATTATAGCAGATATGGTTACATCTACTTGATCAAACATAAGTCAGAAACCTTTGAAAAGTTCAAAGAGTTTAAGCACGCAATCGAAAATCAATTGGGTAGAAAGATCAAGATACTTAGATCCGATAGAGGCGGGGAGTATCTTAGTACCGAGTTCAACGACTATCTGAAAGAATGTGGGATAGTCTCACAATTGACTCCTCCTAGGACACAACAGTTAAATGGTGTAGCTGAGAGGCGCAATCGAACCTTGTTAGACATGGTTCGTTCTATGATGAGTCGTGCCTCGCTTCCTATTCACTTTTGGGGGTATGCCTTAGAGACAGCCGCCCACATCCTCAATCTTGTCCCTACAAAGAAGGTTGCCAAAACACCTCACGAAATGTGGACAGGGAAAGTTCCCTCGTTAGCACATATTAAAGTCTGGGGTTGTGAAGCTTTCGTAAGACGAGAGACTCACGACAAGCTAGCAGCTAGAAGTGAGAAATGTGTTTTCATTGGTTACCCAAAGCAGTCTTTTGGATATTTGTTATACAGACCTAGTGAAAACGTGGTGTTTGTAGCTCGAAGAGGAGTCTTTCTGGAAAGAGAGCTCATATTCAAAGAGGACAGTGGGAGTACCATTGACCTTGAAGAGATTCAGGAGTAAACTAATGAAGGAACCTTATATGACACTAGCACTCAACCAGAGGAAACAGTTCCTGTTGAACCGGTTGATAAATCATTACCTCTTCGAAGATCCACTAGGGTGAGTGTGCCACCTGAGTTGTATGGTTTTCATATTACTTCAGATGGTGACACATTCATAAGTGACAGAACACTGGTAAACTTAGATGAACCAGTCACTTATAAGGAAGCAATGGCAGGCCCAGAGGCTTCCAAGTGGAAAGAGGCAATGGACAGCGAGATTAAGTCCATGTATGACAACCAAGTTTGGAATTTGGTTGATAGTGCACCAGGTTGGAAGACAGTTGGGTGCAAATGGATCTTCAAGAAGAAGACAGACATGGATGGGAATGTGCATACGTTCAAGGCTCGACTGGTTGCAAAAGGTTTCACTCAAACCCCAGGGGTTGACTATGATGAGACTTTTTTGCCGGTGGCTAAGATTAAATCTATTAGGATATTGCTCGCCATAGCTGCCTTTCATGACTATGAAATCTGGCAGATGGATGTCAAGACTGCCTTTCTTAACGGGAAGTTGGCTGAGGATGTTTACATGAGTCAGCCAGAGGGTTTTGTTGATGCAAATTTTCCCAATAGAGTATGCAAGCATCTCGCAGCTGGAATCTTTGCTTCCATGAGAAAGTCAAAGAGTTTGGTTTCTCTAGAAGTGAAGATGAGTTTTGTGTGTATATCAAGGCTAGTGGGAGTATAGTAACTTTTCTGGTGTTATATGTCGATGACATATTACTCATTGGTAACGATGTTCCAACCTTGAATGAAGTTAAGTCTTGGCTTGGAAAGTGTTTTGCCATGAAAGACCTAGGAGAAGCCGCCTATATTCTCGGGATTAGAATATTGAGAGATAGAAAGAAGAGACTAATTGGACTTAGTCAGAGCACATACTTGGATAAGGTACTAAAGAGGTTTAGTACGGAAAATTCCAAGAAGGGAGAGCTACCTATCCAGAGCAATACCAAATTGAGAAAGACTCAATGCCCGAGTACAGATGAGGAAATAGATGACATGAGTCGTGTACCTTATGCTTCCGCTGTCGGATCGATCATGTACGCTATGACATGTACTCGCCCTGATGTGGCATTTGCTTTGAGCATGGTCAGTCGCTATCAGGGAAACCCAGGTAGAGCTCATTGGATAGCCGTGAGGAATATACTCAAGTATTTGCGAAGAACAAAGGATTGGGTCCTTGTACTTGGTGGCGATGATACTTTGAGAGTAGATGGTTACAGTGATGCCAGCTTTCAGATGGATAGAGATAACTTCCATTCTCAGTCAGGCTGGGTATTCTTATTAAATGGAGGAGCAGTTACTTGGAAGAGTTCCAAGCAAGATACGGTGGCTGATTCTACTTGTGAATCAGAGTACATAGCAGCAAGTGAAGCGTCGAAAGAAGCAGCTTGGTTGAGGAACTTCATCGGGGATCTCGGAGTTGTTCCAACCATCCAGGAGCCTATGGAATTGTTCTGCGATAATGAAGGAGCGGTTGCCTTGACAAAGGAACCGAGAGATCATGGTAAAACCAGACATATCGACAAAAAGTACCATTTCATCAGACATAGAGTAGAAGAAGGCCATCTTATAGTGAAGAGGGTGTCATCTGAAGATAACCCAGCAGATCCCCTCACAAAGGGTCTGAGTAGGGTTAAGCATATTCAGCATGCTCGGAGCATAGGACTGAAAGATGATATTAGTTTAGTAGTTAGATTAGTTTTCTGAAACTTGTAACAAAGTAAATGTAATTGACTTTTGGTGATTAAATAATAAAGTATTATTTATTAGTTTGGGTTCTACCTTTTGTCAATTATTGTGTTTCATTTTTTGCATGTTTTACTTCCCGAATAATAAGATTATTCAAACTCCACAATCGCTCGTGCTTTTGGAAGTAAGTAGTGAATCAAGACTGTCATGAAGTGGATTGTAGATTGTCTAAGGATAGACATGGCAATGTATTTGTTGCAACGTTCATGAGTACTCAGAAATTGAGATTTGAGTATTGGATAAACCCTCGCTCAGAGTATTACTTCACGGAATTCATCACGAGTAATACTGAGACGATAATATCTTATAATCTTGAAACAGAGATATATGAGTTGTGATTTGCAAGTCAGCTATGCATTGGTAATACGAAAACGCATCAGTAACTTGGTGTTATAAAACGTATTATCATGTATGGTTTGATGAGTAAAAGATACAAGCATATGAGTCAATGTTTATTCGTTCCTTTTCCCTTAATGGGAAAAGCGATATCTGTGGGCCCCTCGATGATTTGGTGTTGACTTATGTGCTGGGCCCAGCCAGGACTAAATTGATGTGTTCAATTAGAAGTCCTACATCATCACTAATCAGGAATCGGGAAACATAGATTCTGGACAAAGAGGTTGATTGCATTCCATGTATTTTGTCTAGGGATATCTAGCAGAACGAAGGATTATATGATCACTTATCTTAGGACATGTAACTGACTGGGTCAGAGTTCGGCAGCAACTTTTTGGAAGCTACAATTTGCTGGTCAAATTTAGAAGGCATACTAGCAATTATAGTTACAGACTTATCCAAGTGGGAGACTGTTGGATTAGGTGTCTAAGCCCATAACTATAATTGGTATGTACTTGAATTGATAGCAGCACAGTCCTTTTGGGTTGCCCTCAAACCTAGCAACCGGACAAGGAAATTATGAAAGGAGAGATATTAATTTATTATAAGATTAATAAATTAATATAAATGAATTTATTAATATGTTAAAAGATTAATATAGTAATAAGAAATCATTTTGTTTAATTAATTGTTAGCCAGAAATTAATTAGAATTAATTTTGGGGTTAAAAGAATTGATTATAAGGTGCAGGGACTAGTTTGCAATTATCTAATAGTTGAGTGGAAGGCTCTAGAACCCCCTTGGATAAGGGTGGACGAAATCTTTAGGGGAAACCCTAATAATTTCGTCCATAGGGGCTTGGATAAGGCCCTTGGGTTTGCTTAGGCCCTAAGCAAAGGATAACTAGGGTTTCCCCTAAACCCTAGATCCCTCAGCTATATAAGGAGCCTCCTGGTTCATGTTTTGGTCACTCTTTTCTTTTGAAGAAACCCTAAGGGCCGAAATTTTGCATACTCCCTCTCCCCTCTCTCCTCTACTTTCCTTCTTGCTAGTTTGGGTGTGATTCCATTAGAGGCATTACACTTGTGGTGCTAAGCTTCCAAGAAGATCAAGATCAAGATCAAGGGAATCACCAATTGTTTACTATAACAATTGAAAGGTATGTAATTACTAAACCCTAGTTTGTAAATTTCGATTATAGCCTCTCTCCTCTAGGGTTCTTGTTTTGCAATTCAATGTTGTATGTTCAATAGATAAAACATAGATCCAAAGTAGGTTGCATGTGAACTTAGGAATTGTTTTCTAGTTTATTTGTTTTTCCTAAAACCCATCACCTTTCTCGTAAACGAATTACCTGCTCAAATATTGTTTGATTCTGGAGCCAACTACTCCTTTATTTCGCATGAGTTTGGTAGAAAGCTAGCCTTGCCTATTGATAGACTAGATAATGCTTTATTAGTCGAAGTAGCTAGTGGCAAGTTTGTACCTGTTAGCTATTGTATAAAAGACATCTTAATCGACCTTAATGGGAATAAGTTTCACGAGGAATTATTGCCCATCGATCTAAATGGTTTCGACATCGTTTTGGGAATGGATTGGCTTAGCGCCAATGATGCCAAAATTTTATGCAAGAAGAAGATAGTTAAAGTAAACCCGCCTGGTAAAGATTCGTTTATGGTGTATGGGGACGAACGCCGAGTAAATTCTGGAATCATTTCTCTAATGAAAGCCAGAAAGTGTTTGACCAAGGGATGTACATCATATTTAGCATTTGTGATTGATGCTAAGAAAGAAAAGAAGGTGATGCAGAGTATTCCAGTGGTGTGTGATTATCCGGAAGTGTTTCCCGAGGATCTTCCTGGATTACCACCTGATAGACAAGTGGAGTTTAGAATAGACTTGTTACCAGGAACTATGCCATTAGCAAAAGCACCTTATCGATTAGCACCAACGGAGATGAAGGAGCTGATGATACAACTTCAGGAGTTATTGGACAAAGGTTTCATTAGACCTAGTTCATCGCCCTAGGGAGCTCCGGTGTTATTTGTGAAGAAGAAAGATGGAAGTATGAGAATGTGCATCGATTACAGAGAGCTGAACAAGGCAACAATAAAGAATAGATATCCGTTGCCAAGGATTGATGACCTGTTTGATAAATTGCAAGGTTCGAGCTATTTCTCGAAGATCGATCTTAGGTCAGGATATCATCAGCTAAAAGTAAGGGAGCAAGATATCGAGAAGACTGCATTCAGAACTAGATATGGACACTACGAGTTCTTGGTTATGTCGTTTGGACTAACCAATGCTCCGGCAGCGTTCATGGATTTGATGAATAGGGTTTGTAATCCTTTCCTTGATAAATCCGTGATAGTGTTCAAAGACGACATTCTGATTTACTCGAAAAGCCAGGAGGAGCATGGCAGACACTTGCGAGAAGTGTTGGACGTTTTAAAGAAGGAGAAGCTGTATGCAAAGTTCTCCAAATGTGATTTTTAGATTCGTGAAGTCCAATTCTTGGGTGACGTGGTCAACCAAGAAGGGATAATGGTTGATCCAGCGAAGATCGAAGCTGTGACGAAGTGGGAACAATCGAAAAGTCCCACGGAGATTCAAAGCTTTTTGGGATTAGCCGGATATTACCGCAGGTTTATCCAATGCTTTTCTTCGATCGCTACTCCATTAACAGCTTTGACCCACAAAGGAGCTGCTTATGCTTGGAGTGATAAGCATAAAGAAGCATTCGAGAAGTTAAAGAAGAAGCTATGCGAGGCACCGATACTTTCTCTACCCGATGGAGTTGAAGACTTCGCTGTTTATAGCGATGCGTCTGGTGTTGGATTGGGTTGTGTTTTGACCCAAAGAGAAAAGGTGATAGCATATGCATCTCGACAGCTAAAGGAGCATGAAAAGAACTACCCGACTCATGATTTGGAGTTGGCAGCAGTAGTTTTCGCTCTGAAAATATGGAGGAATTACCTCTATGGCACGAAGTGCAAACTTTTTACTGATCATAAGAGTCTCCAATATCTCTTTAATCAGAAAGAATTGAATATGAGGCAACGACGCTGGCTAGAATTACTTAAAGACTACGACTGCGAGATACTTTACCACCCCGGTAAAGCTAATGTTGTCGCTGATGCTCTCAGTCGGAAAGTCAATCTTGAAAGGAAAAGGCCAAGAGCATTGAGAATTGAAGTTGTCTCGACCATTGTGGCAAGTATAAAGAAAGCTCAAGAGGAAGCTTCTGAGAAAAATGACCGAAAGGAGGAACGTTTGGGTAAAACGTTGGTGTTTGGTACTAATGGTCATGGACTAAAGGTATTCCAAGATCGTATTTGGGTACCTAAGTCAGGAGGAATTAGGGATCTTCTGATGGAAGAAGCTCACAAAACCATGTACTCAATTCATCCGGGTAGCACTAAAATGTATAGGGACCTGAAACCCTACTACTGGTGGCCGACGATGAAGCTTGATGTTGCAAAGTATGTGGCCGAGTGTGTGACTTGTGCGCGAGTCAAGACACAACATCAGAAACCGTACGGGAGTTTAGAACCATTGCCTGTGCCTATGGGTAAGTGGGAAGACATTGCTATGGATTTTGTCACTAAACTGCCCAGAACAAAGAATGGTCACGACATGATTTGGGTGATCGGTGATCGATTCACTAAGAGTGCGCATTTCATAGCAGCCAAGGAGAAATGGTCCATGGAAAAGCTTGCAAATTCTTACGTGAAGGAAATTGTGAGGCTTCACGGTGTTCCGTTAACGATTGTATCGGATCGTGATAGCCGTTTCACCTCAAGGTTTTGGAAAAGTCTACAAGAGGAAATGGGTACCAAGTTATGTTTAAGCACAGCTTACCATCCGCAGACTGATGGTCAGAGTGAAAGAACAAT
This sequence comes from Lactuca serriola, assembly GCF_051521515.1. Classification (NCBI taxonomy): domain Eukaryota; kingdom Viridiplantae; phylum Streptophyta; class Magnoliopsida; order Asterales; family Asteraceae; genus Lactuca; species Lactuca serriola. The sequence continues at coordinate 68,851,428 of NC_136408.1, read as the reverse complement.
ACAAACACTTGAAGATATGCTGAGAGCATGTACCTTGGAATTCCTAGGTAATTGGGATGAACATTTACCTTTGGTAGAAATTTCCTATAATAATAGTTTTCACTCGAGCATTAAGATGGCACCTTACCAAGCTTTGTATGGACAAAAGTGTCGTACGCCGTCTTGTTGGCTTGAGGCTGGGGAAAAACAGTTTATGGGACCAGAGATGGTTCATCAAACTGCTGAAAAGTTGAAAATAATTAGGGAAAGAATGTTAGCAGCTCAGGATCGTCAAAAGAGCTATGCTGACAAGAAGCGAAGACCGATGACTTTTGAGGTTGGAGATTCAGTTTTGCTTAAAGTCTCGCTGTGGAAGGGACTTATAAGATTTGGTAAAAGGGGAAAGTTGAGTCCAAGGTTTATTGGACCGTTTAAAGTTCTTCATGTTGGGTTTTGAGCATTCTAACACTCCTAAGTGTACATGCAACCCTAAATACCTTGGATCTATGTTTTCTCTATTATACATGCAAATAAGAACATCCAAGGTATTATCCTAATCTAGCATACAAAACAATGACTATAGCAAGATAGAATACATACCTCTTTGGTGTAGAAAGTCTTCATGAAGCTTGAGTGCCTAGTGCCCCAAGTGTGACACCTCAAATGGTTCACACAACACCAAATACACATGGAATGACTTGAGAGAATTCTACACTTCATGAAAATCGGCTAGCCCTTTACTACTCTCTCTAGTGACCGATTTTTTCCCAAGAATGTGATCTTTATATAGTGTTACAATTAGGGTAAACCCTTAATTGTCAAGGCTTTCCATTTCCTTGGATCCATGGGTTAAAATACACCATGGAGCATCCATGGACCATCCTATGGGTTTTAGCCCAACTTGATTATCCATGGAGCATTAGCCCACTATACAAGTATGGATGATTTACACAATCAACCCATATATTTAATTAGTCTTCTTTTGATCACTTAATTAATCCTAGATTAATTCTTGATCAATACTAATTAAATAATCTCATTATTCTTATTATTAATATACTAGAACTTATAATATATTAATAACCATAAGTGTCTTATTTCTCTCATTATAGTCTATCCAAATGCATGATGCCATGCAACCCAAATGGACCATGCCGGGTCGGGTCAAGTCTTACCAATTATAGTTATGAACTTAGACATTAATCCAACAGTCTCCTACTTGGATAAGTCTAAAACTATTATTGCGTATGACTTCAGGAACCAACTGGCAATCGTAGCTCTCAAAAGCTTCTGTCGAACTCTGACCTTGTAGATGAACTCTGACCTTTGTCAGTGAGTTGTCCATTAGATAAGGGATCATATATTCCTCCATTCTAAATATCATATGGACTGAGACATGGATTATAATCATTCTCTCTGTCCATTTGTTGTTTCCCGATTTTTGATTTATGACGACTGACTAATTGAACAAATCAAATCAGTCCTGGCCCGGCCGAGCACTTCCATTTGTCATCATCAAATCATCGAGGGGCCCACAGATATCGCTTTTATCCCGAAGGTAAAAGGAACGGATAAACTTCGACTCATATGGCTTGTTCTACTACTTGTTGAATCATACACAAAGGCACGTTTTATAGCACCGAGTTACCAAATGCGTTTTCGTGCAATCAATGTACTATCAACTCATAGTAACAACTCATATCTCTAGGTTTGAAGAATATAAGATATTATCGTCTCATGATCACTCGTGATAAAATCCATGAAGTGATTCCAATGAGCGCGGGTTGAATCCAATACTCAGAACTTATGAGCACTCATGAGTGTTGTAGCCCTTTGTCCAACACCTTAGACCTCTACAAGCCAACCCATGACAGTCTTAATTCATATCTACTTCCAACATATGACCGACTGTGGATGGTTTGAATAACTTAGTCATTCCGGAAGAATAACCCAGTTTATTCGGGAAGTCAAAACATGCAAAATGAAACACAATAATAATTGAATCCAATATGGTATCAACCCTTTGAACATAAATAAAACACCTTTTATTTATCACCATATGATTACACATTATTCATTGTATACTGTTTCAGCTATCAACTTTATTCTTGAATTTAAAACAATAGTTGTCCCATGCTCCAAGCATGTACACTATGTTTTCTTAAACACTAGTCATGCCATACACCAAGTATGCATACTATGTTTGTCTATGATCTTTACTTTGTGAACTAGATCAATTGAACATAACTTCAATGATTCTCTTTTCACACTCCCAAATCCTTACCGCAAATGCAAGAATTCCAAAATCATGCCATTTACTGAAATCTGTTAGATTCTAAACTTATATGCATTGATCCTCTTGTAATGATTATGCACAAAGTCATAAAGACTTGACAACAAACATTACAGAGCATTCCAAAGGAGATTATCTCCTTGGAAACATCCTTCTTGCATTAAGTTTCCTTAATATTACACAGATTGAATAATTTCTAACTTTGAAACATTTCCAGATTCCATTTTGACTATCACTTCTGAACAAGAGTTGCCTCCTTACAGATTATGTCAATATGGTCCTTCCAGAATTATCACTATACTTCCAATTGTCCTTGAGCAAGCAATCTTTGGTAAACCTTAGATTGTCCTCGACAATTGTTTAATCCTTTTAGTCATACCCAGTTCTAAACCTTTTCCCTTCTTAATGCCCTAGGCATTTGGAAAATTTTAGAAAGGATGAATATAGCACATGTAATCGATCCTATATCCGAATCATATGGGACACGATTCATGATGTCTCACATAAAGACTAAACCAGTCTTTTGCTATAACATTTCCATTTCTATTTGCCAAGTTCTCATAATTCAGATTATGAAAAGGGATGCCGTAATCATAATCAAATTTTAGAACGCAAATAATGGACCCATATACAGAATTTCCTTATGTTGAGCCATTCCAACATGAAATTCATATATATATCCTTGACTAAATGATTAAAACCTCATGATATAAGCTTATAGATTTGAGATGAAGTATAATTTCCTCTCCCTTAATTATAGCAAAACAACTTTTCCAACCCTGCAACCTCACGAATTGAAACTTTTTGTTTTCTATAATTAACATTGCTAACTTGCAATACTTATCATAATTATCATGCTCCCACTAACATGATGATTATTAGCATAACACTTATGCTCCCACTAGCTTTGACATGTACTTAAAAATCAGCTAACTTTCTTACCAAAGTTCAGATTTCTGATACTAGATTGTTTTGATAAAACTTTATCAAAAGCATACACCTTCCCTTAGTTAGCACACTTGTGTGTCTAAACAATTATGAAGAGGTATGTCGTAATCATAATGGTTAGACCTTTTTGCCACTTCTCACAAGTCCAGGTTAGTGTGCCGGTAAACCACACACGCTCCACTAACGACTTTGAGAATGCAAATATCACAATTGCTATCTAGATAAAATCTACTTAGTGAAAGTGTTTCCTCACCATCATTTTCATGAATCGGAGAGAAACCTTATGACACTTAGATTTACTGGTGTATGTGTTCTTATCCATGTGAATGGTCAAAATCATAGTCACAAGACAAGGATAATGACAAACCCAAACTTATATGGACTGAACTCAATCTTAATTTCTTGCCACCTGGCAGCTCAAGGGCCTACCATTGCTTCCAAGTTGTTGTGCAACAAATTGAGAACTCTAAGATCTCATATGCATAGCCAACTTACTGGAATGGGCATAGAATATGTCGACACGATAGATTGTAAACCTCAAGTCGTGTGCTAGTGAAGAACTTCAAGTTTTATTCTTGATTAGTTCTTGAGACTTTCAAGACCTTTAAGACTCCCACTGTCCTCTTGACCTATAAGACTCCCTTGTCAAATATCCAAGAGATAGTGTGGATTCTAATCAAGACAAACACTTCACACAATTGGCCTAAGTTGGTCTTTGTTTTATCCAAAACATCACAACTTACCAATTTCAAATGTACAAGAGTAGAAAACTTTTACTCTTACATTTGACAAGTGTTTTAAACCTTCTTTTGAGACATGTCGCTCAAGTTACAATCTTGGAGTATGACTCTAAGACTTGTATTGGAACGAAGTATGACTCATCTTCTTGATTTAACCATTTCAACAATTCAAGATCCCTCTTCTTAGTCATAAGAATGCACTAAGATTTCCTTAGAGAACTAATTTTGATATGGTTTCTTAATCATTAAGATGATCACAAAACTGATACTAAAGTACTCTCCCATCTTTTCAGATTTGAGAAACTTTTATCCTTTTGCCTAATTTGATTCTTCTTATTCGCCCTGCCATACATTGGAACCATTTCCAATGTCTCAGAGTTACACTTAAGCTTGTAAGTATAATCATATTTACTGAGCTTTAGTACACTATGACGAATAGTCTTATCAAACTTTTGTAGTGGACTTAATCAGTGCACAAGAATGTGTACTCGATCCCTTAGTCCTTTACTTGACTCACACATCCATGTGAACAAGTAATTAGTCTTAATTTTTCCAAAACTTGAAAGTTCTCATTCATCATGCTATACAACTTGCATGATGAGAATCTTTCCTTATTTGGTAAATCTAGACATTACCACAAATGAAAGAATCAATTTCATACTTCCACTCTTGCTATTAATGGAATCTTATAAGCAACAAAAATTTCCACAGATGCCATTGTAAGGATATTTTAAAATAAATAAAATCAAAAATTTTCCTTTTATTTTAAAAACTTTGTGGAAGAACTTGTCCTTACAATCCATATGAAAACTTGTTGTTATCTATTCCTAAGCAATATCTCATAACTCCTAAGAAGTAGCTCAAGAATCCGATCTTCAAACTATGCGATAGAAATCCATCTACGCCATTAGATTCAGCATATTCTTTCTTTAAGTTTCTTCACTTTTCTTTGATTCTTAAAACATCACCATGTGACCTAGTCACATCATGTATCAGGAATCTCATAATAGAAACTTAACAGAGTTAGATAGTGGACTTTACCTGAAGTAGAGTCAAACTTATTGACTTTAACATCCTTAGGTAAATTTGGCAGCTTCGCAACCAATGCCCCTTCCTTTGGCAATATAAACATATGGACCCTTTGATAATGGTACACGAGACTATCACAGACTTAGCTTTTCTCTTTACCATTTGGTCAACCGAGATGACTATGGCCGATACCTATCCACTGGGAAGAGAGAGCTTTACTAGATATCCAATGTCATCATTGTCAATGTCCATAAAGTTTTAGGAAGTTGATCTTAGCAAATAGATAAGATCATTAAGGGTCTTGTCATAGTCTGTTTCATAGGTGTCCCAAAGGAACTCACTATGTGACTTAGAAAGTGATTGAACCACCAACTTTCTCAAGACTTTGACACCCAACTCTCCCGGCTTGTCAATATGTGACTACATCTCCAAGATGTGACCACACCTAGACCTTGCCTTGCAATAGGGCTTGAGTGACCTTAAACTTTTTTTTTTGAGAACATGTGGGTTAGGGAGAATAGTTGGAGGAGGAGAAAGAAGTATGATATCCATGTGACATCATCTTCATTAGGAAACCTTGTTTCAAAAGATTTGGGAAGATCATAGGTGCCTAAACCAGACAACTTTTGGGAGATATTCAAGATAGTTGATTTAAAGTCCTTAATATGACACCCAATATGAAATATTAAGGCTAGGACCCAACAAACTATTTTATAACTTAGAAGAGGTATGCCGTAATCCAAGCTATAAAATATTTGAAGGTAGGTGAATGACGATTCACCAATTTCCACCAAGATAAACGAAATGTATTATTAGGTTTTAATTGGTTTTGAAACTCCTAGATCTTTGAGATTCATTGAACTGTTCAAAGGCATGTTTCAATCTCGAGTGTGCCCTTCAGGTTTTGTGACTGGGATGCCGAGGATCACAAAACAAGGTGTGAAGTAACCATGCAAATCACTTGGTACCCTTAATAAATTACCCCTTAATCGATATGCCGGTTAACCACACACGCTCTATCGATACTATGATAAACATTAAGTTACCCTTTGCCTACCTTGATAAATACGAGTTAGTGTGCCGGTTAACCACACACGCTCCACTAACCGACTTAAACAAAGTGCAAAGTGTAATTTCATGGATTAGCACCTTATTCACTTTTTCCTAAGTAACTAAGATTGGGTATTATTAAGAGTTTAGTTACTTAGTATTTATCATTAATACTTTTAATGAAGGGAGAATTATAGTCCTGTCAAACCCGTTAGGCTAACGACCCTCCACCGGTCAAGCAAGCGGTGGGTGAGAGTGGACACCCATTAAGTTGCCATTTTATAGGCAACAACCTTATACCCACCTTATAGACCGGCTTCGTGAATGAGGCGTACTAGCGGTAAGACTGACTTTACTCTTATACATATATATATTATTAACTTATAATATTATAAAGTATAAGGGTTGAATTTTAACTTTTAAAATTCTAAGGGCTAACTTGGAATTAAAGTATTCATAAGTGAAAACTTTACAAATTCCAAAACTTGAGGGCAAGTTTTGAAACTATTCAAAACTAATTAATTCCATAACTTGTGTGTTTAAAGTAGTTTTAATCCAAAAACTCTTCAAGTTCCATAACTTGAGGACAAGTTATGGAAGACTTTAAACTAATAAAAGAACTAACTTTTTCTTTATTTTATAACTTATGGATTTAATTATGGTTACATATTTTTCTTTAATGAAGTGACTCTTGAACTTCCATAACTTGAGGACAAGTTATGGAGTCATAAAAAAATTATTCAATGACACAAGACTCTTCATTTTGTAACCATTGCCAACTATTATGACTTTTATGAGTCTTTAATGTGACTCTTCATGTAACTTGAGGACAAGTTACACAAACACATTTTATACTCAACTCTTAGATTAAAATGGATTGAAAACAACTATTTCAATTAACTTTTCTATTAATCTAAGCAACTCATAAGTACAAGATAATTCAAATCAAACTTTTTCATGTAATTAGTCTAAACCTTAAACTAATACAAAATATGAATCTATTGACAATTATCTTTGAAAATGGATTAGCATGAAAATTACCACATCAAAGACAAGTTTATAAGTTCAAAAACAACTTAGGGTAATGTTCCTAGTCCATTTCTAGCCAAAAAACTCGAAAATATGCTGTCTGGGGGTCCAACTCGTCGAGTGCATGAACCAACTCGGCGAGTTGGATCGATTTGATCACTTTTTAGGCATGGACTCGCCGAGTCTCCTGATGGACTCGCCGAGTCTGATGATCAGACAACAACAAATTCGTTTTTCCAGCTTCTATTGCAGGTATAACAAGAAAACAAGCCTAGGCTCTGATACCACTATTGGGTTTTGAGCATTCTAACACTCCTAAGTGTACATGCAACCCTAAATACCTTGGATCTATGTTTTCTCTATTATACATGCAAATAAGAACATCCAAGGTATTATCCTAATCTAGCATACAAAACAATGACTATAGCAAGATAGAATACATACCTCTTTGGTGTAGAAAGTCTTCATGAAGCTTGAGTGCCTAGTGCCCCAAGTGTGACACCTCAAATGGTTCACACAACACCAAATACACATGGAATGACTTGAGAGAATTCTACACTTCATGAAAATCGGCTAGCCCTTTACTACTCTCTCTAGTGACCGATTTTTTCCCAAGAATGTGATCTTTATATAGTGTTACAATTAGGGTAAACCCTTAATTGTCAAGGCTTTCCATTTCCTTGGATCCATGGGTTAAAATACACCATGGAGCATCCATGGACCATCCTATGGGTTTTAGCCCAACTTGATTATCCATGGAGCATTAGCCCACTATACAAGTATGGATGATTTACACAATCAACCCATATATTTAATTAGTCTTCTTTTGATCACTTAATTAATCCTAGATTAATTCTTGATCAATACTAATTAAATAATCTCATTATTCTTATTATTAATATACTAGAACTTATAATATATTAATAACCATAAGTGTCTTATTTCTCTCATTATAGTCTATCCAAATGCATGATGCCATGCAACCCAAATGGACCATGCCGGGTCGGGTCAAGTCTTACCAATTATAGTTATGGACTTAGACATTAATCCAACACTTCAGAGGGTTGGGAACCAAGCTTACAAGCTCGAATTACCCGAAGAACTGAATGGAATTCACAACACTTTTCATGTGTGTTATTTGAGGAAGTTCACGGGAGAAGTTCCCGACATAATTCCAATTTCTGAATTGAGAATTGATGAGAACAAAAGGTTGATTGAAGAACCAGAGGCAATTGTTGACCGAAAGACTAAGAAGTTGCGACGCAAAATGGTTGGGTTAGTGCTTGTCTGATGGAAACACACGAATGGGCCGAATCTCACCTGGGAGACGGAGAGTGACATGTTGAGTTGCTATCCGCATTTGTTTGTTGATGTGTGATTCCGGGGACGGAATCATTCTAAGGTGGAGAGAATTATAACGCCTGTGTTTCCGGGCTTGCCATTTTTAGCAATGTAATGGTCTAGGTTAACCTTTGTAACCCTTTTTGAAATAATAAGATTGTATTATTTGAGTATTATGTGTTTTGTGCTTAATTGCTTAATTATGTGGTTTGATTAATTAAGAATAAAAATAAGCGTCAAAATTTAAGTGTAAAATAAACTTAATATCTTTGATTAATGTTGTAGTAGTTGAAACGAGGTTTCCGAATATATATAGAACGCCCAAATCTGACTTCGTATGAGGAAGTTATGATTTATCGAAATTTCGGGTTAGCGGTATGCAGCCTGTTTTACTCGATTTGAGATCGAGGGGTTTTTAGCCGAAGCAATCTAAATGAGAATCTAAGATCTCATTGTTGGTATCGAAGCGATAAGAAGTTAGGCGAGAACGGACGTCAAACGAAGAAGTTATGAATTTATAACGTAGTTTTTCTGTCGCGGCCTATTAAAAATACATTCAAAATTAGCCGACGAAGTCTAGATGAAAGTTGTAGAGCGTAGTCTCACCTTTCCGTGGATATAAAGAACGTCGAAAACGGAGTTCGTATGAAGAAGATATGAATTTCCGAAGTTTATTAAATAAATTGTATTTATTTTTAATCTTTAAATCCGACATTATCCGAAGGGGAGTCAGCAGTCCGGTCCGAGGTACGCCCCGCGTACTCTGAAGAGTGTCGACACTTCGGATGACGCATGCAGTGACGACTTCGGAGACCAGTACGCCCCGCGTTCTCCGAGGCTCCAGCCTCCTATAAATAGGATGCGAAGGCAGCCGACCCAATTGCCAATTTTCTCTCTTCTCTCTCTCGTTTTGCATCGTTTTGCGTGCCAGAAATATCCCGAAGCCCCGGTATTATTCTTGATCCCCGAGGCAAGTCCCGAGATCCCGAAGATCCCGAGAAGTGCGGTTCCCGAGCCGAAGCTCTGCCCGCGAGAAGTTCGATTTTTGTAGAGATCTTCCAGATCTGCTGAGGATTACTACTTCTGCAAGTCGTAGTGTTGTCCGATCATCTTCTGATCAATTGAGTGTGTAGTTATTTTCTTCTAACGCATAATTATGAAGTATTTTATACGGAATACGTATTATGTGTATAATTTTGTGGTTATGTGTGTGAATGTGTATTCACTTTCTTCTAACTCATAGATATGATTTATTCTCTATGAGATATGTGTTATGTGTGTGTGTGCCTCATCTGTTATGTGAAATATGTGTTGATTAAAGCATGATATACAGGTTTTTAAACTATGTATACAAATTGTATAATTTTTATCTACTAATATGTTGGGTAGAACATGGGTAGATAGTTGGTGTGTAATAAACAGATGAGAGGCCTCGTTGTTGTTTGATCTAGTCATCTAGCGGAGTTTAGATGACGACCACATACTTTTCTAGATAGTCTTGTGGAAACATTAGCAGGTTCGCCACCTGTAGGTGTTAATGAACTTGGGTGTTCATTAGTTGTACTCCATCCCCCTCATGGTTGCCTTATTTGACTTATATTGCTGAGGTACCCCCGAAGCATGTGTTGTCGCCCCGATGAAATATTCTTAGACTAGGTCCCTTATGTTAGTTGTCTTAGGGACATTAAACTGAGAATAACGGGAATGGGTAATTGGGTTATTGCTGGTTGGTGAAAATTAAATATGATTATTTATTGTGGGTTGAAAACCCTATATGCTCACCAGGCTCCCAAGCCTGACCCACTCAGTTTTAATTGTATTACAGGAAGTGGCGCAAGGGCATGAGATGGATGAATCATCAGTTGTTTTGATTACAAGTCTGTGTATGTATATATTAGTTGAATGACTTGTAATGTTATCGTTTATGCTTATTGGTCTGTATCGGAAAATGACACCCCGAGTTTTGATTATAATGAAAATACATTTCTTTTATTAAATGCTTTGGTAAACATTGTTTTATCATGTTTTGTTTTTGGGAACAAATTCCGCAACTCTTTCAAATCAAAAGGATTTACTCTGAAAATATTTTAAAAGCATAAATGAAAATCGGTCTTTTCTGGCCAAGATTTTGGGGATGTCACACATGCTCACAACATGTCTTCGAGTGTCTGAATCGTCCGCTCACTCTGACCGTCCGTCTGTGGGTGGTATGTGATACTAAAATGCAGTCTTGTACCTAACTCCTCATGGCATTTCTTCGAGAATCTGGAAGTGAAACCCACATATCGATCTGACATCATCAAGATCGGCAATCCATGCCGCGATACCACCTCTCTCACATATAACTCTGCCAGCCTCTCAGCAAAAGAGCTCCCACTGATAGCAAGAAAGTGAGCGCTCTTCGTCAGCCGATCAACAATCACCCAAATTGCATCGACTCCCCTCGCAGTCCTTGGCAATTTGGTGATAGAATCCATGGAAATTTGTTCCCACTTCCACTCGGGAACCTCAACTGGCTGCAACTTGCTATGCGGACGTTGGTGCTCGGCCTTAACCCTGCAATAGGTCAAGGACCTATCAACAAACCATGCTACATCCCTTTTCATACTGGGCCACAAATACTCCCTCTTCAGGTCCAAATACATCTTAGTGGCTCCGGGATGGATCGAGAATCTCGATCTATGCGCCTCCTCCATCAGAATGATACGTGCCACGTCTTCATATGACACCCTAATCTGACCCTGAGAGGTCATATGCCCACAACTATCGGCAACGAACTCAGATATCTGTCCGATCACCCGCTCTCTTTTGCAGTTCTCCGGTCTCATGGCCTTTACCTGGGCCTCCCCTATGGTGTCCAACACCGGGGTCATGACTGTCAATCTGAAACAAATATCTCGTAACGGGGCACTCTCCGCCCTGCGACTCAGGGCATCGGCTACCACATTAGCCTTGCCCGGGTGGTACAGGATCTCACACTCATAATCCTTTACCACATCTAGCCATCTCCTCTGGCGCATATTCAGGTTGGGCTGATCCATCCGATACTTCAAGCTCTTGCGATCCGTGTATATGGTACACCAGACTCCATACAAATAATGACGCCAGATCTTGAGGACGAACACCACAGCCCCAACTCCAGATCGTGAGTGGGATATCTCGTCTCATGAGGCTCCAACTGCCTCGATGCGTATGCTATCACATGACCTCTCTGCATCAGCACCACACCTAATCCTGATATCGACGCGTCACAATACACCACAAAATCCTCCATCCCCTCCGGAAGGGCTAATACTGGCGCTTCGCATAATCTCTGGCGAAGTGTCTCGACTGAGGCCTGCTACTCTGGGCCCCAAGTGAATGCTACGCCCTTCCGGGTCAACCTGGTGAGAGGAACAACAATCTTGGAGAAATCTATGATAAATCTTCGATAATAGCCGGCCAACCCCAGAAAACTCCTGATCTCTGAGGGGGATCTCGACACCTCCCAACTCATCACCGCCTCAATCTTGGCCGGATCGACCAATATCCCATTCTGGTTGACGAGGTGTCCTAAAAACTGGACCTCTCGTAACTAGAAATCGCACTTGGAGAATTTGGCGTAAAGCCTCTCCGATCTCAGAACTCCGAGGATCTCCCGCAAATGCTCCTCATGCTGCTCTCTAGATCTCGAATACACCAATATATCATCAATGAATATGATCACCGAACGATCCAACATCGGCCTGCACACTCTGTTCATGAGATCCATGAACGCCGCTGGTGCGTTGGAGAGCCCGAAAGGCATCACCACGAACTTGTAATGCCCATAACGAGTCCCGAACACTGTCTTCTGGATATCCTCCTCATGCACTCTCATCTGATGATATGCAGGCCTCAGATCAATCTTGGAGAACCAAGATGCTCCCTGAAACTGATCGAATAAATTGTCAATCCTCGGTAAGGGGTAACGGTTCTTGACCGTCAGCTTATTCAACTCCCGATAGTCAATGCACATCCGGTGTGAACCATCCTTTTTCTTGACAAAAAGGATCGGCGCTCCCCACGGCGAGCTACTTGGCTGAATAAACCCCTTCCCCAGCAGCTCTTGAAGCTGCGAGGATAATTCATGCATCTTTGGAGGCGCAAGGCGATAGGGCACCTTGGCGATAGGCGCTGCCCCCGGAACCAAATCAATACGGAACTCTACCTGCCTCTCAGGAGTCACACCCGACAACTCCTCGGGGAAAACATCCGGGAACTCACGCACTATCGGGACCTCATCGACCGACCTTGGTCTCTCGGCATCTACTCTCGTATCCACCACATATGCCACAAACCCACTACAGCCCTGTTGTAGGCTCTGCCTCACTCTAGCGGCTAAACAAAATGCTGACCCAGAACGTGTACCCTCGCCATAAACCATAAGAACTCCCCCACTAGGGTCTCGTATGGTCACCAGCTGCCGCTCGCAGTCAATAACCGCTCCAAATCTGCTCAACTAGTCCATGCCCACGATGACACAGACATCTCCCATCGCAATCGAGACCAAACCAATAGGAAACTCAACGCCGAAGATCTCAAGTACACATCCTCGAATCACATCAGTGGCATACACCACTCTCTCGTCAGCTATGGAAACTCGCAAAGTTAGACTCAACACTTCTCGACCGATACTGATGTGCTGACTAAAGGCTAACGACACAAAAGACCGACTCGCACCCGAGTCAAATAACACCAAAGCAGGTACAAAAATTACAAGAAATGTACCTACGCATAACATAATATAAGCATAACACCACAAACTCAAAATAAATAGATGAAAGAATACATACTAGCCACAACATCTGGCGCTGCACGGAACTCCTCTTCTGTCAACTGGAAGGCTCTCTCGCGAGCCTTTGGTGCCTCGGCCTTCACGGGCCAACTCTCTGCAGCTCGAATGGCAGAAGGGGCAGATCCCTGTGATTCTCCCTGGGATGACCCCCGCAACTGCGGACACTCGGACTTTCGGTGTCCGGTCTGGTTGCAGTGAAAAAAGACTGCAAACCCCTTGGGGCAATCCTTGGCCATGTGCCCCTCCTTGCCACACTTGTAGCAAGACCCTGCTCTACAAACCCCCTCATGACCCTTGCCGCACTTGCCACAAGTGCGGCCCTTCTGGTTCCCTGATCTCGAATCCGCAGGCTTGGCCCACTTGTCTGCCGGCTAGGACCGATCCAGCGGCCGATCCCTCCCCTGAGACTCCGCCTCCTCTTTAGCCTGATTCTCCAGCTCCATCTCCCTCTTCCGAGCATTTTCCTGGAGCTCGGCAAATTTCCGGTACGACGAGTTCGCCACAAACTCTCGTATGTCCCTCCTCAGAATATTCAGATACCGACTCATATGTGCGTGCTCGGTAGACACGTGCTCAGGGCAGAACATCGCCCTCTCATGGAACATTCTGGTGATCACAGTAACAGACTCAGTACCCTGCTTGAGGGTCAGAAACTCATGGGCCAATCGCTCCCTCTCTACCGGGGGAACGTACTCATCACGGAACATGGCGGTGAACCTCTCCAATGTCACCGCATTAAGCTTAGCAGGCGAATAGTGCGCTGTAACAAACTTCCACCAGTCCATCGCTCCTAAGCGAAGCTGGTTTAGTGCGAACCAAACCCTCAGATGCTCCGGACATGAACACGTATAGAAGCATCGCTCAATATCAGAAACCCATCTTATCACAACAATTGGATCCTACGTCTCATCAAACTCTGGTGGCTTTGTGTTGCTGAACTCTCGGAACAGCAACAAATCACCACCCTGAGGTTTGGCAGCAGCAATAGCTGTGGTAGCTGCAACCGCTGCAGCCTCTGTAACTGTTGCGTATCTCTCATCAAAAGTCTCAATCAGCATGGTCTTAATAGATCCGAACATCTCTGGAATCTCTGCGCGGATGGCAGCAGCCACCTCCTCATGAATCAGCCTGCGGATCTCCTCATCACTAACACCACTGCTCTCTCAGGTGTGTGGCGTGTCCCAACCATGATGTCTCTCTGAACTACAACACAAAATATCAGAGACTCGCTCGAGTGTACACACACTCGATATTCCATTCCTAATCGATCCCTGGTACCCTAAGGATTCTTACTTGGACCGTGCACTTATCCAGTGTCTTTAGAAGTAAGGGCCCAATACTACCGTCCATACCGCATCAGTATTCACCCCAAGTCCTCCTCCTAGGATTCCAAATCCCAAGTACTCCACTCTCACTATGCATAGTCTACTCTCTAGCAGATCTCTCATAAGCTCCTGGCTGCTATCTACTCACTCTCAAGCATCTCCTAGCAGCAAAACCCCTAGGCTAAGGCATCACAAATCAGGCCACCCTAGTCCTAATAAGAACACCTAGCCTAATCTAGCATTCATAAATTATTATCTCATATCTCATAACACATAAGATAAGGGTATTTTGGGAAGTCACCATTCGGGCACTGGCTGATCGTACATACTGCTCTGCTCCGCTCTTTTCATAACCTTTTTACTCTTTTAAAAAAAAATTTCTTATTTCGAAAAATTCCTCAATTCCTCAGTTTGAGTTCAAATGTGCTCGAAAGTGCATCCGAATCCCTCAAACCAAGGCTCTGATAGCAACTTGTAACACCGTAATTTTTCAAAACAAATTTTCACATTTTAAAAGCATACTTTCATTCATAATATTATAAAAATCTCATTGTATCACATATCAATCCATAGAACACAACCCAAGATCATAATTTATAAAAACTCCTCATGTGTGTGTACTGATCATGTCGGCGCCTTCCCGCGATCCTCACCAGTACCTGAAACACACAACACAACACTGTAAGCATAAATGCTTAGTGAGTTCCCTAAAATACCACATACAACACATATTATCCACTCGAGGCTATAACTCTGTATGACCCTCTGGTCAAAGTGTCTCAGTAGGAGCCTCCAGTCCCATAACTCTGTGGACCCTCTTGTCCTAACTCCATGGACCATTCGGTCCTAACTCTGTAACTCTGAATCACATATAGCACATAATCATATAGATATCACATCATATAATAGCATACAACATACTCTATCACATAACTCTAATTACCACTCCAGGTAAAGTATACTGAGAAGACTCACATCGGATAACTCGGTAAACCTCGAACTCTAAGATACTTCACTAGCCTCCGCCTAATCACATAAATAATTACTCTAATTAATACCACTTCTAAAGGCTAGTCTAACCCTTCTTTATAAGTTCTTTAAGAAGGGTAAAAGACCATTCTACCCCTCTAATGGATCATAAGTCCAAACACTGAGTAAACCCTAAAAGTCAACAAAAGTCAACGGTCAAACTTTGACCAGACTCGTCGAGTGCACTCGTGTGACTTGGCGAGTACATGCATGTCCTCTTCGCCCCTGGTCCTCACTCGGCTCGCTGAGTCAACCCTAAACTCAACGGTTTATCACAGGTTGCAAATTGCGGGGCAACCCGACTCAACTCGTCGAGTCCCTTATCGGCTCGGCGAGTTCCTCCCATGAAAATACTCATCTGACCTCCTGAGGTAGGATTTGATTCTCTAGTCTATAGATCTGACTTCCCATGACCAATAAACACGTAAAGGTCGAATCTTGGTACACATGCAAGGCACTCTAGGCTTATTTTGGTGAAATCCCTTCTAACATGGCAACCTATGTCCCTTTCCTCCATAGAACGACAAAAAGCAAGGTGGCTCAAGCTCTTTGGACCTCAAAAGGTCCAGATCTAGAGTTTAGCACTCAATGGGACACTATACTCAAATAAACAAGCCATAAAAGGATATAGAAAACCCTAAATTCAATGCCCTTAAGCAAAACAGAAGGATAGGATCGAATAGCTACCTCAAACTTGAAGATCCAAGCTGAAAACCCACTGAAATGCAATCCTCTTGACCTCCCTTTGCTGGAAACACTTTCTCCTTTGCAAAATCACACCAAAAATGATCAAAATAGTTCAATCTCTCTCACAACTCGCTCAAGCTCTCTACGGTTTCTCTCTCAGGACTGGTAGCCGCAAATGGAGGCCATAAAGGCCTTTAAATAGGGCACAAACCTCGAGAATTAGGGTTTCAATCCACAACGCGGACTCGTCGAGTCCACCCTTTCCGACTCGTCGTGTCTTTTCATTAATCCAGTCAACAATCGCGGTCCTACTCGATGAGTCTATGACTCAACTCGTCGAGTCCCTCTCTTTTTCTCAAAAATAAAATGATAAAATATAATACCTAGAAATCTGGATGTTACAAAGCATAGCCGTACTGGACCTAAACCCTAAAACTAGGATTTTGATCCCTATTTAAAGGTTCCAACTCCTTGGGATCCTCCCCATGCTCAGCGTCCACCCATCCAAAATATCCCCTTGAAACCCTAGCCACCATTTGTGAGTTGTGAGCCCTTGGAGTGACTTTTTTGCTATTTTAAAGGAAGAAGGTACTTGTAGAACCACGTAGGAGCTTCAAGCTTTATAGATATGGAATTTGCGTCTAGAAGGTATAAAGTTTCCCTTGTTGTTCTTATTCATGTTTGATCTAGTTTGGTCATGAGTATTATGCATATTGTCCCTATAATCTAAGTTGACATGAGTATGGGTTACTCCAGACCTTGTGAGTATCATTTGTATAATGTTTTGAGGATATAGAGTCATAAAGAATGAGAGCTTAGACACTCTCATCCTTGCATTCATGAGTTCTTAATAAAAAGTGGACTTGATGGACTGAGGGTTTGGTTTTATACTCTTTCTAGCCACGAAAATGGATAAAGTCAGAGACTTTATCCATTAAGACGTTCATTTAGACCAGATCTGAAAGTTATAGGAGTTAAGCTTATATATTAAGAGCTTAATAATTTTTTTTTGACATTAGGTGGCATTAGGTGGCTGCATTGAGCATAGCATAGAAATGGCTTGTTTTGCATTAGGAGCTCTATACTGAGCATAGAGTAGTGTGGTTTGTCGAGCGTAGGTCAATTGAGGGTTGATCGTTGTCTTTTTTACCATTTTGACTTATGGTCAACTATATGGGATTTAGTCTTGGAAGGGCAAAATGGTCTTTTTCCCCAAAGAGGATTAGCTATGAACCAAGACTCTTTGGTAGTTAGTTATTACATTAATTGTTAATTAGGGTTTTATCATGTGTATGTTTAGAGTGAGGAGACTTGATATCATCAATTCGAGTGTGTGGTTTATCTTGCTTCAAATTGAGTCTTCTCACTACACTATGTAGGATACTAGATTGTCTTTGTGACACTTGTATGAAAGACTGTGGTTTGATCACAGCACCTGTATGTAAGAATGTGGTTGGATTCCAACACTTGTATGAAAGTGTTGGATTATAAGTTCTAATATATTAATAAGATTATTTAATTAGTGTTGATCAAGAATTAATCTAGAATTAATTAAGTGATCAAAAGAAGACTAACTAAATATATGGGTTGATTGTGTAAATCATCCATACTTATATAGTGGGCTTAGACTCCATGGATTATCAAGTTGGGCTAAAACCCATAAGATACTCCATGGATGCTCCATGGTGTATTTGAACCAATGGATCCAAGGAAATGGAAAGCCATGACAATTAGGTTTTACCCTAATTGTAATAACTATGTAATCATCTTATTCTTGTGCAAAAATCGGCCACTGTGTGTGTATGTAGAGGGAAAGCCGATTTCATGAAGTGTGTATTTTCTCTCAAGTTATTCCATGTGCATTTGGTGTTGTGTGAACCATTTGAGGTGTCACACTTGGGGCACTAGGCTCTTAAGCTCCATGAAATCAAGCTACATGAAAGAGGTATGTATTCTAACTTGTTATATTACTATGTATCAATGTTTTGGTGTGCTAGTTAGGATAATACCTTGGATATTCATATTTTCATGTATAATAGAGAAAACATATATCCAAGGTATTTAGGTTTGCATGTACACTTAGGAGTGTTAGAATGCTCAAAACCCAACAATGGTATTAGATCCTAGGCTTGTTTTCATAGAAAAATACTTGATTATTGTGTTAATTGGTAATTTGATCTTAATGGTTTTTATGAACTCCATAACTTGTCCTCAAGTTATGGACAATGAAGAGTTTTTCTTTTAAAGTGTCATTAAAAGTCATAGGTTACAAAAATGAAGAGTCTTTTTCTCATAAAATAGTTTATATGGATTTTATAACTTGTCCTCAAGTTATGGATGTTCAAGAGTCTCTTCATTAAATTCTTTACAACTTTAATTAAACTCATAAGCTATGAAAATCCTAGAGTTTTGAAAAGTTTCAATACTTGGCCTCAAGTTTTGGAATTTGTAAAGTTTTGCTTATGAATGCTTTAATTCCAAATCAAAACCTAGAATTTTAAAAGTTTAAAATTCAACACTTATACTATTATTATAATTTTAATTATATAGATATGTATAAGATAAATTCAATATTATCATTAGTAGGCCTCATTCACGAAGCCGGTCTATAAGGGGGTATAAGGTTACTGCTTATAAAAATGACAGTTTAATGGGTGTCCACTCTCACCCACCGCTTCCTTGACTGGTGGAGGGTCGTTAGCCGAACAGGTAGGAAAGGACTATAATTCTCCCTTCATTAAAATTATAATTATAAATACTAAGTAACTAAACACTTATAAATTCCCAATCTTAGTTACTTAGGAAAATGTGAAATAGGTGCTAACCCATGAAATTACACTTTGTACCTTACCAAGTCGTTAGTGGAGCGTGTGTGGTTAACCGACACACTAATGAGGACTAGTAAGAGTGGAGAAGGGTAACTTGACTTTATTATAGATCGGTGGAGCGTGTGTGGTTAACCGGCACATCGATTAGGTGATAAAGTTAAGGGTACCAAGTCAATTTGCATGGTTATTCACACCTTGTTTGTGATCCTCGGCATCCCATTCACAAACTTGAGAAGGCATAATCGAGATTCAAAGATGCCATTGAAATTTCAATGTATCTCAAAAGATCTAGGAGTTTCAAATCCAACTAAAACTTAATTATATTTCGTTTTTCATGGTGGAAATTGGTAAATCGTCATTTACCTACCTTCAACTATTTTATAGCTTGGATTACGGCATCCCTCTTCTGGTTATAAATAGGTTGTTGGATCCTAGCCTTAATATTTCATATTAGGTGTTATATTAAGGACTTTAAATCAACTAAACATGAATTTCTCCCATTATAGATGTCTAGTTAAGACAACTATGGTCTTCCCAAATCTTTAGGAACAAGCTTTCCTATTGAAGATTATATCCCACATGACAATCAAGGTGAAAGATTAATCCCTTTGTTGTGGATTCACAGAACTGGAAATCATGTGTCACTTTCCTCCACCTCCTCCAATTATTCACCCTATCCAAAAAGTTCAAATACTTGAAAAGTTCAAAGTCACTCAATCCCTATTGGCAAGCCGGGAGAGTCAGGTATCAAAGTCTCGAGGTAGCTGGCTGTTGACTTGGTTCTTCAGTCACACCCTGATGACATATCAAGACATGAGCCTTAATGATCTTACCCATTTGCTTGATACTGCTAAATCAACAATGATTTGGAGCATTGGTAAAGCAAACTAGACTAGAAGATCTACTTCCCAAACCTATTTGGACATTGACAATGGTGACATTGGAAGTCCAGAAAAACTTTCTCTTCCTAATGGAAAGGGATTGGCCATGGTCAAGATATTTGTGTAACATCCGGATTCCCAGGTATTATATTTTATTCTTTTATTTTTGGAAGTTGTGAGGAGACTCGGCGAGTTGGTGTCTAAACTCTTCGAGTATGGTCGCGGATTCGTGTACGAGTTCACAGCTGGACTCGGCGAGTTCATGAGTGGACTCGGCGAGTCCACGCTGTTTAATGAAACCCTAATTTCCAGGGTTTGAGACCTATTTAAAGGCCCTTAGGGCCGTCATTTGCGGCCACCAACCCCTAGAGAGAAACCCTAAGATATCTAGACTGTTTGTGAGGAAGGAAAGGCCATTCTTGACCCTTTTGTGGGTGTTTTTCCAAGAAGGAGGTGACCAAGGCAAGAGGAGGCTGAAGGAGGTGCGATTTTGGTGATTTCTGAGTTCTTAGAGATCATATTGAGGTATTTTGCTCGGACCTTCTTTAGTTTTGGTGTTGATTCTTAGTGTTAGGGTTTTCTAACCCTTTTAGAGGTTGAATAAGTGGAGCATTTGGTCCCTTGTCGAGTCTATGTTCTGGATCTAGACCCAAAGAGGTCCAGAGACCTTAACCCTTGGAGCTTTATGAGTCATTTTGGGAGCCATGAGCTTGGGATGTCATTTTTGGGGCTAAATCACCAAGTTAGACCATTTAGATGTTATATGAGTGTCAAGGTCTGAACTTTACATGATTATCATGCTTGGGAAGGCCAGATCTATGAATGTATGGAACGGATCTGACCTCATGAGGCCTATGGAGTTTGTGCATTGCATGAACTCGCCGAGTCCAAAGAACAAACTCAGTGAGTAGGATGAGGGTTTCCCGTAAATCACTCAGTGAGTAGACTTGCCGAGTTGGGGAATAACTCGGTGAGTCATGGAAAGTTAGGGGAACTAGAGTTCAAGGCGGAAATCGCCGAGTTGTTCTTAAGACTCTGCGAGTTAAGTCGGGGTGGCCCCGCGATTCATGCCAGGTGTGACTCGTCGATTCAGGGGAAGTACTCGACGTGCCACGAGAGGGACTAAGAGAGTCAGTGGACACGTGTAAACTCGCCGAGTTTCCCTAGTGCACTCGACGAGTCGGGTCAAAGTTGACCGTTGACTTTTGTTGACTTTTAGGGTTGAGTATAGTGGTATTTATGGGAGTATTTACTCTGTGTAATTAGGCGGAGGCCAGATCACATTTCTACCGAGTCAGAGACTTACCGAGACACCCGAGGTGAGTCTTCTCACTATATGTTACCTAGAGTGGTATTATGTGTGGACCAGAGGGTCTTATGTGTTATGTATGAGATTATGTGTTGTATGTTATATGTATGTTGTATGATGTTATAGACCGGACCGAAGGGTCCAACGATACAGACCGGGCCGGAGGGCCCAACGAACTATGACTGGACCAGAGGGTCCAACGAGCTACGGGACTGGTGGGTCCCGCTGAGACACATCGACCGGAGGGTCGTATTATAGCCTCGAGTGGCGTATGTGTTGTATGCGGTATTTTTGGGAACTCACTAAGCATTTATGCTTACAGTTGTTGTGTTATGTGTTTCAGGTACCAGTGATGAGCGCGGGAAGGCGCCGGCATGATTCGTACACACGCATATTGGAGTTTATATATATCATGATCTTGGGGTTTTGTATCGATACAATGTTGATACAATGTTTTTTTTAAAATGATTGTGAATGATATTTATGGTTTTTTTTAAAGTGAAAAATTGTTCAAATTTTTACGGCGTTTCAAGTTGGTATCAGAGCCTTGGTTTGAGGGATTCGGATGCATCTTCGGGCGTATCTGAACTCAAACTGAGGATTTGAGGAAAATTTTGATAATGAAGTAAAATTTTTGAAAAGAGTAAAAAGAGTGTTTGGAGACAAATAGAGCGGAGCCGTGTGTACGATCAGCCAGCGCCCGAACGGTGAATCCCCAAAAGCACCCTTAGATTATGTGTTATGAGACATGTTATGTTACATTATGCATGCTAGAGTAGGCTAGGTATACATATTAGGACTAGAGTGGCCTGATTTGTGAGGCCTTAGCCTAGGAGATTTCTGCTGCTGAGATGCTTTGAGAGCGAGTAGATAGCAGTTAGGAGCTCATGAGAGTAGAGTACTCGTAATCCAGGATCCAAGGAGGAGGACTTGGAGTGAATGCTGATGCGGTGTGGTCAGTAGTATTAAGCCCATACTACTGAAGACAACGGATCAGTGGGCATTCCAAGTAAGAATCTGTTGGACAATGGAGGACGAGTAGGGTTGCGTCATCGAGTATGAGTATGCTCAATCGAGTCTCCGATAATTATTGTTGTATTTTGGAGGCATCATGGTTGGGACTCGACACACACCTGAGAGCAGTGGTGTCAGCGACGAGGAGATCCGTCGATTGATTCAAGAGGAGGTGGCTGCTGCCATCTGGGCTGAGATTCCTGAGATGTTTGGGGACATCAAGACCACATTGATTGAGACTTTTGATGAGCGCTATGCAACACTAAATGAGGCTGTTGCAGCTGTAGCTACTGCTGCTGCCAGACCTCAGGGAGGTGACTCATTGTTGTTTCGGGAGTTTAGCAACACGAAGCCACCAGAGTTCGACGGGACGTAGGACCCGATTGCCGTTATGAGATGGATTTCTGATATCGAGGGATGTTTCTATACGTGTTCTTGTCCAGAGCACTTGAGGCTTCGGTTCTCCCTGAACCAGCTCCGCTTGGGAGCGAATGATTGGTGGAAGTTCGTGACGGTGAACTTCACTTTGGCTGAGATTTCCGAGGTGACCTGGGAGAGGTTCACCGCTATGTTCAGAGAGGAGTATGTTCCCCCGGTGGAGAGGGAGCGGTTGATTCAAAAGTTCTTGACCCTCAAGCAGGGTACTGATTCTGTGGCAGTGATCACCAGGAAGTTTCATGAGAGGGCGATGTTTTGCCCTGAGCAGGTGTCTTCTGATCAGGCTCGGATTAGTTGTTATCTAAGTGTTCTGAGGAGAGATATCTGGGAGTTCGTGGTGAACTCGACTTACCGGACATTTGCTGAGCTCTAGGAAAATGATCGGAAGATGGAGATTGAGTTGGAGACTCAGGCCAGGGAGGAGGCCGAGTCACAGAGGGCGGATCGGCATTGACTCAGTCTCAGCCGGCAGAAAAGCGGGTAGACCCGCTGATTCGAGATCTTGGGGCGTGAAGGGCCGCACTTGTGGGAAGTGCGGTAAGAGTCATGAGGGGTTGTTCAGGGCTGGAGTATGCTACAAGTGCGGGAAGGAGGGGCATATCGTGAGGGATTGCCCCAAGGGATTTTTGGTTTGCTTTCATTGCAACCAGACCGGCCATCGGAAGGCCGAGTGCCCTCAGCTTCTTCAGGGGTCAGCACAGGGATTTACGCCTGCTGCTAGGGCTACCGAGGTTCGGCCGGTGAAGGCCGAGGCCCCGAAGGCTCATGGGAGAGCATTTCAGTTGACTGCGGAGGAGGTCCGCGCGACGCTCGATTCTGTGGCTGGTATGTATTCTTTATTCATCTTTTATTTGAGTTGAGTTTTTATGCTTATATGATGATGTGCGTAGGTACTTTTCTTATGAGTTATGTGCCTGCTTTGGTATTATTTGACTCGGGTGCGAGTCGGTCGTTTGTTTCCGTAGCATTTAGTCAGCTCATTAGTATCCGTCGGGAGGCGTTGGATAGACCTCTGCGAGTTTCCATAGCTGATGAGCGAGCAGTGTATGCTTCTGATGTGATTCGAGGATGTGTCCTTGGGATCTTTGGTGTGGAGTTTCCGATAGATCTGGTTCCGATCGCGATGGGGGACGTGTGTGTTATAGTGGGTATGGATTGTTTGAGTCGATATGGAGCGGTGATAGACTGTGAGCGTCAATTGGTGACGATTCGAGACCCTAGTGGGGGAGTTGTTACGGTATACGGCGAAGGTACACATACGGGTTCAACATTTAGCTCGGACGCCAGAGCGAGACAGAGTCTACAACAAGGCTGTAAGGGATTTGTGGCATATGTGATAGATGCGAGGGTTGATTTAGAGAGGCCGAAGTCATTGGATGAGGTCTCGATAGTGCGTGATTTTTCGGATGTGTTTCCAGAGGAGTTGTTGGGTGTGCCTCCGAAGAGGCAAGTAGAGTTCGGTATTGAATTGGTTCCGGGAGCTGCGCCTATCGCCAAGGCGCCTTATCGCCTCGTGCCTCCGGAGATGCAGGAGCTATCCCCGCAGCTCCAGGAGCTACCGAGGAAGGGGTTTATTAGGCCGAGCAGTTCGCCATGAGGGGCGCCTATTCTTTTTGTCAAGAAGAAGGATGGTTCGCACCGAATGTGCACTGATTATCATGAGTTGAACAAGCTAACGGTCAAGAACCGTTACCCGTTGCCGAGGATCAATGATTTGTTTGATCAGTTGCAGGGAGCATCTTGGTTCTCCATGATCGATTTGAGGTATGGGTATCATCAGGTGAGGGTGCGGGAGGAGGACGTCCAGAAGACAACATTCCGAACTCGTTATGGGAATTACGAGTTCGTGGTGATGCCTTTCGGACTCACCAACACACCGACGGTGTTCATGGATCTCATGAACAGAGTGTGCAGACCGATGTTGGATCGCTCAGTGATCGTGTTCATCGACGACATATTGGTGTATTCGAGATCCAAAGAGCAGCATGAGGAGCATTTGAGGGAGATCCTCGGAGTTCTGAGACCAGAGAGGCTTTATGCCAAGTTCTCCAAATGTGAGTTCTGGCTACGAGAGGTTCAATTTTTGGGGGCATCTCGTTAACCAGAATGGGAAATTGGTCGATCCGGCCAAGATTGAGGCGGTCATGAGGTGGGAGGTGCCGAGATCACCCACCGAGATCAGGAGCTTTCTGGGTTTGGCTGGCTATTATCGGAGATTTATTAAGGATTTCTCCAAGATCACCGTGCCACTCACCAAGTTGACCCGGAAGGGTGCTGCACTTTCTTGGGGTCTGGAGCAGCAGACCTCGTTCGAGACACTTCGCCATAAATTATGCGAAGCCCCAGTATTAGCCCTTCCGGAAGGGATGGAGGATTTTGTGGTATATTGTGATGCATCGATATCCGTATTGGGAGCGGTGCTTATCCAGAGGGGGCATGTGATAGCATATGCATCGAGGCAGCTTAAGCCTCATGAGTCGAGGTATCCCACTCATGATTTGGAACTGGGAGCGGTAGTGTTCGCCCTCATGATCTGGCGACATTATCTGTATGGGGTTCGGTGTACAATATACACGGACCACAAGAGCTTGATGTATTTGATGGATCAGCCCAACCTGAATATGTGCCAGAGGAGGTGGTTGGACGTGGTCAAGAATTATGATTTTGAGATCCTGTACCACTCGAGCAAGCCTAATGTTGTAGCCGATGCACTGAGCCGTAGGGCGGAGGGCGCCCCAATGCGAGATGTTTGTTTGAGATTGACAGTGATGACCCCAGTGTTGGATGCTATTCGTGGGGCCCAAGCTGGGGCTGTGAGGCCAGAAAGCCAGAAGAGAGAGCGAGTTTTCGGGCTGGTATCGGAATTCGTTACCGATAGCCGGGGCTTATGACATTTCAGGGTCGGATATGGGTACCTTCCATGGGCGGAACACGTACCATTTTGATGGAAGAGGCTCATCGATCGAAATTGTCGATCCATCCCGGGGCCACTAAGATGTATTTGGACCTGAAAAAGGAATATTGGTGGCCCTGTATGAAGAGGGATGTTGCATGGTTTGTAAAGAGATGCTTGACTTGTTGCAGGGTTAAGGCCTAGCACCAGCGTCCACATGGTAAGTTGCAACCATTAGAGATTCCCGAGTGGAAATGGGAACAGATTACCATGGATTTCATCACCAAATTGCCAAGGACCGCGAGGCGTGTCGATGCAATTTGGGTGATTGTGGACAGGTTTACAAAGAGTGCTCACTTCTTGGCCATCAATGAGAGCTCTTCCGCGGAGAGGTTGGCAGAGTTGTACGTGAGAGAGGTGGTATCGCAGCATGGAATGCCGATCTCGATTGTCTCAAATCGATATGTACGTTTCACTTCCAGGTTCTAGAAGAAGTTTCATGAGGAATTGGGTACGAAACTGCATTTTAATACCGCATACTACCCACAGACTGACGGGCAGAGTGAGCGGACGATTCAGACGCTCGAGGACATGCTCCGAGCATGTGTGTTGGATTTCGACGGGAGTTGGGATACATATTTTCCCTTGGCAGAGTTTTCTTAAAACAACAGACACCATTCGAGTATTGGCATGCCGCCCTTTGAGCTGTTGTATGGGAGGAGGTGTCGGACCCCTATTTGCTGGGGAGAAGTAGGGAAGCATGTGATGGGTAGTACCGAGATTGTGCTTCAGATGACAGAGCAGATCCAGCAGGTCAGATAGAGGTTGTTGACCGCTCAGAGTCGTCAGAAGAGTTATGCGGACAGAAGCCGGTCCGAGCTCGAGTATCAGGTCGGTGACTTCGTGCTCCTGAATGTTTCTCCTAGGAAAGGAGTGATTCGCTTCAGGAAGAGGGTCAAGTTGGGGCCCCGATATATTGGTCCTTTCAGGGTGATCACGAGGGTAGGCAGGGTAGCCTGCCGTTTGGAGTTACCAGCAGAGTTGGGTCAGATTCATGACACTTTCCACGTGTCGCAGCTGCGAAAGTGTATAGCCGACGAGTCGACAGTGGTGCCACTAAAAGATATTTAGGTGGATGCGAGCCTGAATTATGTTGAGAGACCGGTGGCGATTAGGGATCGGAAGGTCAAGGTTTTGAGGAACAAGGAGGTGCCTCTGGTTCAGGTCCAGTGGCAGCATCGGAAACGGTCAGAGTTGACTTGGGAACCTGAGCGTGAGATGCGGGAGCAGCATCCAGAGTTGTTTGCAGAGTGAGACTTCGAGGGCGAAATCTGATTCTAGTGGGGGAGAATTGTAACATCCGGATTCCCAGGTATTATATTCTATTCTTTTATTTTTGGAAGTTGTGAGGAGACTCGGTGAGTTGGTGTCTAAACTCGCCGAGTATGGTCGCGGATTCGTGTACGAGTTCACAGCTGGACTCGGCAAGTTCATGAGTGGACTCAGCGAGTCCACGCTGTTTAATGAAACCCTAATTTCCAGGGTTTGAGACCTATTTAAAGGCCCTTAGGGCCGTCATTTGCGGCCACCAACCCCAGAGAGAAACCCTAAGAGATCTAGAGCGTTTGTGAGGAAGGAAAGGCCATTCTTGACCCTTTTGTGGGTGTTTTTGCAAGAAGGAGGTGACCAAGGCAAGAGGAGGATGAAGGAGGTGCGATTGGTGATTTCTGAGTTCTTAGAGATCATATTGAGGTATTTTGCTCGGACCTTGTTCAGCTTTGGTGTTGATTCTTAGTGTTAGGGTTTTCTAACCCTTTTAGAGGTTGAATAAGGGGAGCATTTGGTCCCTTCTTGAGTCTATGTTCTGGATCTGGACCCAAAGAGGTACAGAGACCTTAACCCTTGGAGCTTTATGAGTCATTTTGGGAGCCATGAGCTTGGGATGTCATTTTTGGGGCTAAATCACCAAGTTATACTATTTAGATGTTATATGAGTGTCAAGGTCTGAACTTTACGTGATTATCATGCTTGGGAAGGCCAGATCTATGAATGTATGGAATAGATCTGACCTCAGGAGACCTATGGAGTTTGTGCATGGCATGAACTCGCCGAGTCCGAAGAACAGACTCAACGAGTAAGATGAGGGTTTCCCGTAAATCACTCAGTGAGTAGACTTGCCGAGTTGGGGAATAACTAGGTGAGTCAGGGAAAGTTAGGGGGACTGGAGTTCAAGGCGGAACTCGCCGAGTTGTTCTTGAGACTCGACGAGTTGAGTCGGGGTGGCCCCGCAATTCATGCCAGGTGTGACTCGTTGAGTCAGGGGAAGTAATCGACGTGCCAAGAGAGGGACTAAGAGAGTCAGTGGACACGTGTAGACTTGCCGAGTCGCCCTAGTGCACTCGACGAGTCGGGTCAAAGTTGATCGTTGACTTTTGTTGACTTTTAGGGTTGAGCATAGTGGTATTTATGGGAGTATTTACTTTGTGTGATTAGGCGGAGGCTAGATCACATTTCTACCGAGTTAGAGACTTACCGAGATACCCGAGGTGAGTCTTCTCACTATACGTTACCTAGAGTGGTATTATGTGTGGACCAGAGGGTCTTATGTGTTATGTATGGGATTATGTGCTATGTGTTATATGTATGTTGTATGATGTTATAGACCGGACCGAAGGGTCCAACGATACAGACCGGGCCGGAGGGCCCAACGAATTATGACCGGACCAGAGGGTCCAACGAGCTACGAGATTGGTGGGTCCCGCTGAGACACATCGACCGAAGGGTCGTATTATAGCCTCGAGTGGCGTATGTGTTGTATGCGGTATTTTGGGGAACTCACTAAGCATTTATTCTTACAGTTGTTGTGTTATGTGTTTCAGGTACCAGTGATGAGCGCGGGAAGGCGCCGACATGATTCGTACACACACATTGGAGTTTATATATCATGATCTTGGGGTTTTGTACTGATACAATGTTGATACGATGTTTTTTTAAAATGATTGTGAATGATATTTATGGTTTCTTTTAAAGTGAAAAATTGTTCAAATTTTTACGGTGTTTCAATTTGACCGATGGTAAAGAGAAAGGCTAAGTCTAAGACAATCAAGTGTACAATTTCCAAAAAGTCCATATGTTTCTTTTGCCAAAAGAAGGGGCATTGGTTGCGAAGCTGCCGAATTTACTTAAAAGTTCATAAGGATGGTAAAAGTCAAAAAGATTGACTTTGCTTCAGGTAAAAGTCCACTAGCTAACTCTATTAAGTTCCAATTTAGAGATTCTTAATACATGATGTAATTACATTTTGATGTTTTGGAGAATTAAGGAAGCATAAAGAAAGAGTATGCTAATTCTGATCGCAAAAATGGATTTCGATCGCATGGTTCGATGATCAAAATTTTGAGCTGCTACTTAAGAGTTATGATAGATTGCTTAAGGAATAGGTAACAACATAGTTTTCATATGTATTTGCATTGTAAGGATAAGATATTTCCGCAAGTTTTAAAAAAAAAGGAAAAAAAAAGAGTTTTGATTTATTTATTTTAGTATCCTTACAATGACATTTGTGACAAATTGTTGTTTATATGATTTCATTGATAGCAATATTGGAAAATATATTTGATTCTTTCATTTGTGGTAGTATCCTAATTTACCAAATAAGGAAATATTCTCATCACCCAAGTTTCAATTGGACCGAAACTTGGAATCATGCAAGTTGTATAGTATGATGAATAATAATTTTCATCTTTGGAAAATTAAGACTAATTACATATTCACATGTATATGTGAGTCAAGTGAAGGACTAAAGGATCGGGTACATTAGGTTGTGCGTTGGTCAAGTCCACCACAAAGGCTACTAAGATTATTCATTATGAGTTACTAAAGTTTAGTAAATATGGTTATGCTTACAAGTTTAAGTGTAATTTTGAAATATTGGAAAGGTTTCAATGATTGGCAGAACGAATAAGAAGAATCAAATAAGGAAGGAAGATAAAAGTTTCTCCAATCTGAAGAGATGGGAGTGATTGAGTATCTTGTTTTACTATTATCTTAGTGATTATGAAACCATATCACAATTGATCCTATAAGGACACCTTAGTTCATTTGTTTGTCTAAGGAGAGGAATCATGAATTGTTGAAATGGTTAAATCATACTTCGTTCCAAAATCAAATCTTAGAGTCATACTCCAAGATTGAGCCTTGAGTGACATAATCTTAAGAAATGTTTAAAACACTTGTCAAATGTAGAGTAAAATTTTGTTCTTACTCTTGTACATTTGAAATGGGTAAGTTGTGATGTTTTGGATAAGACAAAGACCAACTTAGACAAATTATGAGAAATGTTTTTCCTTGATAAGAATCCGCACTAACTCTTAAATATTTTTTTTGTCGAGGTTTAGTTCTTGACAAAGTGAATCTTATATGTCAAGAGGACAGTGGGAGTCTTGAGATAGTTTCGAGAACTGATCAAGAGTATTGTTAATCACTAGCCCATGACTTAAGGTTTATAACCTATCGTGTTGACTTATTCTTGTTTTTGTGCCATTCCAGTTAAAGTTAAATATGCTTGTGAGTTCTATGAGTTCTCAATTTTTTGCATAACAACCTAGAAGCAATGGTAGGCCCTTGTGCTGCCGGGTGGCAAGAAAATGAGATTGGGCAAGTTCAGTCCATATGAGTTTGGATTTGTCACTAACTGTGTCTTGTGATTATGGTTATGACAAATTCACATGGATAGGAACACTTACAACATAAAAATCTAAGTGTTATAAGGTTTCTCTTCGATTCATGAAAATGATGGTGAGGAAACGCTTTCACTGAGTAGAATTTAAGTACATAGCAATTGCGATATTTGCATTCTCATGTCGTTAGTGGAGTGTGTATGGTTAACCGACACACTAGTTATTGAGAACAACAAAAGGTCTAAGCATGATGATTACGATATCCCTGTTCAGAATTGTTTAGACACACATATGGGCTATCTAAGGAAAAGTGTATTATTTTGATAAAGTCTTATCAAAGCATCTCGTATCAGAAATCTGAACTTTGGTAAGAGAGTCAATAAATTAATGATTTCTAGAAGTCCAGTTGATTTTTGGGTACATGTCAAAGTTAGTGGGAGCATAAGTGTTATGCTAGTAAGATAATAATCATCATGTTAGTGGGAGCATGATTATTATGTTAAGTGTTGCAAGTTATCAATGTTAATTATAGAAAACAAAAGTTTTAATTCGGGTTTGAAAAGTTGTTTTGCTATAATTAAGGAGAGGATTTTATACTTCATTCCATTTCTACAAGCTTAGATTGAGATTTTAGTCAACTTTAGTCAAAGATATATATGAATGTTATGTTGGAATGGTTTAACATAAGGAAATTCTATATAGGTTGCGTTCTCAAAATTCGATTATGATTACGGGCATCCCTCTTCATCGTTCGAATTGTGAGAACATGGAAAATAAAAAGGAATAGAACCAGACATGACTAAAATGATTAAACAATTGTAGAAGACAATCTGAGGTTTACCAAAGATTGGTTAATCGTGGACAATTGGAAGTATAATGTAAACTTTGGAAAGGACCATATTGACATATTTTGAAAAGAGGCAACTCTTGTTCACAAGTGATAGTCAAAATGGAAACATGGAATTGTTTCCATAGGTGGAAGTTATTCTCTGAATCTGTGCAAGATTAAAGAACTTAATGCAAAGAAGGATGTTCAAAGGAATGTACTTTGACTTTGAGACTTCATTTCCATGGAATTGCTTTCCATTGGAATACTCTATAATGTATGTTGCCAAGTCTTTGTGAGTTATGTGCATAGTCATTACTAAGGGACCATTGCATATAAGTTTAGAATCTAACATATTATAGTAGATGGCAAGAGTTTGGTATTCTTACATTTACAATAAGGATTGGAATTATGAAACAAACATCATTGAAATATTGTCAATTGATCTATTTCACAAAGAGAAGACCATATGTAACCATAGTGTGCATACTTGGAGTATGGCATAGCTATTGTTTGGATGAACATAGTATACATGCTTGGTGCATGGCATGGCTATTGTTTCAATTCAAGTATTAAGTTGATAAATTGAAACAATGAATAATGAGTAATCTATATGGTGCTTAGATAAAGGGGTTTTTATTTACACTCAAGAGTTTGGGACCATATAGGATTAAGTATTATTCTTGTGTTTCACTTTGCATGTTTTGACTTCTAGAATAACTAGGTCATTCTTCTCGAATGACTAAGTTATTCAAACTCTCCATAATCATTCATACTGTGGAAGTAGGTATTGATTTAAGACTGTCATGAATTTGGCTTGTATGATTTTGTTTGTGCATTAGACATAGCAATGGTTGCTACAACATTCATGAGTGCTCATAAGTCCTGAGTATTAGATTCAACCCATGCTCATTTGGATTCACTTCATGGATTTTATCACGAGTGAATCGTGAGACGATAATATCTTATATTCTTCAAACCTAGAGATATGAGTTGTTGACTATGAGTTGGTTATACATTGATTGCACGAAAACACATTGGTAACTCGATGTTATAAAATGTGCCTTTGTGTATGATTCAACAAGTAGTCAGTACAAGCATATGAGTCAAAGTTTTTCCATTCCTTTTTACCTTCGGGATAAAAGCGATATCTGTGGGCCCATCGATGATTTAGTGATGGCACCCCTAAGTGCTTGGCCAAGCCTGGACTGACTTGATTTGTTTAATTAGTCGGTCATCATAAATCAGACATCAAGAAACAACAAATGGACAGAGAGAATGATTATAATCCATGTCTCAGTCCATATGATATCTATAATGGAGGTATATATGATCACTTATCTAATGGATGTGTCATTGATTTGTTTAGAGTTCGGCAGCCACTTCTAAGAGCCACGATTGCTGGTCAAGTTATGAAGACGTACTTGCAATAATAGTTATTAGAGTTATCTAAGTGGGAGACTGTCGGATTAGTGTCTAAGTCCATAACTATAATTGGTATATACTTGACCCAACCCGACATGGTCCATTTGGGTTGCATGGCATCATGCATTTGGATAGACTAAAATGAGAGAAATAGCTCTTAAGGTTTATTAATATATTATAAGTTTTAATATATTAATAAGATTATTTAATTAGTGTTGATCAAGAATTAATCTTGAATTAATTAAGTGATCAAAAGAAGACTAATTAAATATATGGGTTGATTGTGTAAATCATCCATACTTGTATAGTGGGCTAAGACTCCATGGATTATCAAGCTGGGCTAAAACCCATAGGAT
Organism: Lactuca serriola; assembly: GCF_051521515.1. Lineage (NCBI taxonomy): Eukaryota > Viridiplantae > Streptophyta > Magnoliopsida > Asterales > Asteraceae > Lactuca > Lactuca serriola. Next base: position 68,818,513 of record NC_136408.1, on the reverse strand, counting down.
ACTCCATGGATGCTCCATGGTGTATTTGAACCCATGGATCCAAGGAAATGGAAAGTCATGACAAGTAGTGTTTACCCTAATTGTAACCACTATATAAGCATCTTATTCTTGTGCAAAAATCGGCCACTATGTGTGTATGTAGAGGGCAAGCCGATTTCATGAAGCGTGCATTTTCTCTCAAGCTATTCAATGTGCATTTGGTGTTGTGTGAACCATTTGAGGTGTCACACTTGGGGCACTAGGCTCTTAAGCTCCATGAAATCAAGCTACATCAAAGAGGTATGTATTCTAACTTGTTATATTACTATGTATCAATGTTTTGGTATGCTAGTTAGGATAATACCTTGGATATTCATATTTGCATGTATAATAGAGAAAACACAGATCCAAGGTATTTAGGGTTGCATGTACACTTAGGAGTGTTAGAATGCTCAAAACCCAACAGAAAGAACATGGTCAAATCATGGTAGGAAAGAGTGCGGCTAGGTTGTAGCAGTGTAAGTGATTGTAATATTATGGTTGGATCATACCATTGAATTGGGTTGGAAGATATCATAGGAATTGGCCCAATGATATGTATGGTGTATGGTATATTAGGAAACTCACTAAGCTTTATGCTTACTGTTTTATGTTTAAATGTTTTAGGTACTTTTGGTTGCAAAGGGAAGGTCTCGAGTTGATCGCACTGCATCCCCTGGATTTTTATCCTGCATTATCTATTTTATGACTTTATCTTGATGTTTGGGAATGCTTTATACTCTGATTACTTCATGAAAAAATGAATGAACGGTTTTGGATGTTTGAAAAATGAAATTTTTTACTTAGTATTTTTGGGACATTACACTAGGCCTATCTCGAGCTTGATTGATGTGTTGGATTAGTAGTCTGATCTGATAGTCATAAATGATGGTTTGGAATAATTGAGCACTTATCTAAGGGACATTTTTTAATAACATCACAATTCGACAACTATTATGGAAGGTATACTTCGTTGGTTATTTGAAGTCCGTTTGACCAATAGTTGTCGATGAGTTGTGCAAGTAAGAAACTGCTGGAAGTAGGTGTCTAATATCATAACTAATTGGTGTAATTTTGGGAATTATAGCAAAGTCCTTTTTGGTTGCCCTCGAGAGCAAGAATAATTAGAAATAGTTTTAGGATATTGAAAAAATAGTTTATTAATTTATTAAATGATTAATAAAGTAATTAAAAACTAGTTGAAATTAAGGATTAATTGTAATTTATCTGGAGGTACATGGACTGATTGTTACTACTTCAATAGTTGAAGAAAGGGAAAATTCTGGAACCTCATAGCCGTTGGATGGTTTTGGAGATTCCTTGGAGGGTTCTAGAATTAATTCAAGTAACGGATAAGGCAGTGATTTTAATAAAGATTAAATATGTTTATTTAATTGATTCAAGTTAGGGTTATCTTGTTACCACCATATATCCCTTTCTCTCCTTAGTTTATACAATTCTTGACTTTTGGGTGGGAACCATTAGAGGTACTCTACTTTGGGTATTAGTCTTTCCAAGAAGCAAAAGAGAAACAAGAGATCAAAGGCTACAAGGCAATCAATTTTTTCAAGAGGTAAGTAACCAATCCCTTTCTCCTTTTGCTTCTCAGGTTATTTTTAAAAGTACATTGCTATGATAGTAAAACATAGATCCTATGATGCATGTACACTTATGATGATTTTTAAGTGTTTCTGATGGCTTAATCTAGTGTATAGTTGAATAAAAAATCCAACTTATATCCAACTTAATATGGGCTAAGACGTGTGTAGCCTAATAATATTCAGGAATATGATCCCATGCAGCCAATAACGCTTGTAAATTATGATTCATATTCTGGATAGTCATGATCGCGGGGATGAAAGTTTCATATGTATTTTGTGGTTTCATGTGTAATGCTCATATGACTCCAAAAAATATTTTTGAATCCTCTAAACAAGTTTAGTAAGAGATGATAACACCATGTATATGATGAGTTTTGAGCACAACAAACAATCCTATGTGTGCATACAACCCTAATATTCATAAATCTATGTTTTCTGTAATTGAACATACAAGTATTGAACATCAAAAGCAAAAACGTAAGAGGTATCTACTATTTTCGAAAATCATAATAAAAGATAGTAAACATACCTTTACTTGTTATGTAGTAATAGCAATTTGAATCCTTAGTGTTGTTGAAGCTCCGAGAGCAAGCACCACAAATGTTGTGCCTCTAATGGTTCACACCCAAACTAAGCAAGAGGATAAGAGAGGAAAGAAGAGGAGAAGACTTGAGAATTTTGGTTATCCTTATTAGGGTTGGAGTGACTGAAGTCAGGAGGGGGTATAGCCCTTTATATAGTTGTGTTAGCTTAGAGCCAAATCGAGGGTTTTAAGGAGGAAACCCTAATTCCTTAGCTTAAGGCCTAAGCAACCCAAGAACTCCATCCAAGAGGCCATTGGACGAAATTTCTAGGGCCTTCCTAGAAGAGTTCGTCCAACCCATCTAGGAGCGTTCTATAGAACAATTCCACAACTATCAATAAATTGTCAAACAACCCCTGCACTTTTAATTAATTCTTTTAATCCCCAAATTAATTCCAAATTAATTTCTGATTTAATATTAATTAAATAATATGATTTCTAATTGATAGATTATTTCCATAATGCATTAATAAATCAATTATCTCAATTTATTTTCCAAATAATAAATATAATCTCTCACTCCAAAATTCATCCTGCCCAGTTCCTAGTATGAGGGCAACCCAAAAGGACTGTGTTGCTATCAATTTAAGTATATATCAATTATAGTTATTGTCTTAGACACATAATCCAATAGCATATGCTTCGAGTTACTATGTTTACCCTTTGTATGGAAAAGTACCTTTGTGAGTGTAGAGACTTAGGAATTCGGAATAGAAGCATATTCATTGCATTATTTTCTCATGACGATTGTAATGATAATGAATTGACAATGCTTTATTTAAGATGTTTTCTTTCCAATTTTGTTGATACTGATATTTTTTAATTTGAAAGTTATTAGGGGATTAAAATTTTTGTTTGGATTATTGAACTTATTTAATGCTTTAATAGCTGAATCGAAAAATGCATACTTCATATTTTTTGTAGATGACTATTGAAAACATTACACTTGTTTAACGTTTGCGACCTTATTTTATGCAAGTGAAACTTTAGCAAGTAAATAAAAATGATTTAAAATATTTCAAATAGATCTTTAGAGGGTTGTTTCATTAAAACCTTCATTAAAATAAAAATAAAATTACTTCTCATGATCATTCAAAAAAGGAAAAGAAGAAATCATAAATAATTTTCAACTAATCTAGAAACAAGAAGATATCACATTGGATTTGAGAAGAAAAATGTTTTTCATAAATTTATCGATGGATGTTTCATAATGACAGGAAAAATACACAAATATAAGATTTGAACTATGAATTTCCATGTTGTTGTGAACATATCTCAAATACTTGAGTAATTCCTGTTGAAGGGTTGGTTCTAGAATGTGGAGATCTCGGTAGAATTTTGTGATACTAGGCAAACATCGTCAATCGAACTCGGCTGCAGATCTTGTGACAGAGACAAAGGTTTTGGTGGTGATGGTTGAGTTGAAATTTGGTTGTGATCAATTATACATAAGGGGATATTTTCAAATTCTTTGGCAAAATCAATCTCCAAATTTTCTTTTGTAGGGGAAGGTGGTGGAGAGGAAGGTGGTAGCGATGAAGGAAGTTGAACTGGTGAATGAGGAAGTGGTGGTAAAGGAGATAATGGCGGTGAAGGTGGAGGTGGTGGAGAAGGACGTTGTGTCCGACGTTTTTTTGGATATGGAAGTAACTCCATGTCCGGTGAGATTTCACTGAAGTAAAACGGAATCCGGGCTAGCTCTTTTGCAAAATCTATGTCGCAAATATCTTGCATGTTGAGTTGTTGCTCATATGGCAGCAACTCCAGTTTATTTTCCACAATATCTATGGTTTCAAATGAAGCTGTATAATTTTAATGTTCACACTTTCCCCTATAAATACTAATTTGTCCATTACTAATTTTCTAATGTAATAAGATTGTAGTAATCTAGTTAAGTATTCGTATAACATGACCACAATATTTATTTATTAACCGTATTTATGGATTTGAATATTGACAACCAATATAATATAAATTAAACTATTAAATATATATATATATATATATATATATATATATATATATATATATATATATATATATATATATATATATATAGGTTCAGGTTCATTTGAGACCATTCTAATTTTGTGAGACCGTGAGACCAAATCTAAAAATAATTTTAAAATCCAAAATAAATGGAAAAATCCAAAAATTCATTTTTTAAATGTTATTTTCGGAACTTGAATTAACTAAAAAAAATATAAAAAAAATATAAAAAAAAATAAAAAAAAAATCCGTTTTTTTTTTGAAAAATACGTGAAATATTCTAAATAGAATATTTCACTGACATATTCTAAAAAATAATTTTAAAATGCAAAATAAATGGAAAAATCTAAAAATTCTTTTTTTAAATATTATTTTCGGAACTTGAATTAACTAAAAAAAATTAAAAAAAATTAAAAAAAAAAAAAATTCTATTTTTTTTGAAAAATACGTGAAATATTCTAAATAGAATATTACACTGTACATATTCTAAAAATAATTTTAAAATGCAAAATAAATGGAAAAATCAAAAAATTCTTTTTTTAAATATTATTTTCGGAACATGAATTAACTAAAAAAAATAAAAAAAAATAAACAAATGCGTCTCACGGTCTCACAAAATATAAGTGGTCTCAAATGAACCTAACCCTATATATATATATATATATATATATATATATATATATATATATATATATATATATATATATATATATATATATATATATAGATAAATGATATTTAGTATTTTTTTTATTGGTGTATATTTATTGACTTTACATACCGAGATCGTATTTAATAAACGTAAATGATACCTTATTTTTCAAGAGTTTTAATAATTTTGTATTTATAAAAACTACATTAACAATATATATGATTAGTATTCTTATATAAGATCCCCTAGCACGTATCACAATATTGTTCGTTTTGGATGACCCGATATGAAACTTCGGTGGGTCACCAATCCTGAAACTTCTCTTACCTAAGCATTCTTAACTACAAATCTCATAAGGGATTTATTCCCTCATAGTTTCAAAACATGTTGCGATAAAGAATATACTCACACCCCTTATAAGGAATGCTTAGTTCTCATTCCTAAAAGATGTGAAATAAGTTGCATGTAGCTACTCAGCTTCATCCCCTTTACATTGACTAGAAATGAGACTAAGAATTATTTATAAGTGGTGTGGATACTTTCCCTGTCACAACACATTTTAAAGTTTCAAGGACAACATATACTATAAGAACTCTACGGTTAAACATGCACAATAGAGAGAAATTATAGAATGGGTGACCCATGTTGAAGTTTTCGTGTCAGGTGGCCCAAAGTAGAAAATATTACGACACGTGCTAGAGGGTGATATTAGAAATGGTATAAGAATTATGGTATGGATCAACGTGTTCAACAAGGATTTCAAACCCTGTAAAGGAGGGGGTGAAGGTGGGTGGCTACTTGCATGTAATCCCTAATCGGATGGGAATGAGAACTAAGTATTCCTTATAAGGGGGGTGTGGATACCTTCCATATGACAATGCGTTTGCAAGTTGTGAGGGAAATAATTCTCATAAGAACTCTTCGGTTAAGCATGCTTGACCGAGAGCAATTCCAATATGAGTGACCTACTATAAAGTTTTCATACTAGGTGGCCCATAGCAGACAATATTGTGATACCGCTAGGTGGGGATGTTACATCTTAATATGATAGAAATATCATAAATAATAATGTATCTTCATTTGTTTGGTTATTATAGTATTCTTTTTTTTGTTTCTTTTAACATTACTTTATTAAAAACTTATTTTTTTTATTAATTTTATTATGATTGCATTTTAAAAAATCTAATAAATTAGAATAAGTTATAGTTTTGGTCCAAATGGTTTATATTTATATTAAAATTTAGTGAAACTTTTCAGTTTTTTACATGGTTCATCTCGTGATTTTCAAAAGTAGCACGCAAGGTTCATTCGGTAAATATACCATGTTAAATGATTCTAAATGACCATATTACCCTACATTTTATTTTTATGATTTTATTTAGTTTTTTGAAAATTCAATTATTTTAATATGCACCCTACCACAACCACCACCAACACCACCATCCACCGACACCTCAACCCCCATTTCCAAGTTCTATATATATATATATATATATATATATATATATATATATATATATATATATATATATATATATATATATATATATGGAAAACACCACCACGATCTAATCAGCACTACTACTAACACCACCACCACCATAATCGTCACCATGAACATAATCACCACGATTAACACTATGACAATCACCACCATCACCATCACCATCACCACCCCACACATGACCTGTCACTTCTTCCATATACATCACCACAAACTGAAAGTGAAATAAAGAAATTCAAAACAAAAGAAAACATACATTCCAAATTAGAAACCTAAAATTCAAATTAAAAACTAAAGATAATATACATTAAATATAATCTACTTCAAAAAATAAATCATATTTAAGAACCGAGTTATCATCCCCACTACCACCATCGATCGTTCTCGTCCCCACCATCACTATCGATTGTGGAATGTGTTGGGTTTTCTGTGAATCTTTATACTAGATTTAGACAACGAAAGTATTCAAATAAAATCCTAAGTGTACACATACCATAAATCTAGGTTTTACTATAATAGCAACGTACTTTCAAAACATGAATATAAACTAATAAAAGGGATAGGATTGCCAGACTTTTAAGTGTAATCGTATATACTTGTATTTCCTTTGTAGTTCTGGAGAGCTTTATTGTACTTGGAAGGAATTATCATCAAAAGTAGAATGCCTCTAATGGCTGACACCCAATAATCTAAAACCCTAGAAAGTTTAGGGAAGAGGAGAAGGAATAATGAGAATCGAATTGCTCAGCCTTCTAGTAGGTTCAATCAATTTTATTAAAGGCCAAAGAGTTCTATTTATATTTGAGGTAGCTTGTAGAAAAAGAAGATTCGAATCATTTAAATAATCTGATTTAATCCCAATTCAATTCCTTACCTTAAAAGTTACATGAGATAAATCCAGAAACCTTCTGAAACTTATCAAAACATTCCACCCTCATAAGGGTTCCATAATGTTCCCATTGTTTAACTATTGAAAAATTAACGTTTAGTCCTTGCACCTTTAATTAAATCCATATTAATTCTAATTAGTTTCTAATTGATTTATTAACCTATAATAAATCAATTAAATAATTCTCTCACTCTTTTAGTTTCTTTCTAGCTATTTTAGCTATTAAGGGCAACCCAAAAAAGTCTTTGTTATGATTCCCAAATTTATATATATTAGTTATGAAATTTGACACATATTCCCAACAGTCTCCTAGTTGGACAAGTCGTCGACTACTATTGGTCGAATAATCTTCAAATAACCAACAAACCATGCCTCCCAAAACAACTATGGAGCTCCGATCTCATCATGTATCAACACATTGACAAGTGATCAATTATTCCTTTATTTCTTTCAAGATATCATTGTGAACCGAGTCACGAATAATGAGTCAACCTAACATCTCAACTTTATGTTTTTCGATTTCTATGTCGTGTTGATGAAATCATAGAAATCGAAAAACATAAAGTTGAGATGTTAGGTTGATTAAAATAGTAGTTAAAATATATGATTAAAATAGTAGTTAAGATAACATTTCAACTATCTCAACTATCTATGTTAGGCCATTATCTTAATATATTTGATTAAAATAGTAGCTAAGATATATGACATTTAATATGTTTTGAAATGTTAAATTACAGTTAAATTCCGAGGTGAGATGCAAAAGGATGAGAAGGGAGCTGAAAAAGACACACTCTAGTACTTAATTTCTTAAGTAATTAATCTAAATCAACATCTACTAACATATAGGTATTTAAAAAAATACCATTAGTATCTAAACATATATACATACTCATTCATAAGGTTATAATTCATATAACCATGTACTATCTTCATGTAATAACCTGTAATCATTGAACATAATACCTCTAAATCTAAAATGCACACACCCCCCCCCCCCCACACACACACACACATATATATATATATATATATATATATATATATATATATATATATATATATATATATATATATATATATATAGACACACGCATACACACAGGATAAATCTCCATAGAAATTGTGTAAGCTTAATGTTAACCCTAGAAAAAGAAATACTCCAATCATCACATGACATGACATCCCATTCTATCAATTAGGTAGACTTCTCTTTACTCACTTCAAAAAGAGTATTTATGTAAAAAAATCTAATAGATTTGGTTAATTTTCACAGGTTTGAATTTGAAAGTCACAATACATTCAAACATAATCGAATTTTGAATTTTGAAATAGCAATTTTTGACTTTCAATTTCAAACCTATTGTTGTAGTTTTAGAATTTGAATTTGAAATCGATTATTGCAATATTTTTCTATAGTTTTTGCATTTTCTATATAGAATTGCAATTTCTTGAAACATATTTGAAAGATAAAGTTCTTTCACGATCACACACAAAGACACATACCCAAGACATCTCTGGTTAAAACCAACCAGGTTATAGGCATGTCAACATTCTGTGTTTATGATCTGGATTCATGAGACTGTGATGAAAGTGAAACCCAAAATTCCGAACCATTAAAGGAATTGACGGGGAACTTTGTCCCAAATTTTCACAAAATTTTTGTTTCAGTACCATTTGTCGATACTCCAAATCATATTTTTTTCTTTTTGCGTGGTCTTGCTAAAATGTTAGAGAACCCACGACATTTTTACCCAACAAGATCCAGGAATACTTTTGTTTTGTGGAATATGATTTCAGTGTGAGTATCAATCTTATTCTCCGTTGCTTGCAAAAATTTTCCAAACCATACTTGTCCCTGACTACGCTGGTTAAACAGGTAATTTCGTTTATAGTTTCTCACACTTATGTTTAGTTGTGATATGTAACGAAATATTAGCTAACCCATGAAGCCATATAAAAAGAAGCCCTTCGATACTTCTCTATAAGTATTCGATTGTAATTCACGGGAAACCGCACAAGCTGTTAGTCATCGCTCTTGATACAACAATTTCTTTACCTCCATATCTTGTTCTTACTTCATTCGAAATACCTACATCAACCCACTTACCTACTTTCGAAAATGTCCTGCAATAAACCATTACTTCCTTATTTCCATCCCAATCCACTAAACCTCCCAAAACAATTGATGATGATGAAACTGATGATGGTGGATTCATGGGCTCATTTGCGGACATAAAATTTGATTATGAAGAAGAGAATATCCCCGATCACATGTTGATGTCTGGGAAGCAATTTAAGATTCTGAATAGGAAGCTTAATTCGTTTCTCCAATTACAAGCAGACAGAGGGGGTGTCACACACCCAAAACCGATGAACGGCGGAAACGTTCTGGGGTGGAGGAGGTCATGTACAGTATCACAACAATGCAAAGTAGTAAACAAGCAACAACATCATCCATTGCATTAATAGTATAATTTCATACAAGTGTATTATGTCAAGTTATATAGACACCAAAAATTATATACATCAAAATAAAAGAGGTGTCTTGAACGAGCTCCTTCTTCTCAAAACCTGGCACCTGTACCTGTCTACTGGCGACCTAAGAATACAAGTTATTTCGAAAGCGAGTATCAGCTTTAAAGCTGGTGAGATCATAAGTATATTAGTGTCTGTGTTTATATGAAAGCATTTGTAAGATGTACTGTGTATGTTTGTAAAAGTGTTGTATTTGATTGAACTCTCCTAGAAAACCCTATGTTTTCTACTAACAGTAGCCTTCTACCAAGGCATCTAGTACTTGTGTGTGTGTCTCTTGTAAAAGTGTGTATTTTACCAAATCCGACTACTATTAACCAAAATATAGTTATTACATTATTACTTATTGTGTGAATATCACAAAGTAAAAAAGTAAAGGGAAAATGTTATAGTACTGTAATGTAGTAATTAGTAACTACTATTGTACTAACTACCTTATACGTAATGTAAATTTTAAGGTGACATGTGATCAGCCTGTATCTTGCTACCGACTTAGCTGAAAAATGACAATGTAAGATGCCGTAAAAAGGACGTTAGGCACCCATAGAATTGCACGTCCCACTGTAGCGAGCAACAAGGTGTAGGATAGTCAATCCAGTATAGATCTATATGCAAACTCAATACGCTCCCCAATGAAGGAGATTCTGATACGAAAATAGTCATGGCAGGTAGTTCCATGCCCTGCTTAATGGCTCACATAAATGTGGTTTATGTATATGCAATGTGATTTGTGTGCTAGATGTATTGTGTGTTCTTTCTCTGTCTAGCCTGTATGTTTGTTTCTCATCATAGTGTCTATAGTTTGTTTCTCATCACTCTGTTTCATGTTTGATTCTCATCATAGTATGTATTGACTCATGTATGAACTGACTCATTGTATGTTTCATTGTTCTAGTAATAGCATCTTCCTAAACTACCCCAATGGTAGCTTACTAGTAAAGTATGAACATGTTTGTATAATTGAATGAAAGAAATAACCTTTTTATATCTATATACATATACAATATATATAACTAAATTTCAAACGACCTTCGGACAACTAACCTTGATACCCTAAGACCACATCAAACAAGAATAGGAAGCAGGGTAGACTAGCAGTCCTAAGTCTTTTCAATCCTACTTATATAACTATATTTATACAGATACACAGAATATAAGTTTTAAAGAGTTTAAGTAAAACTATTTGACAATTAAAGGAGTTTTTAAGATAGTTTGAGGTAAAACAGTTTGATAAATAGCTTGGAAAGTAAGAAAACCATTTGCTTGGTAGTCATTAATCACATGTGATTAATATAATAACTATAATTGTTAAACTTGTATTCCCCCCCATAAAAGAATTTAAAAACATTTCAAAGGTTAATTTAGGGGTATGAACTTACCTGTAGTGAGTGGTTTTGATGACAATGTTGGATCAGTTGCTAAGTACCAAGTGGTGACTTGAGTACACACGTGAATCCTATTTAGCATATATTTGCACATATATGAATATAATTAGTGTTATGGACAACTAATTAATGAATTGGGACCACCTTAGGGACTAGTAAACACTTATATTGAAGTGTTACAACCACATATGATTGTATGAAGGGTTATAAGGCTATACAAGAGAGTGTATGGCCAAAATACACACTATATGTGTGTGTGCGGCCAGGTGTGCTGCCAGCACGTGTGTACGGCCCTATGTGCGGCTAGGTGTGCTGCCAGAAAACATGGTGTTCTTGGTGAAAGATGTTACCTTTCCGGATGATACTTGAGAGGCTTTTTCGGGTCCTTGCTTTGTAGAAGTGTAAGAAATGATTAAAATGACTAAGGATAGTATATATATATATATATATATATATATATATATATATATATATATATATAAGGGAGTGAGTGCAGCTGGAGGTGTGTGTGGTTGGCCTGTGTGCGGCTGGCTGGCCGCACACTCTAGTATGCGGTCGCATACACCTGATTTGGTGTGTTTGGCCCGTTTTTCCAATGCTACACCCAATCTAACCCATCCTCCGACACGTATCTCACATATACTAAGCTTTAAGCACTCTTTTAGACCCATAACTTCATTATAAAATAGCAAATCGAAGCTAACTTTAACAACAATGAAGAATGAAAGCTAGAAATTTCGGGTTGTCACATCATCCCCTCCTTAGAAGGAATTTCGTTCCGAAATTAGAATTTAAGCAAATAAGTAATTACAAGTAACTAAGTAAAAAGATGAGGGTATTTCAGTTTCATCTGATCATCTCATTCCCAAGTGAATTCAGGTCCTCGCTTAGCGTTCCAGCGAACCTTCACTATCGGGATACGACATTGTTTTGTTTGCTTGGCCTCTCGGTCCATGATCTCTACTGGTTCTTCCATGAAGTTGAGGTTCTCGTTGATCTCGATCTCGTCGAGTGGGATTAAAAGAGTCTCGTTAGACAGACACTTTTTCAAGTTCGATATGTGGAAGGTAGAATGTACGTTACTAAGTTCAATCGGTAGATTGAGTTTGTAAGCTACTGGGCCGATTCTGGCAAGAATCTCAAAAGGCCCAATGTACCTTGGATTTAGCTTTCCACACTTTCTGAAGCGTATTAAGCCCTTCCAAGGTGAGACCTTCAATAAAACACGGTCGCCCACCTGGAACTCCAACGGCTTTCTATGTTTATCGGCGTAGCTTTTCTGTCGGTCTCTGGAGGCTTTCAATCGTTCATGGATCTGAACAATCTTCTCCGTCGTTTCCCGTATGATCTCCGGACCTATGAGAGTGCTTTCAGGAACTCGTCCTTTAGCTAACTGGGTATCACCCACCTCAGCCCAGCACAGAGGGGATCTGCATTTGCGGCCATAGAGGGCCTCGAATGGAGCAGCCTTTATGCTTGTGTGATAACTGTTGTTGTAGGAAAATTCGACAAGGGGTAAATGAGTATCCCATGCCTTCCCAAAGTCGATCACACAGGCTCGCAACATATCTTCCAAGGTTTGAAAAGTCCTCTCACTTTGTCCGTCTATCTGCGGATGGTAGGCTATACTCATGTCCAGCCTAGTTCCTAAGGAACTCTGTAGCAACTGCCAGAACCTAGAAGTGAACCTACTATCTTTGTCCGAGATAATGGATATGGGAACACCGTGCAGTAATACTCTCTCCCTAATGTAAGTTCTTGTAAGTTTATCCATCTTGTCTGTTTCCTTGATAGGTAGGAAGTGCGCAGACTTGGTCAATCTGTCGACGATGACCCATATGGTATCAAGTCCACCCGTTGTCTTGGACAACTTGGTAATGAAATCCATAATGATTCGCTCCCACTTCCATTCTGGGATCTCAGGCTGTTGAAGGAGGCCTGAGGGTTTCTGGTACTCGACCTTGACCTTTGCGCAAGTAAGGCATTTACTCACGAAGGTAGCAATCTCTACTTTCATGTTTGGCCACCAGTATAACTTTTTAAGATCCAAATACATCTTATCTGAACCCGGGTGGACGGAATAATGAGTCTTTTGCGCCTCATTCATGACCAAGTCTCTGAAACCACCAAGTTTCGCGGTCCAGATCCGGTCCAAGATCCATGTTCTTATCCATCCCTCGCAGGGATTCACTGGTCACATTTTCAGGTTTCAAAGCGTCGAGCTGAGCCGCCTGTATTTGTGTGGATAAGTGTGAATGGATAGTCATAGTCAATGATTTGACTCGACGACCAAAATATTCCTTTCGACTCAGGGCGTCAGCTACTACATTGGCCTTGTCGGGATGATAACGAATTTCGCATTCGTAGTCACTGAGTAGCTCGACCCACCGTCGTTGTCTCATGTTGTGCTACATCCGGTCGAATATTTGTTGAAGGCTCTTGTGGTCTGTGAAGATACTACTTTTCGTTCCGTATAGGTAGTGTCTCCAGATCTTCAGAGCAAACACAACTGCTCCTAGTTCAAGATCATGCGTTGTATAGTTGACCTCATGTGTCTTCAGTTGTCTCGAGGCATAAGCGATGACCTTACCTCACTGCATTAGAACACATCCGAGTCCTTGATTTGACGCATCACAATAGACAACAAAGTCTTCTATCCCTTTGGGGAGGGATAGTGTTGGTGCGGTACACAAGGCTCGTTTGAGCGTTTGGAACGCTCTTTCCTGCTTTTCTTCCCTGTCAAAGGATACGCCTTTCTGGGTAAGTGTTGTAAGAGGCTTCGCTATGCGGGAGAAGTTTTGAATAAACCTGCGATAGTAGCCAGCGAGGCCTAGAAATTGACGAATTTCTGTAGGCGTCTTCGGTGCTGACCAGCTCTCAATGGCTTTAATTTTGGAAGGGTCCACATGTATTCCCTCTTTGCTAACTACGTGCCCTAAGAATTCGACTCGACGGATCCAAAATTCGCATTTCGAGAACTTCGCATAAAGCTTCTCCGCGCGCAGGGTTTCTAAGACTAATCATAGATGGTTGGCTATGTTCTTCCTTACTTCGAGAGTAGATAAGTATGTCATCAATGAAGACGATGACGAAGTGATCCAAGTAGGTACGACACACCCTATTCATCAAATCCATGAATATTGCGGGTGCATTTGTTAATCCGAACGGAATCACTACGAAATCATAGTGCCCATAACGAGTTCGGAAGGCTATCTTCGGAACATCCTCCCCTAGCACTCGTAGTTGGTGATATCCGGATCTTAAGTCGATTTTTGAAAAGAAGTTCGCCCCTTGAAGTTGATCGAATAAATCGTCTATCCTTGGCAAAGGATAACGTTTCTTTACGGTTAGCTTGTTGAGCTCCCTGTAGTCAATGCACATTCGAAACAATCCGTCTTTCTTCTTGAGGAACAAGATTGGGGCTCCCCAGGGTGAGAAGCTTGGTCTTATAAAGCCCTTGCTGAGCAGTTCGTTAAGTTGATCAGATAGTTCTTACATCTCTGCAGGTGCTAGAAGATAAAGAGATTTGGCTACGGGGGTAGCCCCTGGAACTAAGCCGATTCGGAACTCGACTTAACGTTGTGGAGGTAATCCTGGGAGTTCTTCTGGAAAAATGTCAGGAAAGTCGCGTACCACTGGAATGTTCTGAATAGATTTCGTTTCTTGGCTCACATCGACAACATGAGAAAGGTATGCGCGACATTCCTTTCGCAAGAATTTCTGAGCTTGAATGCTCGAGATGATACGAAGGTTCGTGCCGGGTTTGTCGCCATAAACTATTAGGGTTTCGCTAGACGAAAGATTAAGGCGGACAGCCTTTTTGTAACACATGATGTCGGCACGCTGAAGACTCAACCAATCCATGCCAATGATGACGTCGAAACTTTTAATTGAGACTGGCGCCAAAGTTCTTCCTCCAGCTTTTGAATCTCGTCCCTCGGGCAATATTCCTCACTCATGAGGTCTTTCAAAGTATCCCAACCCATATCATTTCCCATTGGAAGAGATAGTGACTTAACATGGCCATTCCACCACGTTAGGGCTTTTGTTTCAAAGGTGCAAGCTGCGAACTTCACCTTGCTCTCTTCTAGACAGGAGCAAATTCAGAAAACCGATTCGGTTTTCTCGAACCATTGCGAGAGTGCAATGACTCCGCCAGTCCCTTTAAAGGATAATGGCTTGCAGTTCGTGAAATCTTTGTAGGAGCACTCTTTTGAGTGCACAGGGGTTTCAACCTGTATAGTTGGAATAGGAGTTCCTCCTCCAGTGGAACTTGAGGAATGATATTCAGCCATGGTTGTTGCCACAGCTGCAGCTACAGCAGCATTGAGGGCTGCTGTATCAAATTGAGAAGTAGGTGGTGGTGGAGGATTGTTTCTTGGTGACTTGCGTGGAGGCATCTTTTAACTGAAAGTTTAGAAAGGTACAAATATTGATAAGAATTTGATAGGAAAATTGATGAGAATGACACATGGACTAACTCTCCATAGCCCAACAGTATAATTGAATGAATATGATTGAATGAAGACGAAAGCAGTTTGGATAATAATTTCCATTAGATTAGACATCTGTCAAAGATACTGGAATTACAGATGTAATAAGTTTGGGAAAAATGACCTAGAAGTAGGTGTTACATCAACCAAGATGGAAAATTTTGACAGAACTATTACCTAATCAAGACCTAACAGGTCTAAGATTTACAGGGATAGGAAAATTAGCCTATAGTTTTTACATAACTAGGTTATATCCAAAAGAAAAGTTAATAAGATTCTATCGGCGACGAGAACTGCTAGAGCGAGTCCTTGAATCCGACAGAAGGCGCTCGATGTCCCTTATACGCCTATCTGATCTTGCTTGCTGAGCTCGAAGTTCCCTGACTTCTGCTCGGGTTTCAGCAAGCTCCCTCTAAAGCATTGCATTGCTGACATGAGCCCTTTCCTGAGCAGACTCTAATTTTTGAATGTGGACAGTGTTAACACCCGTGTTGGCGTCAATCTCCAAGATTCGGTTGACAGATGATTGCCCCAATATCGTGTTCCGAGACATCCTACTAACCATAATGGGCAGGACTCTGTCAGCAGAACCTCCATCAGTGAGGTTGTAGAAACTTCTGTCTCCATTGTAGGGAATGGGTTGACCTTGTTCATGGCTCCAGGTATTCAATTTTGTTGCCCACAGAGGTGTGGGTCCTTGAAATGCAGGTCAGGGGTTGTTATTCGGAGCCTGACCTACTTGAGGTAGGTTGTTGACTTTAGGCTCTGAGTCAGAATCATCAGAAAAGCCTTCAGCTTCATGATCATCTAAAGGAATTGGGTGATCATCTTCTGGTTCATCTTCTAGCCATCCTGCATTGCCGTGGTTGGGGAAGTATGGATCTCCGGGGATATGGAATCCATCCATTTAATCTATGCGAGAATAGGGATAAGGAAATAAGTAATAGACAAACTAACTAGATAATTATTAGATGATCTTTATCAGTTACTCCACTACTTGTTTAGTGCATACCAGCTATATGTACTCATGACAAGATAGCCCTTCGAATAATTGAATCCTAACTTTAAGTCTACAATCAAACAAGAAAAGGAAGTAAAGCAAATATTTACATATTCTTAGGCTATGAAATCCTAGGCAAATATACCCGTAATGTATCCACTAAGCAAATATTGACATACTAATAAAGACCTTTAATTCTCAGATAAGTGATTATTGTGTAACACAAAATACTCCTATAGTATTTTAAGTTTAATGTTCTGTTCTACTGTTCTTGTTGTAGTAGTGTTGGTAAGTTTTTAGACTTGTTGCAACCTCACAACCACACTAAGGCACATGCTAGTCAACCCTCGGATAATATAGTTGATCAGGCTATATCTTCCCAGTTTTGACTATATGTCTCTAAGTCCACTTGTCCTGTCCAACAATCATAATACGTTTGTTCTGTCCTAGTGACACTGATTTTAGTATGAATGCAGGTATGTATACTTGGTTAAATATTTTATTATTTAAAAGTATAAACTCTTTATCAGAGTAATTTAAATCCCTCTTGTGTTTATAGTTCGTATATCTTTTATGGGTTGATACACTCGATTCACTATAAACAATGCTCTGATACCAATCTGTCACACCCCCAAAACCGATGAACAGCAGAAACGTTCTGGGGTGGAGGATGTCATGTACAGTATCACAACAATGCAAAGTAGTAAACAAGCAACAACATCATACATTGCATTAATAGTATCATTTCATACAAGTGTATTATGTCAAGTTATATAGACACCAAAAATTATATACATCAAAATAAAAGAGGAGTCTTGAACGAGCACCTTCTTCTCAAAACCTGGCACCTGTACCTGTCTACTAGCGACTTGAGAATACAAGTTATTTTGAAAGCGAGTATCAGCTTTAAAGCTGGTGAGATCATAAGTATATTAGTGTCTGTGTTTGTACGAAAGCATTTGTAAGATGTTTTGTAAGATGTAATGTGTATGTTTGTAAAAGTGTTGTATTTGATTGAACTCTCCTAGAAAATCCTATGTTTTCTACTAACAGTAGCCTTCAACCAAGGCATCTAGTACTTGTGTGTGTGTCTCTTGTAAAAGTGTGTATTTTACCAAATCCGACTACTATTAACCAAAATATAGTTATTACATTATTACTTATTGTGTGAATATCACAAAGTAAAAAGTAAAGGGAAAATGTTATAGTATTGTAATGTAGTAATTAGTAACTACTACTATACTAACTACCTTATACGTAATGTAAATTTTAAGGTGACATGTGATCGGCCTGTATCTTGCTACCGACTTAGCTGAAAAACGACAATGTAAGATACCGTAAAAATGACGTTTGACACCTGTAGACTTGCAAGTCCCACTGTAGCGTGCAGCAAGGTGTAGGATAGTCAATCCGGTATAGATCTATACGTAAACTCAATATGCTCCCCAATGAAGGAGATTCTGATACAAAAAAAGTCATGGCAGGTAGTGCCATGTGTAACGCCCGTGTTTTCGGGCTTGCCATTTTTAGCAATGTAATGGTCTAGGTTAACCTTTGTAACCCGTTTTGAAATAATAAAATTGTATTATTTAAGTATTGTGTGTTTTGTGCTTAATTGCTTAATTATGTGGTTTGATTAATTAAGAATAAAAGTAAGCGTCAAAATTTAAGTGTAAAATAAACTTAATATCTTTGAATAATGTTGTAGTAGTTGAAACGAGGTTTCCGAATATATATAGATCGCCCAAATCTAACTTCATATGAGGAAGTTATGATTTATCGAAGTTTCGGCTTAGCGGTATGCAGCCTGTTATACTTGATTTGAGATCGAGCGGTTTTTAGCCGAAGCAATCTAAACGAGGATCGAAGGTCTCGTTGTTGGTATCGAAGCGATAAAAAGTTAGGCGAGAATGGACATCAAACGAAGAAGTTATGAATTTATAACGAAAGTTTCTGTCCCGGCCTATTAACAATAAATAATAAAAATAAAGTTAAAATTAGCCGACGGAGTCTAAAGGAAAGTTGTAGAGCGTAGTCTCACCTTCGCGTGGATATAAAGAACGTCGAAAAGGGAGTTCGTATGAAGAATATATGAATTTCCGAATTTTATTAAATATTTTGTATTTAATTTTAAATGGAAAATCCGGCATTATCCGAAGGAGTCACTGATCTGATCCGAAGTACGCCCCGCGTACTCGTGTACGCCTGCGTACAGCGAAGCATGACGACCCTCGCAGCAAGTGGCTTCGGATGATGAACGCCATGACGATTTCGGACTTGTACGCCCCGCGTACTCCGAGGCTCCAGCCTCTTATAAATAGGATGCGAAGGTAGCCGAGTTCTTTTGCTATTTTCTCTCTTCTCTCTCCCGTTTTGCATCGATTTGCGTGCCAGAAATATCCCGAAGCCCCGGTAATATTCTCGAACCCCAAGGCAAGTCCCGAGATCCCGAAGATCCCGAGAAGTGCGGTTCCCGAGCCGAAGCTCTGCCCGCGAGAAGTTCGATTTTTGTAGAGATCTTCCAGATCTGCAGAGGATTACTACTTTTGCGAGCCGTAGTGCTGTCCGATCATCTTCTGATCAAGTGAGTATATACTACCTTTCATAAACACGATAATAATACAAGTATGGTTTGAATGTATTAAGTATATTGTTGTTTATATGTGTGAATGTGTATTCACTTTCTTCTAACTCATAGATATGATTTATTCTCTATGAGATATGTGTTGTGTGTGTGTGTGCCTCATCTGTTATGTGAAATATGTGTTGATTAAAGCATGCTATGCAAGTTTTTAAACTATGTATAAAAATGTATATTTTTATCTACTAATATGTTGGGTAGAACATGGGTAGATAGTTGGTGTGTAATAAACAGATGAGAGGCCTCGTTGTTGTTTGATTTAGTCATCTAGCAGAGTTTAGATGACGACCACATACTTTTCTAGATAGTCTTGTGGAAACATTAGCAGGTTTGCCACCTGTAGGTGTTAATGAACTTGGGTGTTCATTCGATGTACTCCATCCCCCTCATGGGTGCCTTATTTGATTTATATTGCTGAGGTACCCCCGAAGCATGTGTTGTCGCCCCGATGAAATATTCTTAGACTAGGTCCCTTATGTTAGTTGTCTTGGGGACATAAAGTGAGAATAACGGGAATAGGTAATTGGGTTATTGTTGGTTGGTGAAAATTAAATATGATTATTTATTGTGGGTTGAAAACCCTATATGCTCACCAGGCTCCCAAGCCTGACCCACTCAGTTTTATATGTATTACACGAAGTGGCGCAAGGGCATGAGATGGATGAACCATCAAGTTGTTTTGTTTACAAGTCTGCATATGTTTATATTTGTTGAATGACTTGTAATGTTATCGTTTATGCTTATTAGTCTGTATCGGAACATGACACCCCGAGTTTTGATTATAATGAAAATACATTTCTTTTATGAAATGCTTTGGTAAACATTGTTTTATCATGTTTTGTTTTTGGGAACAAATTCCGCAACTCTTTCAAATCAAAAGGATTTACTCTGAAATCATTTTAAAAGCATAAATGAAAATCGGTCTTTTCTGGCCGAGATTTTGGGGATGTCACAGTTGGTTTCAGAGCATTAGTTTAAGCGAACTAGGAATTTGTTGGATTTCTAGACTTAAACTTAGAATGCTAAGTGAAGTTTTGAGATGAGTATCTGTTATGTTTTAGACACGAGCACTAGTTTATTTTAGGAAAGTTGCCTAAAAATGCTTTATGTGCTAAATGTTATATGTTGCCATATATGATATTATTTGTTCGGATCTATGGTCTGTTGCCGACCGGATCTAGAAACCTTATGTGTGTAGGGTTCTAAGCGTACGACTACGATATTAGAACTAGAATGTAAACGTTTTGGAGTGATAAGGATGATTTGAATATCCATCATGATTGAGGATCTAATTTCACCTTATTTGGTGTGTAGATCAAAAATGGTGAGAACAAGAAGTGGAGTTGGAAATGCTGATGAAAACAGGAATCGACCACCGGTGATTGAACAAATACCTATCGTAGCAGCAGCACCTGAGCCAATAACAATGGTTGGTGTACAAATGATGATTCAAGCAATGTTGGATCATCAGATGGATGAAATTAGACGGTTGCTTCAACAGAATCGTGAAGAACTGTCAATTCGTGTGGAAGAGCCTGAATTAAATGAAGGGCACTCGGAAGGTGGAAACTTCAGTGGGTCTGTTGGTCCAGCCAACCCACCGATAGTTAGGCAAGATAACCATGATGGGAGGAATGATGGAATAGGATGCAAGTACAAGGACTTTTTAACTTGCAAACCATCGACCTTCAATGGAAAGGAGGATCCGATTGGGGTTATGGATTGGATCTCACAATATTGGAATTGGCCTTCATGACTTGTGGCTGCAGAGGCAAGTTGCAGACTATCTATGTCGTGCGTCAATTCCGAGGTGGAGCTGTTCGTTGGTGGAACACTCTAGGGAAGACTTTGAGCCCTAATGAGCCACTGCAATTTTCATGGGCAGAGTTCTTGGCGCAGTTCAAGCTCAAGTTCGTCTCGGCTCAAAATCTATTGGAATTGGAGAACAAGTTTCTGACATTGACGAAAGGCAGCATGTCAGTTGATGAATACACCAATAACTTCACCAATAAGATGGAGTTTGCTTTACGTATCGTCCCAGACGAGCTGACAAAGGTGGACCAGTATGCAAAAGGACTCCCATGGGAGTACGAGGTGCCAATACGTCAGGCACTTACTCTAGAGGCAGCTATCTGGGTTGCCAAGTCTGTTGAGAACATGATTAAGGGGAGAACCACCGACAAGGTTGAGATTTGTGAGAAAAGAAAGTTTGAGGGAACATCTGGTTCCGGTAAGAAAGGCAAATTTTTGAAATCTGATTCGAAGAAGTTTGGAGGAAAAGGAGGCGAAGCAAAGTGGTGTGATAAGTGTAAGAAAAAGCACTTTCGGAAATGTAGCGAGGATGTAACCTGCTACAAGTGTGGAAAGGTTGGACATTTTGCCAATGAATGTCCGAACAACAAAAGGATGTGTTTTGGTTGTAATGAGGAGGGGCACATTTTGAGAGACTGTCCGAAGAAGAAGGAGGCAGCTAAGCCCAACATTCCACCAAAGCCGAAGGCGAGAGCCTTCCAGATGACACTTGAGGCTACGAAAGATGAAGCTGATGTCGCTTCAGGTACCTTTCTCGTAAACGAATTACCAGCTCAAATTTTGTTTGATTCTGGAGCCAACTACTCCTTTATTTCGCATGAGTTTGGTAGAAAGCTAGCCTTGCCTATTGATAGACTAGATAATGCTTTATTAGTCGAAGTAGCTAGTGGCAAGTTTGTACCTGTTAGCCATCGTATGAAAAACATCTTAATCGACCTTAATGGGAATAAGTTTCACGAGGAATTATTGCCTATCGAACTTAATGGTTTCGACATCGTTTTGGGAATGGATTGGCTTAGCGCCAATGATGCCGAAATTTTATGCAAGAAGAAGATAGTTAAAGTAAACCCGCCTGGTAAAGATTCGTTTATGGTGTATGGGGACAAACGCCAAGTAAATTCTGGAATCATTTCTCTAATGAAAGCCAGAAAGTGTTTGACCAAGGGATGTACATCATATTTAGCATTTGTGATTGATGCTAAGAAAGAAAAGAAGGTGATGCAGAGCATTCTAGTGGTGTGTGATTACCCGGAAGTATTTCCCGAAGATCTTCCTGGATTACCACCTGATAGACAAGTGGAGTTCAGAATTGACTTGTTACTAGGAACCACGCCAATAGCAAAAGCACCTTATCGATTAGCACCGGCGGAAATGAAGGAGCTGATGATGCAACTTCAGGAGTTATTGGACAAAGGTTTCATTAGACCTAGTTCATCGTCCTGGGGAGCTCCGGTGTTATTCGTGAAGAAGAAAGATGGAAGTATGAGAATGTGCATCGATTACAGAGAGCTGAACAAGGCAACAATAAAGAATAGATATCCGTTGCCGAGGATTGATGACCTATTTGATCAATTGCAAGGTTCGATCTATTTCTCGAAGATCGATCTTAGGTCAGGATATCGTCAGCTAAAAGTAAGAGAGCAAGATATCGAGAAGACTGCATTCAGAACTAGATATGGACACTACGTGTTCTTGGTTATGTCATTTGGACTAACCAATGCTCCCGCAGCATTCATGGATTTAATGAATAGGGTTTGTAATCCGTTCCTTGATAAATCCGTGATAGTGTTCATAGACGACATTCTGATTTACTCGAAAAGCCAAGAGGAGCATGGCAGACACTTGCGAGAAGTGTTAGAAGTTTTGAAGAAGGAGAAGTTGTATGCGAAGTTCTCCAAATGTGATTTTTGGATTCGTGAAGTCCAATTCTTCGGTCACGTGGTCAACCAAGAAGGGATAATGGTTGATCCAGCGAAGATTGACGCTGTGATGAAGTGGGAACAACCGAAAAGTCCCACGGAGATTCGAAGCTTTTTAGGATTAGCCGGATATTACCGCAGGTTTATCCAAGGCTTTTCTTCGATTGCTACTCCATTAACAGCTTTGACCCACAAAGGAGCTACTTATGCTTGGAGTGATAAGCATAAAGTTCGAGAAGCTAAAGAAGAAGCTATGCGAGGCACCGATACTTTCTCTACCCGATGGAGTTGAAGATTTCGCTGTTTGTAGCGATGCGTCTGGTGTTGGATTGGGTTGTGTGTTGACCCAAAGAGAAAAGGTGATAGCATATGCGTCTCGACAGCTGAAGGAGCATTAAAAGAATTACCCGACTCACGATTTGGAGTTGGCAGCGGTAGTTTTCGCTATGAAAATATGGAGGCATTACCTCTATGGCACGAAGTGCAAACTTTTTACTGATCATAAGAGTCTCCAATATCTCTTTAATCAGAAAGAATTGAATATGAGGCAACGACGCTAGCTAGAATTACTTAAAGACTACGACTGTGAGATACTTTACCATCCCGGTAAAGCAAATGTTGTTGCTGATGCTCTCAGTCGGAAAGTCAATCTTGAAAGGAAAATGCCAAGAGCGTTGAGAATTGAAGTTGTCTCGACCATTGTGGAAAGTATAAAGAAATCTCAAGAGGAAGCTTCCGAGAAAAATGACCGAAAGGAGGAACGTTTGGGTAAAACATTGGTGTTTGGTACAAACGGTCATGGACTGAAGGTATTCCAAGATCGTATTTGGGTACCTAAGTCAGGAGGAATCAGAGATCTTCTGATGGAAGAAGCTCACAAAACCATGTACTCAATTCATCCTGGTAGCACTAAAATGTATAGGGACCTGAAACCCTACTACTGGAGGCCGACGATGAAGCTTGATGTTGCAAAGTATGTGGCTAAGTGTGTGACTTGTGCGAGAGTCAAGACACAACATCAAAAACCGTACGGGAGTTTAGAACCTTTGCATGTGCCTATGGGTAAATGGGAAGACATTTCTACGGATTTTGTCACTAAACTGCCCAGAACAAAGAATGGTCACGACATGATTTGGGTGGTCGTCGATCGATTCACTAAGAGTGCGCATTTCATAGCAGCCAAGGAGAAATGGTCTATGGAAAAGCTTGCAAATTCTTACGTGAAAGAAATTGTGAGGCTTCACGGTGTTCCGTTAACGATTGTATCGGATCGTGATAGCCGTTTCACCTCAAGGTTTTGGAAAAGTCTACAAGAGGAAATGGGTACCAAGTTATGTTTAAGTACAGCTTACCATCCGCAGACTGATGGTCAGAGTGAAAGAACAATACAAACACTTGAAGATATGCTGAGAGCATGTACCTTGGAATTCCTAGGTAATTGGGATGAACATTTACCTTTGGTAGAATTTTCCTATAACAATAGTTTCCACTCGAGCATTAAGATGGCACCTTATCAAGCTTTGTATGGACAGAAGTGTCGTACGCCGTCTTGTAGGCTTGAGGCTGGGGAAAAGCAGTTTATGGGACCGGAGATGGCTCATCAAACTGCTGAAAAGTTGAAAATAATTAGGGAAAGAATGTTAGCAGCTCAAGATCGTCAAAAGAGCTACGCTGACAAAAAGCAAAGACCGATGACTTTTGAGGTTGGAGATTCGGTTTTGCTTAAAGTCTCGCCGTGGAAGGGACTTATAAGATTTGGTAAAAGGGGAAAGTTGAGTCCAAGGTTTATTGGACCGTTTAAAGTTCTTCAGAGGGTTGGGAACCAAGCTTACAAGCTCGAATTACCCGAAGAACTGAATGGAATTCACAACACTTTTCATGTGTGTTATTTGAGGAAGTTCACGGGAGAAGTTCCCGATATAATTCCAATTTCTGAATTGAGAATTGATGAGAACAAAAGGTTGATTGAAGAACCAGAGGCAATTGTTGACCAAAAGACTAAGAAGTTGCGACGCAAAATGGTTGGGTTAGTGCTTGTCCGATGGAAACACACGAATGGGCCGAATCTCACCTGGGAGACGGAGAGTGACATGTTGAGTCGCTATCCGCATTTGTTTGTTGATGTGTGATTCCGGGGACGGAATCATTCTAAGGTGGAGAGAATAGAAACGCCTGTGTTTCCGGGCTTGCATTTTTTAGCAATGTAATGGTCTAGGTTAACCTTTGTAACCCGTTTTGAAATAATAAGATTGTATTATTTAAGTATTGTGTGTCTTGTGCTTAATTGCTTAATTATGTGGTTTGATTAATTAAGAATAAAAATAAGCGTCAAAATTTAAGTGTAAAATAAACTTAATATCTTTGAATAATGTTGTAGTAGTTGAAACGAGGTTTCCGAATATATATAGATCGCCCAAATCTAACTTCGTATGAGGAAGTTATGATTTATCGAAGTTTCGGCTTAGCGGTATGCAGCCTGTTATACTCGATTTGAGATCGAGCGGTTTTTAGCCGAAGCAATCTAAACGAGGATCGAAGGTCTCGTTGTTGGTATCGAAGCGATAAAAAGTTAGGCGAGAACGGACGTCAAACGAAGAAGTTATGAATTTATAACGAAAGTTTCTGTCCCGGCCTATTAAAAATAAATTTAAAATTAGACGACGGAGTCTAAACAAAAGTTGTAGAGCGTAGTCTCACCTTCGCATGGATAAAAGAACGTCGAAAACGGAGTTCGTATGAAGAAGATATGAATTTCCGAAATTTATTAAATATTTTGTATTTAATTTTAAATGGAAAATCCGGCATTATCCGAAGGAGTCACTGATCTGATCCGAAGTACGCCCCACGTACTCGTGTACACCCCGCGTACAGCGAAGCATGACGACCCTCGCAGCAAGTGGCTTCGGATGACGAACGCCATGATGATTTCGGACCTGTACGTCCCGCGTACTCCGCGGCTCCAGCCTCCTATAAATAGGATGCGAAGGCAGCCGAGTTCTTTTGCTATTTTCTCTCTTCTCTCTCCCGTTTTGCATCGATTTGCGTGCCAGAAATATCCCGAAGCCCCGGAAATATTCTCGAACCCCGAGGCAAGTCCCGAGATCCCGAAGATCCCGAGAAGTGCGATTCCCGAGCCGAAGCTCTGCCCGCGAGAAGTTCGATTTTTGTAGAGATCTTCCAAATCTGCAGAGGATTACTACTTTTGCAAGCCGTAGTGCTGTCCGATCATCTTCTGATCAAGTGAGTGTATACTACCTTTCATAAACACGATAATAATACAAGTATGGTTTAAGTGTATTAAGTATATTGTTGTTTATATGTGTGAATGTGTATTCACTTTCTTCTAACTCATAGATATGATTTATTCTCTATGAGATATGTGTTATGTGTGTGTGTGCCTCATCTGTTATGTGAAATATGTGTTGATTAAAGCATACTATGTAGGTTTTTAAACTATGTATAAAAATGTATATTTTTATCTACTAATATGTTGGGTAGAACATGGGTAGATAGTTGGTGTGTAATAAACAGATGAGAGGCCTCGTTGTTGTTTGATTTAGTCATCTAGCGGAGTTTAGATGACGACCACATACTTTTCTAGATAGTCTTGTGGAAACATTAGCAGGTTCGCCACCTGTAGCTTTTAATGAACTTGGGTGTTCATTCACTATACTCCATCCCCTCATGGTTGCCTTATTTGACTTATATTGCTGAGGTACCCCCGAAGCATGTGTTGTCGCCCCGATGAAATATTCTTAGACTAGGTCCCTTATGTTAGTTGTCTTAGGGACATAAAGTGAGAATAACGGGAATGGGTAATTGGGTTATTGTTGGTTGGTGAAAATTAAATATGATTATTTATTGTGGGTTGAAAACCCTATATGCTCACCAGGATCCCAAGCCTGACCCACTCAGTTTTATTTGTATTACAGGAAGTGGCGCAAGGGCATGAGATGGATGAACCATCATGTTGTTTTGTTTACATGCCTGCATATGTTTATATTTGTTGAATGACTTGTAATGTTATTGTTTATGCTTATTGGTCTGGATCGGAACATGACACCCCGAGTTTTGATTATAATGAAAATACATTTCTTTTATGAAATGCTTTGGTAAACATTGTTTTATCATGTTTTGTTTTTGGGAACAAATTCCGCAACTCTTTCAAATCAAAAGGATTTACTCTGAAATCATTTTAAAAGCATAAATGAAAATCGGTCTTTTCTGGCCGAGATTTTGGGGATGTCACACCATGTCCTGCTTAATGGCTCACATAAATGTGGTTAATGTATATGCAATGTGATTTGTGTGCTAGATGTATTGTGTGTTCTTTCTTTGTCTAGCCTGTATGTTTGTTTCTCATCATAGTGTCTATAGTTTGTTTCTCATCACTCTGTTTCATGTTTGATTCTCATCATAGTATGTATTGACTCATGTATGAACTGACTCATTGTATGTTTCATTGTTCTAGTAATAGCATCTTCCTAAACTACCCCTATGGTAGCTTACTAATAAAGTATGAACATGTTTGTCTACCCTTGCTACCCAAGGGCATGGAATTGAATGAAAGAAATAACCTTTTTATATCTATATACATATACATAATATATAACTAAATTTCAAACGACCTTCGGACAACTAACCTTGATACCCTAAGACCACATCAAATAAGAATAGGAAGCAGGGTTGACTAGCAGTCCTAAGTCTTTTCAATCCTACTTATATAACTATATTTATACAGATACACAGAATATAAGTTTAAAAGAGTTTAAGTTAAAGTATTTGACAATTAAAGGAGTTTTTAAGACAGTTTGAGGTAAAACAGTTTGATAAATAGCTTGGGAAGTAAGAAAACCATTTCCTTGGTAATCATTAATCACATGTGATTGATATAATAACTATAATTGTTCAACTTGTATTCCCCCCCCCCCCCATAAAAGCATTTAAAAATATTTCAAAGGTTAATTTAGGGGTATGAACTCACCTATAGTGAGTGGTTCTGATGACAATGTTGAATCAGTTGCTAAGTACCAAGTGGTGACTTGAGTACACACACAAATCTTATTTAGCATATATTGGCACATATATGAATATAATTAGTGTTATGGAAAACTAATTAATGAATTGGGACCACCTTAGGGACTAGTAAACACTTATATTGAAGTGTTGCAACCATATATGATTGTATGAAGGGTTATAAGGCTATACAAGAGAGTGTATGGCCAAAATACACACTATATGTGTGTGCGGCCAGGTGTGCTGCCAGCATGTGTGTATGGCCCTGTGTGTGGCCAAATGTGCTACTAGAAGCGTGTGCTGCCAGAAAACATGGTGTTCTTGGTGTTCTTGGTGAAAGATGTTACCTTTTCGGACGATACTTGAGAGGATTTTCGGGTCCTTGCTTTGTAAAAGTGTAAGAAATGATTAAAATGACTAAGGATAGTATATATATATATATAAGGGAGTGAGTGTGGTTGGAGGTGTGTGTGGTTGGCCTGTGTGCAGCTGGCTGGCCGCACACACCTGATTTGGTGTGTTTGGCCTGTTTTTCCAATGCTACACCCAATCTAACCCATCCTCCGACACGTATCTCACTTATACTAAGCTTTAAGCACTCTCTTAGACCCAAAACTTCATTATAAAATAGCAAATTGAAGCTAACTTTAACAACAATGAAGAATGAAAGCTAGAAATTTCGGGTTGTCACAGGGGGTAAACATTCGGTGTCTGGCATAGAAGTGGATGTGATGCTGAAAGCTCAAGAGCATCGTATTCAACATAAACTTGAACAAATGGACAAGGATATTGAGTCAAGGTTAAAAACTCAATCTGATTCCTTTAATGGCGAACTTAAAGAATTAAGGGTAGTTGCGAAGCAAAGACATGTACTTTTTGTTGAAGATGTTAAAAAGGTTCGAGAAGATATCAACTTAAAAATAGAGGAGCTTCATGCAGATTTGGCAAAAGAAGTTGCAGCCTTAGATAACAATTATTCTACTCTTCACAAGAAGGTGGATATTCTTGATGATGTGGTAACGAAAGTTGTTGAATGGTATACAAATCTAGTTTGAAAGGTTGATAAGATGGCAGAAGAAGAAGTCAAGGGTTTTGGGAATGCTGACAAGTTGCTAGGAGAATTAAAGGATCTTATGTCAAAGTCTAATTCTTCGAAGTCTTCATTACTTTCTCCGTAGTTTTCACTAGAAAATTTCGTTTGTTAGAGTCAACAATACACAACGAATTAGCTCCACTTGCGAAGTTTGCTAATTTTATGCCAACGGATGCCCCGCCTGTTGTCACAGGGGTGCAAGGGGGGCAAAGGAAAAATGTTGGCAGTAATAAAAGCGAAGGAGATTCTGGCAATGCAAGTGGTGATGTGAAAGTAGTTGGAAAAGTTTTAACTACTCAAATTCTGACTTATTTACCAAAAACATCTACTGTAACAACAATAATAGCAACAAGAACAAGAACAAGAACAAGAACAACAACAACAACAACAACAACATAACAACAACAAGGCCAATAACAAAGGGTATTGTGATTAGATTTGTTGGTGGAGATTCAAGTTCTTCAAAACCTAAGTCTACTGAAGCAGATAAAAGGAAAGGAAAAGGTATAAGTGTTGAACTTTCGAAAGAAGAAAAGAAAGCTGAGTTTGAATAAGAGATGGAGAAATAGAAGCATATCCAAAGTATTCTTCGTCAAAGAGAAGATGATCCTCCTGGTCTCAACAAAGGTGATCCTACAAAGCTTTATCATTACGAGTATATCGAAGCATTGTTTGTTTATGGGGAGATGCATGATTTTGATAAAGTTCCGAAGAAAAGTAATGATACAGAGAACACTAAGCTTAATTAGTTAGACTTCCCAATCAACAAAATGATGTTCTTGAATGAGCAATTTGAGATTGCAGATCAACACAAAGACAAGATTAAATTCAAACGCATGAAGTTTCGATTTTATGCAGTGCTTGGAAAAAGAGAGGAGGAGATAGTTCGGGTTCTTAATGTATCCAAAGATGTTTTATTAGAGAGTATGTTACAGAATTATCGATATCATGTAGTCCGAGCCAATAATGGTGCATTCGACTTCTCGGTTGCAGACTTTCCTCTAATAAATTTGTATGATCTAATGATCGTTGTGAAGATAATGAAAAGTGTTGATATTTCAAAGATGCAAGTGAAAAACAAAGAAGATTTTATGGTGGGATTTGCACATTTGAAAGTGTTTATTGATGGATACTATGGTGCTTTGGCATTAACTGATGTGGAGTTAGCTTTTGCATTGGATTTGTGTTTGTTGGGAAGAACAAGAAGGGTAACAACACAAATTTTATGTTTCAAGTAGGTGATGTTGAGAGGTATACTACTTCTCATTACACAAAACTCATGATTCAGATGAATAGTTGTGCCAAGAACAATGAAAAGGATAAAGGTGAAATTCAAAAGGTGATCAATTGGTATGCTGAAGTTCGAAGAGTTATTCATCAAGATGCTATAACGCTATCATCCTAGACTCGACACTTCTCACAAAGAGGGAGAATGTAAATGTCGAATTGTGCTGTGATGTGTCGAATGTATTTGTTAATTTCTATTGTTTGTAATTTTATTATAAGGGTGCTTTTAGTTTTGAAGTTTTGATGTTCAGTCCCTTATATTTTTTTGTTTTCTTTCATATTCCCTATAAATATGGGATGTACTAGAGATAGATAAGTACTTTTGCTAAGAACCTTCGCTGTATTTGTCTGAAACTCTCTATCCTCTTGAAAGCATAATTGAGCCAAACAAATATTGTTTTGACCTCGTGTTCATCATTCTCACTTTACTCTGATCTTGTTATTCAAACTTGATTTCATTACAACTACAGTGGGTGCATGTATAGAATTAATATGTAATAACTACGGCAAGAAGGGCAACACAGCTAAGTCTTGTAGGATTCTGCACTCGCCACTACCCAGAGAATTGGTATATGCAAGAACCACAACTCTTATGAATGTGGAGAAGTGGGACACATCAAAAAAGAATGACCAAGGTTGTCAAAACCCCAAACCAGAACGGCGGAAATGTTTAGGGGCGGAGGACTTCATGTAAGTATCACAACACATGCAATATAGTAATCCAAGTACAAACAACCATTGAATTAATAAGTATAAGTTTTACATAAGTGTTTAAGCATTACATATTCAAACACGTAAGTAGGTACAGTAGAAGACAAGAGTCGTGGTACGGTACTAGGTAGTCTTCTCAAGAGCTTCGGGAGTGTACCCATCTACTGGATTCCTGAGAATACAAGTTATTTGGAAAGAGTAGATCAACATTTAAGCTGGTGAGTTCATAAATATTTTAGTTACGTTAAGTATACTCTAGGTTCTTTGGAAAAGTTCACTGGTTCCTCCAGAAAATCCTATATTTCCTGAGGTGATAAACTGATAACCTCAATAGTTTCCCTCTGTAATTACTTAGTTTATACTAATTATATATAACCTAATATGGAATGGACAGTTAAATGGGTGTATCTGCCCTAAGCCCACAACCAAACAAGGAACAGGAAGTAAGGCAGAAGTCACACATTTCACTGTCAATCGGATATTACTTATGTATAACTATGATGTAGAAACTAAGGAATTATAGAATTAACCACTAAAGGTCTTTTATGTTATACTAGTTTACATAGATTGAATGACTAAATTTCATTTGATAAGTAGTTTAATTCCATAAACCGTTTCATTTGTAAAAGTGGTTTAAGCCCATAAACCGTTCCATATGTAAAAGTGGTTTAATTCCATAAACCGTTTCCTTTGTATAAGTGGTTTAATTCCATAAACCGATTCTTTGAAAGAGTGGTTTAATTCCATAAACCCTTTCATTTGTAAAAGTATTCTTAGTTATATCTCTTCTATAGTAATAACCTTAGTATTAATCCTGGAAAATATTATAATATCCATAATACTGCCTTGTGGTTTTAAATGTTCAAAACCAGAAGTACAAGTATATTTCCCATACTTGATTTCATGATACGTAGCTTTTACTGTAAGTAAAAAAAACTACAAAAGGTATATTTGGTCGGGATGTAATTATCTTTTCATACTGTTTTAAGAGAAGTATATTACTTAGTAATTCACTCGTTGTTTTATCCATGTGAGTTCTATTAACCATACAAATATGACTGATGTGCCTGATGCGACGTTCTTCAGGCGTCGGAAACGATATGACATTTGTCACCCTAGGCCTGCTGGCCAAACTTTAGCGAACAGTGAAGGTGCGGGATTGTCAGTCCGATATAGATCCATACATAAATTCACGCTCTCCCTACAAGAGATTCTGGTTAATAGTTAAGGACTTAAAGTCATACTTAGATAAGTACCCCATGAAGGGTCTCACAAATTTATTATTTCAACGAGATTTACGATGTATTATACTATTATTACCTCGTGATTACTAACCCTGCTACTCTGTATCGTACCTTTGTTAATGCAAACCTGGTATGATGTATTATTACCCCGTGATTGCTAACCCTGGTACTATGTATCGTACCTTTGTTAATGCAAACCCGGTATGATGTATCTTTACTTCTTTAATATGTTATTCGTATATTAAAGGCATTATACATATCCTGGTATAGATAAATGAATTGTTGGTAATTTCCTTGGAAAGTATACAGTCGTGAATCATACTTGTATATTTAGTTTCGAATCATAAATTATACCAATTATAATTTATATGCTCTAATCTGATTAGCATGATTTCTCATGGATGAACACCTTTGCTCGCATGATACAAAGGTAATGATACCGAATGGAGTAACCTTTTATATTCATATATGTGTATATATATATATATATATATATATATATATATATATATATATATAATTAAGAAGGAAACGACCTTCTGACAAATAACATCACCTTAATTCCACATCCAAACAAGGAATAGGAATAAGATAATTCATTAGTCCTAAGCTCTTCAAATCTTATTTATATATTTATACATATATAAACCTTATTTTGGCAATCATAATTTGAAATAGTTTATTAAAAACCTTTTTCAAGGAATTTAACAGAGTATACATTACTTTAAAGATTTAACATGTCTTTAATTCATTTTGGATGTGTTTGGTAATTCTTAAAAGCATACGGAAACTCTTTGTGTGATTATTATCACATACAGTTATTAACACAATTTAATATTGTATTAAACTTGTATTCCCCCCTAAAAAATATTTAAAAACCATTAAAAAGGTAAATTATAGGGGTATGAACTCACCTTGATAGGTGGTAATTCGGGCAACATTTCGTTTCCGGGAAAATAGTTTGTTTGACGAAAAAACCGGCTTAAATCGGGCAGAGTTTCGACAGGAGAGATGATGTATTCTCGAAAATTCCGGGGCTCCAAGGCTTTCTTCGGGCTTTAGACGTGATATCGGGGCCTTCAGGGGTCATGAGAAAGTCGAGGGGGTGAAATGGTTCAAAATGGGTGAAAAATGGGGTGAAAAACCCTTCCATCCCAGAAGGCTCGCACTTTTGCCGTATTGCATTAGAAAGTAGGGAATTCCATCATCTTTGGTATGCGAATTTCAAGCTGCTACTGCTCCGATAGCTGCTTTAGAGGTTGCTTAGCCGGTATCTGACTGAACTAGCTGGTTTAGATTTCATTAGTTGAAAGTCTCGCACTATTTACACTATTTCAACAAAGACTGTGTAAAATGGATATGATATAAGGGAAGGATTGACCTTTTGGTTGACTTCTCAATTGAGAAAAGACTGGAATGAAACTGGCAATGCTCTCTTCGGTTTTCATCCGGTTGGCAATCCTATCTTCGGTCCTAGCTGAGTTCTGTCTTAGCTTTACGGCAAAGGGATAGGCTTAGCCTATTGAATAGGGAGAGGTAGGCTGCATTCACCATCGAATAACGGGGTAAAAGGCTACTTTCAGATCTCTTTCCCTGTAGTCGTACTATGACTCTCGGAGGAATTGAACTCTAGTCGTACTATTCGATATCATCTAGTAAAGAAGTCAGCTATGGGCAAGACTTGGGGCAGGCCACCAAAGCGGGTTTAGCCGGTTAGAGCTTAAGAGAATCGCTTCACGCCTTGCTTGCAAGAGCTAGACAGCAAAACCATTCCTAGCAACCATTGCTTTCAAAAGAGCAACCATTTCAGGGAACGATCCCCATTACTGATGGACAAATCTGTTCGGAAACAGAGCTCTTTTATCACGGAATTAGACCTGCTATTAACGTCGGCTTATCTGTCAGTCGTGTTGGGTCTGCCGCTCAGTTGAAAACTATGAAACAAGTCTGCGGTAGTTCAAATCTGGAATTGGCACAATATCGCGAAGTGGCCACCTTTGATCAATTTGGGTCAGACCTGGATGCTGCGACTCAGGCATTACTCAATAGAGGTGCAAGGCTTACAGAAGTACCGAAACAACCACATCTTATCAATTGTTATAATTTTTCTCGAATAAATCATGAATTTTCTAGGATAGTATTCAAGATCTTATCGAAAACTTACAGCATCTTGCCAAACAAAGGCTAAAAGAAAAAAGAACAGGGGTATGACTGGCATACCATCTACGATTGGATTCAAAAAAGCATAGGCTTCGGGCAATTTTGCGAAGAAAAGACTACTCGGATAAAGGGCAGAATTAAGACAGATCAAACCAAAGATATTAAGCATAACAGACATTTTGTTCGTCGAGATAATTGCATTTTGATTGAGTTATTTATATAAGGAAAAATGAAGAAAGTAAGGTAGACAAAAAACTCCTTCTTTTTCTGCTCAATCAAAAATCCTCCAATTCTCAAAGGAGAATAGAAGAAATCATACTTTCATACAATATCGAAGTCGTAGCTTCTATGGTTAACTCTGGAAGCTTTATGGCGCTTCCCGATTCGTATTTTGTTTTCGGTAGTTTCTCAGATGAATTCCAGATCAGCAAGGGTGCTGTGTGGAAATTGGATCTCTAGCTAGTTGTGTATTACCTAATTTAGTCCAGTGCAGATAGGATCTGCACTTGTGACCACAGAAGGTTTTGAATGGAGCAACTTGAATGCTAGCGTGATAATGGTCTCGACTAATTGGTAAATCGGTATCCCATTCTTTACCATAGTTGATCCTATAGAATCAGGACTACTCTGGTTCCTAGAGATTTTTGAGTGACGGCCTGAACTGGGAGATGATTCTATTATCTTAGTGGAGATAACATATATTGTTAGACCGTGCACTCACACGTTCTAGTTATCTTCTCTACTAGCCACATTTGCAGGTCTCACGGCTTCCTTTTGAGCCTCCTTACTTTATGTGGAGAGATTCGAATGGGTTATCATAGTCAATGATTGGAACTATGACCTGGGTACTCTTTCCGACTTAGGGTGTTAGCTACTATATTGGATTTGTCGAGATGATAATGAATTTCAAATTCATAGTCATTTATTAGCTCGACCCACTGTCGTGGTCTCATGTTGAATTCTACCTGGTAGAATACATGATGCTGGCTTTTGCTGCGAAGTTCATGATCTGACTCATACTTGGCTCATCCATCATCACCTCATGTATACAATTCGTATATAATTTAGATTTCACAAAACGTTCGGATGGGTGACTATGCCCCAGTTCCACAACCAAACAAGGAACAGGAGATAGGGCAGAAGCACACATCCTTAATCTTGTTAAGTCTAACTTATATACCGCCCTCGTGTATACACTTAGCAGCAATAGATTAACTTAATGAGTTCTTAGCCTCTATTCTTGAACTTGACCTGCGGTATAATGATTTTCCTATGAGATCTATTGAGGTATTTCGGTAGTTACTGACTTCTAAGACTACTTCGGTGCTTTTCATTTGAAGTTTCCTGTCTACTTAGTAGGCTAGAATGGCGTGGTACTCTTTGCATGGGTACTTTTGATGTTTTTAAACAAGAGACAACCTAAGGGTTTTGTGTTATGGATTGAAAGAGTTTCATCTTACGGCTGATTAAGGAAAAGTTCTCTTATACAACATAAGAATTTTCACTTGGTAAGGGCCAGGCCAAACCATGTCGAATGAGGATGTCATAATTTTCTGGATGAAATAGATATTAAGTCGTGCTGGGACGAATGATTACTAGAATGATATCCTATGTACCTAAGTTTTATGGGCTTCTGGTTTTATTGTGTTATTATCATTACGAACCCCTTTTTGATTCGAAGTTGGCGGGTACTACCAATACGAGGGTTCTGATAATTTGAAATTATGAACTTTCATGAAACAATCCTTACTAGGTCTCTCTATAATTGCTTGGTGTATACAAGTCATGTATAATTAAGATTGGTAAGACCTTAGACTGAGCAACCCTGCCCTAAATCCACAACCAAACAAGGAACAGGAAATGAGGCGGGATTACTCAGTCTAAGTATACAAATCTTAATTATAAATGACCCTTATGTATACACTAAGTCATCATAGCTTACCTGTTAGGGTTTCAAATTTTTATATAAGTGTTATGATTTAATTTGACCGGAAGATTAATCATAATTATAAATAGTTATCGGGGTTTGGAAGCGTACGAAAATATAGCAGGGTTCTTTGATGCTTTCCCATGTATTGGGATCAAAATCCTCCTACTCCCCCGTTGTTCTTCTCTATTGGACAGTCCCTCTTGTAATGTTCTATTTCACCACAAAGGTGACATATTGGAATGGTTCCAACATCAGTAGTTGAAGTGGTGAACTCAACCGGAGTTCTACAGATGTGGGTAGTGTGCCCCTTCATGTTGCATCTATTGCAATGCAGCTCTCAGCAACCTCCATGATGATGGTAGTTGCACTTGCTATAGTATGGGAGGTTTCCTAAGTACGGCGTGGTTGGTGCTGGAATAACAGGGATGATGGGGGTATTGGCATCCCCATTTTGTTGCCCTCTGTTAGGTTCTTGAGTTGAACCACTCCCTTTCTTGTTCTCTAACTTTCGTTTCAGGATATTAGGCTTAACGTTCAAGGTGCTCTTACAAGTAGGTGCTCATTTCTGTACTTGGCCATCACCACGATCGGGGTTACCGATAACATTACTACTAACATTTGCATTGTTAGCATTAAGGTGTGCCATGACAGCTGCTACAGCTGTTGTGACCGCAGCTTGAAACGTAGCCACATCTATTTGAAGGATTGATGTTTTGCTGGTGGGTTGGTTACATTTCTTTCGAGGCATGATTCTGCTATATGATAAAAAAAAAGAGCTTGTGAGCGACTATCATTGGCTCTAGATGTATTCTAATCATTTGTATATACATATAAATCTTTCGTTTTGTTATATTGTTCTCAATGATTCGACCTGCATCCCTATGATGCAGTCCTGGTAAGGAGCAGAAATAAGTTTATGGAATGAACCGAGTGTCATCCTAACTAAGTTACCTTCGATTGGTGGATATCGTTTTCCAACTTTCGAAAGTATTTGAAAACAATTCAACAGGGTCTACATAAAATAGACTTATGAATTTGAGAAGTAATCACTATCAATTGAGATTTCATGATCCAATTTATTGTTATTAACCGTGATAAGAAGATAAGCTCAAAACCTAATGTGAGTAATGTAAACACTAACTTACTAGGTTGTATTATTAGTTATTACTTAGATGAAAAGGCGCTTAAACACTTCATATGAATCATGCATGGTTTTCCTCCGTTCTTAATTCTATTCTGGGCAGTAATGATTTGTTCACTCCTGATATCTATAGGGTGTCCTTCTCCTCTGTAGGTATATTGAATTCCCGAGCTGTCTTACTTCCGATTCTGATACTGATCCCCATTATTTCTTAATGAAGATTTTGAATCTCAGAAGTTCATGCGAAGCTCTCATTGGTGTCCTTAATAGGGTAAGGGCACTAAATGATTTCTATAGTTTCTTTACTTCTCATCCATTTCTCTCTATAGTTTCTATAGTTTCTTTACTTCTCATCCACTTCTCATCCATTTCTATCTAAGGGGTTTATACGAGAATGGGAATGTCTAAAGAATCTATGAGAAAATTTAAATTTTTACAAAGGTGATCCTTTCTAGTCCTTCTATAATCACATGGTGTGTACCGATTATATATAATCCAGATCAAATAGACCTTCGAATAAGTAATCCTACTCTAAAACCACATCCAAACAAGGAAAAGGAAGTAGAGTGAAAATCACATATTCTAAGTCAATAAAATCTCAACTATATATAACCTTAACATATCCACTTAGTAATTATAGACGTACCAACGAAGATCTTTTTAACATTTCCCAAAAGTTTATTTAAAATACTTCCGTGGTATTTGATTCTTGGACTTCTAGATATTAGAAGTTGATAAGTTTTCAGTTTTCTTGTTATAGCAACCTAAAATACTCCTATAGTATTTTAACCTTTATGTTTGGTTCTAGAATTCTTTTGGTACCTAGGTAAGCTTTAGACTTGTTGCAACACTACAATCACTCCCAAACACATGTTGGTCATATCTCAAATGAATATAGTTGATCAGGCTATATTGATCACAGATATGATTACATAACTGTCCTGGTTTAACTGTGATGTTCAACATCCAAATACTTTTGTTTTGTTCCTATTGTGATACTCATTCTAGTACATATATTCTGCATGTACTTATACTGTTATAAAATATTGTTATTTTTTTAAAGTATAACACTTGGTTAGAGTGTTTTTATCCCAATGGGTTTATAGTTGTATATCTTTTATGACTGATATACTGAGTTCACTATAAACAATGCTCTGATACCAATCTGTCACACCCCCAAACCAGAACGGCGAAAACGTTCGGTGGCGGAGGACATCATGTAAGTATCACGACACATGCAATATAGTAATCCAAGTACAAACAACCATTGCATTAATAAGTATAAGGTTTACATAAGTGTTTAAGCATTACATATTCAAACACCTAAGTAGGTACAATAGAAGACAATAGTCGCAGTACGGTACTAGGCAGTCTTCTCAAGTGCTTCGGGAGTGTACCTGTCTACTGGATTCCCGAGAATACAAGTTATTTGGAAAGAGTAGATCAACATTTAAGCTGATGAGTTCATAAGTATTTTAGTTATGTTAAGTATACTCTAGGTTCTTTGGAAAAGTTCACTGGTTCCTCCAGAAAATCCTATATTTCCTGAGGTGATAAACTGATAACCTCAATAGTTTCCCTCTGTAATTACTTAGTTTATATTAATTATATATACCCTAATATGGAATGGACAGTTAAATGGGTGTATCTGCCCTAAGCGCACAACCAAACAAGGAACAGGAAGTAAGGCGGAAGTCACACATTTCACTGTCAATCGGATATTACTTATGTATAACTATGATGTAGAAACTAAGGAATTATAGAATTAACCACTAAAGGTCTTTTATGTTATACTAGTTTACAGAGATTGAATGACAAACTTCCATTTGCTAAGTATTTTAATTCCATAAACCGTTTCATTTGTAAAAGTGGTTTAAGCCCATAAACCGTTCCATATGTAAAAGTGGTTTAATCCCATAAACCGTTTCATTTGTATAAGTGGCTTAATTCCATAAACCGATTCTTTGAAAGAGTGGTTTAATTCTATAAACCCTTTCATTTGTAAAAGTATTCTTAGTTATATCTCTTCTATAGTAATAACCTTAGTATTAATCCTGGAAAATATTATATTATCCATAATACTGCCTTGTGGTTTTAAATGTTCAAAACTAGAAGTACAAGTATATTTATCATACTTGATTTCATGATACGTAGCTTTTACTCTAAGTAAAAAAACTATAGAAGGTATATTTGGTCGGGATGTAATTATCTTTTCTTAATGTTTTAAGAAAAGTATATTACTTAGTAATTCACTCGTTGTTTTATCCATGTGAGTTCTATTAACCATAATAATATGACTGATGTGCCTGATGTGACATTCTTCAGGCGTCGGAAACGATATGACATTTGTCACCCTAGGCCAGCCGGCCAAACTGTAGCGAACAGTGAAGGTGCGGGATTGTCAGTCCCATATAGATCTATACACAAATTCACGCTCTCCCTACAAGAGATTCTGGTTAATAGTTAAGGACTTAAAGTCGTACTTAGATAAGTACCCCATGAAGGGTCTCACAAATTTATTGTTTCAACGAGATTTACGATGTATTATTACCTGGTGATTGCTAACCCTGCTACTCTATATCGTACCTTTGTTAATACAAATCCGGTATGATGTATTATTACCCCGTGATTGCTAACCCTTGTACTCTGTATCATACCTTTGTTAATGCAAACCCGGTATGATGTATCTTTACTTCTTTAATATGTTATTCGTATATTAAAGGCATTATACATATCCTGGTATAGATAAATGAATTGTTGGTAATTTCCTTGGAAAGTATACAGTCGTGAATCATACTTGTATATTTAGTTTTGAATCACAAATTATACCAATTATAATTTATATGCTCGAATCTGATTAGGATGATTTCTCATGGATTAACACCTTTGCTCGGCATGATACAAACGTAATGATACCGAATGGAGTAACCTTTCATATTCATATATATATATATATATATATATATATATATATATATATATATATATATATATATATATATATATATAATTAAGAAGGAAACGACCTTCGGACAAATAACATCACTTTAATTCCACATCCAAACAAGGAAAAGGAATAACATAATTCATTAGTTCTAAGCCCTTCAAATCTTATTTATATATTTATACATATATAAACCTGATTTTGGCAATCATAATTTGAAATAGTTTATTAAAAACCTTTTTTCAAGGAATTTAACGGAGTTTACATGACTTTAAAGATTTAACATGGCTTTAAGTCATTTTGGATGTATTTGGTAATTCTTAAAAGCATACGGAAACTCTTTGTGTGATTATTATCACATACAGTTATTAACACAATTTAATATTGTGTTAAACTTGTATCCCCCCCCCCCCCCCCCCCCCCGCTAAAAATCATTTAAAAACCATTAAAAAGGTAAATTATAGAGGTGTGAACTCACCTTGATAGGTGGTAATTTGGGTAGTGTTTCGTTTTCCGGAAAATAGTTTGTTTGACGAAAAAACCGGCTTAAATCGGGCAGAGTTTCGACAGGAGAGAGGATGAATTCTTGAGAATTCCAGGGCTCCGGGGCTTGCTTCGGGCTTTAGACGTGATGTCGGGGCCTTCGGGGGTCGTGAGAAAGTTGAGGGGGTGAAATGGTGCAAAATGGGTGAAAATGGGGTGAAAAACCCTTCCATCCGAGAAGGCTCGCACCCTTTATATAGGGGTGCGAGCGTTCGGCCGAGGAGGACAGGTAGTGAGGCGAGGGGTGAGTCGGCAGCCACGCGTTGGTCAGCAGCGAAGCCACGTGCGAGGGTTTGGACAGGGCAGCTTCTGAATGGACCGGACTTTGGTCCAATAGGAGAAGGCCACGCATGCAAAGGGGTGTCCGAGGGGCATCTCCGGGGTGTCTCTTGCGAGAGTTGTCCGAAGCTTAGTGGACCGCGGAGTTGGTCCAATCAGAAGACGACACGCGAACTTCGGTCCTATTAGAAGGTGACACGTGGAGGCTCTCATGCGAGGGTGACATGGTATGCGAAATTGCCCGGTTTTTCCTATTTTTCTTTATTTTTGTGCCAAAACTTTTAAAATTCATAACTTTTGCATACATACTCCATTTTTGACATTCTTTATATGCACGCGTAGGTATAGTTATACTATACGACTTTCGTTTAGACTTCGTCGGCTAATTTTGAATTTATTTTTAATATTATTATTTTTAACAGACCGGGACAGCAAAATCCGTTAAAAATTCATAACTTCTTCATCTGATGTCCGTTTTTGTCTGTCTTTTTACCATTATACTACTAATGACAAGACCTTCAATTCTCGTTTAAGTTGCGTCGGCTAAATATCGATCGGTTTATATTTCGAATTTTTAGTTGTCTACTGTTAAACCGAAACTTCAAAAAATCATAACTTCCTCATACGAAGTCAGATTTTGACGTTCTTTTTATGAACGTTCTCAGTTTAACGTACTCTACAACTTTAATTTAGATTGTTAAGGCTAAAAAGCCTTTTTTCGAAAATTCGTTATTTACACTGAACAGTGTTTTGCCGGTTTTATCACGGATTTTCGATTGGTCATAACTTCTTCGTTATAACTCGGATTTCAGTGTTCTTTATATTTTTGGAAATCTTGTTACAATCTCTACCACTTAGTTCACCCCAATCATGATTATTGATCAATTTATTTTTGACCTAAATTTGTCTGGTGTCACAAAGGTTGAAAAATCAAAGGGGTAGTGCTCAAGGAAGAGAATTTTCCATTGGCACGAACGACGCTACCCAAAATCTTCCCCTGAGAATTGGTAGGTCCTTCATTATAACTTATGAGCAAACTAGATAATGATATAGTTTTATAAATGTTAGATAAAAACATGTTAAAATAAAATTTCTGAGAAACATATGTTATTAATTATTGGATGGATACATAGGTTATATGAATCCAGAAATAATTAGTTTTAGAAAGTCGTCTGAGCCTAGCCGTAATAAGGAGGAATCAGATGGTCGAAAAACTGTCTAATTTTTGCATCATGTGATAATATTCACCAAATAATTAGACAACATTATAAAGGATGATAATGAAAGCTAAAAGAATCCTTATGGTAATACTAGGATCCTTTGAAAATTCTGAAAAGAATTTCTAAGATACTTTTCAGTTATTATAGACACTCTCACTGGTCTCAGGAAGTACTTGACTCTCACTCTCACTCTCACTCTTGGTATCAGTAAGTACCTGACTAAGGGATCACTCTCACTTTCACTCTTGGTATCAGTAAGTACTTGAATAAGGGATCACTCCCACTCTCACTCTTGGAATCAATAATTATACCACTGTTGGGTTTGGAGCATACTAACACTCTTGTGGTGCACATGCAACCCTAAATACCTTGGATCTATGTTTTCTCTATATACATGCAAATATCAATTTCCAAGGTATTTATCTTAACTAGCATATTATGAAGTACAAGTAATATAAAATCTAGTAGAATTACATACCTTTTGTTAGTGCTTGATTCCATGGAGCTCAAGAGCCTAGTTCCCCAAATGTGACACCTCAAATGGTTCACACAACAACATGAACATTTGGAATAACCATGAGAGAAGATATGAGTCTTATCACTCTATGAAATAGGCTTGCCCCCTATGTTGTCCACTAGTGCCGATTTCACCAACAATGGGGTCTTTATATAGTGTGCACATTAGGGTTACACCATGTAACCCATGTCTTTACCCATTCCTTATGCTCCATGAGTTTTAACCTCCATGGAGTGTCCATGGGCCACCACATGGGTTGAACCCAATATAAGGAATCATGGATCACAAGCCCACATATATAAGAATCAATGATTTACACAATCAATCCCCATATATCTAATTAGTCTCTTTTGATCACTAAATTAATTCCAAATTAATTCTTGATCAATACTAATTAAATAATATGATTTCATATTAATATATATATGAAATTATAATATATTAATATGTCACAAATATCTTCTTCTCATTAAAAGGTCTACCCAAATGTTTAGATGTCATGCAACCCAAATGGACCATGTCGGGTCGGGTAAAGTATATACTAATTATAGTTATGGACTTAGACACTAATCCAACACAACGTAGCATAATATGAGGCACTAATCTTGGGATTATAGCTTACCAAAGATCTTTAGGTATTCATGTAACGCCCGTAGATCCGGGCTAGTCAATTTAGAGGCAATAGGGGTCGAAAACGACTTTTCGACAAAATATTATTAAGAATAAATAATCTCAACCAAGTTTTAGTATATGTTACAAGGTTTCCGTAGGGATGAAAGTGGGTCCAAACCCGGACCCGATGGACCCGGACCCGGAAAACCCGGAACACCCGGAACCGGTTAACGGGATTTTATAGAACCGAAAACCGGACCGGTATATAGGAACCGGTTCCGGTTCGGTTTCGGGTATGGTTCCGGGTAAAGTGGGTCTAGAACCGGAAAACCCGGAAACATCAAAGTGGGTAGGTTGGAACCGGATAAAGTGGGTTTAGACCTGAAAAACCCGAAAAAACCGGAATTTTTTGGTAATTACTTACAACTTAGTGGGTTGAACTTTGAAAATTTTCATATTGATATCCCCACTTTGGGGGGCTGTAACTTATTGAATACGAAACCACAATTAACAAAATTAGAGTCTAAAATCATATACAAACTCTAAAATACACTCTGGAAAAACCCGCATGTCAATCCGAATTTAAACGAATGAGATATACTTGTGTTAATATTTTCACATAATACAAAGTACAAAAACAAATAGCTGAAAAGTTGAAAATTTTCAGTTTTGATATCCCGACTTCAGAGGACTGTAAATCATTGAATGTTAAACCAAAAATGACAAAATTATAGTCTAAACTCATGTACAAACTGTAAACTAGAAGTTGGAAAAAACCACATGTCAATCCGACTTCAAACGAATTAGATATGCATGCTTTAAAACTTTCACCGAATACAAAAAAACTAAAAAACTAAAAACTTTCAGCTTTGGTATCTCAACTTTTGAGGACTGTAAGTCAATGAATATAAAACTAAAAATGAAAAATTTA
The DNA here is from genome assembly GCF_051521515.1 of Lactuca serriola. Classification (NCBI taxonomy): domain Eukaryota; kingdom Viridiplantae; phylum Streptophyta; class Magnoliopsida; order Asterales; family Asteraceae; genus Lactuca; species Lactuca serriola. The sequence continues at coordinate 68,773,864 of NC_136408.1, read as the reverse complement.
TAGTGTAGAATCATGTACAAACTCTAAACTACATGTTGGAAAAAAACCGTATGTCAATTGGAGTTGAAACGAATAAGATATGCATCTTGTAAACGTTTCACAAAAAGTGGTTCCGGCCCTAAAAGTGGTTCCGGTTCCAAAAACCAGTTCCGGATTTCAGACCCGGTTTACTCGGACCCATGGACCCAAACCCGGATTACCCGGAACCCGGATAAAGCCAATTTTTAAACCTGGAACCGGACCCGGTTCTATATATTCCGGTTCTAACGGGTCCGGTTCCGGTCCGGTTTTCCGGTTCTAAATCTCATCCCTAGGTTTCCGTACATTACGGATGAGATTTAGAACCGGAAAACCGGACCGGAACCAGAACCGAACCGGAACCGGACCCGTTTCAATAAGTTACAGCGTGTATTTTAGAGTTTGTATGTGATTTTAGACTCTAATTTTGTTAATTGTGGTTTCGTATTCAATAAGTTACAGCCCCCCAAAGTGGGGATATCAATATGAAAATTTTCAAAGTTCAACCCACTAAGTTGTAAGTAATTACCAAAAAATTCCGGTTTTTTCGGGTTTTTCAGGTCTAAACCCACTTTATCCGGTTCCAACCTACCCACTTTGATGTTTCCGGGTTTTCCGGTTCTAGACCCACTTTACCCGGAACCATACCCGAAACCGAACCGGAACTGGTTCCTATATACCGGTCCGGTTTCCGGTTCTATAAAATCCCGTTAACCGGTTCCGGGTTTTCCGGGTCCGGGTCCATCGGGTCCGGGTTTGGACCCACTTTCATCCCTACCGTACATATAAAGAGCATCGAAATCCGAGTTATAACGAAGAAGTTATGGTCCGTCGAAGTTTTACGGCAAAACCGGCACGACACCGGGAGACGTAAATAGTGAATTTATGATAGAGCTTCTTTTAGCCTTAGTAATCTAAATGAAAGTCGTAGAATATGTTAACCTGGGAGCGTCCATAAAAAGAACGCCCAAATCTGACTTCTTATGAGGAAGTTATGATTTTTCGAAGTTTCGGCTTAGCGGTGTACAGCCCGAAGTTCGAGTATTAGATCGAGCGGTTTTTAGCTGACACAACCTAAACGAGAATCAAATATCTCATTATTAGTAGCGTAACGATAAAAAGACAGACGAAAATGGACATCGGATAAAGAAGTTATGAGATTTTAACGGACCAATCCTGTCCCAGCCTGTTAAAAATATAACTTTAAAAATAAAGTCAAAATTAGCCGACGGAGTCTAAACGAAAGTTGTGGAGTACGTCTCCACCTACGCGTGGATATAAATAACGTCAAAAACGGAGTTCGTATGAACGAGTTACAAGTTATAATAGCATATTTACGTATTAAAATAAAGTATAAATCATATATACGTACACATATATATATATATATATATATATATATATATATATATATATATATATATATATACATATGTATATATCATTAGAAAGGTATCGACGATGCGGTCATTATAAGACTAATGTTGAGTTCTTTCGAAATTAGTTTAGTGCAAATATCGTTAAATCTATTTAAAATAGTATTATAAAGGGGTGTTTAATTGTTTATATAACTATAAGGTCATTATGTAATTATGGAGGGTAGTTTTTGTAAATTCAATTACTATAAATAAGAGGCTTGGGCTCTCATATTTCTTGCACCATTCTCTTGATTCAAGAGTCTTTCTCTCCTTATCCCCCAAGCATTTCGGTCCCTCATGATTCGACTTCTCTTTCTGTAGTTTTAGTATAGTAAGGTGAGCGCTGAAGCGCTGCACGAATCTTTCTTAGAAAGATTCAGTGACGAAGTTCTGCCCCTGCAGAGCCCGACTCCTAGCTAAAATCCCCTTGAAAGTAAGTTATGCTTACCTTATTTTAAATATAGTTTATATTTAAAATTAGTATTGTTATTATAAATTTATAATAAATATTTGAGCTATTATTATGACTTATATAAGTGTCGTTATAATATCTTTTTAACTACTCGCGGTACGGGGAATCTGGTTTAAATGGCCGCATAGGGTTGTTGGATTTCAGAAGTGTTATACGCCACAATGGTCCTGCCCTCCGGTGTTTTATGTCTGGCCCCTGTCTGTACATAGTAGATGGAAAGTATTGTTTAAACGCTTATATAATAATAATAATAATAATAATAATAATAATAATAATAAGACTAATAATTAGTCACGGTAATATTAGACTAAAATCTAGTGGTGATAATACTAGGTTTCGTCAAAGGAAATTATTTTAAAGTAAACGAAGCGCTGTCCGAGTACCGAGTCACCACCTTCTCAGGTGAGTGCATAGTTACTTTCAGCTTACACATAGATATGAAGTATTTTATATAAATTACGTGCTATGTGTGCATATTATCTGAATACTTGCTATCTGTGCTGGATGAACGTTTTATACATGTTTTCAATGATTTAAACTGTATATGTATTTTATATCTACAAAATGTGTTGAGTAAAACATGGGTAGATGTAATAGTTGCTGTGTGACAAAATAAAATAATGAGAGGCCTCGTTATAGCTGTTCTTGATGACCTAGTCATCTAGCGGAGTATAGATGACGACCACGGACTATTCTAGACAGTCCAGTGGAACACTAGCAGGCTCGCAACATGTAGGTGTTTATTCGAACTGTGTGTTTATTCGAACTGTGTGAACTGTGTGCTCACCAGGTACACTCTATCCCAATGATAGTCCTTTGACTAAGTCCCTTGTGTTAGATGTTTTAGGGACGTAATGTGAGGATAACGGGAATGGGTAATTGGGTTGATTGCTTGATGTTTAAAAATAATAACTATATTATTGTGGGTTGAAAACCCTATGTGCTCACCAGGTTTCCCAACCTAACCCACTCAGTTTATTTATATCACAGGTGTTGATATGAAGTGACATTACACTGAGAGATTTAAAGAGATGTAGATCACTAGTGTAAATAATTGTAAGTTCTGTTTATGCTTATGTTTCTGTATTAACGATGACATCCCAAACGTTTTAAAATGAAATAAATATGTTTCTTCGAAAATGTTTTAATAACGTATTTACCATGTTTTTCTGGGAACAAATTCCGCAACATTTTTATAAAATGAAGTACTCTGATTTTTATAAAGCATAAACAAAATCAGTCTTTTCTGGCGATGAAAATGGGGATGTCACAATTCATCAATTCTTTATTATTAATTAACAACTTTAATGGATCCTATACAATAAAAGGAGAAATCTAGCACTATACCTCCAGATCCTCAAAAATTTGGCCGCAAAATTCGAAACATTTACCTTAAACCAGGTTCCTAGAGAAGACAACGTTGATGTAGATTCTTTAGCCAATCTAGGATCCTCTTTATGGATCCTGCCAGATACTAGGATCCATATCACCCACCTATTGATCCCAGAGATTGAGGATCCTACCAATAGATCGAAGGATCACACAGAAACTACTAACGTCGCCACAATTGAACATCTCCATTTGATGACTCAGCATCAGGATCCCAACATCAAGGATCCCTCTCCAACTTTAGGATCCTGGATCCAACCCATTATGGAATACCTCCAGAATGGCATGATCCATAAGGAAGAGAAAAGAGAAAGGGAATTCAGAACAAGGATATCAAGGCTTACTATTATACAAGGTAAGTTATACAAAAAAATATGTAGCAGTTCCATACCTTAGGTGCCTAGAGGATCTTGAAGCTGCAGAGGACCTAAATGGCATACACGAAAGAGACTACGCAAACCTCACTAGGGGCAAATCCTTATGCTCCAAAGTGTTGAGAACGGGATACTATTGGCCAAATATAAAGAAATATTCCTTCCTTCATGCTAAGAAGTGTGATGCTTGTCGAAGACATATCAACTTCCTGCATCAACCAACAGAACCTCTACATCCCATCATCTCCCCTTGGCCATTTATGAAATGGGAAATGGATATACCGTGTAAACTACCAATATCTCCTAGAGGAATGGTCTTCATGCTAGTAATGACTGGATATTTATCAAAGTGGATACAAGTTGAAGCCTACATCCAAGTAAGAGACAAAGAGGTAGTCTCCTTCATCAAGCATAACATCTTGATCAGGTTCAGGATCCCTGCCGAAATTATATGCCACAATAGATCCCAATTCCTAAGCAAAAGGACAAGGGACTTTTGCACAAGTTCGGGAATCAAGATGGTGATGTCTACTCTTGTCCGCCCTCAAGCCAACGACCAAGCAGAATCCAACAACAAAATTATAGTCAACAACTTGAAGAAAAGGCCGGATGAGAAGAAAGGAAGATGGGCAGAAGAACTTTCTTTCGTATTATGGGCAGATAGGACCACTTCCAGGTTAGGTATTGGCCAAACCCCGTGCTCATTGGTGTTTGGAACTGAAGCAATGATTCCCATAGAAGTGGTGATCCCAACAACAAGATACTTACTTCAAAATCAAGAGGAAAACAATAAGATCCTTGCCTAGGATCTTGACCCTATAGATGAAATTAGGGATCTTGCTAAGATCCGTATTGCTGCTCATCAACAGAAGATCACCAAGGTGTACAATAAAAACATAAGAGTAAAAAGATCCCACGTAGGATACTTGGTAGTAAGAAAAACATTCCAAAATACCAAGGATCCTAGTGCAGGTAAACTAGCACCTAAATGGGAAGCACCATATCTCATAGATGCTAAAGCAGGAAAGGGAGCATATTGGTTAGCTACCCTAGATGGAATATCTTACCAAGATCCTGGAATGTGGTACATCTCAAAGCCTATTTTTTGTAGGTAAAGTCAGTTATTTCCTAATACACTTAAGGTATACACTCTATTTACATTTTATCTTTTGTTATTGTTTATTCTCTTCAAACACCATTACTAACTTAACCATTGGAGGGGTGTTAGCAAGGCTAACGCCCACTCCTAGCTAATGTTTGTTGCATGCAGGGACTTAAGGATCCTAACTTCTAAGGATCCTGACTTCTAAGGATCCCGACGCTTAAAGATCCTGACACTTAAGGATCTTAATCTCTAAAGGTATTGGTGGATGAATATTCGAGGATCCTAACGATCTGAAGACCATTGGTATAAAAGAATTCCATAACTATAAACATCCGACAATTCACAATGTGAATTTCCCAAGAATAGAGACTGATAATCTCTCCTACGAATAAGGGTACTCAATCCCGTCTATCATTTAAAGAGTAAATTACCTATTTCACACGAGTTAAGGTTTATACACCTCACCTAGACTTACGATATCCAAATATGGGATGTGAATGAGGGGATCACTTCATGCTTTAGTGAATTGGTGACCCTCTCATTTCTAAACATAAGTTGAGATCCTAAAGTTTGAATCTAAGGTTTATAACATTTACATGTTATCTTAAGTTGAGATCTTCCCTAGAAAATTTTGAAGATTTATAACATTTACACGTTATCCTACGTTGGGATCTTCCCCAGACAATTCCGAAGGTTTATAACATTTACATGTTATCTTAAGTTGGGATCTTCCCCAGAAAACTCCTAAGGTTTATAATGTAACGCCCATAGATCCGGGCTAGTCAATTTAGAGATAATAGGGGTTGAAAACGACTTTTTGACAAAAGATTATTTAGAATAAATAATATTAACCAAGTTGTAGAATACGTCTCAAGGGTTTCGTACATATAAATAACGTTGAAATCCGAGTTATAACCAAGAAGTTATGGTTCGTCGAAGTTTTACGGCAACACCGGCACGACACCGGGAAACGAAAATAGTGAATTTATGATGGAGGACTTTTTAGCCTTAGAAATCTAAACAGAAGCTATAGTATACGTTAAATGGAGAACATACAAAAAAAGAACGCCCAAATCTGACTTTGTTTGAGGAAGTTATCAATTTTCTAAGATTTGGCTTAGCAGTGCACAACCCGAAACTCGAATTTTAGATCGAGCAGTTTTGGCCTACGTGACCTAAATGAGAATTGAATATCTCATTAATATGAACTCAACGGTAAAAATACGGACGAAAACAGAGTCCGTATGTAGAAGTTATGAATTTTACGCGAACATTTAACAGTATAATCTCCTCGTACTATTAAATTTAAGATCGGTCGAAAATTAGCCGACGGAGTCAAAATGAAAGTAGTATATCTTATTTTTACCTACGCGTGGATATAAAGAATGTCAAAAACGGAGGCTGTATGTGAAATTTATGGATTTTAAAAGTCGGAAGTGTGTTGTGCGAAAATGGGTGATGTGGCACAATCTTGACCATTGCTTTCTCCCCAAGTCTTGCCACTAGATGGTGACACGTGGCACCAAGTTCAACCATTTTCACCCTATAAATAGAACCTCTCTCACCCTCATTTTCTTCACACTTTTCTCATTCTTTCTTCTCTTTACTCTCTCTCTAGAACCTCTCTCTAGCCCTGAAACCCCCCGAAAAGCCTAGGGAACCTCCCTAGCACAAGGCGGAAGCCCCGGAGTGCTCGATGGCTCCGAGAAGAAGAGCTTTTCGGCTCGAGAACGCTGCACCAAGCAAAGCCCGGTTTTCTATAAAACCGGCTGTAAGTGAGCTACGCCTACGCTATTTTTAATATAGATTTTATTTAATTATAGTAACGTTATTAGGAACTGCTAATAAGTACTTGGGCTATTATTATGGGTTATACAAGTTTTGTTTAACGCTTATATAATAGTAATAATAGCTAGACTATTAATTAGTCTCGGCGAATAATAGACTAAACTCTACTGGTAATAATATTAGCTTTCGTCGAAGGAAATTATTTTTTTTTAAGAAGCGAAGCGTTGTCTGAGTTCGGAATCACCACCTTTTCAGGTGACTGCATGCTCCCTTTCATCTTACACATAGATATGAAGTATTTTATATAAACTACATGCTATGTATGCATATTATCTGTATACATGCTATCTATGCTGGATGAACGATTTTATACAAGTTTTATATGATTTAAACTGTATATGTATTTATATCTACATAATATGTTGGGTAAAATATGGGTAGATGAAATATGAGTTGGATGATGAGTTGAGAGGTGATATAGACCATGAGGTAAGGGTGAGAGGTGGACGATGTGAGAAGCCTTGTTCCCAAAAGCTGGCCCCGTCATCTAGCAGAGTATGGATGACAACCACGGACTATGCTAGACAGTCCAGTGAAACACTAGCAGACATGCAACCTGTAGGTGTTTTGAACGATGTGTTCACCGGTGTACTCTAAAAACCCATTGACATGTATTGCGAGTGAACTCTCGAAAACGATACTGTCAATAAACGAGATAACCCTAGCAGCTGTGTTTGAAGGACAATACTGGCAGTTGCGCCTCACATAGAATGTCACAATTCTGGCCGTTGCGCCTAAGTGATAGAACTAGCAGCTGTGCTTGACAACTGTGTCATTGACAATGATGTACTTCGTACCTATTCCTTAGGATAATCCTTAGGAATGAATGAATGATAAATAGTTGATTCTTAGGGTAGATCCTTAAGAGTAAAGAAGATAATGGGGATGGGTAATTGGGTTAACGTATTTATCATGTTTTACTGGGAACAAATTCTGCAACATTTTTATTAAAAGAGGTACTTTGATTTTTATAAAGCATAAACAAAATCGGTCTTTTCTAGCCGTGAAATGGGGATGTCACAGTTGGTATCAGAGCATTGGTTTAAGCGAAGTAGGAATATTAATTTATTGCTAGACTTAAACTTAGAATGCTAAGCAATGATTGTGAGGAGTGTGTCTTAGGTAATACACCTGAATAGACACAAGCACTAGCTTATTTAGGGAAAATGCCTAACATGCTTTTATGCGCTAAATGATTTATGAGGTTTTATGATGCTAAATGTATGATCGGATCTATGGTCTGTTGCCGACCGGATCTAGAAACTTTACATGTTCAGACTTCTAAACGTTTAATTACAGTATTAGAACTGGCATGTAACTTTTTGGAGTAATAGGGAGATTTACATGTCAATCGTAAGTAAAATCTTTTCCTATCTTAATTCTCGTCATTACACACCGAACGTCTAAATTGGTGTATAGATCGAAATGGCAAGAACCCGAAGTGGAGTCGGGAATGCAAATGGAAATAGGAATTAATAGCCCCAAGTGATTGAACAAATACTTGTTGTAGTAGAAGCTGCACCTGAACCAATCACCATGGCTGGACTACAAGCCATGATTTGAGCTATGTTAGATGAAGAAAGGGAAGAAATGAGGATGATGTTGCATGAAAATAGGGACGAACCTACCATGCCCATTGAGCAACCTGAGCTAATTTTCGATCAATCGGAGGAAGGGAACTATAGCCACCCTGTAAGTCAAGTTGGGACTCAAGGAGAACGAAGGAATGCCCCGGAGAGGGGAAACGAAAAGGATGGACGAATGTATAAGAACTTCTTGGGTGCCAAGCCACCAAGCCTTTCCGGAAGCCCGAAGCCGGTTGAGATTATGGATTGGGTCTTCGAGATGGAAATGGTATTTGAGAGCTGTGACTGCAGCAATAAGCAAAAGATAGTCTTTGCAGTCAGACAACTAAATACTGGAGTGTTAAGTTGGTGGAAGTTGCTGGCAGATTCAATTCCACGAGGAGAAGCCATACGAATTTCTTGGGAAGCATTCACGGAGCAGTTAAAAATGTAGTACTGCTCAGGGATAGATCTGATAGACCTAAACAACGAGTTTCAGAACCTAAAGAAAGGGAAGATGAGTGTTGATGAGTATGTCACCGCATTCACTGAGAAGATGAAGCTATTTCCCTACTTGGTTCCTACTGAACTCTCCAAGATAAATAGGTTCGCTAATAGACTGCCTGTAGACTTTGGCCCAATGGTCAAAATGGCAGCTACTTTGAAAACAGCTGTTAGAGCAGCTAAAAATATAGAGACCCAGATAAGAGAAAGGGGTCTAGAAAAAGATAATGAAGGAGAATAGAGGAAGTTTAAAGGATCTTCAAGGCAACAAGGAGAGTTAATCCTCGAAGTTTGGAGGAGGAGGAAGAGGCAAAGCAAGATGGTGTGATAAGTGCGAGAAGAAACACTTAAGAAAATGTGGTGAAGAGGTAACTTGTTTCAAGTGTAGAAAACATGGGCATTATGCCAATAAATGTACATTCAACAAAAGGGTATGTTATGAATGTAATGAGGAAGGTCACTTCAAGCAAGACTACCCAAAGAGACAAGGGGCTACAAGGCCAAATGTGCTGCCAAAACCAAAAGCAAGAGCATTCCACATGATCCTCGACGAAGCAGAGAACAACGCGAGGAATCAAGGATGAGGAATTCATACCCGAAGATCGAGTTATGAAGTAGCCAAAGGGATAGAAACACATGATGTAGTCTATTAGAGGCATAGTCTAGGGTGAACTTGAACACCTATGTAATAGTTTCAAGAAATAATATAAAACCTTCGTTTTGTTATCTGATGTGTTGAATGCTTATGTGGTTTTCTTGCATGGTGACTTGGATAAACTGCGAGACAATACTTGGGATGAGTATGAGTAGGCGTGAAAGGTAGTAGAGGCCTATACTACCGGAAGCAAAATACTCACGCTTAGATCAGGGAAAGTCACAAGGTTACCAAGAAGCTAGTAATTGATACCGTTTTATTCAAATATGTCGTTACCATCGTTTTGGTAATGACTAAGAGGGTGATTGTTATTCCGACCCTAGTGTTCATATCGAATTGAGTTCGACTACGATAAGTATGTTACGTGGTTCAGAGAACCAAGTTTGATGTAGCATCTGACTTAAGTCGGATGATTGAAATAAAAGATAATCAAAGTGATCGATAGAGGTATCGCGATAGTTGCTTGTAACTAGAAATGCTACCTTTTAAGACGTGATTAGAACATGAAGAAATGTATAGTCTATTCTAGAAGACTCTAAGAGACCTGAGTCTAAGCGTGGGAACATACGATGATAAGTCATTAGAATATGACACATCGGTCCATTTTAGTAATAAAATAACTTATCTTAAGTTTGTTAAGAAAAAGGAGCAGTCTCCAGTAAGGATCGAGATTGTGACTTGAAGGTCATAATTTGGAGTCTAACGTAAGATAGGGAGCAAGTGTAAGATGGTGACATGTGGCATCAAGTTCAGCCACTAGATGGTGACATGTGGTATCAAGTTCATCCATTTTCACCCTATAAATAGAACCTCTCCCACCCTCATTTTCTTCAAACCTTTCCCATTCTTTCTTCTCTTTACTCTCTCTCTAGAACCTCTCTCTAGCCCCGAAACCCCCCAAAAAGCCTAGGGAACCTCCCTAGCACAAGGAGGAAGCCCGGAGTGCTCGACGGCTCCAAGAGGAAGAGATTTTCAGCTCGGGAACGCTGCTCCAAGCAAATCCCGGTTTTCTAAAAAACCTGCTATAAGTGAGCTACACCTACGCTATTTTTAATATAGCTTTCATTTAATTATAGTAATGTTATTATGAACTTATAATAAGTACTTGGGCTATTATTATGGGTTATATAAGTATTGTTTAACGCTTATATAATAGTAATAATAGCTAGACTACTAATTAGTCTCGACGAATAATAGACTAAACTCTAGTGGTAATAATACTAGCTTTCGTCGAAAGAAATTATTTTTTTAAGAAGCGAAGCGCTGTCTGAGTTCGGAATCACCACCTTTTCAGGTGAGTGCATGGTCCCTTTCATCTTACACATAGATATGAAGTATTTTATATAAACTACGTGCTATGTATGCATATTATATGTATACATGCTATCTATGCTGGATGAACGATTTTATACAAGTTTTATATGATTTAAACTGTATATGTATTTATATCTACATAATATGTTGGGTAAAATATGGGTAGATGAAATATGAGTTGGATGATGAGTTGAGAGGTGATATAGACCATGAGTTAAGGGTGAGAGGTGGACGATGTGAGAAGCCTTGTTCCCAAAAGTTGGCCTCGTCATCTAGCAGAGTATGGATGACAACCACGGACTATGCTAGACAGTCCAGTGAAACACTAGCAGGCACGCAACCTGTAGGTGTTTTGAACTATGTGTTCACCGGTGTACTCTAAAAACCCATTGACATGTATTGCAAGTGAACTCTCGAAAACAATACTATCAATAAATGAGATAACCCTAGCATCTGTGTTCGAAGGACAATACTGGCAGTTGCGCCTCACATAGAATGTCACAATTCTGGCAGCTGCGCCTAAGTGATAGAACTAGCAGTTGTGCTTGACAACTATGTCATTGACCACGATGTACTTCGTACCTATTCCTTAGGATAATCCTTAGGAATGAATGAATGAGAAATAGTTGATTCTTAGGGTAGATCCTTAAGAGTAAAGAAGAAAATGGGGATGGGTAATTGGGTTAACTATTTGATGATTAAACATAATAATTATATTATTGTGGGTTGAAAACCCTATGTACTCACCAGGTTTCCCAACCTGATCCACTCAGTTTATTTATATCACAGGTGTTGATATGAAGTCACATTACACTGAGAGATTAAGGAGATATAAATCACTAGTGATAATGAATGTAAGTTATGTTTATGCTTATGTTTCTGTATTGACGATGACATCCCAAATGTTTTAAAATGAATAAAAATACTTTTCTTTGAAAATGCCTTGATAATGTATTTATCATGTTTTACTGGGAACAAATTCCGCAACATTTTTATTAAAAAAAATACTTTGATTTTTATAAAGCATAAACAAAATCAGTCTTTTCTGGCCATGAAAATGGGGACGTCACATATAACATTCACATGTTATCCTAAGTTGGGATCTTCCCTGGAAAATTCCTAAGGTTTATAACATTTACATGTTATCTTAAGAAAATACAAAAGGTTTGTGACTTTTTATGATCATACGATTTTGCCTAGTGACTCACTAAGGTTTGTAATATTAACATGTTATTTTGAATTAGGATTTTCCCCAAAGACTTGCTATAAAGTCGTAACATTAGCATGCTATCTGAAGACGGGATACTCCCCAAAAAGTAAAAAGGATTTATAACATCATCATACAAAGACTTTCTTCAAGATAAAGATAGTTTCAATAGGGGATCCTTCCTAAAGTCAAATGAGGATCCTTCCTAATGAACTTCTAAAGCAAAGATCCTTTCGCATGATAGCATTAGGATCATACGAAGACAGGGAAGTCGTGACTTCAAATTTTTCCTAAGATCACCAGGTTTCATATACCCTTATTTTTGAAAAACATTAAAACTTTTTCTAAGTCCGAGGATCCCAAACCTTTTAAGTTCTTAAACAAAGACTATTTGGTTAGCATACCTCCAGTCTTTGAGTTTAAAATGGTTACTTATTAAAGATGGTTTACTAAAAGAGTTTTACCTTAGGGTTATTTGTAAGAACCAAGTTTTTCAGGATCCTGGTTATTTCAAGATCCTAATACCATAATAGTCATGCAGGATGATTAAGAGAAAAATATGAAAGGGAAGCATAACCATTGCATTCAAAAGGGGTTGCATACCAACCCAACAAATAAAAAAAGGTAAGTGTCTGACATTACTAAAGGAATGAAAAACTTAAACTAATTTCTTGCAGGCCTAGACCTTAGCCTGCTCCTCATCGACCACCTCTTTCTCTTTCTCCTCCCCAATTTCACGGCTAGAAAAGAACGATTTTGTTTAAGCTTTTATAATAAAATCAGAGTAATCTTTCAAAGAAAAGTGTTGCGGAATTTGTTCCCAAAACAAAATATGATATAGATTTATCAAAGTATTTCCTTAAAGAAATGTATTTTCTTTGTATTACAAAACTTGGGATGTCAAAATCAATACGGATCAAAAGCATAAACCAAAAGACATCCTAGGCCACAAAACAAAATTGGCCTAAAAAACAGCATAGGCCTTACAACATTCTATTTTTTTACTGGCCTAAAATCCATAATCACTCGTCAGTTCATCCCTCTTTCTCTGTTTTTGTTCCTTATGTTTGTATTTATGTGTATATACGTATGTACGTTCGTCGACGAGTAAGGTTAGTCTACTATCATGCGAAACTATATTAATCAGAAAGTTTGGAGACAACTTAAAGATCTTCATCTAAACATTTGACTGAGGTGTAGTTTATAGGTTGGAGGTCCGGGTGTCACTATCCCCCTCCTTTAGTTACACCAACTGCCAGTTGTTTTACAAATAAAAGTGACGCAAGTTGTGCGCATTCCATGTTCGAGGTATCGTTCTCCCGTCTTTTTCTTCCAATGTCTATGCTCCATACCGGTGCGTCCCCACTACTTTATATGGTCCTTCCCAGGTCACGCTTAGCTTGCCCAGTGGCTCTAAGTGGCTAGCCTTGTTTTTCCTCAGCACCCATTCTCCTATTTTGAAGTTCTTTACTCGCACCCGTTTGGTGTAAAAGTTTTTTTGTACGGGCTTTGTAGGCCACTTGTCATAGTCGAGCAGCTTGATGTTTCTCATCTAACATGTCCAAGTCTTGTCGTCACTCTGCCTCATTCAAGCATTTGTCAAAACCACTTACCCGAAATGATTCAATCATAATATCGAGTGGGAGCACCTCTTTTATACCGTATGTCAGGCTGAAGGGCGTCTCTCCCATCCATAACCTCGTGGTTGTACGGTACGACCACAATACTGTTATTAGTTCTTCCGTCCAGGCCCCTTTTTTTATTAGGTGTTTCTTAAGCCCGTTCATGATGGTCGTGTTTGATACTTTGGTCTGGACGTTCACCTGGGGGTGTGTGACTGCGGTGAAGCGACAATGGATCTGCTTCTCTTTGCACAAATTTTTGAAGGGACTTCCCTCAAACTGCATGTCGTTGTCGCTTATTAGGACCTTGCTAGTGTCGAACTGAGTTAGGATGTTCTTCCACATGAACCTAATAATATGCCTGCCCGCGACCGTGGCTAGGGGATCCGTTTCAATCCACTTCATGAAGTAGTCAACCGCAACCAATAGGAACTTCAATCCCCTTGGGGTCGTCGGTAATGGTCCTACGATGTTGATGCCCTATTGGTGGAAGGGTCATGGGTTGCTAATGCTGGTCATGGTTATCGCTAGCTGGTTCTAGAACGGGGTGAATGCCTGGTATTCAGAGCATTTCTTTGTTACTCTCTCTCTGTGTCTTTGTACAAGTTGGGCCAATATATCCCTAAACATAGTATTTTGCCTGTGAGTGCCCATGCCCCCTCGTGCTTTCCAACTTTGCCCGAATGGCTTTCCTTTAGGAGAACTTGGCCTTCTTCGTGTGAGATACATCTAAGCCATGGCGCTAGATACCCTCTCTTGTATAGTTGCATGATTTTTATAGTGAATTGGGGGCTTTTATTTTTATCGGCTTGGCCTCTTCTGGGTCATCCGGGAGGATCACATGATGCAGGTAATCTAGCTATGGATTTCTCTAATCCGATGATTCTACGACAACATCGACTTGCTTGTTTTCGATGCTCCTTTCTTCGAGAACCTCTAACAGTACCTTCTTAGTTAGGTTGTCAAAGGACGTCGAGGCCAATTTGCTAAGAGCGTCGACTCTTGTATTATCCCCCCCCCCCTAGGTATTTGTTTGATTTCGAAGCTACTGAGCGAATGTGCTAACTGCTGTGTATTTTCTAGGTATCTTTGCATCCTTCGATCATTGGCTTTGTAAGTGCCATTGACCTGGTTATCAGTATTGAATCACTGAAACCCGGAGATGTTTCGCTCCGACTTCTTGTGCCAACCGAAGGACTACGAGGAGTGCTTCGTACTCAGCCTCGTTATTCAAAACCTGAAAGTCGAATCTTAGGGGGTATGTTATTTCATCTCCCCTATGGTTTTTGAGGATTAGGCCTGCGCCTGAGCCTTCCTTACTTGCGACGCCATCAATGTGTATTTCCTATATATCTTTATTTGCCTCGGGCTCTAACGGGTCTGCTGGTAAGACCTTTGGTATTCCTATAAGTGTGTCTGGTATTTATACTATGAATTCTGCTAAGGCATGGGCCTTAATAATGGTCTGCGGGCAGTAATCTATGTCGTGCTCCCCCAGTTCTATTGCCCATTTCGCCAATCGTCCTAACTTTTCAGGTCTCAACAGGGCCTATTTTATTGGGAAGCTGGTTAGCCCTTCGGTTTTGTGTGCTTGAAAATAGCATCATAGGCATCTGGCCATGTAAATTATGGCTAGTACCAGTTTTTCCAAGACTGGGTAGTTGATTTCGGGTCCTTGTAATTCCCTGCTTATGAAATGTATTAGTGATTGTTTCTTGTTTCTCCCTGCCATTAGTACTGATAAGATGGCTTCATCGGCCGTTGTGAGGTATACCTGTAAGGTTTCTCCTAGAATGGGGCTCGCCATCGTTGGTAGCTGACGAAGTGCCTCCTTTTAGAATTGGAGGCCTGCATCGGCTTCTTTCATCCATTTGAAGTGACTCTTGTCGACACACCCTTTCAGAGTGTGGAAGAGTGGTAAACCTCCCGTTATTATGCTGTGTGGGGTCATGGAATCGAGGAATTATTGGATCTTGACTTGGTTTCGTTTGATTCCCTCTTTAGTTATTCAGTATCCTAGGAATTGACCCCCTTCTTCCCCGAAAATGCATTTTCCTAGGTTGAGTTTCATCTATGCTCGGCCAAGGTATGGAGGGTCTCCTCGACGTCTTGGAGCAACGTTGCTTCGCTGGGACTTTTAATGACCATGTCGTCGACATATACTTCCACATTCATTCCAATTTGCTCTACAAAGACTTTATCCATCAGGCACTGGTATGTCACACCGTCGTTTTTAAGGTTGAATGGCATTTTCTGGTAGCAGAACGTGCCTTGATCGATATGGAAGGCCGTCTTTTCCTCGTCTTCCCATCTCATCTGGACTGGGTAATAGCCTTTGTAGGGGTCAAGAAAACATTTGAGGTGTAATCCTTCTAGAGATTCAACCTTCTCATCTATTTCTTGGAGGGGGTAATGGTCTTTTGGGCATGCGTTATTCAAGTCGGAATAGTCGATGCACATTTGCCACAAGCCATCGTGTTTCTTTACCATTACCGGGTTTGCTATCCATATGGGAACGCTGCTTCCCAAAGGATGCATGTATCCACAAGCTTCGTGACCTCATCATTGATTGCCTTGTTTCTATCACCTGCCTGCCCCCTCTTTTTTTGCTTTATCGGAGCGTTGCGCGGTATGATGTTTAGATTGTGTTCGATGATCTTTCGGTCCACTCCAGTCATATATGAAGGCTGCCACACGAAAACCCCAGAGAAGTGTGTTAGTAGTGCAACTAGTTGAACTTTGGTTTCCACCAATACGTCAGCTCCGATCTTTATTGTTTGTTTGGGGTGTTCAACATGTATTGCATGGTTATCTAGTGGGTGGTCCGCTTTATATTTCTTGGGGGCGCTGGCCAGATCTGATGTCGCCATGATTCGGTGGCATGTCTGCCTGTTCAGAGTGTCAGCGACGATGGTTGCTGATCCGGACAGTGTCTCGGATTTTATTGTTCCATAAATTGTTGACGGCACAGCTTGTAGCTCGAATTGTGTCGGGCGTCCTAACAGTATGTTTTGTTCTGCTGGGTGGCATATCACAGAGAATTTGATTGTTCATGTCCTAATCTCTATCCCGTCGTAGTTGACTAATGTTAGAGGGAGGTGTGATATTCCGAGGTGCCATAGGTTGTGTCCCGTGAAACCGACCAGAGGTCCACCTGTTGGGGGCTTCAATTCTTCCTTCCAAGACTCTAGTAGTTGTCAGAAGCAATGTTCGTACAGGATATCTATGCTATTTCCATTATCTATGTAGACTCGGTGGATTTTTTTGTGACGTATGCACACAGTTATGAGAAGCAGGTCTCTGGGATACCAATCTTGCAGCCTCGGGTCTTCCATGGAGAAGTTGATGATGTTGATTTATCAGGTCAGTGCTTTAACGTTGTGGTTTTCCTCATGTCGCTCACATTTCTTGCATGGTCTATTGATCGTAAGCACTCTGTCATGTCGTTGTTGTTTTTCTGATATCGGCTTTTGGTTGACTAGAAAGGTAAGTGGCGGGCACCCTACACTCGTTGCAAATTCTGGGATAGTACTGGTCGACCAAATACTTGGCACCAGGAGGCCAAGTCTATTGGCTGACAGTGTTTCTCTGGCATAGAAGGTGTTGTCGTTTTATGGCGATGTAAGTCTTGTATTTACCAACATAGACATGTTTTGTTGTTTATCGGGTTGTGTTGTACTGGGTGCACATCCGGATTGCGCCAATTGTTATGATATGTCTTTGGATTAACTCCGTATCTTTGAAGGATGGAATGAAGGGCCTAAGAATCACAGCAAAGGAAACAAGATCATCAGTTGTCGTCCGGGAGGCTGTCCCGGAACGATGCTCTAACGATCAAGTCAGTTCGACTCTTAGAGAGAAGGTACAACGTGTTAGGTAAGAGTTTAAGGGTTTATTTCACGATCCCTTCTCTTGGAGGAGAAGGGACATCTTATACGGCTGGTCGGGGGAGAAAATCCCCGATAGCATCTTTTACCTTTTCTGGTTTGGCAGGGATAGACGACATTTGATTGGTAGATCATGCTCCGCATGTGGTCGTTTGTCATTAGTGCAAGTTTGCCAGGAGCAACGTTCTGAGCGCTACACCTGTCGCTCTAAGAGGCAATTGGTACTATTTTGTCATGACACTAGCTTTGGAGCTTGGGCGCCAAGGAATGAATATGGGATCACGAGAGCGGGGGCGAGAGCAAGGACCCGACATTAGGCATATCTATTCCCAAACTGTCTATCAGACTGACAGTTCCGCTATATTTGACGTATTCTTGGTGGGATATGTTTATATATATATATATATATATATATATATATATATATATATATATATAGATATAGAGAGAGAGAGAGGGAGGGGGGGGAAGGATCATCTGAGAACTCATCGTTTCCTGAGAACCCGAGAACTAAAAGTGAAACAATGGATCAATTGTTTGGATGGCTTAGATGATCGATGGCATAATTTGTAAATATTACTAAATTCAGTGGCATAACAGGTTTCTTTAAAATAATCATGGGGGTATATTTGGTAGAAAAAAGTGCATTATGCTAAAGATCAATCAAACAATATATTTCCCATCAAACCTTTTGTCTTTTTCACCACCAAACATTTTCTCCCATGGCTTTCTTGATCGATTGGTTCCTTAAAATCTAGAATTGTTGTCTGGAATCAACGATCTGACCACGGAATCTGTGGTTTCCTCCACCATTGTCGATTATGAAGCTATTGCTTCTGATCATTGGATATGTGAACATCAAAGGTATAACTATTTACCTTTTTATATTGATTTTGTACCAATCTCCACAATATGCAATTAATCCTAAGTCATATTTTGTTATCTTCTAATGGAATTCTTGCACTCGATTTTGTACACAGTTAGTGG
This sequence comes from Lactuca serriola, assembly GCF_051521515.1. Lineage (NCBI taxonomy): Eukaryota > Viridiplantae > Streptophyta > Magnoliopsida > Asterales > Asteraceae > Lactuca > Lactuca serriola. The sequence continues at coordinate 68,755,499 of NC_136408.1, read as the reverse complement.
TAATCGATTGGATTTTCCTGATTTTTCTTAAATTAAATTTCCTGGAAAGTTTAATGTTCTGCTCCATAAAGGTTGTAATTTTCTTTGTATGGTTGTAAATTTTATTTGAAGAATTAACAATAATTTCATTATGCATGTTATCTTATTATGAATTACTTCAATTTGTGCATTCTTGTTCATATATATTGCAAGTACTTATAAGAAGTCCCCCTAATTTGAGTTGACAATGGTTGATTAGATTTTTGTAAGTTTTGATATCTAAGAATTATTATGGAAAACTATATCATAAGAGCATATTCATGTCTTCAATATATAAAGTATTCACTTAAAACCATTTTGATGAATAATTTCTAGATTGTTTTACTTTAAATAGACATATAGCTGAAGTTGCATTCATCATTTCACTTGTATGTTAAATTACATAACTATCAATTTGAACTAATTAATACAATACCTTTTAAACAATCCATTATTGTGCTTCATTCTACAAGAAACTGGTTCATTTGAAACTTGAAAGTGTTGTTTTTTTTCAAGTCCTAAATGTGTTTTTTTGTGTGCAAAAGAGCATGAAGTGCTGCCAAAACAAGGATTCATGGGTTGCCTTGCAATTAATGGAGTAAAGATAATGGCATATTGCTTACAAATAAAACGAAAGGTTCCATTCATGTGGTTATCACTAATTATTACAAGTATTATTGGTGTTTTATTTGTGTATATATAGTTTCTTGACTAATCCTATTTTAAATTTTTTTTATGTAAATATATCGTTGTAAAAACTTCTATTCTTACCCAACTAACTACAAAAAAAAGTCTTCCTAAAATGTCTTGTAGGATGAGATTAACAAGTTAGTGACTTCTATAGGAGGTTCGTTACAAACTAAAGCATCATCAGACATTACCTTTGTCTGTGTGAACAAAATACTTTTACCACCCATATTTATGCATCTATGTTCAAAATAAAGTGGTTAATATTTTGAACACAGTTAGTAAAACCTTTGTCTGCTCACTATTAAATTGGTCAAGAAATTTAACTATCATAGGGTACCTTTAATAAAATAAATGAATAGATAAGTCATCGAGTTCCGTTATAATACTTTTACCATCCATATTTAAACATCCAATATGTTAAACTTGATAGGTTCTTTTATCGAGGGTAAGTTTCTTTGATTCAAAAGTTACTTCAAATGCAAACCTCCAAAAAAAAGAAAAAAATATATATAAAGCATACCAAAAAGTAGGTTACCATTCTATATAAATATATAGTCATCTTGATGAATTCATTATGCATATCTCATTATAACCTGGACAGCACAGGTGGCCTCGTATGCTTAGTTTTAAAGAGCGTCGTTTCAGGGCATTGCTTAGGTGAAAAGGTAACCTTTTATATGTGCAAAATAAACTATTGAGTTTTAGTACATCTATTCCTTGGGTGATAAGTTTTAGTACATCATAAATCTCTCTCATTCACATGATATTGTGTGGACACATGGATGACTAAGAAGAGCACAATGTTCTTAAGTGGATCACATATGAATTGAATGTGATTCACATGTAAATGACATGTAATTCACATATGAATCACATGTAAATCACAAGTGAATCACATATAAATTATATGCGATTCACATGTAAATCAAATGTAATTAACATATGAATCATATGTAATTTACATATGAATCACATATAAATCACAAGTGAATCACATATGAATTAATTGTGATTCACATGTAAATCACATGCAATTCACATATAAATCACATGTAATTCACATGTAAATCACAAGTGAATCACATATCAATTACATGTGATTCACATGTAAATCATAAGTGAATCACATATGAATTACATCTATATGCACACATTAATTTTTTGTGATTGTTCTTGCATTACTCAATTTACTTTATATTTTTCATAGATTTGGAGCGTGTTCAGCAAAATTAGCTGGTAGTGGGTGACTTGTAGCGGGTCGCTTGTAGCTTGTAGCTTGTAGCTTGTAGCATTTTGTTCAACGCTACATGAAGTAGCACTTGGATTTCGAGCGTTTTGTTTAAACTAAACGCTAGAATCATGTACTGTCGAACGAAATTTTTTGTTCAAAACATATCGTTTTGTCAAATGCTAAAAGCTAGAAGCTCTCAAATGCTCCTAAACGCTCGGTGCCGAACACGTCCTTGGATGAATTTGTGGAAAATATTAAAGATGTAAAAAGTGATAAATTGAAGAAAATATGGAAATCTTTACACGAAGATATGAAAATGCTTTAAAATTTTGTAGCATTTTTTTTATATTTTATATTGTATTGAATAAAATTTTTGTACTATTTTGCTTATAGATTATTAATAAATATTAGTTTTTTACGATTTACTTATAAATATTATAGTATAAGAAATATGCACATATATACTTGAAAAAATATGTATATATGCAAGTAAAACATTGATTTTTTTGTTTAAAATAATTAAAAAAATTTAAATATTTCAGTTTTTTTAAATTTTAATGATTTTATAAATTTACTGTTTTTAAAAAGCTTGATTTTTTTTTAAAATATTTTTTTGTTCAATTTTTTAAAAATTCATGTTTTCTAAAAAAGTGTTGAAAATCTACATTTTTTAAAAAATCAAAATTTATTATGTAAAAAAATTCGAAAATTTGATTTATTTTCTACATTTTTGACATTTTTCTTAATATTTCCAATAATACAATAAGCTAAACATTAAATGAGATTGGTAAGATGACGATCATGTCCTTAATAAGTTAGTTTTGATCTAACGTTCTATCTTTAGTTCTCGAGTTCTTGAGAAACTGTGAGTTTTCAACGGATCTCAGTCATATATATATATATATATATATATATATATATATATATATATATATATATATATATATATATATATATATATATATATATGGAAAAGTGAATATGTGGTTGTTAGGCATATACTCTTAGGTATAGAACCCAACAAAGTGGCGTCGTTTTCATTCTAAATATAATTAATTGCTTTACTTTTTATTCCTTCTTCCGATGATGGTTAACCTTTTTCCTTTTAAATAGCTTATTATTAATTTATGAACTTTTCTTCCTTTGTTTAAGGGCCCTTAATTCCTCCCTTCCGTATCTTCATCTAATTTTATATTGATTATGTTTGAGTGCCTACTTTTAATTACTCTTATTATATCGTCGCTAAAATTCATTTTCTTCTTTATTGCTTATAAGTCTTCTTACATTATCGATGTTAAGTGGGTGATAAAATTTGGTTGTTGACTTTTTGCTCATTAAGAAAATGAGACTTCATATTTAAGAAAACAAGCTTCTGTAGTTGCATTAGAAATCTCATGTTGATTCATATTCCATAACAAGTTTTCTTCAAATAAGCGTCCATATGTAATTAGGAAATGAAACTTTAAATCAATATATGAATCAACAATAGAACCTTTGAATGATTTTGGGTTATGGCCTCACACAGGAACATACATTAGTTTCTTCGAAAATGATGATGATTGGATAAATTAGGATTATATACTTGAGTGTGAAACTGTGTATTTTATAATGGGAATTGGGTTTTCAGTTCCTTGCAATATTATTGACAATTATATAATTAAATAAAAAAAGTTACTTTCTATTAATAAGGAATTCCAAACGTTCGAAGAAAACACGACATAGTAGGGAAATTGAATTTGTTTGATTTGGTTTTAGATAAAACTATGTAGTTTTCGTCGTTCCACACCTAATATTAGGTATACAACAGCCACATATTTCCTAAGCCTATATATATATATATATATATATATATATATATATATATATATATATATATATATATATATATACACTACAAACCATTTTTCATCATTTGAAAACCAACCCTAAGGAAGAGTCGTATACACTTCTTCTTCAACAGTTTCATATAAAAATTCATTATTAACCTCTATTCCATATAAATTCCAATTATAATTCATATCTATAGCAATTATAGACCTAAGAGGACCAACTTTTCTAGTGTTGAGAAGGTATCCCTAAAATCAAGACCCTTATTTTGATTAAAATCAATTGCAACAAGCCATGCTTTAAAATATTTCAATTTCAACATAGTTATAAATCCTTTTAAGCTAAGTGGTTTTTCTACCATTGAGTAACTCAGTTACAATCTAAGTCTCAAATATATTTAAATCTTCATTTTTTTATACACCTCTCTAACCTAGTAACTCACAGTTATACATTCATAGAAATTAAATAGGTTTAACTTATTTATAAAGTTTCAACACCATCTATTTGATTAAAACCCTTTGCAACAGGCATTGCTTTAAATATTTCAGTTTCCCCATATTTGTATTTTATCGTATAAACTCCTTTATATTAATTGGGTTTTCTACCATTAAGTAACTCAATTACAATACAAGTCTCATTCTTATTTAAACCTTCCATTTCTTCATACATATCTCTAGCCTATTAATGACAATTTATATATTCATATAAATTAAATAAGTTTAACTTATTTATAAATATTGGAGACAAAACAATGTTGGAGTGTTTATGTTTTCATAACCTGTTGGGAAATTTAGGGTTTATGATGGAGATCTGGATACCAACTTGGATCGTGATATCAATTTCCGAACTGATATTTCTACCCTATGTCTGGGTTTCAAGAAATTCAACCTAGGATAATCCAAGTGGACACTTACGATTCTAGACACAGAAATCGTAAGCCGATATGCTAGAGGATTTTCTGAAAGTTTGATGAAAAAAGAGAGCTTAAGATCGTATCCTTCTTTTGAAAAAAAAAAGAGTTGTTTATATAATAAATGATATTATGGTTTCATTAGGGTTGGACTGCTATGGATTCTTTTGGAAGCAAGTCAGGGTAATCCGGATTTTAATGAGGATTTAGGGACCCCAACCAAGGGCTCTGCCCCTTGGACACCACTAGGGACGCTGCCCCTAGACCCCACCAAAGGGGCGCTGCCCCCGGACCCCCAACTAGTCGTCGAACCGGCCACTAATTTGATCTTATACATGTGTGCACTCCGCACCAACCCATACATATATTAGAAAACAAATTAAGAAGCCCCTTAGCTCACATGCTAATTCCAGTTACATAAAATGACATGGTGACACTAAAATCACCAACAATCCTCCCCCATTTTTGTGTAACCCTTGAATAGACATAACTTTATCAAACAATCCAAACTAGTACATAATGAAAATCTCGAAACGATTGAAGTTCCAACTAGTATCATACATTTGCAAATACTCGAGAATCAGGGTGTTCTAAGAATTGAACCCATCAACCCATTTGAATACCAGAAAGTAAAATACATACTAGTTTATTGAATTTCTAGAAAATTACAACTTGACAATGTTATTAAGCCGTGGGTCCCAATCCTCTCATGATCGTATCAAGGTCAAGTCCACAACCCCTTGAAATGCGGCTACACTTCACAATCACGTATGTAACTCTTTTCCATGTATCTGCACATACATTTATCAGAGGAATTATTAAGAAGTTCAACTTCAACCTGGCTAACATGCAGAACCGAACATATACCTTTGATGAATACTTCATGTGTTCCAATCTATAAGTATGAGCTTTCCATATTGAATTCAACTCCTAACATTATATTAGGAGGGAATTGGGTGTCTCATCATTATAGAATTAAATGGACTTTAATCTCATCCTGATTACAGACTTATGCACTAAGTCTCTTGTTAGACCTTTAGTCAAGTGATCTGCCAATTTTTTTTGCGATTTCATAAACTCAACCGAAATCACACCATTCATGATTAGTTCTCTAATCATACTATGTCTAACACCTAAGTGTCTAGACTTGCCATTATAAACCCGGCTATATGCCTTAGCCAAAGCGGTAGCACTATCACAAAGGATAGAAATAGGTGCTATCGGTTTAGACCACAAAGGAATCTCATAGACTAAATTCCTTAGCCACTCTGCTTTTTTACCAGTAGTTACTAACACAACAAACTCAGACTCCATTGTCGAGTTTGTAATGCAAGATTGCTTCTTGGAAGCCCAAGAAATGGCACCTCCCCCAAGAAAGAATACCCAACCAGAAGTTGAGGAATGGTCCTCCATGTTGGTTATCTAACTTGCATCTGAGTGACCTTCTAAAACCGAAGGACTCCCCAAGTAACTCAAACCATAATTCATGGTTCCCTTGAGATACTTAAACACTCTATTCACTGCTTGCCAATGTTGAGCACTAGGATTACTAGTGTACCTGCTCAACTTACACACAACAAAAGCAATATTAGGTCTGGTACTTGTCATGGCATACATCAAGCTACAAATAGCCTTAGAGTATTCCAATTGTGAAATGGGAACGCCATTATTTGTCATTAATTTCACACTTAGGTCCATAGGAATACTCACAGGAGAACAACTGGTAAAATTAAATCGCTTGAGAATTTTCTCAATATAATGACTTTGAGTCATCACCAAACCTTTGTTCATCCTTTTAATTCTTAATCCAAGAATTACATCAGCCTCTCCCAAATCTTTCATGGAAAACTTAGATGATAACAATTTCTTTGTTTCATCTACTTGATTTTAGTCGGTACCAAAAATCAACATGTCATTTATAAGCAAATGATCAACCCAACTTTAGTAGCATCATCAAATATACTATAAACACATTTGTTACATTAGTTTGTCTTGAAACCAGAGGACAAAATAACTTCATCAAATTTTTGATGCCATTGTTTAGGCGCTTGTTTCAGCCCATACAAAGATTTGACAAGTTTACAAACCATATGCTCTTATCGGGGATAATAAAACCTTTAGGTTGTTTCATGTAAACCTCCTAGTCAAGATCACCATTTAAAAATGTTGTTTTCACATTCATTTGGTGAATAACCAGATTGTGGATACTTGCGAAAGCAATCAACAATCTAATAGTAGCAATACGTGCAACCGGAGCATACGTATCAAAGTAGTCAATACCGGGTTTTTGTCTAAAGCCTTGAATGACTAACTGGGCTTTGAACTTTTCAATAGTCCCATTAACATTCATTTTCTTTTTGAAAATCCATTTGCAACCAAGTGGTTTAGAACCTGGAGGCAAATCAGACAACACCCATGCGTTGTTCTCAAGAATTGATGACATTTCATCATCAATTGCTTCCTTCCAAAAGGAACTATCACGAGACTCCATGGCCTCTTGATAAGTTTTGGGATCATCTTCAATACTATAGCAATAAGAGTATTCAAGATTAATTTCATTCCTTGAACCATCCACCAAATACAGTTGGAAGTCGGATCCGAAAGTTTTTGCAATATGGCCTCTTTTGCTTCTACGAAGCTCTTGTGGTTCTTGCACAATACCCACCATCTTGACTTTATGAATTTTTCTCTTTATGAGCACCAAAAGTCAGATCCTTAGGCCTCTGAATCGATGAAAACCGACTCTCATCAAAAAGTTGCATCTCGTGATTCGATAACAATGTTAACCAAAACTGAATCATTAGGTTCTATTACATAAAACCTATATGCCTTGGAATGTTCAGCATATCCAATGATTATACAATTAATTCCACGTTCTCTCAAATTCTTCTTTTTGGGCTTGGTAATTTTTACAACTGCGCGACATCCCCAAACCCGAAAATAACTGATTCAGCTTTTTGTTGAACCAAACTTCATATGGGACTGTTTTGATCCTTTTATTTGGAACCCTATTTAATAAATATCAGGCCGTTAACATGACCTCTCCTCAGAATCCTTCACTCAATCCCGAGTAAGGCAACATCAAGTTTACCATTTCCTTTAAAACTCGATTATTGCGTTCAGCAATACCATTCTGTTGGGGCGTGTAAGGTGGCATGGTCTCATGAATGATACCCACTGATTGGAAGTATATGGGATCCATATATTCACCTCCCCTATCAGTCCTGAGACATTTAATCGGAATGCCCAATTGCAATTCCACCTCGGTTTTGTATATTTTGAATTTATCTAAGGCTTCATCCTTGGAATGTAACAAATACACATAGTAAAACCGAGTGTAGTCATCAATAAAAGTGACTACATACTTTTTATTTCCCAAAGAAGGAGTGGAGTGAAAATCACACAGGTCACTGTGTACAAGTTCCAAAACAACTGAATTTCTAGTGACACTAGGAAAGGGATGTTTTGTCACTTTTTTCACCATGCATGTTTTACATTTATCAGATGTCATATTAAAGGCTGGAATTAATCCATATTTTGACATCTCATGCATCCTTCTAAAGTTGACATAACCTAATCTTACATGCCAAAGCATAGACCTTCTAAGTCCATCATTAGGGGTACCTATAAGACTAGCACTATCAAAAGAGTAAAAATTAAATGACCGCTGATTGCCCTTAGTAATTATTTATGTAATAAGTACAATTCACTAGCCTACATTCTTTCTCATGGGTTGACATATTCATTGTAAAAATGTAGGTTGTCATCATTAGGACCAGTCTTAACTTAGCCACATTTTGATATGTATATGTATATATATATATATATATATATATATGTGTGTGTGTGTGTGTGTGTGTGTATATATATATATATGTGTGTGTGTGTGTGTGTATATATATATATATATATATATATATATTGTGACATGTTCAACAGGAGTGTGGATGCCGGAAGATGGATCTGCCTTGAGAGTTTTCCTAAGAACACAACACAAAGAAGAATCGTTAAAGGACGTCTGGGTGTTCTCCCGGGACGTTGCCCCAATGATCAAGTTAGTTTTCTGAGAGAGGTAATTTTAGGGTAAAGTTTGCGAGAGAGAATATAGATCCCTTCCTTGAGGTAGGGGGTCCTTAAATACCTGCCTCTAACGGATCGTGGGGACCTCATCTGATCAGTGTGATGCGTGGCCTCCTCTGATTGGGAGGATCACACCCACGATGGCTAACTATCTGGTGATGTCAGTTCTGGGTGACATTTAAGCTTTCTGTCACATCCTTATTGTTCGTGAGTGAATGAGAAGATTACGGGGGATATTCGTCCCTCGTGGAACGAAACAAACTGCCACCCTAGTGTTAGACTGCCTTAGCCAAGACCGGTACTTGGCCAAAGTCCTGACGAGATAACGTCTCGTTTATGATGCATGTTACATTTAACAGGACCATTTATGGTAACGTTAACAAGTCCCTTAGACCAGTAGGCTTCTACGTTCGTGACGTAGCAGAGTCGTTCTGGGCTATTTACAGGCACATAGAGGGCTGTTATTGGCAACTTATACAGTTGGCAGGACGAAATCGTTGTTTGGTTGGCGATCTCATCATGAAGACGATTCGCTACCCCTTTTGTGGTATTTAAGGCTCTGTTCTCCCTGGCGTTTCCTTCCTACCTTCTACTTGTTTCTCTTTAACTTCTTGTTCTTGAGAAAAAACCCTTTCAGTCCCTTCTTTATATTTTTCATGGCTACCACTCGCGCTTTGGGGAGAGATCTGACCACTGAAGAATGGGAGTCTTTTGAGTTTCAGTTCGGGTTTGTTCCCAAACACGAAGTGCAAATCCCCATGCCTGATGCATCACTCTACAGTCTTCCTGAGGGAAAATTTGGCATCCCAATCGCCTTGTTCGAGGTAGGTATGCGCTTACCCACCACTGATTTTCTTCAACCTGATCATCCAAGAATATGGGTTTTCGGTGAGAGAGTTGACCCCTATCACCATGAACAAGATAATGGGTTTTGAACTACTATGTCGTGCTCTGGGCCGCCTCCCAACTGTTCCACCTTTCAAGCACTTCTTTAATGCCTCTAGCCAGTCGGGAACTCGAACCCTCTCTCGACGGCATAGATTCCCTACTCTTATCCATGATAAGAAATCGAAGAATAATTGGCAGGAGAAGTTCTTGTGGGTGAACAACGATCTCGTGGTGCTCAGTTATCCGAGAGCTAGAGTGTACGTTGACTATGCTCTGATGCTTTTTTGGTGCTGACAAGGAATGAGCCGACGTCCTTGAGAACATTAGCATTAGTGGTGAAGATTGTCTTGACTGCTTCTTGGCTGCCGGCGGAATCAGCGCCGCTTGGAGGGCACGCAGAAAGATACCCGATTTTTTCGTTGAGAAAGAGGGTATTTCTCTTGCTACTCTTCCCCCCGCCCCCCTTTTTTGAAAATTTGGCAAAACACGTTTAATCGGCATTCTGTCTTACCATCTTTATCTTTTGTTTTGTTGCCAGGTGTGGAGGAAGTTGTTTCTTTGTAGAGAGCTCTTCAGGTTCAGTTCGACGGTGAGCTTTAGTTCTGTGATGTTGATCTTGTGGAGGCTCTTCCACCTCTGTTTCTGGACGAGGAATTGAGGCAGCTATCGGTTCTGATAGTGCCACCGACACCGACGAGGATCTAGATCTATAGGACATCATTGTTACCGGTCCTCGAGGAGTCTTTGTGGTGTCAAGAAGTGTTTTGCTTTCCAAGAAGCCTCTTCCGGTGGTCGAGCTGAGTCTGTCAGCACCGGGCCTCCTCTTCGTAAGAAACGCAATCTGAGTTTCTTACTGGAGGGTACCAGGGATTCCACTCGTGCCCCCGATGAGGGTCCTCTGAAACTACCGGAGGGGGCACAAACAAGGGCGATTGAACCTCCCTGTCATATGGGAGAAAAAAGCAGTGCGAAAACCAGCGTTTCCCCCACAACTGAAGGAGCCGGGGCGGAGACTGGATCTTTGCCTCCCCATGGTCTTGCCTCAACCTCTTCTGGTAAAACTGATGGGTTATTAGCATTACATCAATCCTATGGTGTTCATGCAACCCTAATTGCTTTGATATAGGTTTTTTAATTAAACATATGACATTGAATACCAAATCAATAAACCCTAGTTGACTATCATACAAATCTGAAAAACACATATGATTAGGGTTAGAAAGTTTACCTTGATTGTTATGTAGCAATAACAATCATAGTCCTTCTTGATCTTGATTTCTAAAACCCTAATGCATCAAATGTTGCACCTCTAATGGAATCACAAACACTCAATGCAACAAGATGACTTGGAGAGGGACGTATTTCAGCTAGGGTTTCTCATAAAACTCATAGGGTCCGAAAATCTTGTAGGGTTTTAAAGCACTCCATGGATGATGGCAATGGGCCCCTTTGATGAAGTGTAGGTTAAAAGCCCAAGACTTGTCTTTTCCCTATAAATAGTCATGTATTATTCATAATTAGGGTTAAGAGTGAGGCAAAATGTAGCCGCCACGTGAGGTTTCTTATGTAGTGTTAGATTCTTTAGTCTATGCTGAAAGTGTAATTTATTCCTCATATTTGAATAAATCGAGTGATCATTCGACAAAAAAAAACTTGGTGGGATTAAACCCTAATTGAGATTTGATGAACAAGATGCGGAAAATAAGAACAAACACAAATATGAAGATTATGTCGAATGATTACTCGATTTATTCAAATATGAGGAATAAATTACACTTTCAGCATAGACTAATGAATCTAACACTACATAAGAAACCTCACGTGGCGGCTACATTTTGCCTCACTCTTAACCCTAATTATGAATAATACATGACTATTTATAGGGAAAAGACAAGTCTTGGGCTTTTAACCTACACTTCATCAAAGGGTGCGACCAACGATCAAACCGATGGGCAAAGCTGGCAATGATAATTCCATGATCAAGGGGAAGATTAATTCCAAGTATCACACAGTAATGTTTCTCAGGGGCGAAAGGCAAAAGTGCATGTTCGCTCTTGTTGACAAACACCTTTTCTCGACGTCCTGTCTCGAGCATATATTGGAAATTATACAAAGGTGCGACCAGAACACTGCTGCTGATAAAAAGCTATTCGTCGACATGTTGAGGTGGTACATTCTATTCCGACAGACTCTTCTCACCATTATTCCTAAATTGTTCAAAGTTATAAAGATGGTGAGACCTGCTCAGAAGAAATAATCTCTCGCCTCATTTGACGCAAAGGGGGAGATTGTTGAGTCTAAAGGATTGCGTCATGGGCTCGGTCCATAACCTAGTTTAGTTGCCGGTATTGGGCCTGTCCAGCCGTGCATTATTTTGCATTAGGGTTTAGTATATAAGCTGCATGCATGCAGGCTTAGAAGTTAGCGCTTTGATTGTTTTCATATTTTACTATTTTGTAAACCCTAGCTCGCCTCTACAGCGGAAGTTCTTCATCGAGCTCTGCTAAGGCGTGACTCAGTTTTGAATCATAAGCTCTTATTTGATTCTAACCTGTGTTTGTTCTTAATTTGTTCTTAAACTGTTAGAATTCTTTTATCTCACTTGTGAAAGATCTAAACGATCTAAGAGTTTTTAACTCATCAAATCCTATGTAAAGGGTTCCTTATATAGTTATGTGGGCTGCTAGGGTTTCTGAAGGAAACTCTAATTCCTGCTTAAGGCCTAAACAGCCTATGGATTCCTTCCTTAGAGCCCTTAGACGAAATCTTATGGGCTTCCCCATAAATTTCGTCCACTTCACTCTATGGAGTCCATCAGCCCAACTAGCAACTAACAATTAATTGTAATATCAGTCCCCTTTAATTAATCAGTCTCTTTTGATCACCAAATTAATTTCTGATCAATACTAATTAAATAATATGATTTCCAAATAATATATTAAACTTGTAATATATTAATAAAACCATTTTCGAGTACCAATTTATTATTCATATAATAAATTCTACTCTCTCTCCTCTTGTCATCCTATCAAGTTGCATGAGTGAAGGCAACTCAAAATGACCATGCTCATAATCAGGTCAAGTTCATACCAAAATAGTTATGGGCTTAGACACATAATCCAACAAAAACCACAACCATCCCCTTCTTATGGGTTCTCGTTTAGAAGCCTATAAGCCATCCTGGAGACTAACTGCTCAACATCTTGTCTCTGATCATGACAGTGCTCTCGAGTGGTGTCAGCGCACATTTCCTCCTGCCACGATTGAGGCCTTAAATGTCCTGTCCGACGAGCATTTGGCTGGCGGCTTACGTTATGATGTCACCCAAGTGTACTCTTATTTGTAACGGCCGCCAAACATATCTCTGAGATGGAGACCCTCCAGTCCGATTCGGACAGGAAGGGCATTGAATGCGAAGAGCTGAAGGACCAAGTGGCAAAGTTAGAAGCTGATAAGAACAAATTGGAGGCTAGGCATGAGGCGGTGCATCTTGAGAGGGAAAGCTTGGCGGATCAAGTGGCGAAGCTAAAGGAAGAGGTGGAGCGCCTGAACGATCGTTTGGGGGTCCTGACGTTGGAGAATGTCGGTCTGAGCAGGCAGACGGCGGAACTGGAGGTTGATTTGGTTGCTGAGAACATCGCAAGGGGAGCACTGGAAAAGGATGTTTCTTGGATCATTAATGACGAGCTCATTCGGGTGGTGGACCGAGTAATTGAGATCCCCCATTTTCTCCAGGGTTTGGTGCATGTGCATGTGGAATGCGTAGCGGCAGGGGTGGAGCAGGGGAAGAAGGTTGCCAAGGAGCTGATGATCTTCGGGGAGTTCAACCTGAAGGTTGAGGTGGATGTGGCCACCAAGGTTCACGAGATGGAGGATGCCCTGGATACGTTTACTGAAACAGATTATGTTGGCTATCTTCGCTTAGGTGATTTGGATATGTCTGGGCTTCGTGACCTTTGCCAAGACGCTCAAGGTGATGGATCAGGCTCTGGCCCAAGCTCTTCCTCTGGTGATGGTAACACCCTCACCCACAAGTAGCAGTGTTTCTTTGATTTGTTGTGATGTAATATCAGTGAACAAATTTTCTATTTCCTGTTTTTTCATTTTTTGCCTTTGCTTCCCTCAAGGTAGCCTGAAAGTTCGGGAGTCCAGAAACATGATAACTACTACTTTATAATTTGTTGGTATGAATGTTTGTTGTTACGGAAGGGTTTTTAGCACTATAACAACCTTAAGGTGCACATACAACCCTAATGCTTTAGATCTATGTTTTCTCTAGTTATACATGCAAAATTGTTTTCCAAAGCATGAAACCTAAAGTAGCATACAAAATTTGATAATTGAATCATAAAACTTGTTAGATTGTTTACCTCTTTTTGTAGCTTGTTATCTTTGGCCTTTAAGAACTTATCACCTCAAATGTGATGCCTCTAATAAGTCACAAACACCACCATAATTGGATGACTTGAGAGAGAGGTTCCAATACACTAAAATCGGCTCTATGAACTCTATGAACACAAAGGTAACTGATTTTAGGCCATAGGGTCATATATATAGTGTAGGAATCCAAGAGTCATGGGTAAACCCTAATCCATACACTTGGGTTATGATCCATATCTCATGTGGGCTAACTCTTCATGGAAACTTACATAAACTTAGCCCATCATGGATCAATATCCCAAACCATATATATATATATATATATATATATATATATATATATATATATATATATATATATATATATATATCATTGATTTACATAATCATTCTCCATTAATTTAGTTAGTCTCTTTTGATCACTAAATTAATTCCAAATTAATTCTTGATCAATACTAATTAAATAACATGATTTCATATTAATATATTATACTTGTAATATATTAATAAATCATAAATATTCTCTTTCTCAAATGTCCATCCTATCATATTGTTCTGGTGAAGGCAACCCAAAAGGACCATGCTACTCTCGGGTCAAGTACATACCAATTATAGTTATGGACTTAGACACCTAATCCAACAGTCTCCCACTTGGATACGTCTAATAACTATAACTGCAAGTACTACTCAAAACCGACTAGCAATCGTAGCTCTTAAAATCCGTTGTCGAACTATGACGCGTCCTTTAGATAAGGGATCATATAATCCTCTGTTCTTCAAGATATCAGCCGGACAAATACATAGAACAATGTCATACTTATTATCCAGTAGTTTGTTTCCCGATTTCCGATTTGTTTGGCATAGAACTTAATTGAACACATCAATTGAGTCCTGACCGAGTCTGACACATAAGTCAAGACAAAATCATCGAGGGGCCCAAGATATCACTTTTAATCCTCCAAGAATTAAAAGGAACATATAAAGTTCGACATTATATGCTTGTACTGACTATTCGTTAAATCATACACAACGGTGTGTTTTATAACACCAAGTTACTGATGCGTTTTCACACTATCAATGTACAACCAACTCATAGTCAACAACTCATATGTCTCGGTTTGAATACTTATATGATATTATCATCTCACAATCACTCGTGATAAATTTCATGAAGTGATTCATGTAAGCGTGGGTTTAATACAATAATCATACCTTATGAGTACTCATGAATGTTGTAGCAATCTTTTCCTATGTCTAAACAATTCAGACAATCTACAAGCCAAATTCATGACAGTCTTACCTCAATACCTACTTCCAAAGTAAGATCGACTGTGGATAGTTTGAATAATTTAATTATTTTGGAAGTCAAAACATGCAAAATGAAATAATAGTAAACAATTGACACAAGATAGTAACTTTACTTATAAATAAAACACCTTTTATTTAATCATCAAATGTTAATTACATTTTATCTATTACATGTTTCTAAATAGCTATCTAATCATTGAAACTAATATCGTCTGTCAGCCCAATGCTCCCCGCATGTTGCAAGTGCTTAACCCTACTCAGTCCCTTCGTAAGGGGATCTTCTTGGTTCTCCTCATACGATACCCTCTTTACCACGAGGAGTCCTTCTTCCACACGATGTCTTATGAAGTGATATTTTCTGTCGATGTGCCTGGATATGCCATGATCCCTTGGTTCATTGTTTAAGGTGACCGCACCCTCATTGTTACAGAAAATCTCCATATGCTCCTTTACAACTGGTACCACTCCAAGGTGTCCGATGAAGTTCTTCAGCCATATCGCCTCCTTCGATGGTTGAATTAGCTACAGTCTCTTGTTTGGAACTTTTCCAAGTTATTGCTCCTACATTCAGGGTAAAAACCCATCCCGAATGAGAGCGGAAATTGTCTCAGTCAGTCTAAAAGTTGGCGTCACTATACCTTGTCAATCTCAAGTCATCACTCCCACCGAGGGTAAGGACCCAGTCCTTAGTCCTCTGCAGGTACTTTAGAATGTTCTTAACCTCAATCCAGTGAGATTTACCAAGAATCCCTTGATATCTGTTGACCATGCTCAAAGCAAAGGCCACATCAGGGCAAGTACAAGTCATAGCATACATGATCAAGCCAACTGCAGAAGCATGTGGTACTCGACTCATCTCTGCTATCTCAACCTCTGTACTCAGACTCTAAGTCTGAGTCTTACTCAGTTTGGTATTGCTTTGCATGCGTAAGTCACCTTTCTTGGAATTCTCCATGTTAAACCTTTTCAACACCTTATCCAAGTAGGTACTCTGACTAAGCCCAATTAGTCTTTTACTCCTGTTTCTCAATATCCTTATCCCTAGGATGTATGTAGCTTCCCCAAGGTCCTTCATAGAGAAACACTTCCCAAGCCAGGACTTAACCTCCTATAAAGTTTTGATGTCATTTCCTATGAGAAATATGTCATGTACATACAACACCAAATATCTAACTATACTCCCACTAGCTTTGACATACGTACATGACTCATCCTCGCTTCTCGAAAATCCAAACTCTTTGACTTTCTCATCGAAACAAAGATTCCATCTACAAGATGCTTGTTTCATTCCATAAATGGATTTCTCAAGCTTACACACTCTATTAGGGTACTTTGCATTGACAAAACCCTCTGGTTGACTCATGTAAACATCTTCAGCCAACTTTCCATTAAGAAAAGCGGTTTTGACATCCATTTTCCATATTTCATAGTCGTGAAATGCAGCTATGGCTAGCATAACCCTTGTAGATTTAATCTTCGCTGCTGGTGAGAAGGTCTCATCATAGTCAACTCCATGAGTTTAAGTAAAGCCCTTCGTAACCCGTCACGCTTTATATGTGTGTACTTTCCCATCCATGTCGGTCTTCTTCTTTATTACGACCCATTACATTGTCAACCAATAAGTTTCAAACTTGATTGTCATACATGGACTGAATCTCGTTGTCCATAGCCTCTTTCCACTTTGCAGACTGGGGGCCTGTCATGGCTTCCTTGTAGTTGTTAGGTTCATCCAAATTTACCAGTGTGCTATCACTAATAAATGTATCACCCTCAAATGTTATATGGAAACCATACAACACAGGTGGAACATTAACTCTATTGGAACGGCTCAGAGGTACGGATTCGTCAATTGGTTCAACAGGAGTTTCCTCCTTAGGTTGATCGCTAGTGTTTGAGGTTCCTTCATCACTTAACTCTTGAAGCTCTTCAAGGTCAATTTGCCTCCTACTGTCCTCTTGGCATATGAGTTTTCTTTCGCGAAAGACTCATTTCCTCCCAATGAAGACAACATTGTCACTCGGTCTATAGAAGAGATATCCAAAGGACTTCTATGGGTAGCCAATGAAAATACAACGCTCACTACGAGGTTCGAGCTTGTCGTGAGTCTTGCGTCTCATGAAAGACTCGCAACCCCAAACCTTGATGTGTGCTAATGAGGGAACCTTCCCTGTCTACATCTCGTGAGGTGTTTTGGCAACCTTCTTAGTTGGGACTAGATTAAGGATATGGGCGGCAGCCTCTAAGGCATACCCCAAGAATGAGATGGGTAACGAAGCTCGAATCATCATGGAACGAACCATGTCCAACAAGGTTCGATTGCACCTCTCAGCCACACCATTAAGCCGTGGTGTCCTAGGTGGCGTTAATTGTGAAAGAATTCCACATTCCTTAAGATAGTCTAGGAACTCAATACTAAGATACTTACCACCTCGATCGGATCAGAGCATCTTTATCTTCCTTCCCAACTCATTCTACACTTCTTGTTTAAACTCTTTGAACTTTTCAAAGGTTTTTAACTTATGCTTGATTAAGTAGACATAGCATATCTACTGTAATCATCAGTAAAAGTCACATAGAAGCGGTTAGCATCCCTCTTGGCGGTTCTAAAGGGTCCACACACATCGGTGTGTATGAGATCCAAAAAACCGTCATCCCTTTCACAAGTACCAGTGAAGGGTCACTTGGTCATCATTCCAAGCAAACAAGATTCACAAGTGTCATCCGACCTTAAGTCGAATGACTCTAAAACTCCAGCCTTTTGGAGTTGGCCTATGCGCTTCTTGTTGACATTTCCACGACGACAATGCCACAAGGATGCCTTATCCAAACTATTGGAAGAATCAATGTGCAACACATTATTTCCTTAGTTGTCTACAACCATCACAGTTTCATATACACCATCACAAGGCAATGCTTTAAAATAGAATTCACCATTATAAAAAGCATTAATAGAACCAGTTTCATTATCAAATGAAAATCTAAAACCTTATTTGTATAAACCATGAAAGGAAATAATATTTCTTGCCATATCAGATGAGTAGCAACAATTATTCAAATCTATTTCTAACCCACTACTAAGAAATAAAGAATAAACTCAAATCTTGGTGATAGGCGACATTTTCCTATTCCCCATGATCAAGTTCCTTTTCCCGTGCTCCACATTCCTACTTCTTTTTAGTCCCTGTAAATCAGAACAAATGTGGAAACCACAACCTGTATCAAGGACCCAAGAACATGAATGTGATGAGTTATTAGATAGAATAGTGTAAATACATGCATGGGTGGGCTTAACCTTCCCATCCTTTACATCTTACAAGTATTTGGGACAACTTCGCTTCTAGTTCCCTTTCATGACAATAGAAACACTCTGGTTCTTTCGGATTGGTAGATGGATTAGTAGGACCAGCTTTGGTCCCACTAGAAGAGGATCCATCATGAGGCTTTCCTTTGTGGCTCTTAGAAGGAGCCTTCCTCTTCTTCCCTTTCCCATGTCCAATTGACAGGAATGGGGAAACAACAGTAGGAGTAGGAGTAGTAACAACAGATATATATTTGAGACTACATTCAGCAGTCCTCAAAAGGCATTGAAGCTTGTTAAGATTGACCTCCTCCTTGTTCATATGATAGGTCATACGGAACTGATCATAAAAGGGAGGTAAAGAGTGTAGAATAATATATATGGCCAAATCTTCATCGAAGTTGACATTCAACTTCAACAAGTGGTCCATAAACCTTTTCATTTTCTGCAATTGGTTCGTGATGGACTCTCCATCCTTCATCTTTGTTTTTATCATGGAGGCAATAGTTTCATACCTTTCCTGACGAGCACTTTTATGGTATCTTTCCATCAAGTCTTGGTGCATCTCGGAAGGGTGGTAGTCCTCATAGGACTTTTGGATTTCATCCGACATAGTAGCCAACATGATACAAGACACCTTCGTGGCGTCCTTCTCATGAGTCCTATACTCAGTGATCTCCTCAGGAGTAGTAGTGGACTCATCAATCTCCTTTAGCTCTTTGTCGAAGACATATTCCATGTCCTCGTAGCGAGTGACCATCCTAATGTTCCGAATCCATTCATTGAAGTTCGAACCATTAAAGATGACTCTCCCACAAAAGTTCATGAGAGAGAAAGAGCCAGAAGGGTTTGAGCCAGAAGGGGTGTTGGAAGACATATGAAAAGAAAGACAAAGTTTAGATTAGATAAGAATCCTTAATATAACACCCAAATGAAATATTAAGGCTAGGACCACACACAATATTTTACAATTCGGAAGAGGGATGTCGTAATCCAATTGCAAAATATTTGAGGGTAGGTAAATGACGATTTACCAATTTCCACCATGAAAAACTAAATTGATTATTAAGTTTTAATTGGATTGGAATTCCTAGATTCATTAGAGATTCATTGAACTTTTCAATGGCATGCTTAAATCTCGATTATGCCCTTCAAGTTTGTGACTGAGATACCAAGGATCACAAACAAAGTACAAATAACCATGCAAATTTGCTTGGTAAACTTGATGTCATTTATCACCAAATCAATGTACCGGTTAACCACACACGCTCCATTGATCTATGACAAACATCAAGCTACCCTTTGCCACCCTTACAAGTCCAAGTTAATGTGTCGGTTAACCACACACGCTCCATTAACGACTTAGCAAGGTGCAAAGTGCAATTTCATCGAATAACTTCATTTTCACCTTTTCCTAAAGTAACTAAGATTGGGAATTTAATAAAACATTTAGTTACTTTATAATTGTCATTATACTTTTAACGAGAATTAATGTCATATCCTATTCGTTCAACTAATGACCCTCCACCAGTCAAGGAAGCGGTGGGTGAGAGTGGACACCCATTAAACCACCATTTTATAGGCAGTAACCTTATACCCCCTTATAGACCGGCTTTGTGAATGAGATCTACTAACGGTAATACTCAATTGTCTTATACATATATAGAATTATTAAACTTATAATATTATAATAGTATAAGGGTTGAATTTTAACTTTTAAAACTCTAGGGTTTGGAATTAAATGTTTCATTAGTGAGACTTTACAAATTCCAAAACTTGAGGGAAAGTTTTGAAACTCTTTAAAACTCTTCATTTCCATAACTTATGAGATTAATGTCATTTTAATGAATGAGACTTTTCATTTTCCATAACTTGAGGACAAATTATGGAATTCTTTAAAACATTTAGATCAATTTTAACCAATAAAATTATTATGTATCTTTGTCATTGATCTAATCTAACTCATAAGGCACTTCAAATCAAATAATACAAATAATCAACTTATTATCTTAAAATTTGATAATTGTCCTTTAGTTGGATGAGTATAATCACCACCATATCAAAAAACGATTTTTAATAGTCAAAACAGTTTGCGGTAATGATTTTCATCCAAAACTTGGGCAAAAACAAAAACAAAACATCCACTGAACATTCGCCACATCGTGGTCACATTGACCACGTCGTGGTCATCAGTCAGATTCCAAAGAAAACGTTTTTCTTGCTTTGAACAATTAGCAATGCAAGAATATAACAGAAAACAACCCTAGGCTCTGATACCACTGAAGGGTTTTGACCACCATAACAACCTTAAGGTGCACATATAACTCTAATGCTTTGGATCTATGTTTTCTCGAGCTATACATGCAAAATTGTTTTCTAAAGCATGAAACGTAAACTAGCATATAAAATTTGATAATTGAATCATAAAACTAGTTAGATTATTTACCTCTTGTTGTAGCTTGTTATCTTTGGCCTTTAAGAACTTAGCACTTCAAATGTGAGGTCTCTAATAAGTCACAAACACCACCAACAATTGGATGACTTGAGAGAGAGGTTCCAGTACACTAAAATCGGCTCTATGAACTCTAAGAACACAAAGGTAACCAATTTTAGGCCATAGGGTCATATATATATTGTAGGAATCCAAGAGTCATGGGTAAACCCTAATCCATACACTTGGGTTATGATCCATATCTCATGTGGGCTAACTCTTCATGGAAACTTACATAAACTTAGCTCGTCATGGATCAATATCCTAAACCATATATATATATATATATATATATATATATATATATATATATATATATAGATATATATATATATATATATATATATATATATATATATTAGCAAAGCTGGTCTTTGAGAAATTTGTTCTAATTTGCTGCTTAAAGACCCTAGGTGTAGCCAAGATCGTCATCTTGAGGCTCACTTGATTATGCGCCTTTGTTTTATTGGTGGAAGGTTATGATCCTTCTACACTCATGTCACATGTTCATTTGTATGTTTTCTATGATGTAAATGATGAACATGATTTGGGAAGAAGGTTATGAGCCTTCTATATGAAAACTCCTTGACTGCCTCCTTGTAACGATTTCGCTCGTGTGATGTTGGATGATTAGTCCTTGTTGTCACATGGTAATTGTACACATCCTCTTCGTTTTGTTTTTCAAGCTTAAAAATAAGATGCATCTGAATTTTCCTTTCGATTTACTCTAGTTTTGTTTAGAGTGTAATAAAATTTAAAGTAGGAAAGTAATTTTTGCAAATTACGTTTACATGTAAAAATTAATAAACAATGCCTTTGCTGGCATTGGTTCTACCTATAACACTCGTTTCAAGAGTAAAAGTGGTGCAGGATCTACGCATTCCACGTTATTGGAATGGCACGCCCGTACTAAGTTTCGAGGACATAAGCACCATTCTTATGGGCCTCCACGATTTAGTATGGTCCTTTCCACGTGACACTGAGTTTCCCCAATGGTTCCGTATGGCTAGACTCGTTCTTTCTTAGTACCCATTCTCCGACTTTTAACTTCTTGACCTGGACCTGGCGGTTGTATTAGTTTTCAGTTCGTGATTTGTACAGTGCCAGGCGTACTTGTGATGCCTCACGGTTTTCATCGAGCATGACCATGTCCTGGCATCGTCCTTCTTTGTTGGCCACTTCCTCGAACCTATCCATTCGCAAGGAGCCTGTCACTATCTCCAGGGGGAGGACTTCTTATGTCTCATAAGCTAGGCTAAATGGGGTTTCTCCTATGATTGACCTTGTTGTGGTACACACCCAGGCAGACTTTGATTTGAGTATCCTTTTCTTCAAACCATTAATGATCGTTTTGTTTATATCTCGGTGTGTCTGTTGGCCTAAGCATGCACTGATGTGAACTGGCGATGGATTCTCTTGTGTTCGCACCACTCCTTGAAAGTACCACCTTCAAATTTAGTGTCGTTGTCACTTATGAGGATCCTAGGGGTGCCAAAATGGGCCAAGATGTTCTTGGTCATGAATTTTATCATCTGCTTGCCAGTGATGGTGGCCAGTGGTTCCGCCTCTATCCATTCGGTAAAATAATCCACAGCCACCAGTAAAAACTTCACGCCTCCTGGTGCCGGTAGGAAAGGTCCCAGTATATCGATCCCCCATTGATGGAAATTCCAAGGGATGGTGATGCTGGTTAATGGCATGGCCGATTGGTTTTGAAAAGGAGCGAATGTTTGGTACTCTTTGCATTTCTTTGTTAGGGTTGCGGCGTCGTTGTACACGTCCAACCTATATACTCCTAGGCGGAGTATTTTTCCCGTGAGTGTGTGAGCGCCTTTCTTTGACGAATGTATGTCCCTCTGTTTTAAAGATGCACTTGATCCATGGGCTTAAGTATCCACTTCGGTAAAGTTGATTGTCCTTGATTGGAAAATGCGATGCTCTGATTTTGACTTTTCTCGCCTACTATGGGTCATCTTGAAGCACGCCATGGTGCAAGTAGTCAACAAAGGGTTTGGTCCATTCTAGAGGGGCCGATATTGTATTAACCTTTTGGTTGTTGATACTTCTTTCTGGGAGTACTTCAACCAACACTTTTTTTGTGAGATGGTCATACGAAGTAGAGGCCAGCTTGCTGAGAGCGTCTGCCCTTGCGTTTTTTCCCCATGAGCTTTGTTTTACTGAAAAACTTTTGAATGTGTTAGCTAAGCTACAGACTGCATCTAGGTATTTTTGCATCCTGGGGTCCTTTTCCTCATACGTCCCATTTATTTGGTTTGTGACAAGTAGCGAATCGTTGAGAGCAGCTAGTTGTTTTGCGCCAACCTCCTTGGCTAGCCCCAGACCTACTAAGAGTGCTTCATACTTTGCCTCATTCTTTGATACCTGGAAATCAAACCGCAGTGCGTAAGTGATTTCTTCGCTCTTGGGGCTTTGTAGAACCAGGTTTACTTCTGAACCTTCCTTGCCTGTTGCGTTGTGAGTATCCAGTTTCCAGAGTTCTTTTTTAGCTTTAGGCTCGAGTGGATCGACGAAAATCATCGTTAGTACTCCCTTAATGGTATCTGGAATTTCGACAAGGAATTCTGCGAGGGCCTGGGCCTGATGCTAGTTCGAGGGTGACAATGGATATCATTCTCACCTAACTCTATGGCCCACTTGGCTAGGTATCCAAACTTAGCAGTACTTGCTTTATTGGGTAACTGGTCAAACATCCACCTTTCTGGGCTTGAAAATACCTTCGTAGTCGCCTAACGGCGTATACCAGGGTGAGGACTAGTTGTTGCAAGTCCAAATAATTGATCTCCGGGCCTTGTAGGGCCCTGCTAACAAAATAGATGGGAACCTGCCTGCCTTCCCTCTCCACTACCAACACAAAGGAGATAGCTTCTGTGGAGGCGGCTAGATACATCTATAGTGTTTCCCCTGGCAGCGGGCAGGCGAGAGCCGGTAGCTGTTGCAGGGCGTCTTTGAGTTGTTACAATGCCACATCCGCATTGTCTGTCCACTTGAACTGTTTCTTGTTTATGCACCCTTTAAGTTTTTGATACAGGGGGAGCGCTTTTTCTGGGGATTTGCGGATGAATCTTCCCAATGTTGTCAATCTACCATTGATCTCGTGCACGCCCTTGAGGTTGTGAGGAGTTTTCGACTCCCGAGACTCCTAGATTTTGGTGGGATTGGGTACAATTCCTTCCTTGGATATTTGGTACTCGAGGAATTGCCCTTCCTCAACTCCGAAGGTGCACTTAGTTGGGTTTAACTTCATCTTCACTTTGGCTATTTTTGGAAACTTTCTTCCACATCGCAGAGCAGTGCTTCTTCATTGCGGCTCTTAATTACCATGTCATTTACATAGACTTCGATGTTCCTACCTATTTGGTCAGCGAATACGTTGTCCATGAGCCTTTGGTAAGTAGCACCCGCGTTTTTTAGTCCAAACGACATTTTATAGGAGCAGAAGGTCCCTTTTCGGTGTGGAAGGCAGTTTTTGCTTCGTACTCTCGTTTCATTAGTACTTGATGGTAACCCTTGTATTCGACGAGGAAACATTTAAGTTGAAAACCTTCGTGCGATTGGACCTTCTGATCAATCTCTGGGAGAGGATAACAATCCTTTGGGCAGGCGTTGTTAAGGTCCGAGTAATCGATACACATTCACCATGACGCATTGGTTTTCTTTACCATGAAAGGATTTGCTATCCATGTTGGGAACATTACTTCCCTGAGTATGTCGGTGTTCACTAGATCGGCCACTTCTGCATTTATCTCCTTGTTTCGTTCTGCTGCCTGGACTCTCTTTTTTTGTTTAACCAGGGTGCGTTCGGGCGTGGCATTGAGGATGTGTTCTATGATCTGTCGATCAACACCTGTTAGATTTGTTGGTTTTTTAGTCGAAATGGTGGAATATTGCTTTAGGAGTGCTACTAGTCGTGCCCTGGTCTCGTCTGATAGGTGAGCGCTGATTCGCACGAGTTGTTCTGGATATTCCATGTTTATCTGGTGTTGTTCGTTGGAACATCTCTCCTTGGACTTCTTTGGTGCGTGTACGAGCTCTGGGGCGGCTATGATCTGGTGGCAATGTTGTGCCCTATCGTTTGTGGCGAGGATCGTCGTTGATCCCTGGCGTGTGCTAAATTTAACGATGTCGTGTATCATCGATGGTACAAGGTGTAGTAAGGAGATTGTCAATCGTCCGAGTAGACTATTGTGTTCTGCTGGATACCAAATCACAGAGAATTCGATCGTTCTTGTGACTCGGTCTTTCTCGTCATGACTGACCAATGTTAAGATCAGCCGAACAGTGCCTAATGGCCACAAGTTGAACCCTGTGAATCCGACCAATGGTCCACCAGTTGGGGGCTGTAGCCCCTCCTTCCACGTGTCTGGTAGTTTTAGGAAGCAGTGCTCATAGAGTATATCATAGAAACTGTTGGAATAGTGTCTAAGGCTGCAACTATATTTGGCAAGTATTTGACCCAGTTGTGCATGGTCCTTTTGGGTTGCCTTCACCATAGCAACTTGACAGGATGGTTTATAATGAGAGAAGAAATATTATTAATATATTATGAGAATAATATAAGGAATAATAATATTGTTATTTGATTAATATAAGTCATAAATTAATTAGGGATTAATTTGGTGACTTAAAGAGATTAATTAAATAAAAGGGCATAAACTGTCAATTGTATGATAGTTGTACTTTAGGCTATAATTCCTTATGGATAAGGGGTGGACGGGTTTGGGGTTTGGAAGGACCTAGAAATCGTCCAAGGCTTATCATTAGGGAGATTGGATTTCTTAGGGCCTAAGTTATCCAATTAGGGTTTAAGGGTGAAACCCTAGGAGCCTCAATAGTATAAATAGACCCATGGGGCAAGGAAATCGGCACTCTTGCTTTTGAAGAAACCCTAGCCGAGTTTTCCCCCTCTCCTCTCTCTCTCTCTAATCATCCTCTTTAGAGGAGTGACAATTGTGACTCTAAGCTCCAAGGACAAGAAGATTCAAGCAAGATACTTAAGGTAATCCTTTAGATCTGTTTTCTTATGTTATTATACTAGATCTATTGATCAAAGTCTTGGATACATTGCATGTTCAATTAGAGAAACCTAGATCCAAGCATTAGGGTTTGTATGTGCACATAGGAATGTTCTTATGGCTCAAACCCATCAGTGGTATCAAAGCCTTGAATGGTTTCTATTGAATTGATGCATTGGTTGCTTGATTGTTGATTGCAAAATTCGATTTTTGTCCTTCTGCCTGATGAACTCGGCGACTTCCATAGTGGACTCGGCGAGTAGGCCTCAACTCGGCGAGTCCATTGTGGTACTCGGCGAGTTCGAGCGCCAGAAGGTGCTAGTTTCGGAATTTCTTGTTGTTTATCTTATGGAAACTTGCCTTTATCTTAATGGGTCAATATAAATCCGATTTTAACATATATTCGAGTATATCCTTGACCTAATTCAAGATATTTACCAATAAATTTAATAATAATAATTTCCTTAAATATGATAATTGATTGATTATTTTAATTGAATTGGTAAATTGTTTTGCAAGAAACATTTAAATAAATCAAATAAAGATAATTATGAGATTAAATGGTTAATTTGAATTATTTGTTATTTGATCCCTTATGTTTTGAAAAGTTTAAAACCTGTCCTCAAGTTTTGAAATTTATGTTTTGTGATTAAAAGTTTGATTTAGACAATTTAAATTTCAAACCCTAGAATTTTACAAGTTTAAAATTCAACCCTATACTCTATATGATTACAAGCTTATATATATATATATATATATATATATATATATATATATATATATATATATATGTGTGTGTGTGTGTGTGTGTGTGTGTGTATAATTAAAATGCTAGTCTTACCGTTAGTAGGCCTCATTCACGAAGCTGGTCTATAAGGTGGGTATAAGGTTGCGGCCTATAAAATGGCGCTTAATGGGTGTACACTCACACCCACCGCTTGCTTGATTGGTGGAGGGTCGTTAGCCGAACGGGTAGGATAGGGCAACCTTATCTCCTCATTAAAAGTATAATATTGAAATACAAAGTAACTACATGTTTTTCAAATTCCCAATCCTAGTTATTTTAGGAAAAGTGAATTGATGCAATCCCATGAAATTACACTTTGCACCCTTGCTAAGAAGTTAGTGGAGCGTGTGTGGTTTACCGGCACACTGATTGGTTCTAAGCAAAGGTGGCAAAGGGTGATTCAATGTTTTTCATAGTTCGGTGGAGCGTGTGTGGTTTACTGGCACATCGAATAGGTGATTGTTACAATGAAGGCACCGTGTAGATTTGCATGGTTATTCACACCCACTTTGTGATCCTCGGTATCCCAGTCACAAACGAGAGGGGCATATCGAGATTTAAACATGTCATTGAAAAGTTCAATGAATCTCATCGAAACCTAGGAACTCTCAATACATTTAGAACTTAAGGTTATGTTTTCATGATGGAGAATTAGTGAATCATCATTCACTTACCTTCAAATTGTTTGCATGTTGGATTACGGCATCCCTTTTCTAATATGTAAATATTGTTGTTGGATCCTAGCCCTAATTTTTCTTATTGGGTGATAATTAGGGATTCAAATTCTAATCTATCTTTGTCCTTTCTATTTGTAGATGTCGAACGCTAACAATGTTGTTGCTAGTTCATTCACATTGATGAGCCTTTGCCAAAAGGTGACTTACGATGGAACGAACTTTAGCGAATGGATAAGATACATTCGCACGATTGCTCGCTACGAGGACAAGGAGTATGTCCTTGACGAGAAGCTCGAGAAGATCAATCCAGAAATCGCTACTCCGGCTGAAATGACCGCTTTTGAGACTCATGAACGTGATGCGACGAAGGTTCATTGCATCATGATAGCCACAATGAACGCCGAATTCCAAAAGTCCTATGAAGACATGTATCCGTACAAAATGCATCAAGACTTATTGGAGAGATACCACCAAAACGCGAGGCAGGAACGTTACGAGATCTTCACTAACATGATCTCCGCTAAAATGGGACATGGAGAGTCTCTAACCGTGCACTTGCAAAAGAGGCAAAGGTATGCTGATCGTCTTCGCAAGTTGAATGTCGACTTTGGGGAAGATTTCACTATCGACATGGTGCTTCATTCCTTGCCTCCGTGTTAAAATCAATTTAGGATGACCTACCACATGAACAAGGAAGAGGTCACCCTAAGTAAGCTCCAAGGTCTCCTAAGGGTTGCTGAGAGCAACCTCAAGGACAAGTCTGTTGCACCAACTCCCAATCCACCCACTGCTCCTGTTTTGGCAATTGGGCAGGGAAGGGGCAAGAAGAGAAAGGCTCCGTCTAAGAGCTACCGCAAGGGAAAGTCCCGAGATGGTTCCTCTTCTATTGGGACCAAAGTTGATCCTGCAAATCCCAACCCTAACCCAAAGGAGGCAGAGTGCCACCATTGCCACAAAATAGGACATTGGAAGAGAAGCTGCTCAGAATACCTGCAAGCCATCAGGGAAGGAAAGATCAAGCCGTCTTTTGCAGGTATTTACACAATTAAATCTAATGATTCATCTCATGCTATTTCTTGGGTCCTAGATACCGGGTGTGGTTACCACATTTGTTTTGAATTGCAGGGGCTAAGAAGAAATAGGGATTTGGAGTGTGGAAGAATAAATCTAATCATGGGGAACAGAAGATCGTCGCTTGTGACCAAGATTGGAGAGTATTCTCTAGTTCTTAGTAATGGATTATGTTTAGATTTGAATAATTGTTGCTACTCGCCAGAAATGGCAAGAAACATCATTTCGTTTCATGGTTTGTTTAGACAAGGATTTAGATTTTCTTTTAATAATGAGAATGGTTCAATTTATGCTTATCTAAATGGTGTCTTATATTTTGAAGTAATGCCATGTAATGGAATTTATGAAACTGTTATGATTGTAGATAACCTAGGAAATGATGTTTTGTGCATGGATTCTTCCAATAGTATGGATAGAGCATCCTTGTGGCATTGTCGTCTTGGACATGTCAACAAGAATTGCATAGCCCAACTCCAAAAGGATGGAGTGTTGGAGTCATTCGACCTTAGGGAAGATGACATATGTGAAACTTGTTTACCTTGAAAGATGACCAAGTCACCCTTCACTAGCACATGTGAAAGGGGTGAGGGTTTATTGGATCTCATAGATACGGATGTATGTGGACCCTTTAGATCAACCACAAAGGATGGGAACCACTTCTATGTGACTTTTACCGATGACTATAGTAGATATGGGTATATCTACTTAATCAAGCAAAAGTCAGAAACGTTTGAAAAGTTCAAAGAGTTCAAGAATGAAGTGGAGAATCAATTGGGCAGGAAAATCAAGATGATTCGATCTGATCAAGGAGGAGAGTACCTAAGTCTTGAATTCCACGACTATCTCAAAGAGTGTGGAATAGTTTCACAATTGACGCCACCTAGGACACCGCAGTTGAATGGTGTGGCAGAAAGGCATAATCGAACCTTGTTAGACATGGTCCGCTCTATGATGAGTCGTGCTTCACTACCTCTCTCGTTTTGGGGGTATGCCTTAGAGACTGCCCCCATATCCTTAACCGAGTCCCTACTAAGAAGGTTGCCAAAACACCACACGAGATGTGGACAGGGAAAGCTCCTTCGTTAGCACATATCAAGGTTTGGGGTTGCGAGGCTTTCGTAAGACGAGATACTCACGACAAGCTCGAAACTCGTAGTGAGCGATGTATTTTCATCGGCTACCCACAGAAATCCTTTGGATATCTCTTCTATAGACCGAAGGACAATGTTGTCTTCGTTGCGAGGAGAGGAGTTTTCTGAGTGCGAGAACTCATAAGCCAAGGAGACAGTGGGAGGCAAATCGAGCTTGAAGAGATTCAAGAATCGATTGATCAAGGAACCTCTACCGCTGGCGCTCAACCCGAGGAGGAAACTCCGGTTGAACCGATTGACGAGTCCTTACCTCTTAGACGTTCCGAAAGAGTTAGAGTTCAACCCCAGTTTTATGGTTTTCATATTACTACCGAAAAGGACACGTATATTAGTGATGGTACACTAATAAATCTAGATGAACCTAATAGCTATAAGGAAGCCATGGCAGGCCCAGAGTCTGCAAAATCGAAGGAGGCAATGGACAGCGAGATCCAATCCATGTATGACAACCAAGTTTGGATTTTGGTTGATAATGTGCCCGAACGTAAGACCGTTGGGTGCAAATGGATCTTCAAGAAGAAGACCGACGTGGATGGAAACATACACACATATAAGGCGACTGGTTGCGAAGGGCTTTACTCAAACTCCCGGAGTTGACTATGATGAGACCTTCTCATCAGTTGCGAAAATAAAGTCTATTAGAGTGATGCTAGCTATTGCCGCATTTCATGATTATGAGATTTGGAAAATGGATGTCAAGACTGCTTTCCTTAATGGGAAGTTGGCTGAGGATGTTTACATGGCTCAGCCAGAGGGTTTTGTTGATCCGAAGCATCCAAATAGAGTGTGTAAGCTTGAGAAGTCCATTTATGGACTTAAGCAAGCATCTCGTAGATGGAATCTTTGCTTCGATGAGAAAGTCAAAGAGTTTGGATTTGTACGAAGCGAAGATCAATCATGTGTATATGTCAAAGCCAGTGGGAGTATAGTCAGCTTCCTCGTTCTGTATGTCGATGACATACTACTCATAGGAAACGACGTCCCAACACTGCAGGAGGTTAAGTCCTGGCTTGGGAAGTGCTTCGCTATGAAGGCCTTGGAGAGGCTTCCTATATTTTGGGAATAAGGATAGTGAGAGAACGAAGTAAGAGACTAATAGGACTTAGTCAGAACACTTACTTAGATAAAGTACTAAAACGTTTTAGTATGGAAAATCCGAAGAAGGGAGAGTTACCGATACAAAGTAATGCCAAGTTGAGTAATACTCAAAGTCCGAGTACCATAGCAGAAATGAGCCGAGTACCATACACTTCCGCAGTTGGCTCAATCATGTATGCTATGACTTGTACTCGCCCTGATGTAGCCTTTGCTTTGAGCATGGTTAGTAGATATCAAGGGAAACCTGGCAGAGCCCATTTGATTGCGGTCAAGAATATCCTTAAGTACCTTCGGAGGACGAAGGAATGGTTTTTAGTCCTCGGGGGGAGTGATGACTTGAAGGTACGAGGGTATAGTGATGCCAACTTTCAAACCGACAGAGACAACTACCGTTCGCAGTCGGGCTGGGTCTTTACCCTGAATGGAGGAGCAGTAACTTGGAAAAGTTCCAAAGAGGAAACCGTAGTTGATTCAACATGCGAATCAGAGTACATTGCAGCGAGCGAAGCGTCGAAGGAGGCAATATGGTTGAAGAACTTCATCGGTGATCTTGGAGTTGTACCTGCCATAAAGGAGCCTATGGAAATTTTCTGTGATAAT
This sequence comes from Lactuca serriola, assembly GCF_051521515.1. Classification (NCBI taxonomy): domain Eukaryota; kingdom Viridiplantae; phylum Streptophyta; class Magnoliopsida; order Asterales; family Asteraceae; genus Lactuca; species Lactuca serriola. The sequence goes on along the minus strand of NC_136408.1, from coordinate 68,723,961 downwards.
GAAGGAGCGGTTGCCTTGACTAAGGAACCAAGGGATCATGGTAGATCTCGACATATCGACAGAAAATATCACTTTATTAGACATCGAGTAGAAGAAGGACAACTCGTGGTTAAGAGGAAATCATCAGAAGATAACCCATCGGATCCGCTTACGAAGGGACTGAGCAGGGTTAAGCACTTGCAGCATGCTAGGAGTATTGGGCTGAAGGATGATATTAGTTTAGATTAGATAGTATTAGAAACGTGTAATAGATAAATGTAATTAACATTTGATGATTAAATAAAGGAGTATTATTTATGAGTAATGTTACTGTCTTATGTTAATTGTTTAGCTATTGTTTCACTTTGCATGTTTTGACTTCCAGAATAATTGAGTTTATTAAGAATAATCGAGTTATTCAAACAATCCACAATTGTTCATATGTTGGAAGTAGGTATGAATGAAGATTGTCATGAATTGGTGTGTAGAATGTCTAAATGGTATTAGACATAGCAAAAGTTTGTTGCAACGTTCATGAGTGCTTATGAACTAGTTTTGAGCATTGGAACAAGCCCGCGCTTGCTGGAATCACCTTATGGAATGTGATAAAAAAAGGGTGATCACAAGACGATAATATCATATGGTCTTAAAACCTAGATATATGGTTTGTTATTTGTTAATTGGTTGTACATTGATAATGCGAAACCGCATCAATAAATTGATGTTATAAAACGCATTTTTATGTATAGTTGATTAATGAATAAGTAAATGCATATAAGTCGAAGTTTATCTGTTACTTTTATCCTAAGAGGGTAAAAGCGATATCTCGGCCGCTCGATGATTTGATTTGACTTATGTGTCGGGCCCGGTCAGAACTAAATTGATGTGTTCGATTAAGTTCTATGTCAAATAAATCTGAGATTGAGAAACCAACTGTTGGACAATTAATTCCATAAGAATTGTCTGCATGATATAAACAGAGGACTGTACGATCCCTTATCTAAAGGACAAGATTGATAAGATCAGAGTTTGACAGCGTCTTTGAGATCTACGATTGCTAATCAGATTATGCTTGTGTATATAGTTACTAGACTTATCCCAGTGGGAGACTGTTGGAATAGTGTCTAAGGCTGCAACTATATTTGGCAAGTATTTGACCCGGTTGTGCATGGTCCTTTTGGGTTGCCTTCACCATAGCAACTTGATAGGATGGTTTATAATGAGAGAAGAAATATTATTAATATATTATGAGAATAATATAAGGAATAATAATATTGTTATTTGATTAATATAAGTCATAAATTAATTAGGGATTAATTTGGTGACTTAAAGAGATTAATTAAATAAAAGGGCATAAACTGTCAATTGTATGATAGTTGTACTTTGGGCTATAATTCCTTATGGATAAGGGGTGGACGGGTTTTGGGTTTGGAAGGACCTAGAAATCATCCAAGGCTTATCATTAGGGAGATTGGATTACTTAGGGCCTAAGTTATCCAATTAGGGTTTAAGGGTGAAACCCTAGGAGCCTTAATAGTATAAATAGACCCATGGGGCCAAGGAAATCGGCACTCTTGCTTTTGAAGAAACCCTGGCCGACTTTCCCCCCCACTCCTCTCTCTCTCTCTCTCTCTCTCTCTAATCATCCTCTTGCTAAGTTGGTGTTTGTAAGACATTAGAGGAGTGACAATTGTGACTCTAAGCTCCAAGGACAAGAAGATTCAAGCAAGATACTTAAGGTAATCCTTTAGATCTGTTTTCTTATGTTATTATACTGGATCTATTGATCAAAGTCTTGGATACATTGCATGTTCAATTAGAGAAACCTAGATCCAAGCATTAGGGTTTGTATGTGCACATAGGAATGTTCTTATGGCTCAAACCCATCAGAAACTACCATTGTTGATGTATATTCGATGAACCTTCGTGTTGCGAATGAACCCAGATATAAGGAGTGGGTCTCATGGATCCCAGTTCAATGGTCTAGGATCGCTTCTTGAGAGACTAATATTGAGTAGGTTTCTCGAGAGCGCCTTAATCTCGTCTTCGGCGTAATGAGGTGTGCTACTATTACGAGAGTTAGATATGGTGAGCACCTAGCTATTTGCTGTCATATGGATTTCTCTGCAACAGATCGGGATGCAATATCACCATCTAAGGAAGCAGAACATCCGACGGTGGTTACCGGGAACTGCTCTGGTTTGGTTCTGTTATTTATGCCGCTATTGGTGGGACCTATGCCATTAGCACCTTATTTTATACTCGTGATGATGGTCGTTGTTGAACGTTACTGGTATTTTGAACAGTTCTTCTACCGTTGTCCCCAATGTTATTGGGTGTAGATCCCCTTTTTGCAAAGAACCAACATCGTTTATTGGTTGTATCACTCTGAGGATACGTCCGGATGGCACCAAATGTTATGATATGTTCAACAGGGGTGTGGATGTCGGAAGATGGATATGCCTTGATAGTTTTCCTAAGAACACAACACAAAGACGAATCGTTAAAGGACGTTCGGGTGTTCTCCCGGGACGTTGCTCTGAAGATCAAGTTAGTTTTCTGAGAGAGGTAATTTTAGGATAAAATTTGCGAGAGAGAATATGGATCCCTTCCTCGAGGTGGAGGAGATCCTTAAATGCCTGCCTCTAACGGATTGTCGGGACCTCGTCCGATCAGCATGAAACGTGGCCTCCTCTGACTAGGAGGATCACGTCCATGATGGCTAACTGCCTGGTGACGTCAGTTATGGGCGTCACCTAAGCTTTATGTCACATCCTGGTTGGTCGTGAGTGAATGAGAAGATTTCGGGGGATATTCATCCCTCATGGAGGGAAACGTATTGCCGCCCTGGTGTTAGACTCTTGGCCAAGACCAGGTCTTGGCCAAAGTCCTGACGAGACAACGTCTCGTTTATGATGTCTGTTACATTTAACAGGACCATTTATGGTAATGTTAACTCTATATATATATATATATATATATATATATATATATATATATATATATATATATATATATATATATATATATATATATATATAAAATCAAAATCACCAACATCAGAACTAAAAGAATCACCCACTGAACTCATCTTTAAAGGAAAAAAAAATTGACATGTAAAACTTCATATCTCTAGAATAGAAAACATAGTTGTTAACACATAGATGTTCTTAAACCTTTCATACATTTCAGTACCTAATTAAAACATATTTTCAGATCTTATTGCAAACTTATTAGTTATGGTTAGCTAGGTAGCAAAACATTGGAAACACTAAGAAAACCCAAATTAGTTTTTTATTTTATAAATGATTTTAAGTGGAGACTTACTTTTTATAAAAAAAAAATTAGGAACCCTATTATCAAAAAAGTTGTTGTTAACACAACACCGCCCTTAAATTCAAAAGTAGATTTGATTACAAGATTAAAGATCTAGCCATATTCATCAAATGTCTATTTTTCTCTCTAGACCAGCATGATGTTGTGGCGTATAAGAACAATGTATATGATGAATGAGGTGTAGAAACATAACACCAAAAATAATGTGAGTTATCGGGAATACACATCGTCAACCTTGCTTTATGTGTTTTGATGAGTTTTGCGAGGTTTTCAATATATTAAAGTTTATGTAAGCCTTGATTACAATGTAGATTATATGTGAATTCATGAAATGATAATATTCTAAAATACTTTTGTTTTACATGCACATGAAATGTCATTTTTTTCAAAATTGGTTTGGTTATAAAAGTAAAGAGCGTATATTTTTTTGAAAATGATTAAATCATCCTACTAGTGCATATCATTCTAGGATGGGTTGTGATTGTGAGATCCCAGATACCAGATATTATTTGTTTTTCGTTTTAGAATAGATTTCTAGATAATCCTCACGTACTCATGGATTCTCGCTTCCCCTTGTGTGGCGTAGAGTGGTGGTTCCCCTAATTGCCTAATGTTTGTTTGTTTTTATGGGAGAATAGTTAGTAGTGATTCCTATTCCTTGATGACACTAAGCATATGATTTATGTATGATTTCACCACCCTTTTCATATATTGTAGGGTTATTGGGTTTTTTAGAATATAATTGTTAGAGTTAAACTTTTAGGGCATATAAGACCCTTTATTTTGATTAGGTTGATAAATCCCAAAGTTTATGCATTTTATTTGTTGGTTTTGGAGATTTGATTCAAGTAAGTTCAATTGTCATCCCATACTCTAAATGAATTAGCCTTGGGTGACTCACCAGCTAGAAAAATTCATTGCCTAACTTATTTGATTTGTATTCAGATTGAAGGCCCTATCTTGAGTTAGGCATGAGCTTGGATTTTTTGAAGACCACAGAAAATGTAGTGTATGCTTGAATCATGTTTTGATATATTGATTGTTAACAACCCCACTAGTATTCAAACTTAGTTAGAGTTTACTATTTCGTGACCAATAGATTTTATGCAAAAATAAATCTAAAAATTTTGGGAAAATTACAAAAAAAAAAAAATTAAGTATGATTTCTCATAGGATCTAGTGAGAGGTGTTACATATGAAAGTTTGAAAAAAAAAAAGAAAACATTTATTTATAATGGAAAACCCTCTACAACTTTCTTCTTGGAGTCGATGTGGGACTCCTTTTTGCCATAAACATGTTATACATTTTATTGCCTATAGTCTATACTTCTTTTTTCCTTTCTTTTTTCCGACACTATAAGGTAGGTCTTTCAAAAAAATTTAAAGTAGATCGTAAAATTTTAGGTATATAATTTGTAGTAAGTTTTAAAGTTTTAGGTGGGTCAATGGACCCACCTTGCCATACATTAAACTCGTTCATGGACATAAACTCTTGTAATATGAACATTTTCAAGTCGATTCAACTTAGATAGTTTGATAAGATTTCGATGTGTTTGAACTCTAGTGTTATGTTTTCTTACAAGATGGGCTCACATACACAAACTAACATACAAATGTATGCAATTTAACAAGCGAAACTCTAGCTCAAAGAGCTTCAAAAGAAGCTTTATTCCCATTCATCATGACATTATTAAATTACATACATGCAAAATAACATACACATTATACATACTTAACACTTATGGGATACTATATCATGTATAATATTGTATCTGGAAAGGTTCATAGTATGTTTTATTCTAATTTTCGTGAGATACAATATATGTTTAGTCTAATGCATGGCCACAAGGAGACAAGTACCAACATCAACATGTATCACCATCCATGCTCCTGCCTATATGCCATAAATAGTAACAGACATCAGTAAAAGCTTAAACGGTGATTTGAAAAGAAAGAATATAGAACTAAGTAAAACTTAGAACCATAGAACCACATAAAAATAACTATATTCATTTATATAAAAAATTGTGCTCATAAGTGTATATATATATATATATATATATATATATATATATATATATATATATATATATATATATATTATAGGGAAAAGTTCAATAGAAAACTATAATTAAGGGTTCTTCAAGGAACCAAATCTTTTTTTCAATTTCTAGAGTTTATTATTTATCGAAAAAAAATCTAAAAATATCTAAATTCATAAATTAACATTGTGAATGTGAAAAAGATTTTTCGGATTCACCGTGTAAATCCGGATTCACATTGTGAATTTTCAAAGATTCACATTGTGAATTTGACGTAAAAAAAATCGAATTTTATATCATTGGAAAAATGATAAAAAGTTATGAATTTCTGTATTTTTAGTTTTTTTTTTATAAAAAGTAAGTTCTAAAAGTTGAAAAAAAGATTGGCTCCTTGGTTCCTTGATTAATTATGGTTCTCTATTGAACCTCACCCTATATATATATATATATATATATATATATATATATATATATATATATATATATATATATATATATTGTTTTAAGAGTTATTTTGGTTTTATGACCTACCTCTTGTGAATTTAAATTCATTAGCATGGGTAGATATATGCTTAAATTGTTTTATATAATTGAAATTACTTATAGGATTTTTTCGATATCCATGATAAAAGAAAATAAATGCATGATATTCGTATATTGTTGTTACAAGCATTTAAGGTTATATCTTAAAATAAAATATTGCAAAAAAAATCTCAATACATCCCCGATATATATGTGGAACTAGCGGGATGGCTCGTGCGTTGCAGTAGATTTATTAATCTCCGACACTATTTTTATAATGACCTCTTATATACGGCCTATTTTTTGTAATTTTTGTGAAACATGGAGACCATGACTATAAATTCTCTATTAGCCATGAACCATTTGAATACTTTTGTAAAAGATAAGGACAAGTCCTTTATTTTTATGAAATAGAAAGGAAATTTATGTAAATGCACTATTATATAGGATTGTTTCTATAACTTCGTGAAAGACAAGGACCCTTTGTAAATTGTTGATTAGGCAAGCACTATTTCTGTAAATTTATGAAAGAGATGACCATTTTTATAAATTCTTTTATTAAACATGGACATATTCGTAAAGAGTAAATTACACGAATGGTCCCTATGATTTGGGATGATTTGCGTGTTTGGTCCCTAACTTTTTTTTTATTTGGAAGGTCCCTATTGTTTGTTTTTGTTACGCGTTTGGTCACCTACTGTTTGTTTTTGTTTCGTGCTTGATCCCTGTCTTACTGAAAAACACTATTATTTAAATAGAGAAAATGATAGGGTAGGTAATATAAGGTGAATGGTGAGGTCGGGGTGTCTTTATTTATATAAATTAAAAAATCAATGGAAAAATAGTATTTTTAGATATGACAGGGACCAAAGGCGTAACGAAAAGAAACAGTAGGAACCTTCCAAGTTAAAAAAAAAATTATGGACCAAACACGCAAATAATCCTAAACCATAGAGATCATTCGTGTAATTTACTCATTTGTAAACATATATATTAAGAAGGAACCATTTTTGTAAAAATCCTTACCAACTTTGAATATTACTTTTATATCCTTATAAATTTTAAAATTACATATATATCCTTTTCAAACTATAAAATTCACATTTATATCCAAATTTATAATTTAATTATGATTAAATCAATTTAATATTAAAAGCTTTTCTAAGATTGTAATTTTATATGACTTTACTGAATTACCCTTTCTAAATTAAAGATTAGAATTAAACCTAATTTGAATATCAGAAAAAACTCGTCAAAAACTTTATGTCGATTATTTCTTCCTTATTTCTGCAAAGAGAAATGAGAGATTTTAGAAAAAGAAAGGACGAAGGTGGGGGTTTATCATATATGGATACAGTTTGGTGAGTCCACATATTTACAAAGGAAATGTTTTCCACCTGTTGATCCTTTCTCATTCCATTCATATAAATTTAAGTTGAAGATTTTCATAAAAATTAAAAGGTGACGTATAAATAGAGAATTCAATGGTTCATCCCTATACTAATAAAAGAGTAGTTTTTTTTGTTATGTGTCATCATATTGGACCTTTTAATTAATGTTTTGCCATATGTCAATATATTAGTTTTTATTTTTTAATTTTTTAGACATCATCATTAATGTGCTGCTATTTGTCAATGTATTTATTCTCTATTTTAAAAATTAAATTTTATATTAATGTTTTCATTAATTTACAAATAAAAAATGTTTAATATATGTTAAAAATTAATTTTACATATTTATTTCAATCAACGATTATAATTTCGCATGACTAAAAAAATATCTCTTAAATTAATAATTTATTTAAAATAATTGAGTAATAATTCTGAATTTTTACTATAAAAGTTTAATTGATTTTATAACCGTGGTTTCCACGGGTTATAGACTAGTTAGTAGGAATAAAAAAAAATGAATGTGAAGCTATTATCTCATTAATGGAGAAGAACAATTTTGAAGAGGAAAAAACAGAACAATAATTTTGAAGAGGAACAAAACGAATTTTAAAGCTTTTCAATAATAAACGGTTTATTTCTAATTATAAATGGTTTAATACTAATCTTTAATATGGGGAGGGTAGTTTAGTAATATTATTTGGTATTTTGATTTTTTAAATAAAAAGATTAATAGAGGTAAATTTTATAGTTTTGTAAGGATATATATATGTAGCTTTAAAATTTATAAAGATATAAAAATAATATTCAAAGTTTGTAACGATATAAATGAAATTTTCGGACACTCACTCTCTCTCCTAATGGCTGGTATAATAGTGATATTTGATAGATAATAGAGATAACAATGTGGGTGTCTTTACACTTTTCTGTGTATAATAGTGATATTTGATACCGATAACAATGTTGGCATCTTTACACTTTTCTATTGATTTTTTTGTTAAGTCTTTTGTTAAAATAAACAAAAATATAATTAACCTATCAATTAACTATTTTAATGTTTTAGCTTGGGAATAACTCAATTGGTAGAGGCTTAGCCTCTTAGTAAGGGATAACCGAGATACCACGGTTCAATCATTGGTGCTAATAAGAATTAGAGTATTAACACTAATATCTAACCAGTTAAGTTGTCGTTCAAAAAAACTATTTTCATATTTTAGATTGGTAATGAAAGTTTTTTCATATACAATGAATATAGATATATATGTCCCTAAACAATAAATTTGCGTGAAATCGGTTTTTTGTGTTCCAAAATGACAACGATACCTTTTTAACTCATAGGGTCTCTTACTAAATAAATAAATAAGTAAATTTATGTTTTTTTATTTATTTCATCACAATGTATTTCTATCTCTTATCTAGATGTACAAATAATTAGTTTTATGTATTGCAATAAATATTAGCAACAACTAAAAAGTCATTATGGAATAGTGGCATACCAATTATAATATATGGTTACCAATAAAATCGTGTAAAAATAACTTTTTTCACAACGTATTTCAGTACATTTACATATTTTTAATTACATCATTTTATATCTCACCATTTTATTTGTAACTCTAGTTCAGTATTAATAAATTGAAATACATTATGATATAAAAATTTATGTGTTAGTCAAAATGTACAGGTTACATGTTTAATACTCGTTTTTTGAATTTTTAATTCTTTAATAAATTATAAAAATGTGAAACTTGGTTAATTAACAAAATATATCATTTCAGAATAAAATTACAAAATGTATTTTAACCCACTACCAAATATAGTAAACATATTGTTGTGTTAATTATCTCTATTATAAACTGTAATACAGATATTATGTATAGAATTTGAAAAATATATCATAAAATACTATAATTTAATTACTATTGATAATAAATAAAAATATATTAGTAACTGTATTAATGCCCAAAAACTGTATAAAAGCATAAGAAAATAATATTTTCTTTTCCAGAGTCATAATGTGTAAAACAAAATTAATTAGCAACCAGAGAAAAAAAAAATCTACTTATTTCGTTACTCCTTAATAATAATGATGTACCAAAAGAATGGAAAAACAAAATTTTAGGAACCCAAAATGTACAACAAAAACTTTCATGACCAATCTAGATAAATTAGAATAACTAGTACCTAGATTTCTATATTTTCCCTTCTTTTCAATTTTGCACCACACACAAAATTAACATAGATGCATTGGTTCAATCAATTTGTTAGTTAGATAATTACAATTTTCTTTAGTCTATTAAGGGTAGACATTATACAAAGAAATCTTGCTATTTGGATATGCATGATGTACAATTTCTATGATATATAGCCCACTAAAATATATATTGTTATCTGTATATGTGTGTTAATTGATCTAAACCCTAACTAATTGCACCCATTAAGATAATCAAAAGCATATCATATCATATACCTGGTTTTCGAGATTGGAAAACTACCAATCCCCGGGACGTGGAACACGTTGCCATCCTGCAAACCACTCGAGAGCCTTTTTAAGCTCCATTGTTGCAGGTTCAACCGTGCATGTTTGGTAGTATTGGCTTGGGCGGAATGAGCAGTTCCCAGGTTTCAAGCCAGACTGAGTTCCACCTAAAAACAGGTCTCCCTCGGATACAATGACGCCAGCAGTTGGCGCATTTTTGTCACCAGCCTACATAATTTACAACATAAGTCCCTATGGATATGGTTATTTATGGTTTTTCCTTCTATTTATAATTACCTTTTCAGGGATATATTTAAAAGCCACATTGCAATCGCGTCCGGCTTCATAAATATTACACTGTGAGTATATCTGTATGAAGAAGAATAAAAAGTTATTATATACTATATAATATTTATTTCCAATCTAATTAACACAAACAAGGATCTCTAAAAGTTGTGTTAGCAATTTAACCTCTGAATCAACACTGGCACCCACAGCATAGATCGCCCAGTATCTGGTGTAGTTGTTGTACAGATGTACTTTGGCAAACCTAACACGTGGAAGCCTCTGACGACTTCCATCAAAGAGACAGTGGTGAATAGTAACACGGATATTTCTGTCATCACAATGAGCAGCGTTTGCTCCAATAAGAATCGTCTTGTCATGGTACCCAAATTTACAACTGCATGCATGCATGAACAAAGTAAATTACAACGTACGTTGGTGAAATACAAACATATATACTAAAGAGTATAATTAAGTAGCTGATTAATTAATTACCGTGAAATAGTGACGTCTGTGCTTCCTCGAGTAACATCAACAAGTCCATCTGAATAATCCTTAAGACTACAGCGATCAATCCATATATGCTTTGAGTTTGGTTTGATTTGAATGGCGTCGACATCATGTCCTCTGCCTTCTTGAAACTCTAAATTGCATATAATCACATGTTCACATTGGGCCAACCTAAGGCCCATGCCAGTGATCCTAATCCATTGTCCTCTACCATCGATTGTTTTATATGAAGACACAGGTAGAAAAGATTTGAGCTTGATTTCACCCGAAATTTCAAAAACAATCCACAGAGGTTCTTTCTTGCTACATGCTTCACGAAGCGACCCAGGACCATCATCTACAACAAATCAGAAGCCTTTTTATATACATGCATTTCATCAATACATGATTTAAACTGGTTGTATGCTTAATTTGGTTAAGCTACTTAATTTTCATCGCAGGAAAATATTTCACATACATAAGCACATAAAAGGCAACTCATGATCTCCTTCCAAAACTTTCAGGAATCATCCAAAATAACCACATATCCACAATTTCGTAACTTAAATTATGTCAAAGCGAACCAGTAAGGACAATAACAGTAGTAAACATGGGTTGATTTCCATGTCAAATCAATGATCATGATCAATATGAAAAGAGAATGTGTATGTATGATGAGTAATCAAGAAAGTATATATATTTATATATACACCTGCCAGAGTAGTAACGCAGTAGAGTGCTCCATGAAGACCACCGGTAGCAAGGCGGCCGAATCCCTCAGCCTGGCCGGCGAGAGCCCGTAACTTACTCTCGCAGTGAGCGTAGGGGAGTGAGACTGGAGCCATTTCTCTACGCGCCTCGATCGATGGTTGACTTTGGTTGGATATGAGGCACGTTCTTCTATGGTGAAAGGCCGTACCTGTAGTCGCTATTTATACGGTTTCGCTTGTGGTGGAGGACGGGGGACACTGGGAAAATGCTTCCCCATTAATGGCCGTATGTTTTAACACTAAAAACGTTTAATTTTTACGCACCGGGATTCGCACACTTAAAACGGTAATTTCGATAGAGACTATTTCCACATTGGTGTCACAAAAATAAAATAAAGAAAATGATAATAAAATAGTTCTAGTTTTTAATTTTTCATCAAATTTTCAAAATTCATGAAAATCTTAATTTTATAAGTTTCTTTTATCTTAATACATAGTTGGTTGTTCTTTTCATTTGATTATAAAAAAAGAAATCAATTTTTATCTAAATTACTTGCAGAAAAAAAAAATTCAAAGTGAAGTCTTTGTTGGTGGTTTTTAAATTTTGTACGTTGGCAAAATTGAAAATTAGGATAAAGTGTAAGGAAAGTATGTCTTACGCAAGAAAGTAAAACAAATTGATAAAACGACATTGGGATTTAGCATAGTTATGTCGATGTGACATACATCCACGAACGAAAAAAAAAAAAAAAAAAAAAAAAAAAAAAAAAAAAAAAAAAAAAAAAAAAAAAACAAAAAACCGAAGAACTAATATATCACTCGATTGGTACAAAGTAATTACAATGGAATCTTTAACTAGGAATACCTATAATTATAAAACCTAGCAACAACACGGTCGAACCCCTATACAACTAAATCCAGAAAAACTAAACGGCTTCGTGCATATCATCAATCAACCTACTCCAAAAACTTATATCTTCGAAAGTCATTTAGGTTTTCTTATTTTGTTCGAGTCGGGTTATTTATTCAGTTCACCAAAATTCCAAATCATATATTAACAATCTCCATTTTAACTTAAATTGTCCTCAACCCTTAATGATTGAACTTCTTTGTGGCACAAATTTATCAACACTCAGTCAGGTTCTCCCTGGTATCTATCTTTTGAATAGAGAACATTCATTCTTCCAAAATATCATAGATGAAATCTAGGCTTACGTCAATATATTTTGTTTTTTCATGATAGACTGAATTCTTTGCAAGACAAAGCACTCTAGTTGTGACAAAATAAGATAGATTTCTCCACCTTCAACCCAAGACTTTGAACGAGACCACGTAACCATATGTATTCCTTTATTCCTTCTTCATGAGCATGTATTTTGTTTCAGTTGTAGACAATGCAATTGTAGGTTGTAATGCTAACTTCCAACTTATAGCATATCTAAATAAAGTAAAGATATAATATGTAAGTGATCTTCTTTTCATCAGATCACCACCATGGTCCAATCCTCCATAACCAACCAAGCCATTATTTTGTATGCTCGTAATACCATAAACCAGACAAATGTTAGTCCTTTCCTTCAAATATAACATAACCTACTTACTTCTTCCTAGTGAGTTTTCTTAGATTAATCATAAACCTACGTACCATACTAATTGCTTGAACCAAAGCAGGTCTAGTAAAGACCATAACATACATGAGACTTTCAATAACACCTAACTATGGAACCCTTCTCATGTAATCTCTTTCTTCATCCATAGTGATGGGTTTTGAGCATATCTACATTCCTATGTGATCATGCAACCCTAATTGCTTTGGATCTAAGTTTTTCACTAATTGAGCATGAAAGTAAAACACCAAAGCAATAACCCTAGATCTAGCATACTATTTTTGAAATTCACAATCAAAATAGGGTTAGAAGATTACCTCACTTGTTATATTGTAATAACAAGAGTTCTTAGCTTGATCTTGACCTTTGAAAGCTTAGTGCCCAAAGTGTTGCACCTTTAATGGAGTCACAAACACCCAATGCAAAGGATGAGAGGAGAGGGGTAGAAAAGTTGTCTAGGGTTTCTCTTAGAATACATTAGCCGAAAATTACATATGGTAGGGTTCCTTTTATAGCTGTGGGCTGCTAGGGTTTCCGGAGGAAACCCTAATTCCTGCTTAAGGCTTAAACAACCCATGGACTCCTCCTTATAAGGCCTTAGAAGAAATCTATAGGGTCTCCCTATCGGATTTTCGACTCCTAATTAAGGAGTCCAATAGCCCAGTTCTACAACTATCAATGATTTACAGCCCCTCTATTATTAATCAGTTTCTTTAATCCCAAAATTAATAACAAATTAATTTCTGATTAAACAGTAATTAATAATATGATTTTCCAAATAATATATTAATCTTATAATATATTAATAAAATCATTTTTAATACCAATTTATTATTTCAAATAATAAATCTTACTCTCTCTCCACCAGTCATCCTATCAAGTTCCATGAGTGAAGGTAACCCAAAAGGATCATGCTACATATCAAATCAAGTACATACTAATTATAGTTATGAACTTAGACACCTAATCCAACAGTCTCCTACTTGGATAAGTCTAATAACTATTATTGCAAGTATGACTTCAAAATCTGACTAGAAATCGTAGCTCTCAAAAGCCGTTGTCGAACTCTGATCTTATCAGTGACGTGTCCTTAGATAAGGGATCAAATATTCCTCCGTTCTACAAGATATCATATGGACACGAGACATGGATGATAATTATTCTCTTTGTCCAAGGTTTGTTTCCCAGTTTTCGATTTATGACGACTGACTAATTGAACAAATCAAATCAGTCCAGGCTTGGCCAAGCGTTTAGGTTGTCATCACTAAATCATCGAGGGGCCCACATATATCGCTTTTAACCCATTTACGGTAAAAGGAACGGATAAACTTCAACTCATATGCTTACACAATTTACTCATCAAATCACACACAACAATATGTTTTATAACATCAAGTTACTGATGCGTTTATGTATTATCAATGCACGACCGACTCGTAAACAACAACCCATATATCTCCATTTCAAGAATATAAGATATTATCGTCTCAAAATTACTCATGATAAAATCCTTTAAGTAATACTTGAGAGTGGTTTAATCCAATGCTCAAATTCCTATTCAGGAGTACTCATGAACACTGCAGCAAACATTTGTTATGTGTAAGCACTTAGACAATTATTCGGGAAGTAAAACTGAAACATCCTAAAAATACGGTCCAAAAATTTCGTTTTAAATCATTAGTAAAACCATAGTTAACAATTCATCACATAAAAATCATAAATCATGTATCTCAAGGTATCATAAACATCTGTCAAACATATTAGAGTATAAACATCCTAGTCTAATCAAATGATGTGTGCAATGCAGTCATCCTGAGCTCTTCCACTTGCTACTGGAAGTACTTGAAATTAAAACTGAAAATTGTAAGCACAAAGCTTAGTGAGTATCCCCAAACTACCACATACCATACATATAATCATGCTATTAGGAGATACGGGCCCCGCCCACACTCTGTTGGCTACGAGATACGGGCCCCGCCCACACTCGGCTAACTATGAGATGCGGGCCCCATCCACACTCGACTAACTATAAGATACGGGCCATGCTCACACTCAGCTACTAAGCATGCATACAAGTATCGCACAGACAACAAGTATACTCAAATTTATCAATCAGTCATATATCCACACTCAAATAATGCTCTGAGATACGGGTCTGGCCCACACTCAGCTATCTATGAGATACGGGCCTCGCCCACACTCAGCTACTAATCAAAACATATGCGGGTTGGCCTTGGTGCCTTCGACCCGTTCAAACCCGGAGGAAACTCACCTCGCAAAGTTGACTGTGAAATCTCGCGATGGGGAATCTCTAACGGCTGCTCCAACGACTCCCCGACTATCATTATCATAATAACACTTAGTCAAAATCCAATAATCCTTCTTAGGGTAAAATGACCATTTAACCCCTGGTAAAGTCAACATTCTGGTCAAAGTCAACATTTTGGGTTTACTCGACTCATCGAGTCATCCTCCTGACTCGTCAAGTTCCCTAGCTACTCGTAGTCATGATAAAGCGAGTCAACTCGTCGAGTCCCTCCTCAGACTCATCGAGTTCTACCTGATATTGTCATTTTTATACATAGTTTTAGTCAATATTGATCTATATTTTATTTAATATTTTGGTTGTTTGCATAGAATTATGGTACTTATAAGGATAAAATGTTATTTGCAGCCAAAACTAAGCATTTTAGAAGGAAGGGACCATAAATGACAATGCTTGGAAATTTGGGGGACTTGAAGAAAAGATGAACGAAAAACACCCAAAAAAAGACGTACTCACGACGTGAACAGTTGATGGTTCACGACGTGAGTAAAGAGAGATAGAAGATAAGCATCCGGGTGAAGAAATCCTTGCCGATCACGATTACCTCGAGTTCACGACGTGAGTTTTAAATTATCACGACGTGAACGGTAAATTTGAATAGAATATAAATATCTTTGCCCATTACGATTTGGGAGACTTTTGGATGGCTTAGAGGGGTTCTTGGAGACGAAATTCAGAGGAAAAGAAGATCTGGAAGTTGGTTTTAACACCAAAGAAGAAGAAGTTCATAATTTGGTTTATAGATTGGTACACTTAAACATGTCTTTGATTATAGTTTTTGTTTATTTAGCTGTTAGTATGTCCAGCTAAATCTAGTTGCTTCTGTTAGCTAGATGAAGTTGGAACTCATGGTTTTAATGCATTAGATTTGACTTTACTTGTTGGTGATACGCTTGTGCTGATTGATTTTACCTAGCATGCTTTAATTAATTATTTGATTGCTTTAAATTCTTTTTCTGTGTAGTTAGTGAACACAAATATGCATGAATTTGAATACCTAATAATATATTGAACACTAGTTTATTAGAGCTAAGATCAAACAAATCTTAGATAAGTAATTGAAACATTGAATTAAGTTGTGTTAGAGAACTCATATTATGACTGTAATGTGTTTTGATTAATCAATCTTCATGGCTCCAATCTTATTTAATATTTGATTATGTGTTAACTATTGTGTGATCATACATAGATTTACATGAATTGATTAATAAGTAGTAGATTTAGAACTAAATTGCTAATACTTCCTTAATTGGTAACCAACAGTAATAGTCATAGCTAATGTATAACCATTTAGTGAAAACGGATTCGAACTAACAGGACTGTTTTGTTTATTAATTAAGTTTTTGTTAAAGAATTAAGTTCATCTAAACTTGAAAAATTAGATAAAAACCCTTCTTTTGTTAGTAATTAGGTTAGTTTAGTAGTAAATAAATTAATTAGTCAACATCGTTCCCTATGATCGACACCCGACTTACCAAACTATTCTATAATTCGACTAGGTACACTGCCTAGGTGCATTTTAGTTAGTTAGTTAGTTAGTTAGGTTATAAATTATAAAATTAGTGGGTACTTTCGTGCACATCACTACCTTTATAGAATCGGGACAAATTGACTCAACTCGTCGAGTTCCTCTATGGACTCGTCGAGTTCTTCAGTCTGTTGCTACATCTTAATGGGTTAAGCTCCTGCTCTTCAGATATAAGCTTCATACTTTTCATATACACTAAAAATGTCCTTTTAAGGGTAAAGTTTCCAACTTTACCCATTAATACCCTTACTTAATGGATTTAGCTCAACCCTAACTCTTTAGGACCTAGATATTGGCCCTAAAGCCATCAATACTCTAAACCAAGGCATCTAAACGGAGATCTGGACCCTAGACACTACAAGAACATGTAAACCTTCCACCTTTATCTTCATACATGGCCTTTTGGAGCTTAAAAGGCCAAAATGACATCCTATAGCTTGCATGGGGCTTCAATGGCAATAAAGTTTGCACCTTTATGCCATGAAAGCCCTCCATGGTTCCAGATCTAATGGTATACTCACTTGGGACTTCCATTTCCCAAAGGTCATGCTTCTTGGACCAAAACCCCAATAAAATGATAATAAGAAGATCTAAGAAGTTACTAAGAAAGTTTGAGACTTGTTTACCAGGAAATGATGAGAATGAAATGGAGTCTCTAGATCTACTAGCTTCTTCTTGAATCCCCAAGCTTCTCTTTCCTTCACAAGCTTCAACACACACAAAGCTTCACTCAAAATGGCTCACAAGCTGACAAATGCATTAGGGTTTCTGGATTTATGGTTTGGGAATTGGAGGCTGGAAATGAGGCCAGCATGTAGGGATTAAGATGCTCGTTGAGTTGAGGGTTCTCAACTCATCGAGTAGGTTACTTAAAAACCTGTGTCTCTTCCGATCTCTAATCGACGAGTTTGGGGATCCCAACTCGTCTAGTTGCTCTACAAAAATAATAAATTATAATTTAAATGCGTACCAGGAACCAAGCGTTACAATTCTCCCCTACTTTTCTTAGACTTCATCCTCGAAGCCTGCCGCGTCGGGAAACAAATCCAGGTAATGCTCCCTCATCTCCTCCTCAGGCTCCCAAGTCCACTCCGAGCCCTTGCGGTGCTGCCACTGCACCTTCACCAACTCCACCCTCTTGTTCCTCAGCTCCTCTGTCTTCTTTTCGATAATAGCTACTGGTCTCTCAATATAGTTCAGGCTGTCGTCAACCTGAATATCCTCTAAAGGCACAATCACGGAGTCATCCACTAAGCACTTCCGCAGCTGGGAGACATGAAAAGGGTTATGGATCTGGCTGAGCTTTGCTGGAATATCCAAACGGTAAGCAACCCGACTCACCCGAGCCAAAACCATGAACGGACCGATGTACCTGGGGCCCAGCTTGCCCCGCTTCCTGAACCAGATGACACATTTCCAAGGTGACACCTTCAGCAGAACCGTGTCGCCCACCTGAAACTCCAAGTCTGAACGACGCTTGTCGGCATAGCTTTTCTGCCAACTCTGAGCAGTCTGGAGCATGCTCTGGACCTGTTGGATCCTCTCAATAGTCTTGAGTACTACTTCATTACTCCTCATGACTCTCGGACCGACCTCAGCCCAGTAGATTGGAGTCCTACACTTTCTCCCGTAGAACATCTCGAAGGGAGGTCGATCTATGCTAGTGTGGTAACTGTTGTTATATGAAATTCCGCTAACGGAAGATACATATCCCAACTGACTACAAAATCCAATACACACGCATGCAGCATGTCCTCTAGAATCTAAATCGTCTTCTCACTCTGCTCGTCGGTCTGAGGGCAGAAAGCGGTACTGAAGTGAAGTCGAGTACCCATCTCGTCGTGAAACCGCTTCCAAAATTTAGAAGTGAAATGAACATCCCGGTCTGACACAACCGAAACAGACACTCCATGTCATGCCACTACCTCACGTACGTAGATCTCGGCCAGCTTCTCAGCCGATATACTCTCTTGGATTAGGGTAAAATGAGCACTTTTGGTCGACCGATCCACGATGACCCATATCGAATCTACTCCACGTGCGGTCCTGGGAATCTACGTGATGAAATCCATTATGATATAAAGCCTTTCAGAACTTATAGCAATAAGTCCCGAATGTTCAAACTATTTGCCATTTCTCACAATTCGAAGTATGAAAAGGGATGTCGTAATCATATTTGAAATTGTGAACGCAATTACCACAAATGCTTACTCTAATCCTTTAAAATCTACTCATGAAAGTGTTTCCTCACAATCATTTTCTTGAAGTAGAGAAACCTCTTACCACTTGGATTTTATTGTGTATGTGTTCCTATCCATGTTAATTTGTCATTTCCAACCACTATCATAAGACAAGGTTTATGACAAATTCAAACTTATCTGGATTGAACTTTTTTCCATCTTAATTTCTTGTCATCCGGTAGCACAAGGGCCTACCAGTGCTTCCAAGTTATTGAGAAACTCACCCACACAAATCCATGTGCTTTCGCTGATCAAGGTGCTTTGCCTTATACGATCAAATAAGAATTTATAGAACTCACATGCATAGTCAACTTAATTGGAATGGGAACAGAAACAAGATTATGTCAACACGATAGGTTATCAACCTCATGTCGTGTGCTAGTGATTACTAAAAGGTTTATTCTTGAAATTTTTCAAGATCAACAAGTATAAGATTCTCTGTCAAAGAAAATTTCTCAACAAAAAAATATTCAAGATTTAGTGTGGGTTCTTGTCAAGAAAACACTTCATATAATTGATCTTAGTTGGTCTTTGTTTAAACCAAAACATCACAACTACCAATTTCAAATGTGAAAGAGTAAGAAAACATTTCTACTCCATATTTCATGAGGTGTTGTAAACCTACTTAGAACATATTACTCAAGGCACAACTTTGAGTAGTTAGAGTATAACTTTAAACCTTGACTTTGGAATGAAGCATGACTCATCTTCTTGATTTAACCATTTCAAGAATTCTTTATTCCTCTTCTTTGTCATATAAATGCACTAAGGTGTCCTTAGAGGATTAATTGTGACATGGTTCCAAAATCATTAGGATGATCATAAAACATGATCCTAAAGTAATCTCATTTCCTTTCAGATTGGAGAAACTTTCATCTTTCTTCCCAATGGATTCTTCTTATTAATTCTACTATAATTTGAAACTTTTTCAAGGTATCAGAATTACACTTAATCTTGTAAGCATAACCATATTTATTGAACCAACAGCAAATCATGATGAATAGATTTTATCGTATTTTGTTATGGGTCTGGCCAGTTCACATCAATGTGTACTAGATCCTTTTTCCTTCACTTGACTCACATATACATGTGAAAAAGGAATTAGTCTCAAATTACCAAAGGTCAAGATTCTCATACGTCACACAATCTAAATCGCATGACTCCAAGTTTCTATCCAATTGAAACTTGGGTGACGAGAATCCTACCACAAGCGACATAAATAAGAATCAAATCCATTTTCAACATTGCTAACAATAGAAAGATTCTTAGTTTGTCTGACTAAGTATTGTTGTATAGAATTAGTCGGGATTCGTGGGAGCAGCTAGCGGAGATTCCTCACGCTCGAGTTCAACATTCAGTTTGAGAGGTGAGTCCTCTCCTATAGGAACGGGTCTAAGGCACCAATATCGGCCCGTTTATGTGTGACTGTATTTACCGGGGTTAGTCTGATGTAGGTTTTATGTTCCGGACTTCGGTCTGATGTCGGGGCAAGCCCGATGAAGTTAGTATGCATGATGTCTACGTGATTCTTGCATGTGTATGATTATATGTTCCGGACTTCGGTCCGATGCCGGGGCAAGCCTGAGGAATGATAGCTTACTTGTTATGCTTATGTTTATATTATGTTTATGTTATGTTTATGATATGTATATCGGACTTCGGTCTGATGCCAGGCGGGGACCGATGCAGGGGCTAGGCCCAAGTTATGCCGGACCTTGGTCCGATGTCGGGCGAGGCCCAATACGTGATTATGTGTTTAGTATGTGGTAGCTTGGGGGGACTCACTAAGCTTTGTGCTTACATTTTTCAGTTTTGGTTTCAGGTACTTCCACTAGCAAAGGGAATGGCTCAGGATGATCGCATGGCACACACCACAGATTCAGTCTGGGATTGTTTTAGACTCTGATGATTACTTATATGATTTTGATATAGTATTTGACATGATGTTTTTGAGATACATGGTTCTTGTTTTTATTATGATGATGGATGATTTATGGTTTAAATAATGATTTTAAAACAAAATTTTTGGACCGTATTTTTAGGATGTTTCATTATGAAACCATCAAACTTAGAAAGTAAAAAGCTATTGTGGATAAAACTTTATTACTAATCAAAACTCAAGTAAAGTGTGTTACTATTCTTCGTCATTTCTTTTGATATAGCCGTTTCATTGTTGACATTGGACACTCAAATTCTCAAAAAGTTTAACCAAGTATGTAAAAGTTTATTTCTCTTTACACAATCTAACATTCAAGCAGGTAACACATAAGTAGGGAACGGATGGAGCAACGGTGACAGTTGAACAAACAAAAAAAATTGGTAATTCATAGTTTGAATGATGGATGGGGATTGAAACGTTGGATATGGACGTGTCTTTTGGGAATAAAAATATTTTAGTATGTATGTTTGTTTAAGGGGCAAAACTGGTATAAAAAACATCATCAGAGCATGTACCACAATTGTCTTTTTTTCTAAATATATCCAACATGTGTAAATGTATTATCAAAGTAAAACCGTCACATTTTCCCGCCACACAGTGCCGGAAACCCACAAGTTTTGATTATTAGACTACTAGGTGTGGGCAACATGTTATTACATGTTACCACATCCAAAAGGTGTCACGTCAGCATCCTACTCATACATGAGTGTTATAACACCCCAGGTGGAAATAGGCAACATCTTATAACATGTGATAACACCAGTTATTTTCTATTTGGTTTTTTAATTTCTTTTTGATGGTTTTTCTTTTTTATATTTTGAATTTGTTTTTTATTTATATCATAATAATTATATTTATCATATAAATTAAATCATAAATTAAAAATAACATTTGAAAAGTAAAAAATAATATTTTAATAAATCTTAAATTAAAAACAACATTAAAAAATTACAACAAAAGACAAAAACATTTAAAAACCTAAAAAACAAAAAACAAAAAAATGATGATAAAACCTACATTTTTTTGAACTAAACAATTCATCTTCATGACCAACATAGATGTAATCTGCCAAGTCTTCACAATATTGCTTGTGTTTTCGTTGGTCTTGAATATCATCCACTCTATGTAAATATTCTGATGTCCCTAGTTGAAATTGCATGTGTCTAGGTTCTGTAGGCGAATACGTTGCAATATTGCGTCTTTTATCTTCGACAACCATGTTATGCATTATGATACATGCATACATGATATCTCGTAGAGTATCTAACTCATAAGGTCTTGTCGCATGTTCAACTATATGACATTTTGATTTCAAAACCCCAAAAGCACGTTCAACACGCGCTCCTTCTTGTCGTCTCTTGAAATATTTGTCTCTTAGGTTTATTGGGT
Organism: Lactuca serriola; assembly: GCF_051521515.1. NCBI lineage: Eukaryota > Viridiplantae > Streptophyta > Magnoliopsida > Asterales > Asteraceae > Lactuca > Lactuca serriola. The sequence continues at coordinate 68,701,702 of NC_136408.1, read as the reverse complement.
GTCGAAACGCCTTCGTAAATGTGGAAAGGAGCATCCGGTGCTTTTCCTGACAAAAGATCGTCAAATATTGGTGATTGATCGAGAACGTTGATGTCGTTGTTGGAACCCGCAACCCCGAAATAAGCATGCCAAATCCATAAATCTTGTGAAGAAACAGCCTCAAATACCAACGAAGGCGCTCCATGATGACCGCTCGAATACTGGCATTTCCACGCCACTGGGGTAATTTATCCAGTTCCAGTGTGTGTAATCAATGCTCCTAAACATACCCGGAAAACCATGTTTTTCTTCATGCACCGCATATAGTTGTTGCATATCATGCAACGAAGGTTTACACAAGTATTGGTCACCGAAGGTTTTGACAACACCTCTTGCCATTAATTACAAATTTTCTCGTGCGGTCCTCTCAGACATTCTCATATAATCATCAATAGAATTGGGCGACTCCCCCATTGCCATAAGTTTAATTGCAGCAACACATTTTTGCAACCTTGTGAAACCTCGTTTATCTCTAGCATCATATCTCAAATGGAAAAATTCATACCTAAATATATATTTAACATGTAAAAATTGTATTTATTTTATATAAAAGTGACATTTATAAATTAGAAAATTTGAAACAAACGATATCTTGCTTCCATGGCGTTGGCTATCATTTCAAACACATTTTTTTACAAACGAAACTTTCTTTTAAAATCGTTTGGCTGGTAAAAACAATTATCCACAAAGATTAATGAAACTTCGCTAAGATCTTGTGAGTTGTGTAGATAACTTTGACATAATAGTTGGTGACAAGGATGAAGTTCTTTTTCATATATATATATATATATATATATATATACAAGGTTCTAAATGACGTGAGGCGTGGCGTGGTGGCAAGGTCAAGCCTCAAACTTAACGAGCCATGGCGTTTTTCAAGGCGTGATGTAAGGCGGCGATTTTGTATTAATTTAAAATTATATTACCACATAAATATAAATTTATATTAAATATAACTACTTTTTAGAAGTGTTAGATCAATAACTAGTAATAAAATTTTAACAAAAACCATAATACTTGTATCTCTGATTAGAAAAGACGTAACAAAGAGCAAAAAACTGTGTCTCAAACGAAAAAACACGGGCCATAACACGCCATAACGTGTCATGGCGCGCCATATCACGTCTTGCCACGCGCCACGCCTAACAGCAACGTTATGAGGCTTTTCGTAACGACGGAGCCACACCTTACGCCATGGCGCGCCTTTTAGAACACTATATATATATATATATATATATATATATATATATATATATATATATATATATATATTGCTTTAAAAAAATTATTAAAAAGGTTAATAGAAAGTATGGAGAAGAGTACATTATTAAGAACATTTGATATTAAATTTTTGGAAAACTTCTGCCAAAACATGTGCTTTTTCAAAATTTTCTTAATTGTAATTAGTTAATGATTCAAATTAGTTTTAAACTTTTATAAAGAGATTATATATATATATATATATATATATATATATATATATATATATATATATATATATATATATATATGGATTTGAGAATATAATTAAATTCTTCTCGGAGTTTAATAGTTTTACATACAATTCTAACTTTATAAAAAAATCAAAAATAATTTAAATAATTCTCACCAAAAGTACTGTGAATTAATTAAACATGCTTAGCATATAAAATTCCTTTGACCACATTTCTAATTAATTTTTTGCTTACATGCAATCTTCATGCACCATTCCCAATTATATTATTCATACACCGTACGTATACTTTCTTATCATATTGTAAAAATTCTAAATTTTGTTGGTCATGATTTTCTTAAAAGGCTTTTCTACTCAACTTTCAGCTTTGTTTTGATATGTGAAAGTTCTGAATCTTATTGGTTGGTGAGACTTTTCTTTAAAAATAATTTACTCTACTTTTAACTTTATTATAATATTATAAAAATCACATATTGTTAATGTCATAAATGATAACCAATAATATGCAATTTGTTATTCAATGTCATTTATTTTTTAATTATATTAAATAGTTCATTAACTTTTTTGTTGTTCTAATTGCGTCAATAGAGTACATTTCAAACAAATAATTTTGTTATAAGATGTTATAGTTATACAATGTTGACGTCATATACATCTAAAATTAGATATTGTTAATGTCGTAAAATGATAACCTATAATATGCAATTTGTTATTCATGTCATTTATTTTTTTTAATTATATTTAATAGTTCATTTATTTTTTTGTTGCTCTCATTGCATCAATATCAATAGAGTACAAATAATTTTGTTATAAGATGTTTATATAATGTTAACATCATATACACCTAAAGACACATACAATTAAACAAATTATGTCGTATCGAATGTTACAGTGGATAGTGGATAACACGTAGGCAGTTTGTCGATTGAAAGCTACCAATGGTATTATAGAATTTAAAAAAATGTTTAGTGACCTTTAATACAATTAAAATATAAGTGACATAAATAGCAAACTGCTTATTATTGGTTGTTATTTTATGATAGTAACTTGCTACCAAATTCTCACTTGTGGGATGTTATTTTGAGGTCCCTAATCGTATTGAAGGAATGCACCTCACAAAAAGTGCACCGTCTTTTCAACCATCTAATTAAATATGAATGTACTTCACAACACAACTGGCTCGCATATCATCATATTCACCATTATTCAATGACGTATAAAAGGTGTCGACATGGAATGCACAAGTCTATCGATTATCACTACAATTTATTGTCATCGACAAAAGGGTCTTAGCTCGTGTCATAAGCATCAAAAACATTTTTCATGCAATCTACTTTAGAAAGTTCATGTTTGCACTTTAAGATATAAAATATACATAAATCATCTTTCATAAAACATGTAGCATGAATGTTGATGCCAAGCCATAAAGTTCTATTTTTTTTTGTTGGAAACACATTTGGATTATGTTTTGGTTTCTGTGATTTAGTTTCAATTTTTTTGATTGAAAACTCATTCAATTTCGTTTTTATGTGATTTAGATCATTCTTTTTCGTTTGATAAAACATTTGATTTCATTTTTTTGTTGAAAAACTATTCGATTTTAGATTTTGTAGTGTTGAAAAACCAAACCATAAAATTTGGTATTTATGGGAGTGTAACCTTTATACAAACACATGAACCATTTTTATATTTTAGAATAAAAAAAATATTAAACTTCTATTAGTATCGGTTCAATTCAGTTTATTTGGTCGGTTTTTGCATCAAAACAAATCCACCAGCAAATATTCGGTGTTTTTAAAACAAAAAAACATTTACAAAAAGGCATCCTGACTAATATTTATTGGTATGAGAATAAATTGAGTCCATTAAAATACAAAAAAAAAAAAAAAAAAAAAAAAAAAAAAAAAAAACATTGTTTTTAACAACTTTTTCTAATATATATATATATATATATATATATATATATATATATATATATATATATATATATATACTAGCCGTCTACCCGTGCAAAGCGGCGGGCGGCGAATAATTTGATCTCTTTAGAGTTAAAACCATTTTGCGTTCACTTTGAGAAATGAATATTAAATGACATCTATTTTTCAAGAGCATTACCATACCATATTAAGGGGGTGTTTGGCTAAGCTTTTTTAAAACAACTTATTAGGTTCCACATTACTATAAGTTAAAAAAGTGTTTGGATTAAAATAACTTATTCCGGTGGGGAACCTCTAATACGTCATTTTTTTTCATAAGTTACCCTACACTTACTTATTAACTTATAAGCTAATAAACTAATAAGCAATAAGCTTTTTTACCAAACACCCCCTAAATGGTTATTACTTCCATTTATATATACCCAAACCACTTGTACTATTTATCGTCCTCTTTTTTTTCGTTTTCCTTAATTCTTTTATTAATTTAATGTCCTATTAAGTAAAATGATAAAATATATAAATAATAGTTTATAAAAATAAACCTTTAGAATATCAGGTGTTGTGATTCAAAAGTCGATAAATAGGCCTTTGAGAAGGCCAAAATACTCAGGTGTCAACTTGTTCATTGTGATTTTAAACCAAGTTTGGTCACAAATTAAAACATTTTCAATGACGATATGTAATTCAAGGATTCATATTGATTTAGGTTCTCGAAACCTTAAAATATTGAACAAAATCTATATAGAACCTTATAACAAGGACAATAATCACCGTAATCAAGAAGTCCATGTGATGAAACTTGATAGTATAAGGACCAATGATGAAAAAGGTTTCATTTTTAGACTAAACAAGATGAAAAATATACAAACTATCTTAATCATGTCAAATCTTGTGTTTAACCGTTCTTTATTGCAAAAGTAAGATGCCAAAATATACAAACTAATGATAATGCAATGCTCTAACTGGCCCTCTTGGTTAAGTTCTTTGAACCTGTAAAGCCAACACATTAAAGAAACATAGTAAAAACCTTTTTAGGAACAAACTTGATATAATAAAGCCTTCACCCAATATATTTATAAGATAAAAATACAAAAAGTTAAAAATGATGAAATCAATTACAAGTAAGGATTAAAATAAAAACCTGTTAAAAAAGAGCCATTTACAGGAGGTATATTTGAATCAACATGTATTTTCTGATGGTTTCAAATTTTGAATTATCCGAAATTCAGGGAAGGAGATAGAATTTGTTGAGAAATATAAGGATTCAAAACACAGGTTAAAATTTAATATTATTTTATTGATGATCACTTGTACTATTAGCTTAATGATTTGAACGTCTTAAAAAAATAATATTATTATATTCAATCTATTTTTAGAAATAGTGGGATTTCTTTTATAAGATAGTATATATATATATATATATATATATATATATATATATATATATATATATTCAATAGAGAACATTAACTATTGGTTCTCCAAAGAACCAATTTTTTTTCAAAGTTTTAGAGTTTATTGTTTATCGGAAAAAACTAAAAATTTCTAAATTAATAACTTCACATTGTGAATGCTAAAAAAATAAATTATATATTTTTCGGGTTTACCGTGTGAATTCAGACTCATGCTGGGAATCTATACAGATTCACACTGTGAATTCGACGATTTTTTTTACGAATTTGATATCATTGGTAAAAGGATAAAAAATTATGAATTTCTATATTTTTCGTTTTTTTATATAAAAAATCAAGTTCTAAATATTGAAAAAAAATTGGTTCCTTGGTTTTTTGGTTAATTATGGTTCTCTATTGAACCTCATCTTATATATATATATATATATATATATATATATATATATATATATATATATATATATATATATATATATATATATATAGGGTTAGGTTATTTTGTTTTCACTATCTATTGTGTGCATGTATGACTGATTCTGGACCAATCATTTTAGTTATTTTAAGAAAATAATTAATGTATATTACATGTTGAAGATATAATAGGTATTAATTACATCTTCAACATTTAATAAACATTAATTACTTTCTTAAAATAACTAAAATGATTGGTCCAGAATCAATCATACTGGCACACAATAGATAGTGAAAACATTTGAACCTAATTCTATATATATATATATATATATATATATATATATATATATATATATATATATATATATATATATATATATATATATATATATATATATATATACTATTCTCCAAGAATTTGGTTTAACCATTTATTTTTAAAATTACTTGAATGTTTGCATATCATAATGGTTGCGATATAATATTTTATCCTAATATGAATGTTTTTTTAACACAAAATACAATTAAATGGTTAAACCTGTAAAAATGAAAAAATATAGTGCTCTATGTGTTACTAGCTCTTTCATAAATCAAATAAAAGTCACTAAGCTGTGCAAGCCTCTTTGATTCTTTAAAATACTCCTATCATCTATACAAATCACAATAGTGTTGTATCTCGATTTGGTTTCTATCATATAATTTTATTTTTGAAGGACTTCTAGTCTAAACATGCTACACTGATGTCTCTAATGAAATTGAAACTTGAACCATCTAAAAGAAAATTCCAACTCCTGATAAGATTAAGCTATAAACTTTTTGGTTTCTATTATATAAATGTGTGTTGAGCTCATATCCAACTAAATAGCACTAGATCATCACAAGTGTCTTTAAAGTGCTCTATAGCCAATTAGAATTAATCGCCTCACTTTTGGATTTCTTCGGGCCAATACATCTCTCCTTAAAGTGCTCTATAACCAATTAGAATTAGTCAAGTCATTCTTGGATTTCTTCATGCCAATAAATCTCTCCTTTATAGCCAATTAGAATCTGTCACACCATTCTTAAAAATTCTTTTATGCCAATAAATGTCTAAGTACCCTTAAAGTGCTCTCCATCTAGAAACAAATTACAATTACTTATCTCCTCATTTTGTAATTTAAAATGCATCATAAAATAATATATATATTAGGCGGCTTAAGTTTAGTTCAACCCTACAAAAATCTAGCCACAAGACCTTATTCCAAAAGTCCCTAAAACTAAAATAATTCATAAATATTGTTTATAAGGCATTCCAAAACTTTTTGTAAATTTTCATAGATCTAATATTTTTAACCACGACTAAATCGTAATTTAGGGGTGAGCATTTGGACCGGGCCGGTAACGGAGAATATTGTGGACTGTGGACAGGACCGGATGAGACTTACTAGGCCCATGTTCATGTCCGGGTTTTCTGGTTCTTGGACTTGTTTGGATCAATACAACTTTACATGCATACGGTACAACTTGTTAAAACGTATTTTTGGGATTGATACAACTCGTTAAAACGAATATGTTGTTAGATTTGATACATTACAACTCGTTAAAATAAATATTTTTTGGGTTTGATACGTTACAATTTGTAAAAATGAATATGTTTCCGTTTCTTATGCCATTTGGACCGGTCAAAGTTTGATTGTTAATACTTTATAACATTTGTTTGAATGATTGTAACACACTGAATATAACACCAAAAACAATAAAATTATAGTTTAAACTCATATACAAACTCTAAATTACATGTTGGAAAAAATCGTATGTTAATTCGACTTAAAACAAATAAGATATGTTTTTTTAAAGAACTTCACAAAATACAAAAGTTTAAATTTATTCCTGAAAAGCTGAAATATTTCAGTTTTGATATCTTATCTTTGAATGATTGTAACTCATCGAATATAACACCAAAAACAACAAAATGATAGTCTAAAATAATCTACAAATTCTAAATTACATGTTGGAAAAAACCGCATGTCAATCCAATTTAAAACGAATGAGATATTCTTGTTTAAAGAATTCACAGAATACAAAAATTTAAATTTCTTGCTGAAAAGCTGACATATTTCAGTTTTGATATCTCATCTTTGAAGGATTGTAACTCATCGAATATAACACCAAAAACAACAAAATTACAGTCTAAAATCATCTACAATCTCTAAATTAAATGTTGAAAAACCGCATGTCAATCCGACTTAAAACGAATTAGATATGTTTGTTTAAAGAATTTCATGGAATATAAAAGTTTAAACTTTTGCTGGAAAGCTGAAATATTTCAGCTTTAATATATCATCTTTGAAGGATTGTAACTCATCGAATATAACACGAAAAACAACAAATTATAATTTAAAATCATCTACAAACTCTAAATTACACGTTAGAAAAAACCGCACGTCAATCCGACTTAAAACGAATGAGATATATTTGTTTAAAGAATTTCACAGAATATAAAAGTTTAAACTTTTGTTGAAAAAGCTGAAAGATTTCAGTTTTGATATATCATCTTTGAAAGATTGTAACCTATCGAATATAACACGAAAAACAACAAAATTATAGTTTAAAATCATCTACAAACTCTAAATCACACGTTGGAAAAAACCACACGTCAATCCGACTTAAAACGAATGAGATATGTTTGTTTAAAGAATTTCATAAAATTAATTCTTTTTAAAATAAGTCGGTCCAAAACCGGTTTTTACCCGGAACCGGCCAGACAGGACCGGTAAAAAAACCGGACCAGTTTTGCTCAAATCTTAGAACCAAGAATCGACCCAGGTGTCCAAAAAAACGGTCTAGTCCAGTCCATGTTCAAATGTTCACCCTAGAGCACATGGTTGGATTTGATTTTTTTACTAAATCTTAATCTAATAATCATTCTAAAAAATTATATAGATAATTGGTAGGTATTTTATTCATTCGTATAGTCCAATCAGTCTCGATTTCATATCGGTCCTCAATGGCGACTTTTTAGTCCCCCCCCCCCCCCCAACGGCTAGTTTATTTTTTTTCCCCTCAACCAACCCCCCCCCCCCTCTCCCACCCAAAAATAATAATAATAATAATAATAATAATAATAATAATAATAATAATAATAATAAATAACTCATCCAGCAAATACCCCGTACTTAATTCAAAACCACATTTCTCACCCCAATATCTACTCTTTCTTGAAATCTCTATGGAATTCTATCAATTCTATCAATCTTATAAATTTCTAATTCTAAACAATTGAAAATGTTGGTAGTGGAGGAAGTAGTTGTGTCATCTGTTTATGCGTTTTTTTATCTGAACATACCATTTACATAAATTTGACAACAAAATAAGTTTTATGCTAGATATGAATGATCCTTTCCCTTCATATATCTTGGTCTGCCGGTTGGTGCTTCTATGGCTAGGGTGACGTACTGGAACCCTATAATCGAGAAATTTCAAGCGAGATTATCAAAATGGAAGGCCATCAATCTATCTTTTGGTGGGCGCTTAACACTATGTAAAGTTATGTTGAGTAGTCTTAGCACCTTTTATTTCTCTATTTATAAAGCCCCGGTTAAAGTTATAAAAACTCTCGAAAAGATTAGGATGCGATTTTTTTGGGGAGGGGATGAAACCTCCAAGAAAATGGCTTGGATCTCTTGGGACAAAATCCTGGCTGATAAAGATAGAGGTGGGCTTGGACTTGGCAGTTTAAAGGCTCAAAATTTAGCTCTGTTGGGTAAATGGTGGTGGAGATTCAAGAACTATCCAGAGAGTATGTGGGCAGAGGTGATAAAATCTATTTATGGAGTTGATGGGGGTTTCGACAGGCCTTCAGTTGCGAAGAGGAAAAGTGGCTGCTGGGGCACTATTGCAAATATTCCAAAAATTCTAGAAAAGGATGGTGTATCTTTTTCAAATCATTTTCTCCGGTCTCTGAATTCCAATGGGGATCTCAAATGGTCGTGGTCGCTCGAATCTTCTGGTGTTTTTTCGGTTGGGTCTCTAAGATGCCATATTGACACACTCTATCTTCCAGATAGCGATGGTATATGGTCCTGGAACCCGCTGACCCCAGGAAAATTAAACATCCTTGCATGGCGTATCTGTCACGGTAAACTCCCCACTATGGTTAATTTATCAAGAATCGGTATATGCTCCTCAAATTTATGTAGGATCTGCCATGGAGATCCGGAATCTGAACAACACATTTTTTTAGAGTGCCCGGTGTCGAAGGAGGTTTGGCAGCTCATCTACAAATGGTGGCGGTTGTTAGATTACCCTCTCGTTTCAATCCGTGACTTGCTGCAATGTAAAGGGAATGTAGCAGGGCATCAAAGGCTAGCGTGGATTCATGAAGCTATAATGCTAACTTTTATCTGGGTGATATGGAAATATCGGAATTTAAGGGCTCACTCGCATGCTCCAATTTCAAAATCGATTATGGCGCTGGCTTTTGAGGTGAAATCACTCTCGATCTTTTGGATCAATGCTAGAAAGAAGAAAGGTCAGATTCTGCGGTGGTCTGAATGGTGTAGTGATCCGATTCTAGAATGCTGTAGCAGGCTATAATTTTTGGTCTTTGCTTTCTATTTTTGTTTTGTTTCTGTGTTGGTTCTTAATCTTAATTTTCCTCTTGTTTTGTACTTCTAGCCTCTAGCTAGTTTTTTAATATATCTGCCTGCCGTTCAAAAAAAAAAATACTCAAGTTCTGATACAAGTGATGAATAACGAGCTTCTATTTCAAGGCCACCAACTTATCAAACCACTTTTTCGAGATCATCTAGTTTCATGAGTATCAGCACCTCATGATTTAATGACACTCAATCAAAATGTTCGAGTTCAAACGTATTTAGACAAACTTTCAACTTTCAATTTATAAAGGAACCAACTACACTTGTAGCAATTAATACAACTTAATATTTTAAAATGGTGGCAAGAAATATAACATTTGATTCAAAATCTTGTATCAATGGTTAAGGATGAACATCTTGCATGTGAGTAGAGATGATACAGTAAGTAAATACGAGGATTATGTGATACAATAATATGTAGAATGGATGAAAACACAAGTAGTTGAAATATTATATTTCAACAAAATTTAGATTTCTTGCATATTTTTTTGGATTTAGTCTATCTTTGGAAATAAAAACACAAACGAAATTAGTGCTTTTCTTCTTAAATATGGTTTGAAGTTTGAACTGGGCTTTTTTAGACCTATTCGGGCGGGCCAAACCGGTTTTTTTCTTAATAAATTAAAGGGATAATGACTTAAAAGGGTAATATATTTTTCGATTTGTATACATTTGGTCACTGAGTTTTTTTCCGTCCATATTTACCCTTTCAACTTGTTAAACTGTATGCATCCAGTCTTTATGACCGGTTACTACAGGTTAACCGGGAAAAATGACTTATTAGGGTAATATATTTCTCATTTTGTACACATTTAGTCCTTAATATTTTTGTACACATTTAGTCCTTAATATTTTTTTTGTTTCAAAATAAGTCATTTTTTGTTTTTGTACAAATTCAATACTTATGAATGATTTATTTAGGGTTTTTCTCAAGGCATCTAACATGAGACTATCATTGATGACAAGGACGGTTCTCTTTGGGTGCCGGCGGTGGCACCGACAACCCCTGCTTTTTCTGTACGCAGTGTACATTTTTCGATATTTTTCGATTATTTTTCTTTTTTCTACTTACCGGCAACACCTACTACCAAATCCTACGTCCGTCCCTAATTGATGAGGTGTTTGGGGCTGTTGATGCTTATGTCCATCGCGGCCTCGACTGCTTGGTTGCATAGGTCTTGTGGTTTGGCTTAGGTTTTGTATTCCAAATGTCATAACTTCTTCATACAATATCTGATAAAAGTTGTAGTATACTAAAATACAAACACATAGATATAAAGATCGTTAAAATCCCAGATAATATGAAAAAATTATGACGTTCAAAACACATGACCTAAGCAACCAAGTAGTCGAGATCGCGATGGACATAAGCATCAAAAGCCTAAAACACCTCGTTAATGATTGTTCCATGTAAGATGTAAGAAAAACTTAAAGAAAACATTCATAAGTATTGAATGAGTACAAAAACAAAAATAAATTATTTTGCAAAAAAAAAAAAAATAAAATAAAATAAGGATTAAATGTATACAAAAATATTAAGGACTAAATGTGTACAAAATGAGAAATATATTACCCTATTAAGACATTTTAACGGTTAACCTAAAATAACCGGTCATAAGGACTGAATATGTACAGTTTAACAAGTTGAAGGGGTAAATATGAACAAAAAATAAACTCAATGACCAAATGTGTACAAATCGAAGAATATATTACCTTTTTAAGTCATTATCCTTAAATTAAAAGTAGACATTTTTTGTAAAATTATATTATTTTATTTTCTCTAAAGAGTTATATTTTTGCCTTTTTACATAAAATCTGAACAAGCCAGAATACCGAATTATATATATATATTAATTACCAAAATTGGTTTGTGAGGAGTATCACTATTCATTTCAACTTCTATTTTTATCCGTGGATTATGCTTCGTGTCCTTTTCTTTGTCTATGATGTTGCCGCCATTTATATTTCTTTTTTCTATTTCCAAATCCAAGTTTACTAAAACCAAATCATGTTATATATTGACAATCATTCATTATTAAATGTAAAAGACAAAACTGCAAATTTGGTCTTTGTGGTTTGCAAAAATCTTTGGATAAGGTCCAAAAAGTTTCCAGCTTGCACAGAAGGTCCAAAATCAAGAGTTTTCTGGGTTTTTGGTCCAAAAAACTTTGAAATTACCTATTTAACCTTTAAATTCCAGTTTTGTATTTTCTTTTCTTGTTTATTTTAATACTTTATGAAATAAAAATAAAAAAACAAAAAAGATAGCACTCCACCCCTACTGGTACCCTCTCTCTCTCTCTCTCTCTCTCATCCTAAGACCAAAAAACCTAACTACTCCATCATCTTCTTCCCACAGGTCTATCATCTTCTCACCATCTTCTCTCCATGGACACACCACCCGCAACCTCATATTTGTTACAGTTCACCGATAAGCAAACCCCCTTGACATCATAATTCCCACCTTCGACCACTGTAATCATAAACACGAGCTGCAAATCAGAAAGAAATCATACACAAGTTCATTTTTCTTCAATCGGGTTTACACCATTTTTGACTTTCTCGAGTGTGTGTGTGTGTGTGTTTCAATTTTTCAATGTGTGTATTGAACCCAGATGTCAAAACTTCGATTACTTGTGGAAATTTGCTTTGATTGTCCTTTCTTCTTAAGAGCCCTAATTTCTTTGATGTGTGTGTGTGTGTGTGTGTTTGTATGGACTCTCGAGGACCACAAGTTGACTATACGTGTTCCACCCCCAATCAACCCTACCAAGGATGGGTAAAAAGATGAAGAACAGATGTATTACTTCCCCAATCAGTTAACAGCCAATACCAAGAACAAAGGTTTGATTCTTTTTGTTGGAAGTGTTAATTGACGATTGAAATAAAGAAACCCCCAAAAAAATGAGAGATTTATAGGTCTATGTAAAGAAGATGATGAACAAGGGAGACTTCTCCCCATTTTTTTTACTAGGCCTCAGTCTAGAATGAAAAGGGAATGTGCCCGATTGTTGCTTGATTTCAACATTATTGCATGATTTATCCATTGTTGCTCGATTTAAACATCCCATCTCACCTTTTCAGTGCAAGAAATCATGAAAATGGTGTCTGCAAATCTAGATCTCTACTTGATATTATTACTCATGAAAGCAAGCTGCTAGAGGTTTTGAGATTGCTCAATCTCTTCATTTCAAAGAGAACAAGAGTACTTAGGGAGAATAATCAACGGAGAGAGAGAGAGAGAGAGAGAGAGAGAGAGAGAGAGAGAGAGAGAGAGAGAGAGAGAGAGAGAGAGAGAGAGAGAGAGAGCCAACTTAATTCCTTTTTGTATTAATATTTATAAAATAAAAATATAAAAAATACAAAAAAGAAATTTAAAGGCCAAAACAGTCAATTCAAGTGCTTCATGGACCAAAAATACAAGAATTTCTTAAGTTTAGGACCAAAAACCCAGAAAACTCTTGATTTTCGACCTCCTGTGCAAGCCGGGAACATTTTGGACCTTATCCAAAGATTTTTGCAAACCATAAGGACCAAATTTGGACCAAATTTGTAGTTTTGTCAATGTAAAACAATAGTTTTATGGAAATAGCCATTTAGGTTCTCGTCGTAGAAGATTTTCATATTTATAATCTTTTCCCCTCAATTAATTTTTATTTAACAGTTTTCACCCCTCATAATTTTAAAGTTAAATTATTTGTATTTTATACATTACGATTTGATCCCCTATTATATTTTAAAGTTACACTTTGACCCCTTACATATTTTTTAATAATCTTTTTTTTTATCAATTTATTTATGATACAATTTCAAGTCTTATTTTTGTCCGTCTCCTACGTACATAATTATTTGTATCCAAGTTTTATTTTTATACTTTTATGCTCCACTTTATATGGTTTAATCGTCTCTGTGGTATGTATGGTATCGATCTGCATTTTTGAACATACTGAGACTTCTGCAGCATCGCGCGGACGGTCAAACCCTAGTTTCATTTTACAACACTAAACGAATGATGTTCTTTTGCTATATAATATATTGAAAACATTTCATTTACATATTATTCAGAACAAATGCACACTTGGCAATAATTAATCTGAAAACTCAAAACTTTAAGCCTGACTATATATATAACAAACAAAATGAAAATGAATTTCTTTTAATATCTGATGTAAAATGTTAAGGTATACCTTGTGTATGTATGTTATTCACAAGCTTTGCATTCCTTAATTACTTTCAAAGCTAGCACCCTCCCCTGTGCGCTTATCGAAATCAACAGAGATGCTAATTAATTAATTAATTAATTAACATGCATACATATCTTCAAAAGTATTTCAACTTACCAGGGGCTATTTTGTCATTTTTACCGACAAAAAGTCCTCATCTATCAAATCATTTAGTTGGTCGACATCTCTTTCTCAATTCTTGAGGTCGGTTTTGGCATTTCCTCATTAGAGTCTAGAGACTCCAAGTCATCACCTAACGAAAACTGAGATGTTTCACCGGATTCTTGATCTGTCAAGGGTATTTTTGGTATTTCATCGCTAGAGTCTAACGTAAGGCGTTCTTGATCACTTTTTACTGTTGATTTTTGGTGTAAGGTTTCGTCGTCAAAGACCAAAGCGGGATTTGATGCATCTTTTTCAGTGTGATACTCAAATGTTTTTCCTTCATTGGTTGAAAAAGGAGAGTTTTCTGGGGAGGCGCCTAAGGGTATATATGGTTTTTGTCTAGGAGACTTGATTAACAATTTCTGAGCAAAAATGGATTTAAAATCTGGCATGACACGTATAGGAGGTGGAACCATAACTCCTTCAGGACCTCCTGTTGATGGGGTGTGCTCACCTTCGGTTACTTTCTCAATACTTAGATTTGGTCTTTTTATGATTTTGAAGTCGATTTTTAACTTTTCAATTGCTTCTAATAACTCCGTGATCACTTCAACACCTTTCCTGACAACATATGATTGGAATTAATCATTAATTAACAATATCCTAAGGTAGGATTCACCTAATTTTATCTTACTTAGAAGGATCATCGATTGTAGTGTAGAAATGGTCCTTAATGCTTTCTACTGCATCAAAGATGTTTATAACCTGCACCAGTTAACTCGTAAAGATGAGCATCATTGATATTAAAAGTGACAACTTTAATCGCGTATATATATACCTTGACTTCTGCATCAAGATATTCCTGCTCAACATTTTCCCTTTTCTTGATATCTTGCAAGAACTCCTCATCTGGATCGATTATTTTCCGAAACCTACCACACAACAAAACTCTAAGCACAATATAATATTTCTTTTAAACAATTCTTCCTCCAATCTACTTCCACTGAAATTGCAATTTCTAGAACATATTTCTAATGGACAAAGGAAGTATAATGTAGTAATGTACCCTTTCAAGCTCTCCTCAAGTTTCCTCACATTGGCAATAGCAGGTGGCAGTTGATCCTGATAAGATATAAAGTTACCAATGCAATGAGATGAAATTATTTACTGAATATAGTCAATATCTAATAAGATTCAAAGTACCTTGTAAGCAGATAAGAAACTAATAGTTGTATTTACAAAATATACTTCATGATCCTGCAATTGATCACTTCAACATGCCAGAATATATTATCATAAGCACAAAGTTAATCAGATAATAAATGATTGAATAAGAGAATTTATATCATTCAATATTAATAATTTGACATACTTGACCAGTTTGTCCCTTTCTTCCACATATGAGGACTGGAAAGCCCAAGTAGCTTCTAGAAAGTTAACAAATGCATGACAAGTATCTGCTTCTGCTCTATATGAAACAATTGTATTTGAGAGTTCGTCTTCCTATATTAATAATAATAATATCATTAATATAAGCATATCTAGATGAGTAGAAGAGAATATCCTAAATGTGATATATAAGAAAAGCAGATCTGACCTTTTCCTTTAAGAGTAGAATAAAATCATTGTTATCTTCATCAAACTGGAACCTTTCTTCCCTGGCATGTTGGAGACGAGCATATGCAACAGACAATGTGCTATTAACCTAAAATGGAAATCTAATCAGACAAAACATTGTGATAATGATGCTTATTTTTTTTCTTCATAATGACTCAACTACATATTAAAAGGGAATGTGTATTTCAAAAAATAGATTCAAAATTATAGAGAATGTTGTCAGAATGCTGTTATTAGGTGATGTGATAAAAATAATGACTTTGAGGAACTCATTGAGCAAGAAGGAGATTACCTCTCTCAATTCAGCTTCAATTTTGTCTCTTTGCTTTTCAAGCTCACTAATTTCAGCTCCCAACTCCTGAAAAATGTGCTAATCTTCAAATTAAGATTAAAAAATATAAGTAAACTTCCAAAATGCCATCAAACCTTCTCAATTTGGCTGACTTCATTGCTTCTAGCTACACGAAAAGTAAGGGCTTCGTTTTTCTCTTCCCTACCAACACATCAAGAAAAATACAGTTGTATAAATTAAATACAAAGTCAAAAGAAATGATAAAATAATTAGTTACCTCTGCTCCAAAATTCGCTTTTCTGTTTTGGAGGCCGAGTTATGAAGAGATTCTACTAGAACTTTTAATATATCAACCTGCACAATAATTACACAATCATACAAAATATAATCAATTAAACATTTAATAAACTAGATGAACCATACTTTCTGAGCATGAGTCTCTATTGTATCCCCGTATCTCAACAATCGTTTCTTCAGTAAAAGTGACTCCAATCTGCAGCACAACTGAATATGTGTAACAGGTTCTTCTATTTCCTGCATCAGAAAAGGTGTATTTTTTTCACATATGGTTTCCTTCTATTAGGGTTTATTGCTTTATTGATTTCATCAACAACTTAACCATTAATGATCCAGTGCTTGTTGCCTCAGAAGAATTCTCAGTGGCTTCATGTGCAGATTGTTGGCATTTCATGCTATTCAATCGTTGATGTATTTGTGAGATTTCAAAATCTATTCTGAGGGCAGATCACACAACAAAGAATAGATATAAAATTAGGTTAAAAACAAGAAATTCAGCAGATTTTTTTACAGTTTTAGACTCTTGCCTCACCTACCATGCTATGTCACCAGTTTCTTTAAGCCCAGTGATTGCAGTTTGAGCAAACTGAAGTAATTCTTCCCTTCTTACCTGAAACAAGTTGTGGGGCATACAAAAGTCAACCCTGTAGATTCTCCAAAGTCAAAAGTTTTGAAGTGATGATATTATTATTATTAATTACCAGCATTTCAACATCATAAAGTGAGAATGCTTTTGCCAGATCTTGAATATTTTTCACAACTACATCATGGACTTCCCTCCCTCCTGCTAGACACAACCTACACAAAATGAAGAAAAATAAGAACATGAAAAAGGAACAAAAGAAAATAATCAGAATAATGAGAGAATTGTTACCCGAATATTTCGTGAATTAACAAAATTTCCTCCTCATTTGGTGCTCCAAGAATCTGATTCAGACAAAAGAGTGAACCTGCGGTTAAACTCCATGAATCAGCAAATACAAAACAATTGATATGGTGTTGACATAAAATTTAACTACCATATGCAAAGCATTACTTAGAAATCAACAAAATACAACAATCATCCCTATACATATGCAAACATACTATTAGAATTTTGAATTAAAATCTTTGCAAATGATTTAGTATTGTTGTATTTTGTTGATTTTAATTAATATACTATGCAAATAGTTTGGTAATGTGAGTTTGTGACATTAAACCAAAGTGTTAATCAGATGAAACAAGTATACAATGACTAGGTATGTATAAAAATAAGCAGTGACATAAGTGGGACAAATTGGAAAATATGTTGCTATTTTATGACCTTATCCCACATTTAAATTAGCACGATTTAAAATTTGTAAAAGAGTGATGGCATAGATCAACAATATAATTGAATAAATCAAAGAGTTTGTAGTTCCACTCCATAGCTTCAGCTACCAAAATTAAGGGACTTTAGGGTGTTTTTCTTGTATTTTGTTAGAATTCTGATGTGAAAGTTTTCTAGGAACATGAAGGCACCACAAGAAGCCTTCTCTAAAACCATCATTGAATTGTCTAGCTAAAAGTGCATCATGAATGAACACAATAAAGAGAAAAAGATAAACCATACATTTCATCAATAAACTGTACATAAAAACAATAATAATACTAGTTGGTTGTTTTCATGGACTTATACTTACCATAGACACTGTCATGCCTTCAAGAGCTTGACTCTGAAGAAAAACATCACGGAAATTCATAGGTGAGCTACCAAGATCAGGGTCATAATACAGAATCTGTTAAAAGAGGAAAGAAATAAAATGATAGATATGTCCATCAAGAAAATAAATAGATGATACTGATGATATCAATACTGTTCTGGTAAAAAAATCTAACAAACCAATGGAAGACTGTGTTCAAACAAACTTTGTTCACATACAAAATCACACAAATACAAATCCTGTTTCCTCACTTACCATAGTTGATTTTCCAGGGGTAACATTCTTATCACTTGGTGAACTAGGATCCTCAGAACTTTTCCCATCAATCTCAACAAGACTTCCATCTAGTTTCTCAAATTCTCTTAGAGAAACTAACCACCTTCTTAGCAACTGAACTCTATCTTCCCCTTTACAGGAAACAGAAGCTTCTTCAAGCCTTCTAGCTGCTTCACTAAAGCTTTTCATGTTCCGAGAAGCCTGAGTTTTGATAATGAACATTGTTATATACTTTCATGAAGTGATCATTCAAACTATTGGGGGAAAATATATCTAGACATAATACAATTTTTATGAGCACCAACTATCAATAGCCACAATGTAAAGTTTGTAGAACGTTTAACTCAAGTGCTTTCATGGTGCTTAGAGTGATGCCTAGAGGATTATCAGATGTTAGAATCGAATTGCATCTACTTTCCAGAAATTCTATTCAAATGCAACCGTTAAGATGCCTATGACAACAATCAGATTCACGCAGTTCATTTATTAATAGAGATTTGGAGTTGCTTACGCCTGAAAACAACAAATGTTCCTCTGAATTTTTATGTTTCTATCAAAAAGGTATATTTACGTATAAGAAACACAACAAATTCATTACAGCATGCACGAGTGTCTAAGGAAGAGGAAATAGGTCAGTAGGTACAATGCGATCTTGAAATATTCTGGCGGCACCGGAAACAGAATAGCCGGCGTGTTGGACGAAGGAATCGGCGTAAGTACGGACAGCGGCTTTTAATATGGCGCCGCCGGGTACTTCGGCAGCTTTGTTCATCGCCGATCTTATCCATGACATCAACACGACCTTCTACCACCTCAATCAAAATGCGAAGGAGAAAATACAGCAATTTTGGTGGATTAACAGGAGGATGACGGAAGAGAATGGCGGAATTTCTTTTTGTCGATTAAAAAACGGGAAAAATGTTTGGGAATTTTGTTTAACGTTTTGTACGTTCGTACGGCTCGTTTGCCTGCAATTTCGCTTTCATTTGATTAATTGACCGATTTGCCACTCCGCATTACCAACGTCCAACGGCCAGGCCATTCAAAACTCGGAAAATTTGGGATCATGGGATCACAAAGATTAAAACGTATTTTTTTCATAACCGACTGATTCTCGTTCCTCTCATAAATAGTATAGACTATAGAGTACAATAAATGAATATGCTAGACCCGAATACAACAGTGGGCCGATGGCCCGATACAATAGAAGGCCGATGAATATACATACGCTCTGGCCGTTTGAACTAAGACCGGTAATTCTCGATACGACCTGTAACACAACACGAAATAAACGGGTTTGGGTTGAGTTTTTTAACCCGTCAACTCGTCAACCCGCCAACCTGTTTATTAAACGGGTTATATATGGGTTTCTTAAAAAATAAACGGGTTAACCCACCAACCCGTTTATATTTTTAATAAAAAAATATATTTTATTTTTAAATGTATTTATGTATCAAGTATTAATATTTAATAAGTATTATATAATATATATACCATTGATTCATAGACCACTTGAATTATCTATGTTTGTATTAATGTTTAGTTTGAACAGGTTTCTATGAATATTTTTAATTTTCATTTGGATGTTTACGACTTAAGTGTTTAAAATTTGGATATGTTTGCATCAACCATCAAGAATTTAACAATGTTTAATTGTCAATTTTATTTATGAAATCTGACCCACGAACCCGTCAACCTATGAACCCGTATAAATAAATGGGTTGGCGGGTCATATATAGGTTTATGTTCCAAACCCGCCAACCCATGACATGTATATTTAAATGGTTCGTGTTTGGGTTGACATATTTTGACCCACCAACCCGCCAACCCGAACACGTTGTCAGGCCTAGTTTGAGCTAGAGGAAAACGCTTAAACTGGAATAAAATTATTTGAATAAGGACAATAGGCCTTTTGAAGATGTCGATAATCGACATACTGATATCTCGAGGGGAAAAGAAGCACGCAAATGTGGCCGAGAGTGACTTTCTCACGTACAAAGTGAATGTCTAACTCAATGACGTGTTTCGTTCTTTGATGTTAAACTGGTTTACCAACATATATGTGGTGCTAATATTGTTACAATAGGCAATGCCGCAATGGTGGCGGTTTTAGGAGTGAAACAGAGCTCACAAGGAAGATTTTGTAGCCAAGATGTTTTGGCAACGGTGTTGGACATTTTGTTTCGACATTTGAGCGGGAGACTATGTGTGTTATCGTGTAAAGACCACGACTCAAGGTTATCACATATATTAATACATAGTAGCAGAAAGTTAAGTGTTGCATAACAGCAGGACATCCACCCCAATCAGCATCGTAGTAAGTTGTGAGGTTTGTCAAGGGAGATGCATATAGTTGGAGGCCATGGTATATAGTCCCACAAGCATAGCACTTTAATGCATGAAAGTCTGGGTTCCTGGGGGTCATGCATGTAGAGGCGGACTTGTTACACAACAAAGGAAAGGTTGGAGCGTATAAATGTTAAGTACTATAATGTTCACGTAAGACGATAGTACAATTTCGAATAAAAAACAGGGTTCTAAGTGGCATCTAGCTTTGAGTTGGAGTCGGTCGGAGTCTTGAAGGATTGCACTTAAGCACGTTTGTGTGCTCGCCTATCTCAGTTGCATATTTTAGTTTAGATAGAAACAGTCATTTAGATGACCATGTAACAGATATATCGAGAAAATAGTTTAGATAATCGTCGAAAATTCATGACTTAATAATTCAATAATGCGTTGTACACTACAAGAATCGACCTATATGGCAACGATAGCAGCTTTTAACCCTATGTCGACGACAAACCGTCTACGTAGAGAAGTAGATACGCAAGATCATTGCTTCAATTCGTCAAAAAGTAAAGAAAGATGTGTCAATTTTTTATGTAAGTAAAACCGAGGTTGAGAACATATGTGACATATTTGTAACACTCGTGAATTCGGTTAGATGTTTTAATATTTAAGAGGATGGAATATTCAATTAAATGTAACGATTAATTATTATCAAATAATTAAATATAGTAATTATAATATTTTATGGGTCTAATTAATATCTAAATTAATATAAAAAGGGTGTATTTGAAATCAAATTATTTAAGGGTGTTAAATGATATGAGTAGGGATAAGTAAGGATGAGCATTTGGACCAGACCGGATCGGACCGGACCGGCTCTTGGACCGAACCGGTTTCGAAGAATATTGTGGACCGTGGACCGGAACGGATGAGACTTATTGAGTCTAGGTCCGGGTTATCCATTTCTTGGACCCTTTTGGACCTGTACAACTTTACATGCATATGGTACAACTTCTTAAAACGTGTTTTTTGATTTGATACAACTCGTTAAAACGAATATGTTGTCAGGTTTGATACATTACAACTTGTTAAAATGAATACTTTTTTAGGTTTGATACAGCACAACTCGTAAAAATGAATATGTTTCCATTTCTTGTGCCATTTGGACCGTTCAAACTTTGATTGTTTATACTTTATACCATTTGTTTGAAGAATTGTAACTCATTGAATATAACACCAAAAACAACAAAATTATAGTCTAAACTCATCTAGGAACTCTAAATTACACGTTGGAAAAAACTTTATGTCTATTTGACTTAAAACAAATAAGATATGTTTGTTTAAAAAATTTTATAGATTACAAAAGTTTAAATTTCTTGTTGAAAAGCTGAAATATTTAAGCTTTGATATCTCATTTTTGAAGGATTGTAACTCATTGAATATAACACCATAAACAACAAAATTATAGTCTAAACTCATCTAGGAACTCTAAATTACACGTTGGAAAAAACTTTATGTCTATTTGACTTAAAACAAATAAGATATGTTTGTTTAAAGAATTTTATAGATTACAAAAGTTTAAATTTCTTGTTGAAAAGTTGAAATATTTAAGCTTTGATATCTCATCTTTGAAGGATTGTAACTTATCGAATATAACACCAAAAACAACAAAATTATAGTCTAAAATCATCTACGAATTCTAAATTGCACGTTGTAAAAAACGAATGATAATCTAACTTAAAACGAATAAAATATACTTGTTTAAAGAATTTCACAGAATACAAAAGTTTAAATTTCTTGTTGAAAATTAGAAATATTTCAGCTTTGATATCTCATCTTTGAAAGATTTTAAGTTATTGAATATAACACCAAAAACAACAAAATTATAGTCAAAAATCATCTACAAACTCTAAATTACACGTTGGAAAAAATCACATGTCAATACGACTTAAAACAAATAAGTATGCATGTTTAAAGAATTTCATAGAATATAACTTTTTTTAAAAATGAACCGGTCCAAAACCGGTTTTTATCCGGAATCGGCTGGACTGGACCAGTTTTGCTCAAATCCTATAACCGCGAACCGGCCCGGAGGTCCAAAAAAACGATCCTATCCACAAGTCCAAATGTTCACCCCTAGTTATAAGTAGCAATTAGGCCTTCTTAAACATAAAAATATCATATTTATCCAACTTAATTTCTTAATATTGTATTTACCCTTTATAACCTTTAAAATATCATATTTGCCCAAATATTTTTTTCAATGTTTTTAATAATTTATAATCATTTTTTATATTTTAGAATTATTATAATATTTAAAAGTTTTAACCATATTATACATACGTCTATAATAATGTAACATCTATTTTTAAATTGTTGGAATGTCGCTCTCTTGACAAACAAAACATTTTCATCTGCTGCCATCTACATGGAATGTATGCATTGATTGTTTAGCTTTTGTTGTTGAATATTGTGATTTTGTAGATGAATGATAGTTTATATATTATCATTGATATTTTGTTGTTTAAAAATGGTATACATGATATTCTGATATTTAAGAAGAGTATATATGATATTTTGATGTTTAAGGACATAGACAATATTTTTAAATTTTATGAAAGATAAATATGATATTTTGATGTTTAATAAGAGTATATACGAATGTTGAGGGGATGAATGTACTAAATAGACAAACATTTTAAGAATAGGATAGATTATATCAATAGAACTTTTCATAGGGACCAAAAATGTAAAGTTGGTATTTGAATTAGATTTGCATACAAGAATTACGGATTTACGGGATTTCTTCTGATCCTCACCCTGATACGTACGCAATCCGTATCCTTCCCCTATATATACAACCCTCCATGTATATATATACGTAAGATACAAGCCATAAACGAGTGAACCTGAGCGTCGACGAGTTGCATGTATGGGATTGTAATTAAGGAGGGATGCATGAAGGATTAAGAGCTTGTAACGTGGGAGTGAATAGGTATCATTCTTCTTAATTGCTAATTGCTTATTATTGTATTCGACATACACACGCATATAATAAATTAGCGTGCATCAAAACGTACAGAAAAACAACAGGAACTTGGTGTTGTGAATCTTGAGGACGCAACACACAAAGGGATTCATGAGGCTTTACAACTTCGATATTACTATCCAGCATCATGAAGTTCATATGCAGGACAGCAGGAGGCTTATGGCTTGTCATTTAGTTCTTTAAATAATACCTAATTTAATTAATTAATTAGGTTAATATATTATGATATGAATGCTATATATCAGAAGGAAAAACGGTTTAAATGTTTTTTTACAGGATATGAAAGCTATATTTCCATCTGAATACAACTCATTCTATGCATGCTTGGGTATCAGGATACTGATGAGATTAGTTACAGGAAAACAGGGATTCCAATGGTTAAAATCTTTATAATTAACCCTAAAGTATATATACATATGTCTTCCTCTGATTTTCTTTTGAAATAAGATGACACTTATTCCTTGTTTTTTTCTCCTTTGTTCTGACTTTTGCTTGAAACTTTAGGGTGAGGTTCATTGAATTTGCTTCAAGAGTTTTAGTACGGATTTGGAGACCAATGGAATAATGAAATCTCAGATATACAAGTATAAGTAATGCCTTCCCTAGTTTATCTGAAATTGCCAATTTCAAAAAGATTTAAGAAATTTATAAGCGAATTATATGATTTTAACAATTTCTTCTAGAGTTGCATCAACTAGAGTCGATTTACAAACAAAAACTAACCAATAGGTTTCATGAATCAAAGCTTGACCCTATGTGGCATAACTACACCATTAACAGAGTAGTGACTGATCAAGAAAAAAAAAAAAAAAAAAACTAGAATAGCTCGATTTGATAGCAAACAAAAAGGTATCATGGCATGGCTACTCGACATCTGGCAATGGCACTCTCCAGTAATTCCATGAATTAAAATCTTCCTGTTCAATCATGGATGTTGGGGGGAACATGTCGTTGACTAATGTGTGCAAAGATGTGTAAGACTTCCCCTTCATGTCCATACGATGACTAATCGCCACCTCACCCTACAATTTTAATCAAAAATTATATAAAAGAAACATATAAATAGTGGTATTTTGAAGGACGATTAATTTGAGGAAAACAAACAAATAAATAAATAAATACCTTAGGGTTGATTATGAAGATTTTGCCCTTTGGAATTCCTATTTTTCTGTAACTGAGTTCATCAGTATCTCTGTTACCGAACCCTGCATAGAATGGGTTGTAGTCGGATGGAAACAGAGCTTTGATATCCTGTAAAAAGTATTTTATATTTAATCCGTTTTGTTTTTTTTATGCATGATTAATTAAAAAATATCTTATTTTTTGATCCGTTATACTTACTTCTAAGCAGGCGATCTTGAATTCATGAGGAGCTCTTCTAATAACTGTCACAAAGAGGATACAAAAAGACATTACATTTAGATATAATTAAATGGATACTTATACTATATGATTTTGTTTATAATCCATGAAGCAAATATTGCACAAAGAGAATATTAAAAAAAAAAAAAAAATGTGTCTCACCTTCACGAAACAAGGATGGAAACAAACCATCGGGTGATATAACAACCGGACCATTGGGTAAAGCTTTACCATCCTACAAAAATAAAATATACCAAATAATTGTAACTCAAAAAAGAAAATACCAATCCACTTTTTCATTTGTCTCATCCACGTCACTTTAACTTTTTACAAAAAAACACTTTCTACTCAAATCAGGTCATTTTTAACTGGTAATTTAAGTAATTTAATTTTTGGTGACATGACATGACATGTATTTGACACATCATAAAAGGTTAAAGTAATAAACATTGTACTTTTTCCATTTGTCCCACCTAAGTGATTGTAGTTGCAAAAAGTAGATTTAGATTTAGTACCTGCTTTAGATTAAGGAGAAAACTTCGGGTCAAATACGCTTGAACAATTGCACGAGCACTTAGAAACAACAATTGATATCCATTCTCCTGCATGTTTCAAATACAAGAAAAAACAAAATATTTCAATTTCCCATCTTTATATATTTTATACAGTAAAATTACATTTTTGGTCCCTTAGCATAGCTGATTTTTTCAATTTTGTCCCAAAAAATTCTCGTGCAATTTCAGTCCTTGAATAAAGTTTATGTAAAATTGTTGGTCCCTATTCCAAGTAATTTTACTTGAAACTAGGGCAAAAAACATTACAAGAATTTCAAATAAGGACAAGAATTGCAATAGAACTTTTGGGGACCAAATTTGCCAAAATCAGCTATACGCAGGGACCGAAAATGTAATTTTACTATATCTTATACAGATACATCAAACAAATTACAATACCTTTATAGCAGAAAACAATCGAGCTACCCCAGATTGAGTCCAATCCTTCCCAACTAATGGCATAAATTGACCAAGAACATCAGACCTACAACACAAACATACAAAAAAAAGATTATAAAATTTTCGGTTAAAAAATATAACGAATAGAGATACAACAATCTTTACTTTGTAATTGTCCCATCAACATCCGATATCACAATCCTTGCATTCCACTTCCATAAGTAAATATGAGCATCGACTTTTTGAACTCCTAAAACCCTAGTTGAAAAAATAAAGGACACCATATTTTGGCCATCTTTTAAATTCAAAGATGATATTTGTTCAGTAGTGGGAACTTGTGTTCTAGCAAACTGTTTCTGAGGAGACTTTGAAGATGTTGGAGTCGTTTCGACTGGTTGAGTAGTAGGGGAATCAAACACGGATTCGGAATCAAGAAACACATCTTCACCGGAAAGATTACTAGTATTATGGTCGAGTGTTTTAACTCGTCGGAATGGAATCGGCCAAAGCCGCCATCTACGGGATGGAGTCGAAGGTAGACCGGAATCCTCCACCGGAATGGAATCATTCGGGTCAACGGCCATTTCTAATCCGTATGCAGCCATTCCAAGAACAATGTGAGCAGCTTTTTCCCATGTGAAGTATTTATCATCGATTTTTACTATTAAACTATCGTTTTTAATAATTGATGTGGCAGAATTTTGAAATTCCTCTGAGGGTATTCGATGGGCATTGAAGGTTGCTGCAGCTGCACTCAATCCCATTCCTGGACGAAGCAAATTCCCACAAAGAGATAATTCTATTCCTGAAATTTTCGATTAAGTTTTACAATATTTGATCATCGAGCTAAAAGTTTGTATTGAAGACAATAAAAGTAGGATTTTATAATAAACAAATCACTTACTCGTTTGTTTTGGGCCTTCAAAATTTTCATTATCATTAAAATATGATTGAGGCTCCTCTGTTTCATCTCCTTTTGGACTATCTTCAATCATTTCAGGTTCCTCCCGATCTTTATCACTAACAATTGCCACATCAGAAAGTTTCTCTTCCATATCCAGCGAATTCACCCCTGTAGAATTGGTTTCAGTTCTTTCGACCCCTTCAGGTTCACTAATTGCACCAAATGGTCCATGTGGATCTTTATCACCCACAATTGCAACATCAGAAAGTTTCTGTTCCTTTTGCAGTGAATTTGAATTCACCCCTGGAGATTCGATTTCAGGTCTTTCAACCCCTTCAGGTTCCCTAATCACACCAATTGGTCCCTGTTGATCTTGATCACTAACAACTGCAACATCAGAAAGTTTCTCTTCTGTATCGAGTGAATTTACCTCTGTACCCTCGGTTTCTACCTCTAAAGTTGAAGATTCGATGCTCTTCAATTTTTCTTCAACAACCACTTCAGAATCACCACCATCTTCTTGCTTTCCAAAATCATCTAGTGCTAAACAGCTCTTAAAGATGTCATCTTTCTTTCCATCACTTGACACATCTTCAACAACAACACTTTTTATCGATACTTCACGCTCTAAATTCACTACATATTGAGCATCATTAACCTTGGTGATATTGCTATCTATAGGTCTGTTGAAATCACTTAAATAATGGGCCCATGTAGAGTCATTACTCAAATCCAAATCACCATCAAATTCAGGTCCTTCAACTGGTCCCAAATGAAATTGAGGTGTACTTAGTTGCACATTCTCTGTGTTTTCCTCCATTGATGTTATAGGAGCAGACAAAATTTGACCATCCCTACACAACAAAACCACTTCAGAACTCTGACTCTCTGATTCTGAATTATCATACAACTCATCTAGAGGTGATGATTCATCATCTTGCAACTCATAAAATCTTTTTTCACTATCGGATTCTGTAATAATATCTGCATGATCATGAAATTGTACATCGATTTTATTGTTTTGATTATCGTTGTCTTCAAAATCATCTTGTTTTGACTCTAATGAACCGTTGGAATCGTTAACACTTGTATCTTTTTCAGGGTTAACTTCTTTGATAAAATAAGCTTCACCTGAATTATCAAGATACATATGAAAATCGGCTTCTACCCCATTAACTTCTATTTTAACAATCTTTTCTGCCCCTTTAAGAACACCTTGAAATTTTCCAAACCTAACATACCAAGGGGTGGTTCTGAAAGATCCATCTTGTTGTTGAACAACTATTATGTCAACAGCCCCACCAAATGGATGAAATGGGGTGGCAACAGAATATACGATTCTTCCAAATCTACTTATCATCTCAAAAAATGTATAAGATTCTTCACTCTATATTTCTGTTCATCAAAAAAGCATCAACTGTTTCGCACCATTAAACTGCAAAATCAAACACCCAAAATTTGCTATCTTTCCAAAATCGATTAAATAATCTTGAAATGCCAATTGGGATTGGTCTGAAAACCGAAAAAGTTTGAACTTTTAGCTTCTTGTGTCAAGAAATCTGCAGGCAACACAAATTCTGAGAGTAAGTAGACTGAAGTGTTATACTACTTTAACCAGTAGAAGTAGCTGATTATCTAATTCTGATTGACTGATATCACATTATCACTTTCAGAGTGAATATTGAAACACCATTTTAGTTCTAAGTGTACAAACCCCTAAAAGCAACAACTATACAAAAAACCCAGATGAGGATTGATGCAAAATAATCATATAAGTACTATAACCCACCATTGAAGGCAAGCAGAAGCATATTTTGAGTGCATTAAAACACCCAAAACAAGAATAAGATTCAATAAGTTTAAAGAATTAAGGAACCCCAGATGAGAAAAAAATAAATGATAAGATAAACACCCAAAATTTGCTATCTTTTCAAAATATCTTTTCAAAATCGATTAATTAATCTCAAAACACCAATTGGGATTATCCTAAAATTCTAAAAAGTTAGAACTTTCAACTTCTTGTACCAGCCTCCGTATCAAGAATCTGTAGATAACAAGAATTTTGAAGATATTTACATGATCATGAACACACTTATATTAAGTTTAAAGAATTAAAAAACTGCAGATGGGAATAGAGAGATGATGATATAAACTGAAATTTTTTTAAAAGTTCAAGGACACATGTCAAACTTGCATATACAGATTGGTCAAACTTGAACGGTTTGACTTCCTTTTGTTGATCCAATGATTAAAGAAACCCTGATTAGATTTGATGGAAAATATACTGAAATTGGAAGAAAATGCGGGAATGATGAGAAAAATGTGAATTAAAACCCTAAAAATGGCTGCAATGACTTAAGAAACCGAGATGAGAAGTGATACAACTAACTGAAATTTCAAAAAGACTTCAAGAAGACCATAACGGAAATTACAAATTCAGCAAACTGATCGAAGTTCCTTACATCGCTCCAAGAATTAATGAGACCCAGTTGAGAAATGATCCAAGATATATATAAACCGAAAGAAATGCGAGAAAGATCGAGACGTCCATACAATGATCAAACAAGACACCATTTAAGACAATCACAAGAACTGTCTGAGTGCACTAAAACCCTAAAAACACTAAATAAAGCCCACAAGTTCGAATAACCACCGCAACCCAGATGGAAGGACGATCAATAAAACAGAGATTCAAAACGAATTCGAGAAACCCATATTGAAACTTACAGTTACAAATTCGTCAAACTGGAAGAATTTGACTTTGTTTTGCTGCTACAAATTAAGCAGAATCCAGCAGCCCACCTTCTTGTATAACCGAATTTCCCTGTTTTCGCCTTGCAAGGAGTTGGTAGAAGTTACGGGCGATGTTATCTAGAGATCGTTTTAGTTTTTTATGTATATATTTGGCTTCAAGTTTGGACTTCGGGTTGAGTGTCGGAATCGGGAATTCGGGATATCTAGAGATGCCATATATTGACCAACTTCTAATTCTATTAATAGCCATTGCCGATTGCCATCCGTTGAAGATTTGTCCGAGATTAATGGCCCTTCATTTCTACGAAAATTACAGAAATACGTTGGCCAATGGATTGGATTTCAATCGGACTAGGATGGGGTTTTCTGGTATTATGGGTTGGAAATGTAGAATATTCTTCGTTTTGATTCTTACAGTCTAACTACATGAGGTTTTAATATTTACACTTTACACCCTTTATATTGATTGCCAATTCTAGAGAATACTCGTAGCCTCGTAGACCGATATTTAACAAGTATTATTTTCGACTGTTTTATCATTGATTTTAGTAATCGTCTTTTTGGACGTATAGATAGGATTTTGGTTACAAGTATGTATGTGTGTTTGGATATAAATGAACCATATTACGTGTAAAACACCATATGAAATAATTGGGTTATTAATGTCCTAACATAAATGGTCCCATTTTTGTTGTAACGATTTGTCCCACCTACGGTATTGAATATTGATTTAGTCCTTTTTTTTCTGTGTGGGGTTTCAAGTTGCATTGACGCTACTTGCCTACTTTTCTATCTTACCAACATGGCAACATGCCAACATGGCAAAAATGAAGGCAATATTATTTCATGGGCTAGCCATAAAGTGATAAAACTACCCAAGATAGGAAGGGGATCTATGTCTATCGCTAATGATTATACCTTTTACACATATTAATAATATTATAAAGTAACTAGATATTTTATATAATAAACTTTGTACCATTACTCTAATTTTACGATTTTACTCTATGAATGGATTTTGTTGTTTGTGTCACTCTTTCGCAAACCTACGCAAAAAATAATTTGAGAACGGATTTCTTTGCCAATGGTTTGAGCAACATAACGACATCTAAGCAATTGAGTGTTCTTCAATATTCATATTTAGCTTAATATATACTTATACTTTATTGAATACACAAATGCTATTAACAAAAAGTTACTTTATCATCTAGGCATAAAATTAGTCATAATGATTTCTAAGTATTATGTTGATAAAAGAAAATGTTATTTACTTACTTTAGTAACCAAAGTAACACAATACACTTGATTAGATTTACTTGGACTTCCCCTTATCAAAAAGTGAGCTATATGGTTGTAATGGGTCATTTTATAGATGATAATGAGGTAATGTATAAAAGAATTCTAAACTTTAGACGTATATATAGTCACAACCGGGAAGACATGGGCCGTTTGTTATTGGATTGTACATATGGGCAGGGGATAAGAAGGTGAGCATGACAATCAACAATGTCATTTCAAATGATAAGATAGAAACTATATATTAAAAAATTGTCCAACTTGAAGGTAGAAAACATTTTCATATTAGATGTATGGCCCATATTGTTAAGCTAATTGTCAAAGATGGGCTAAGAAACACAAATACAATGTTAAATGTATTCAAAAGGTCGTAAGATATATTAGACACTCAACCGGTATGATTACAAAGTTTAAACAGTGTATGAAAGAATGCAACTTAGAAATGAAGAAATTCTTGTGTGGTGATTGTACAACGAGATGGAAGTTCACATATGAGTTGTTGAAGACCGTATTCGACTTAAGAAAGATGTTTGTTAAGTATGAAATTCAAGGTAAAATGTTTTGTTTTTATGGGAAATTAAGTAATCTAACTGTTTTTTGTGGGTTTTTTTAAAAAATAACCAGTTCGATTTTTATTTTGAAAAATGACCATTCAGTCTGAAATGCTTATTCCGAACCCGAATTCCAAAATGGGTAAACGGGTAAAATGATCTGACTCAGTAATGTGGTCCCCCCTCTATATTTGAAATGATATAGCATGTTAGACCCCATATTCGAAATTACCGTTTCAAACTTCATTTCGAACTCATTGTTCCAGAGTATATCAAATCCATAGAATGTCTTCTTTTAGCAGTGAAGATATTCACTTTTTGTGTGTATGTGTAGATTCTTTTTATGATTATATGTTTTTATTTGTGAATATATGTTAAAAATAAGATGTTTTCATTTTTTGTATGAATTGATGTGATTACATAGTTCTAAATCGTTTTCCTTCGAACTTTAGTTGTTGTTAGCCTTTTGTATGATTATATGTGGGTATATGTGTGCATTTCAACAACAACAACAAAAAAAAAAAAAACACACACACCTAATTTTGAGTCTACCCAGTACAACTCTAAAATACGAAGAACATCTCCGGAATGCTTAGAACTGTGCCGGAACAAAGCCCATATTGTCCAGAATGTTGTCCGGAACATAGTTATTTTAGTATGGAACATACAACAAAGGCCTAATTAAAATTCATTTCATTGTAGCATGACATAACATAAGAGCCGATTGTGACTACAATCTGCAAACCTAAACTTGTTCGAGAAATCATGGCCTGTTTACCCGCACCAGAACGTGCCGTCATGTTTAGGGCATCATGTTTTGGTGATTATGTTTACATGTCGATGGGTATCGAATGTCACCATTTACTATGTCATTACCTTATGTGCAAGGTGTTGGATTAGGATGTCTAAGTCAATAACTAAATTGGTATATTCTTGATATAAGAGCAAAGTCATTTTTAGGTTGCCCTTATAACTAGTAACTTAATAGAATAATTTATTAATTTATTATATGATTAATAAATTAATTAAAATTCAAAATAAATGATTTATTAATATATTATATGATTAATATATTAATTAGAAATTATATGTATTAATGAAGAACTAATCAAAAATTGATTAGAATTAATTTTGTGATTAATTTGATTAATTAAAAATACAATGACTGAAGGTGACAGTGTTTAAAAGTTGAGCATTGAAGAATTCCAGAACCTTCCCATATGGGGGAAGGTTTTGGAGGAGGCTTCTTAGAGTTTCTAGGAGCCTTAGGGAGCAAAAAAAAGGGATAAGGGTTATCTAAGGATATCTGCATTATCCAAGCCTCCTTACTCACTTATATAAACCCCTTAAGGGTTCCTTATTTTGTGAATCCCTTCTACCACACAAGAGCCAAAAATTCCCTCTCTTCCCCTATCTTAAAGTTTTCTAGTTGCTAGGGTTTTTGGGTACAAGTCATTAGAGGCATCCAAGCTTTTGGTGTTTACTTTCCATGGAAGTCAAAGGAGGTTTTACTTGATTAATTGATATATTAATCAAAAGGTATATAACACTAAACTCTTTTGTGATTTCGATTCTAATAGGATTTCCTAGGGTTTCTTGATATTCATAGTTAGTTTCTATCAATAGAGAAAACATATATCATTTCTAGATTGCATATTAACTTAAAGGTTTAAGAGTTTTTACGCCACACGAAATTTTTATAACCTAGAAAACTCATCGGTGGTATCATAGCCTTAGGTTTTCTATTTAATTGTGCACTAAATTGAATTGAGCAAGATTAGGGTTTATGAAAATTCAACCCTAAAGGCTAAAGATTTCGATAATGGCTAGGGTTCTTGAAACCTAGTCTCCATCCTTGTTTTCTAAAATATGGAGGATCCCTTAGGGTTTCTAGTTTCCTTAATTACAATTTTAAATGCCTTAAAATTTGGATATTTAAAAACTTGGTAACCTTTGCCCTTTTCGAAAATTAGAAAGCAAGGGATTATAATTAAATTTAAATTATTTAATTAATTGCTTAATTGGTATATAATTATTTAATCCATTTTATTCAATTAATTGTTTAATTGGTAAATAATATGATTTAAATTTATTTAATTAATTTTTAAATTAAGATAAAATATTAAATCCTCATTTAGTTTAAAATTAATTAATTATTAATTGGTTAATTCGAAATTTGATTTTAGACCTTAGTATTTTGAAAAGTTTAAAATATACCTTATACTATATGTATAATTAAATGTTTAATATATTATATATGTATAAAACAAGTCAGTCAAATCAATAGTAAGCCTCATTCACGAAGCCAGACTCTAAGGGGGTATAAGGAATCGATCTATAAAATGTGTTGGATTAGGTGTCTAAGCTCATAATTATTTTGATATGTACTTGACCCAATTATAAGCATGGTTCTTTTGGGTTGCCTTCACCATAACAACTGATATGATGAATTAAGGAGAAAGAGGATTAATTATGATTCATTAATATATTATATGAATAATATATTAAAAAATAAATCATATTGTTTAATTAGTATTGATCAAGATTTAATTTTATGGTCAAAAGAGATTAATTAAATAAAGGGGACCGATATTGTAATTATAAGATAGTTACAAAGTTAAGGCTTAGGATCCATAAGGAAGCAGTGGATGAATTCTATATGAGAGTCCATATAGAAATCATCCAAAGGGCCTTATGGAAGGATCTTTGGGTTGCTTAAGGAATAAGTAACTGGATTAGGGTTTCCTAGTTGATAACCCTAGAAGCCTGACTCTAAAAGAAACCCTTAAGGCCACCAAATTCGTGCCTAACCCTATCTAGAGTACCTTCGATGAATTTTGTGTCTCCTCCTCCCTCTCCTAAGTCATCTTGTTGCTAGTGGTGTTTGTGACTCCATTAGAGGTGCAACATTTGAGGCACTAGGCTTTCAGAAGTCAAGATCAAGAAGGTTTGTGATTTTTATTGCTACATAACAATCAAGGTAATATTCCTAACCCTATTCATATGTTAATTTCGATTATAGTATGCTAGATCTAGGGTTTATGACTTTTGGATGATTATTGCATGTACAACTAGACAAACTAGATCCAAAGCTTTAGGGTTTGCATATGCACCATAGGATTGATGTAATGCTCAAAACACATTAGTAGTATCAGAGCCTAGGTTGTTTATCTAATGTATTTGATGCTATGTTTGATCATTCAAAGCTGAA
This sequence comes from Lactuca serriola, assembly GCF_051521515.1. Lineage (NCBI taxonomy): Eukaryota > Viridiplantae > Streptophyta > Magnoliopsida > Asterales > Asteraceae > Lactuca > Lactuca serriola. The sequence continues at coordinate 68,666,949 of NC_136408.1, read as the reverse complement.
AATTTGCGAATTTCGAATCTGTCAGATTCATGTCCTGAACATAGTGTGTTCACCTCGTAAACACAGTCTGACAGCAAATTTTGAAAATTTCGCCCTAATTTGATCTTGGATAATTATCATAAATTGTTTTTCCAAATAAAAATCAGATTTTTCAACTATGGTAATTGATATCCTATTCAAATTAATGGATAATTGTCAATTTAAGATAATTACTTGTTTTTATAAGATAAAAATTAATTATTTGTATTTTGATTTGGATTATCTTGTAAGAAAAATAGATTATGTCAAATTATGTGATAATTATTAATTATAGGATATTTGATTATTTTTCAAATTTGATCTAAAATATATTTTGAAAAGTTTCAAAATTTTCCCTCAAGTTTTGGAATTTATAATTTAATTAAAAGGTATTAATTTTGAAATATTAAATTCTAGAACCCTAGTGTTTTGAAAAGTTCAAATGACACCCTTATGGCTTTATTAAATTAATTAAGTGTATAATTAAAAGAGAGTTAATAAATCCATAATGATATGGTTTAAGTTTAATTAAATTAAAAGTAAAATTTATTAGATTAAGTCACCTAGTATTTTAAAAGTGTAAAATACACTTGTATACTATATAAAATTAAAAGTCTAATACTATATATGTATAAGTAAAGAGTCAGTCTTACCGTTAGTAGGTCTCATTCACGAAGTTGGTCTATAAGAGGTGTTTAAGGAAGCTGCATGTAAAATGACTGTCATTGGGTATCCACTCTTACCCACCGCACCCTTGACTAGTGGAAGGTCGTTAGCCGAACGGGTAGGATAGGACACAACCTTCCATTATAAGTATAATGAAATACGAAGTACTGAACACTTTTACAAATTCCCAAATCTTAGTTACTTTAGGAAAAATGTGGAGTTGGTGCTAATCCATGAAATTGTACATTGCACCTTGTTGGTCGTTAGTGGAGCACGTGTGGTTAACCAGCACACTAATATGGGACCAATGAAGGATGGAAATGGATAGCTCATAGATTATCATAGATCAATGGAGTGTGTGTGGCTAACCGGCACATTGATTAAGTGATGAACATCTTCGAGAGTACCAAGCCAATTTGCATGGTTATCCACACCTTGTTTGTGATCCTCGGCATCCCAGTCACAAACTTGAAGGGCATAATCAAGATTAAACATGTCATTGAAAAGTTCAATGAATCTCAAAAGATCTAGGAGTTTCAATTCATTTAAAACTTAAATTTTTTTTTTCGTTTTTCATGGTGGAAATTGGTAAATCGTCATTTACCTACCTTCAAATGTTCTGCAACTAGATTATGGCATCCCTCTTCCGAGTTGTAGAATATTGTGTTGGGTCCTAGCCTTAATATCTCATTTGGGTGTTTTATTAAGGACTCAATCAACTAACTTGAATTTTCTCCCATTTTGTAAATGTCTGATTCTAACTGTGGTCTTCCCAATTCCCATGGAAAAAGCTTTGCACATGAAGATGATATTCCACGATTCAGTCGAGGAACTTCAGATCATTCTTCGCTTCATCCATCTCCTCCTATTATTCTCCCTGACCCATGTGTTCGAAGGCTTGAAAATTTCAAGATCACTCAAGCTCTATTGGCAAAAAGACATGAAGATGGGAAGCCTGTGTATGCACACGTCTTGGAGATGAAGTCACACATTGACAAGTTCGAAATGATGGATGTTGTTTTCCTCAGGAAGATGGTTGTTGAGTGGGTTCTTCAATCACTTCCCGACTCATGTAGTGAGTTCATTAGAGAGTACTATATGATGGATCACGACGTGACCCTCATTAATTTGACTTATTTGCTTATTGTTGTTGAATCAACAATGATTTGGCGGACTGATCAAGCAAATTTGTCTGGTAAATCAATGTCCTAACATTTTATGGACAATGGCAACATTGGAAGTCCATAAAATTTTTCTCTACGCAAGAGAAAAGTTGATTCTGAGATAGTCCCGTGTACCATTCCAGAAGAGTCCATATGTTTTTACTGCCAAGAGAAGGGGCATTAGTTGCGAAGCTGTCGTACCTACCTGAAGGATCAAGAGGATGGGAGAGTCAAGATATATGACTATGCTTCAGGTAAATCCACTATCTAACTTTATTAAGTTCCGATTTGGATATTCTTAATACATGATGTGATAAGATTACATTTTGATGTTTTGTGGGATCAAAGAAAAGAAAGGAAGCTTAAAGGAAAAGTGAGCTAAGTCTGATCACGAAGAAATAGGTTTCGATCGCATGGCTCGATGATCAGATTTTTGATCTGCTACTTAGAGAGTTATGATAGATTGGTTAGGAATATGTAATAACATAGTTTTCATTTGAATTACGCTATAAGGACAAGTTTTTCCGTGTTTTTATAAATAAAATAAAATTTAATTTTTTGTCTTATTTATAATTCCTTGCAATGGCATTTGTGAAAATTGATGTTTGTTTGTATTATTAGCAATGTTGAGATGGATGTGATTCTTAGTTATGTTATTTGTGGTAGTGTCGGAAATTTACAAAATAAGCAAAGATTTTCATCGCCCAAGTTTCAACTGAACAGAAACTTGGAATCATACAACTTGTATTGTGTGATGAATGAGAACCTTCGTATTTGGGAAATTAAGACTTATTCCTTGTTCACACAAGTATGTGAGTCAAGTGAAGGACTAAAGGACTAGAACACAATGTTGTGCACTGGTCAAGTCCACCACAAAAATGATAAGACTATTCGTCATAATTTACTAAAAGTTTAGTAAATATGGTCATGCTTACAAGATTAAGTGTGATTCTGAATCATTGGAAAAGTTCCAATGAATAGTAGAACGAATAAGAAGAATCAATTAGGTAGAAAGATAAAAGTTTCTCCAATTTGAAAAAAAGTTCCAATGAATAATAGAATGAATAAGAAGAATCAATTAGGTAGAAAGATAAAAGTTTCTCCAATTTGAAAAGAAGGGAGAGTACTTAAGTATCATGTTTTATGATCATCTTAGTGATTATGAAACCGTATCACAATTGATCCTCTAAGGACACCTTAGTGCATAAGTATGACTAAGAAGAGGAATTGGGAATTGGCGAAATGGTTAAATCAAAAGGATGAGTCATACTTCGTTCCAAAATCGAGTCTTAGAGTAATACTCCAAGATTGTGACTTGAGTGACAAAATCTTAAGAAAAGGTTGAAGAACACTCATCAAATGTGGAGTATAAAAGTTTCTTACTCTTGTACATTTGAAATTGGTAAGCTATGATGTCTTGGATAAGACAAAGACCAACTAGGACCAATTGTGTGAGGTGTTTATCATGATAAGAAACTGCACTAACTCTTGAATATTTGTTTGACAATAAATGTTTATTGACAAAAGAATCTTAAATGTCGAGAGGTAAGTGGGAGTCTTATTGATCTTGAAACCGCACTAACTCTTGAATATTTGTTTGACAATAAATGTTTATTGACAAAAGAATCTTAAATGTCGAGAGGTAAGTGGGAGTCTTATTGATCTTGAAAGGTTTCAAGAACTAATCAAGAGTAAACCTATTGTTAATCACTAGTTGACACAATTTTGTTTCTATGCCATTCCAGTAAAGTCACTTATGCATATGAGTTCTACGAGTTCTCAATTGACTGCATAAAGGCAAGCACCTTGTTCAATGAAAGACTAATATAGGTGAGCTGCTAAATAACTTGGAAGCAATGATGGGACCCTTGATGGCAAGAAATTAAGAATGAACAAGTTCTGTCCATAAGAGTTTGGATTTGTCTCAAACATTATCTTATGATTATGGTTATGACAATTCACATGGATAAGAGCACATACACCATAAAATCTAAGTGTCATAAGGTTTCTCTCCATTTCATGAAAATGATTGTGAGGAAACGCTTTCACTAAGAGAGATTTCAAGGAGATAGCAATTGTGATATTTGCGTTCTCAAATTCGATTATGATTACGGCATCCCTCTTCATAGTTCGAATTGTGAGATTTGGCAATTAGTCTAAACATTTATGACTTATTGCTATAAGTTTTGAATTAGTTTAGACATACATATGAGCTATCTAAGGAAAGGTGTATGAGTTTGAGAAGATTAGATAAAGGCTTATCGAAGCATATCGTATTAGAAATATGAACTTTGGAAGTCAATAAGTATTGATTTCTAGAAGTCCAACTGTTTTCTGAATATGTGTCAAAGCTAGTGGGAGCATAAATGTTATGCTGGTATGGATATAATATCATGTTAGTGGGAGCATGATTATTATTTTAAGTGTTGCAAGTTAGCATTATTAATTATAGAAAACAAAAGTTTCACTTTGCAAAGTTGCAGGGGTTGAAAAGTTGTTTTTCTATAATTAAGGGAGAGAATATTATACTTCATTTCAAAAATCTAAAAGATTGGATTGAGAAATTTTAGTTAAACTTAGTCAAAGGACATATATGGATGTTATGTTGAAACGGTTCAACTTAAAAGAATTCTATATATGACAATATTATAGCAAGAAACTGATAAAGTATCACGTTTTTTATGAATCGTGTCCCATACGCTTCTGGTATAAGATCGATTGCATATGCTATAATATTCGACCGTTCTAAATTTTCTAAATGCCTAGGGCATTAAGAGGGAAAAGGCCATAACCGGATATGACTAAAATAATCAAACAACTGTCAAGGACAATCTAAGGTTCGCCAAGGATTGGTCACTTGTGGGCAGTTGGAAGTATAGTAACGAATGGGCCATAATGAAATTATTATGATTAGATATCATTCTATTAATAATGAGTTGTCGTATGGAAAATATGGAAATGTTTCCATATTGGGAGTTTGATATCGAGAATCAATGTCTAGATTAGAAACTTTTATGCAAGAAGGATGTTCAAAGGAATGTACTTTGAATGTGAGACTTCATATCTATGGAATCGCCTTGTAACAATCTCCAATAGAGCGCTTTGTAATATCATTGGCAAAGTCTTGGTGGCTTTGGTGTTGTGACATTACGAAAGGATCGTTGCATAAAATGTTAGAATCTAACATATTCTAATAGTGGCAAGACTTTGGTATTCTTACGCTTATGACAAGGATTAGGAGTTGTGAAATGGGTATCATTGGAAATGTGTTCAATTGATCTATTTCACAAAGTATGGACCATAGGTAAACAGAGTGTGCATGCTTGGAGCATGGGACAACTGTTGTTCTAATTCAAGTAATAAGTTGATTATCCGAAACATTATACAATGAATAATGTGTGATCAATATGGTGACTAAATAAAAGGTGTTTTATTTATACTCAAAGGTTTGGGGCCATATTGGATTCGATTATTCTTGTGTTTCACTTTGCATGTTTTGACTTCCCGAATAATAAGATTATTCAAACCATCCACAGTCGATCATACTTTGGAAGTAGGTAATGAGGTAAGACTATCATGAATTCGATTGTAGATTGTCTGGAGCGTTTTAGACATAGCAAAAGTATGTTGCAGTGTTCATAAGTGCTCCTAAAATAAGATTTGAGTATTGGATTAAACTCACGCTCACTTGAATCACTTAATGGATTTTATCACGGGTGATTAGTGAGACAATAATATCTTATATTCTTGAAACCAAGACATGTGAATTGTAATTTACAAGTCGATTGCACATTGATAATATGTAAACGCACCAGTAACTTGGTGTTATAAAACATATTGTTGTGTGTGATTTGATAAGTAGATATAAGCGAGCATTTGAGACGAAGTTTATCCATTCCTTTTACCCAAAGTAGGATAAAAGTGATATTTGTTGGTCCCTCGATGATTTAGTGATGACTCCCTAAGCGTTTGGCCAAGCCTGGACTAAGTTGATGTGTTCAATGGTAGTCTGTTGCCAGTCGTCATAAATCGAAAAATCAGGAAACAACACATAGACAGAGAGAATGATTATAATCCATATCTTATGTCTATACGATATCTAGAATGGAGGAATATATGATCCCTTATCTAAAGGATGTGTTACTGATAAGATCAAAGTTAACAGTGGCTTTTGAAAGCTATGATTGATATTCGGATAATGAAGTCATATTTGCAAAATAGTTATCAGACTTATCCAAGTGGGAGACTGTTGGATTAGGTGTCTAAGCCCATAACTATTTTGGTATGTACTTGACCCGACTATGAGCATGGTCCTTTTGGGTTGCCTTCACTATAGCAACTAATAGGATGAATTAAGGAGAAAGAGGATTAGTTATGATTTATTAATATATTATATGAATAATATATTAAAAGAGAGATCATATTGTTTAATTAATACCGATCAAGATTTAATTTTGTGGTAAAAAAAGATTAATTAAATAAAGGGGACCGATACTGTAATTATAAGATAGTTACAAAGTTGGGCTTAGAATCCATAAGGAAGCAATGGAGGAATTCTATATGAGATTCCATATAGAAATTGTCCAAAGGGACTTCTGGAAGGATTTTTGGGTTGCTTAAGGAATAAGCAACTAGATTAGGGTTTCCTAGTTGATAACCCTAGAAGCCTAACTATAAAAGGAACCCTTAAGGCCACCAAATTCGTGCCTAACCCTATCTAGAGTACCTTGGGCGAATTTTGTGCCTCCTCCTCCCTCTCCTAAGTCATCTTGTTGCTAACGGTGTTTATGACTCCGTTAGAGGTGCAACATTTGAGGCACTAGGCTTTTAGAAGTCAAGATCAAGAAGGTTTGTGATTGTTATTACTACATAACAATCAAGGTAATATTCCTAACCCTATTCATATGTTAATTTCGATTATAGTATGCTAGATCTAGGGTTTATGAGTATTGGATGATTATTTCATGTACAACTAGACAAACTAGATCCAAAGCTTTAGGGTTTGCATGTGCACCATAGGATTGATTTAATGCTCAAAATCCATCAAAATGATCGTTGAATGGGTGTCCATTCTCATCCATTGTTGCCTTGTATGGTGGAGGGTCATTAGTTGAATGAATTTGATAGGACATAACCTCTAAAAGTATGATCACATAAAGTAACAAAACCATTAATAAATACCAACTCTAGTTACTTTAGGACAAATTTGTGAAATGTATGTTAATCCATGAAAACGCGCATGACTCTTTATATGTCGTTAGTGGAGCGTGCATGGTTAACCAGCACACTAATTTGGGACTATAAAGGTGAGTCACGGACAGATCAAAAATTATCATTGTTGATGGAGCGTGTGTGGTTTACCGGCACATCAATTTGAGATGATAAATGACATCGAGGTTATAAAGCGGGTCTGCATGGTTATTCACATCTTATTTGTGAACCTCGGCATCCTCGTCACAAATTTGAAGAACATAATCTGAGATTAAACATGTAATTGATAAGATTCAATGAATCTTAAATGACCTAGGAATTTCATGTTAGATTGAAATTGGTAAATTTGTATTACCTACCTTAATAAATTCGCAATTAGATTAAGGATTTATATCACCAACTAAAAACTATGTCTTTTTATATAGATGTCTGGAAACGGTGATCTCATTACTACTCAATCCGCCCCCACCAACTCAAACTTTTCTCTACTCTCGATTATGTCAAAAAAGAAGTTCACTGGTCCTAACTACATGGACTGGATGAGGAATTTGAAGATGACTCTTCGATACGATGGCAAAGAATATGTCCTCGATAAGCCTCTTGTTGAAATCGATCATTCCACCGTTACTCCTCAGGAAAGTGCCTCATATAACAAGCACTCTAACGATGCCACAAAGGCTGCATGCATCATGGTGGCCACTATGGAACCTGAGCTGGCTAAATTCTATGAGGACTACTGATCATATAAGATGGCTCTCGACCTGGCTGGAAAGTTCCACAAGAAGGCAAGACAAGAGTGCTTCGAAGTGGTCAAATCCCTTATGACATGCAAGCTCAAGGAAGTAGATTGTGTTTTCCCTCATGTGCAAAAGATGAAAAGGTACGTGGAGCAACTCCAAAGGCTCAATGTGTCGTTTGATGAGGAGTTGGCTATTGACATGGTCCTTAACTCCTTACCTCTTAGTTATGATCAGTTTGTTCTGACTTATCATTTGAACAACACGGAGACGACATTGACCCAGCTACATAACTTGCTACAAACTATTGACTCAGAGATGAAGAAAATTCATACCCATTTTGCAACAAATGCTCCTGTCCTGGCCATTGGATCTGGAAAAAGGAAAAAGAGGAAGGCTCATTCCCAATCCAACAGGAAATGGAAGGCCCATGCTGGAGGGTCTAGCAGTGGGTCCAAGTCGAAGCCCAACTTTGATGTCCCTGCGATCAGTGATCTAAAAGAGGAAACTTGCTTCCATTGTGGTGAAAAGGGTCATTGGAGAAGAAGTTTCCTGAACTACTTGCAGGACTTGAAGGATGGTAAAATCAAGGCGTCCTCTTCAGGTATTTAGTTTATTTAAGTTAATAACACATAACATTCTCATTCTTGGGTTCTTGATACAAGATATGGTTTCCACATTTGTTCTGATTTACAGAGACTAAGAGAAAGAAAGGAAGTGGATCATGGAAGGCAAAACTTGATCATAGGAAATAGGCAACCTTCACATGTTACCAAGAATGAGACTTATGAACTTGTGCCCGATAATGGTGTTACGGTTAATTTGATTAATTGTTGTTATTCGCTGGATATGACGCGAAACATTGTTTCATTTCATATATTGTTTAGACAAGGTTTTAGATATTCATTTAATAATGATATTGGATCTATTTCTTCTTTTCATAATGGTGTTTGTAACATCCCAAAATATCAAGAGTAGAGTTGAAGGGCTAAAAGAGTAAGTTGTGAAAGAGTGACTCGACGAGTCCATGGATGGAATCGGCGAGTAGAGTCGCGACTGGGTCGCGTGCTAAGTAGCCGACTCGGTGAGTCAGTGAGGAGGACTCGGCAAGTAGGCGCTGATTGGAGAAAACCCTAATTCTCGGGGTTGAGCCCTATATAAAGAACATTATGTTTTCCTCCCAGCCTCCTTATCACCCCTTGAGCCCCAGAAAACCCTAAATCGCGGAGAAGCACCATTGTTGAGTGGATTGGAGCTTGGAGAAGTAATTGTTGAAGGAATTTTGGGAGATTGAAGGCTTGGAGCAAGGGGCTTTGCTTGGATTCGAATTACATTGCAGTTGGGGCATCTCTTGGAGGTAATATCTCGTTCTTGGGCTGTTATTATGTGTTTCTTCATTTTGGGGTTAGTGGGAACTTGTCTATGGATGTAATGGGAAGTCTAGAGGTTAGATCTGAGGTTGCTACCTCAGATCTAGAAGGGAGAAGAATCAGAGAGCATGAAAGTCCCTGTGTTGGAGTGTTTAGTGAAGCTTTCATGTCCCAAACCCTAGCCCAATGTGCAAATGGCCTAGATCTCTTTGGATTCACGTAAAGTTTGCCACTTTACGTGATGGATGAGTGGTAGGAGGCTAGATCTATGTTTTTGAGCAATTGCATGGCCTGGAATGCTTCTGAATGGATTCAGACCGGTGGTACTCGGCGAGTCACATGGGTGTACTCGACGAGTTGGATGAAGATGGCCTGGAACTCGGTGAGTTGTATGAACAACTCGGCGAGTAGGTTGATGATAGTCTTGGACTCGACGAGTCTGTTCTTGGACTCAGCGAGTCTTGTCGAAGAGTCCCGATATTCCCTGGTTGAGTCGAGAATCGGTGAGTCAAGGCATGACTCGGTGAGTTGTGTGCGAGTGGACTCAGAGTTGTTGGACTCGGCGAGTCTCGGAGTGACTCGGCGAGTTAGGTCGCGGATTGAGTGAAGTTCTGATTATAGAAACTCGGCGAGTCATAGAGTTGACTCGGCGAGTAGGGTCAGTCAGGGGTTGACTTTGACTGAGGACTTTGATTTTGACCAAGGGTTGACTGTTGACTTTTAGGGTTTGGTCAGCGATGTGGCCTTTGGGCCAAGAGAGGGGTAAAATAGTCTTTTACCCTTAAGAGGGTGCATTGAGAGGATTGATTCTAGTCACGAGAGTTATAGTCATGAGAGTTTTGCCTTACGTGTTAGGCGGTGGCGAGTTCGAGATCCGAGTATGGAGATATCTGTTTTCTGCTTGCCAGGTGAGTCTTCTCACTATACTTTACCTTGAGTAGGTAACCAGAGTTATGTGACAGAGTATTTGTATGCTATGTATGTTATGTGTTGTACTGCATTATTTCTATGCGATTTATGTTGTGCATGTTTGCAGAGTTGGAACCGAAGGGTTCCTAGAGTTAGAACCGGAAGGTTCACAGAGTTAGAACCTGAGGGTTCATAGAGTTTGGGTGCACGGACCCATAGAGTTATAGCCTCAAGTGGCTTATATGTGTTATGTGTGTGGTATTTTGGGGAACTCACTAAGCTTCGTGCTTACAGTGTTTTGTGTTATGTTGTTTTCAGGTTTCTTTCAGTATCACGGTACGGCACCGGCTTGATTGTACACACCAGAGCAAGAGTCATATTTTGGAGGATCCTGGTTTTCTATGCAAGTGAAAATGGAGCTATGTTTTGTAATTCGATTATGAATGAGATTTTAAACAAGTGTTCTAAGAATAAAATGATTATTTAAAATGAAAATTTTGTCTTGAAATTTACGGTGTTACAGTGTTTTTATATTTAAAGCTTTACCTTGTAATGGTGTGTATGAAACTGTGACTTATGTGGATAATCTAGGCAATAGTGTGTTTCATATTGATTCGTCCAATGGTGTGGACAAGGCATGTTTGTGGCTTTATCGTCTTGGGCACATAAACAAGAAATGCATTTCCCAACTCCAAAAGGATGGAGTGTTGGAATCATTTGATCTTATGACAAATGATGAATGCTAATCTTGTCTTTTGGGCAAGATGACAAAATCACCTTTCACTAGATCATGTGAAAAATGTGAAGGGTTATTGGACCTAATCCATATGGATGTTTGTGGCCCATTTAGACCCACCACAGAGGATGCTAATTGATATTACGTGCCATTTACGGATGATTATAACAGATATGGTTATATCTACTTAATCAAACATAAAAATCAGAAACCCTTTGTGAAGTTCAAAGAGTTTAAGCATGAATTCGATAATCAATTAGGTAGGAAGATAAAGATGCTCAAATCTAATAGAGGTGGTGAGTATCTTAGTATTGAGTTCCAAGACTATCTTAAGGAATGCAGAATCATTTCACAACTAACTCCTCCCAGAACACCACAACTTAATGATATGGCTAAGAGGCGTAATCAAACCTTACTAGATAGGGTACAAGTCATAGCATACATGACTGAGCCAACATCGGAAACATATGGTAATCGAATCATCTCTTCTATCTCAGCCTCTTCTTTCCTTTGCCTTGCTCGATTTCCAAGACAAGTGTTGTGGTAGGAGTAGGAGTGGTAACAACCGACTTACCTTTAAGACCACTTTCTGCAGTCTTCAGAAGTCCTTGAAGTCTGTTGAGTGTAACTTCCTCCTTGTTCATGTGGTATGTTTTACGGAATTCATCATAACATGAAGGTAAGGAGTGCAAAATGATGTCCATTGCCAACTCCTCGGGGAAGTTCACATTCAGTTTCAGCAAACGGTCCACATACCTTTGCATTTTCTGCATGTGGACCGTGATGGGTTCACCATCCTTCATTCGGTTGGTTATCATAGAGGAGATGATTTCATATCTCTCTTGACGAGCATTCTGATGGTAGCGGTCCATAAAATCCTGGTGCATCTCAAAAGGAAAGTAGTCCTCATAGGACTTTTGGAGCTCAGCTGTCATAGTGGCCAACATGATGCATGCCACTTTGGTAGCATCTCTTTCATGGGCCTGATAATCAGCGATCTCCTCAGGAGTAGCAGACGGCTCGAGTTCTTTAAGCTCCTTGTCAATGACATATTCTTTGTCCTCATACCGAGTGACCATCCTGATGTTCCTGATCCAATCCAGAAAGTTGGATCCATCAAGATGACTCTCCCACAAAGGTTCATGAGAGAGAAGGAGCCGGTAGGGTTTGAGCCAGAAGCAGCATTATTGGAAGACATCTGAAAAGAAGAAAGACAAGATTAGATTAGATATAACGATAGTCCTTAATAAAACACCCAAATGTAATATTAAGGCTAGGACCCAACACAATATTTTATAACTTAGAAGAGGGATGTCGTAATCCAAACTATAGAATATTTGAAGGTAGCTAAATGATGATTCACCAATTTCCACCATGAAAAACGAAATAAATTATTAGGTTTTAATTGGTTTTGAAACTCCTAGATTATTTAAGATTCAATGAACTTTTCAATGTCATGTTTCAATCTCAAGTGTGCCCTTCAGGTTTTGTGACTGGAATGCTGAGGATCTCAAAACAAGGTGTGAAGTAACCATGCAAATTACTTGGTACCCTTAATATTTACCCCTCAATCGATGTGTCGGTTAACCACACGTGCTCCACCGATACTATGATAAATACTAAGTTACCCGTTGCCTACCATGTTAAGTGCAGGTTAGTGTGCCGGTTAACCACACACGCTCCACTAACGACTTAATCAAAGTGCAAAGTGTAATTTCATAGGTTAGCACCTTATTCACATTTTCCTAAAATAACTAAGATTGGGAATTTATAAAAATATTTAGTTACTTTATATTCATCATACTTTTAATGAAGACTTAAAGTCTTTGTCTTACCCGTTCGGCTAACGACCCTCCACCGATCAAGGAAGTGGTGGGTGAGAATGGACACCCATTAAGCTGCCATTTTATAAGTAGCAACCTTATACCCCCCTTATAGACGGGCTTCGTGAGTGAGGCCTACTAACGGTAAAACGACTTTTTCTTATATATAATTATTATTAAACTTATAATATTATAAAGTATAAGGGTTGAATTTTAACTTTTAAAATTCTTGGGGTTGGAACTAAAGTTTTTAGAGTGACTTTACATGTTCCAAAACTTGAGGGCAAGTTTTGTAACTTTCAAAACTTTTCATCTTTCATAACTTATGAGTTAAATGGTTTAATAAAATGAGTGGCTTTTCATTTTATGTAACCTATGAGTTTCTTTAATGGACTTTAAAAGAATGACTTCTTGTAATCCATAACTTGAGGACAAATTATGGATTCTATTAAAACACGTAATGATCAAGAATTAAACTAACAAGTAAGTTACAAATAATTCCTATGATCTTCTAAACTCATAAGTTCATGAACATGCATATCAACAATTTCAGGAATCATAAAATTAACCATATAAAACTTGAAATTTTGATAATAACTATGGAAAATGGATTAGCATAACCATTACACCATCTAAAACAAGTTTTATAGCACCAAAACAGTTTAGCGTACTGTTTCTAGTCCATTTCCAACAGCAAAACTCGAAAAACTTCATTTTATGGCTCCTACTCATCAAGTTCATGAACCTACTCGACGAGTAGGATGAGTTTACTCATGGACTCGGCGAGTTCATGCAGCAGAGTGCAGAAAAACTGAGGTTTTTTTCACAATTTTGCATCAAGTATCAAACAAACAAGCCTAGGCTCTGATACCACTGAAGGGTTTTATTCTAATACTCCTATGGTGTACATGCAACCCTAGAAACCTTGGATCTATGTTTTATCTATGATACATGCAAATTTGATTTCCAAGGTTTATATCCTATCTAACATACATGGGGAACTTTTAAACATAAAAGTAAGCAAGAAAACATACCTTGTAGTAGTTTGGATTCCTTGAAAACCTTGTGAGTCTAGCACCTCAAGTGTGATGCCTCAAATGTCTCACACAACACCAAATGCACTTGGAATAACTTAGAGAGAAATGAAGAACACTTAGAAATCGGCTATCCCTCACTTGTATATCTTAGTGGCCAATTTTGGTGAAGAACATGAAGCTTATATAGTGTGTTACAATTAGGGTTACACCATGTAAACCCTAATTGTCATGAGTTTTCATTTCCATGACCCATGGGTTCTATAAACACCATGGAGCATCCATGAAGCATCCTATGGGTTTTAGACCAACTTGATAATCCATGAAGCATTAACTCACTATATAAGTATGGATGATTTACACAATCAACCCATATATTTAATTAGTCTCTTTTGATCACTTAATTAATTCCAAATTAATTCTTGATCAATACTAATTAAATAATATTATCAATATATTAGAACTTATAATATATTAATAACCTTAAGTGTTATTTCTCTCAGTTTAGTCTATCCAAATGCATGATGTCATGCAACCCAAATGGACCATGCTAATAGATTTAATCTTCTCCACTGGTGAGAAGGTTTCATCATAGTCAACTCCCTATGTTTGGGTGAAGCCCTTCACAACCAATTGTGCCTTATAAGTGTGGACTTTCCCATCCATGTCAGTCTTCTACTTGAAGATCCATTTGCACCCGACTGTCTTACAACCCGGTACATTGTCAAACAAGTTCCAAACTTGATTGTCATACATGGACTGAATCTCGCTGTCCATAGCCTCTTTCCATTTAGCAGACTCAGAGCCTGCCATGGCTTCCTATAGTTGTTAGGTTCATCCAAATTTATCAGTGTACTATCACTGATAAATGTATCACCTTCTGAAGTAATATGGAAACCATAGTAATGCTCATGTGGATTCCTAACTCTTGTGGAATGCCTCAGAGGTACAGACTCGTCAGTCGGTTCAACAGGAGTTTCCTTATCAGGTTGATTGCTAGGGTTTGAGGTTCCTTCACCACTTGACTCTTGAAGCTCTTCAAGGTCAATCTTCCTCCCACTGTTTCCTTGGCTTATGAATTCTCTCTCGCGAAAGACCCCTATCCTTGCCACAAAGACCACATTTTCATTGGGTCTGTAGAAGAGGTAACCCAAGGATTTTTATGGGTAGCCAATGAAAATACACCGCTCACTACGAGGTTCAAGCTTATCGTGAGTCTCGCGCCTCACGAAAGCCTCGCAACCCCAAATCTTGATGTGGTCTAATGTGGGAGCTATCCCAATCCACATCTCGTGAGGTGTTTTGGCCACCTTTTTAGTTGGGACTAGATTAAGGATATGGGCATCTGTCTCTAAGGCATACCCCCAAAATGAGATTGGTAACGAAGCTCGACTCATCATGGAATGAACCATGTCCCACAAGGTTCGATTGCACCTCTCATCCACACCATTAAGGTGTGGTGTCCTGGGAGGTGTCAATTGTGAAACAATTCCACATTCCTTAAGATAGTCAAGGAACTTTGTACTGAGATACTCTCCACTTCGATCGGATCGAATCATCTTAATGTTCCTGCCCAGCTGATTCTCCACTTCCTGTTTAAACTCTTTGAGCTTTTCAAAGGTTTCTGACTTATGCTTGATTAAGTAAATATAGTCATATATACTATAATCATCAGTAAAAGGCACACAGAAGTGGCTAGCATCCCTTGTTACGATTTTGAAGGGTCCACACACATCTATGTGTATGAGGTCCAACAAACCTTCACCCCTAGCACAAGTACCAGTGAAGGGTGACTTTGTCATTTTACCAAGTAAACAGGACTCGCAACTATCATCCGACTTTAAGTCAAATGATTCCAAAACTCCAGCCTTTTGGAGTTGGCCTATGCGCTTATTGTTAACATGTCCAAGACGAAAATGCCACAAGGATGCTTTGTCCAAACTAGTGGAAGAATCAATATGCAATACATTATTTTCTAAGTTGTCTACAACTGACAAAGTTTCATATACATCATCACAAGGTAATGCTTTAAAATAAAAAACATCATTATAAAAAGCATTAATACCACCACATTCATTATCAAATGAAAAAGTAAATCCTTTCTTGTACAAACCATGAAAAGAAATAAGATTTCTCGGCATTTCAGACAAGTAACAGTATTTATACAAATCTAACATTAACCCACTACTCAGCAATAAAGAATAAACTCCAATCTTAGACAGGTGAAACTTTCCTATTCCCCATGATTAAGTTTTTCTTCCCGTGCTCCACATCCTCACTTCTTTTAAGGCCCTGCAAATCAGAACATATGTGAATTCCACAACCTATATCAAGGACCCAAGATATAGTATGTGGTGAGTTATTAGACAATATAGTGTAAATACCTGCATGGGTGGGTTTTACTTTCCCATCCTTAACATCCTGCAAGTACTTGGGGCAGCTTCGCATCCAGTTCCCCGTATCATGACAATAGAAACATTTAGCTTCTTTAGTGTTGGCAGATGGAGTAGCAGGACCACCTTTGGTTCCACTTGAAGAGGAACCATCAAGGGACTTTCCCTTGTGGCCCTTTGAATGGGTCTTCCTCTTCTTCACTTTACCTTTCCCGATTGCCAGAACATGGGCGGTGGTAAGAGTAGGAGTGGTAACAGCTGATTTAACTTTGAGACCACTTTCGGGGATCTTCAAAAGTCCCTGAAGGTTGTTGAGTGTGAACTCCTCCTTGTTCATATGATAGGTTATTCGGGACTGATCATAACATGGAGGTAAGGAGTGCAGTATGATATCAATAGCCAGCTCCTTGGGGAAGTTCACATTCAACTTCAGTAAACGGTCCACAAACCTTTGCATTTTCTGCATGTGACCCGTGATGGGTTCACCATCCTTCATTCGGTTTGTTATCATGGAAGAGATGATTTCATACCTCTCTTGACGAGCACTCTGATGGTATCTATCCATCAGGTCCATGTACATCTCAAAAGGGTAAAAGTCCTTATAGGACTTTTGGAGTTCAGTTGTCATTGTGGACAACATGATACATGCCACCTTGGTGGCATCTCTCTCACGAATCATAAAGTCAGCGATCTTCTGTGGAGTAGCAGAAGACTCATCAATTTCCTTCGGCTCCTTCTCGAGGACATATTCCTTGTCCTCATAACGTGTGACCATCCTGATGTTCCTGATCCAATCATTAAAGTTGGAACCATCAAAGATGACTCCCCCCCCCCCCCAAACATTCATGAGAGAGAAGGAGCTAGTAGGGTTTGAGCCAGAAGCATTGTTGGAAGACATCTGAAAACAAGGAAAGACAAGTTTAGATTAGATAATTAGACCTTAACAAGACACCCAAATGTAATATTAAGGCTACGACCCAACACAATATTTTATAACTTGGAAGAGGGATGTCGTAATCCAAGCTAAAAAATATTTGAAGGTAGGCGAATGATGATTCACCAATTTCCACCATGAAAAACGAAATAAATTATTAAGTTTTAATGAACTGAAATTCCTATATTCTTTTGAGATTCATTGAAGTTTTCAATGGAATGTTTAAGTATTGATTGTGCCCTTCAAGTTTGTGATTGGGATGCCGAGGATCACAAAACAATGTGTGAATAACCATGCAAATTAACTTGGTAACCTTAATTTTATCACCTAATCGATGTGCTTATTAACCACACGCGCTCCACCAATCTATGATAAACATTAATTTACCCTTTGCCACTCTTACTAGTCCATGTTAGTGTGTTAGTTAACCATACACGCTCCACTAACAACTTGGTAAGGTACAAAGTTTAATTTCATGGGTTAGCACCAAATTCACATTTTCCTAAAGTAACTAAGATTGGGAATTTATAAAACATTTAGTTACTTTGTAATAATCATTATACCTAATGAGAATTAGTGTCCTATCCTACCCGTTTGGCTAACGACACTCCACCAGTCAAGGAAGCGGTGGGTGAGAGTGGACACCCATTAAGCTGCCATTTTATAGGCAACAACCTTATACCCCCTTATAGACCGACTTCGTGAATGAGGCCTACTAACGGTAAAAGTGACTTGATCTTATACATACATACATACATACATACATACACACATACATACATACATACATACATATATACATACATACATACATACATACATATATATGTGTGTGTATATATATATATATATATATATATAATTAACTTATAATACTATAAAGTATAAGGGTTGAATTTTAAACTTTTAAAATTCTAGGGATGGAATTAAAGTCGTAATGTGTGTGAGACTTTACAAATTCCAAAACTTAAGGGCAAGTTTTGAAACTATTCAAAACCCTTCATTTCTATAACTTATGAGTTTTAATGATTTTAGTGGAAAAGACTCTTAGAATTCCATAACTTGAGGACAAGTTATGGAGTCCATTAAAAGGCATTCATGATCAATAATTAAACTAACATTCAATGTCAAATAATCTATGATCTATCAAAACTCATAAGCATGCATAGTCCATATCAACAATTTTCAAGAATCATATGAACTTAATATAAAACTTGAAACTTTGATAATTATCTTTGAAATTGGATTAGCATGATCATTACCACCTCAAAAACAGGTTTATAAGTTCAAAAACATTTAAGTATAATGATCCTAGTCTAATTCTAGCATTCAAACTCAAAATTCTGCACTCTGGGCCTCCTGCTCGTCGAGTGCATGAACCTACTCGACGAGTAGGATGAGTTTTCACATGGAATCGTCGAGTCCCCCTATGGACTCGGTGAGTTCACTGAACACTAAGTAGAAAATTTGATTTTTTTAGCAATTTGCATCAAGTATAACTGAAAACAAGCATAGGCTCTAATACCACTGATGGGTTTTGAGCATTCTAACACTCCTATGGTATGCATGCAATCCTAGAAACCTTGGATCTATGTTTTCTCTATTATACATGCAAACTTTCTTTTTCCAAGGTCTCATCCTAACTAGCATGTGATTGGGGTACATGTAATATAAAAACTAGTAGGATGACATACCTTTTCATGTAGTTGATTGCTTGGAGCTTTAAGATCCTAACACCAATAATGTGAATGCCTCAAGTGGAATCACAAATCACCAAAATAAATTGGAAGACTTTGAGAGAATTGATGGGTTTTGGACATAAGAACTTTCCCTATGTGCACATACAACCCTATAGCTTGGATCTAGGTTTTACTAATTGAACATGCCATAATTCCAAGACTTTCATGGCTAGATCTAAGAACAAAACATATGAAAAGAGATCTAGAATAATACCTTGAGTTACTTGCTTGAAACCTTCTTCTTCTTGGAGCTAAGAGTCACAAATGTCACTCCTCTAATGGCTTACAAACACCAACTAGCAAGAAGGTGACTTGAGAGAGATGAGGAAGAGGGAAGTCGGCTCTAGGGTTTCTCCAATCACAATGGTGGCCGATTTCCTCAACCCTATGGGTCTATTTATACTGTAAGCTCCTAGGGTTTCACCCTTAAACCCTAATTGGATAACTTAGCCTCAAAGAAATCCAAAGCAATCCAAATCCCTTTACTATGCACTAAAGAATACACTCCAATCTTGGTGACAGGCGTCGATCTTCTATTTCCCATGATTAGATTTATTCTTCCTTGCTCCACATCTCTATTTCTTCTTAGTCCCTGCAAATCAGAACAAATGTGGTAACCACATCCTGTATCAAGAACCCAAGAAATAGTGTGAGATGAATTACTAGATTTAATTATGTATATACCTGCAAAAGATGGCTTGATCTTTCCCTCCTTGATGTCTTGCAGATATTTCGGGCAGCTTCTCTTCCAATGCCCTATCTTGTAGCAATGATGGCACTCTGCCTCCTTCGGGTTAGGGTTGGGCTTAGTAGGATCAACTTTGGTCCCACTAGAAGAGGAACCATCTTGGGACTTTCCTTTGCGGTGGCTCTTTGAAGGAGCCTTCCTCTTCTTGCCCCTTCCCTGCCCTATAGCCAAAACAGGAGCAGCGGTTGATGCGGGAGTTGGTGCAACAGACATGTCCTTTAGGTTGCTCTCAACAGTCCTTAGGAGTCCTTGGAGTTTGCTTAGGGTGACCTCTTTCTTGTTAATGTGGTAGGTCATACTAAATTGGTTATAGCATGAAGGCAAGGAATGAAGAACAATGTCGATGGCCAAATCCTCCCCAAAGTTAACATTTAACTTGTGAAGACGATCAACATATCGTTGCATCTTTTGCAAGTGCACAGTCAACGATTCTCCATTTCCCATCTTAACGGTGATCATATTAGTAATGATCTTGTAGCGCTCTTGCCTCACACTTTGGTGGTACCTCTCCATCAAGTCTTGATGCATTTCATATGGATACATGTCCTCATAGGACTTTTGGAATTCTTGGTTCATAGTGGATATCATGATGCAATGTACATTCGTTGCATCACGTTCGTGTGTCTCAAAGACAGCCATCTCTTCGGGAGTAGCGATTTCTGGGTTGACCTTCTCGAGCTTTTCGTCGAGGACATACTCTTTGTCCTCATAGCATGCAATGGTGCGAATGTATCTTATCCATTCGCTAAAGTTGGTACCATCGAAGGTCACCTTTTGGCAAAGACTCATTAAGGTGAATGAGTTGGCAGCAACGTTGTTTGCGTTCGACATCTACAAATAGAAAGGACAAAGTTTGATTAGAATTTGGATCCCTAATTAAACACACAAAATGAAAAATTAGGGCTAGGACCCAACAACATTATTCACATATTAGAAAAGGGATGTCGTAATCCAATCATGCAAATAATTTGGAGGTAAGTGAATGAAGATTCACTAATTCTTCACCACGAAAACATAACTTTAAGTTTTATTGAGAATTCCTAGATTTTAGAGATTCATTGAACCTTTCAATGGCATGTTTAAATCTCGATATGCCCCTCTAGTTTGTGACTGGGATATCGAGGATCACAAAGCGGGTGTGAATTACCATGCAAATCTACATGGTGCCTTCATTGTTACAATCATCTATTCGATGTGCCGGTAAACCACACACGCTCCATCGAACTATGATAAACAATGAATCACTCTTTGCCACCTTTGCTTAGAACCAATTAGTGTGCCGGTAAACCACACACGCTCCACTAACTTCTTAGCAAGGGTGCAAAGTGCAATTCATGGGATTGCATAAATTCACTTTTCCTAAAGTAACTAAGATTGGGAATTTTATAAAATAGTTTAGTTACTTTATAGATTCATTATACTTATTAATGAGGAGAGAGATTTGCCCTATCCTACCCGTTCGGCTAACGACCCTCCACCGATCAAGCAAGCGGTAGGTGTGAGTGTAAACCCATTAAGCATCATTTTATAGGCAGCAACCTTATACCCACCTTATAGACCGGCTTCGTGAATGAGGCCTACTAACGGTAAGACTAGCATTTTAATCTCACTTATATATTTATTAAGCTTTTAATAATATAATAGTATAGGGTTTAATTTTAAACTTGTAAAACTCTAGGGGTTGAAATTTAAATTCTTCTAAATTAAACTATTAATCACAAAATTCAAATTTCAAAACTTCGGGATAGAAATTGAACTTTTCAAACAATAGGGATCAAATAACAAATAATTCAAATCAAACAATTAATTTCATAATTATCTATATTTGACCTAATCCAATTTTAGTCATTAGATAATTACCAAATAATCTTAAATAGTCAAATATTTATCATATAAATAATCAATATTTAAAAGATTTGAAATTATCTTTATTTATGTCAAGGATAATCATTAAATTAAGTTAAAATTCGGATTTTTACATAATAAAACGATTTAGGTATCAATCCAAGACAAAACAGCATCAAAATCCCGAATTATCCTTTGTCTGACGCTCGGACTCGTCGAGTCCAGCTTTGGGACTCGCCGAGTAGGGCCAACTCGCCGAGTCCAAAAACTGACTCGCCGAGTTGGGTCGACAGAGGGCAAGAAAAATGATTTTCATCAAGTAAAACAGTTAAGTATCATATTCAATTGAAACCAATCATGGCTCTGATACCACTGATGGGTTTTGGACATAAGAACTTTCCCTATGTGCACATACAACCCTATAGCTTGGATCTAGGTTTTACTAATTGAACATGCCATAATTCCAAGACTTTCATGGATAGATCTAAGAACAAAACATATGAAAAGAGATCTAGAATAATACCTTGAGTTACTTGCTTGAAACCTTCTTCTTCTTGGAGCTAAGAGTCACAAATGTCACTCCTCTAATGGCTTACGAACACCAACTAGCAAGAAGGTGACTTGAGAGAGATGAGGAAGAGGGAAGTCGGCTCTAGGGTTTCTCCAATCACAGTGGTGGCCGGTTTCCTCAACCCTATGGGTCTATTTATACTGTGAGCTCCTAGGGTTTCACCTTTAAACCCTAATTGGATAACTTAGCCTCAAAGCAATCCAAATCCCTTCCCAGATAAGGCCTTGGACGATTTCTAGGTGATCCATATCCCTAAAATCGTCCAACCCTATATCCATAAGGATTATCAGCTCAAAATACAACTTTCATACATTTGACAGTTTATACCCCTTTATTCAATTAATCTCTTTAAGTCACTAAATTAATTCCTTATTAATTTATGACTTATATTAATAAAATAATATATTTATTCTTTTAAGGCAACCATGGAGGGGTGGGATACCTGATTGAATGTATAATTCATTAACACCTACAGGTCGTAGACCTTCCCGTGCATGGTTCACTAACACCTACAAGTTGGGGACCTACCCATGTATTTAACACCTACAGGTGGCAAGCATGCCTGTGTTCTACCAAACAATCTAGAATAGTTTTGGGTCGTCGTCTATACTATTTTTGATGATTAATCTTTTAGTAGTACAATAATACAACACATGACAACTCACCATTATTTCATTTTCCACAACGCTTCACTAACCAATACAATATGATAAAATAAATACACAAGGAAAGCACATATCATATTATATCATCTAGAATCCCCAACAATCCCAATATCTACTGATCTATAGTTGCTAAGGAGTAACCAAGTAAGATCATATCGGAGGTAGGGTCCATTTGGTATACAAAGTATACTGTTTGAAAATCTCACTTTAAACACCTCAAAATCTAGCCTAGGCATCGCCCTAGTAAGTAGATCAATCGATATTATGAAAATGAATCACTGATAAATCTCATTTATAGGTTTATAATAACGCTTATAAACATAAATATAACTAAACTTGAAGTAAAATAAGTGCAGCTTAACTTACAGAGTTTTCTGACAAAAAGTCTGAACGTTCGCAGGCAGAACTCCAGCCAGAACGCTTCTATTTTTTGGACTCTACGACGAATCAAAGCCTCACTAAAACTTCTAAAATCTAGGGAAGTTTCAGACCAATGAAGTAGAAATTATAGAGAAATAGTTCTAGAGGTGTGAGGAGGAAGTGAGGGCTGAAGGTTGTATTTATAAGGCATTTTTACCAAGCGTGTTGTGCCCTAGGGCGGCATTGTTTCTCCATTTTGATGCCACGTGTCGCATTTACCCTTGCCCGCGTTGCCCTCTTAGAAGTTGTGCACACCGCGCCTGCGCATCACGCTTATAAGAACTAATTGTTTTCTAAAAATTTATCTTTCACATGTAAGCTCCGTTTTCGACGTTCTTTATATCCACTCATAGCTATCGACAAGTACTACAACTTTCATTTAGACTCCGTCAGCTAATTCTCACTTTATTTTAAATCTATATATTTTTAAAGGGCTTAGACTGTTAAACTCCGTATAAAAATCATAATTTTTTCATACAAATTCCATTCTCAACTGTCTTTATTTCGAAGAAATCGTTTTTACGATATCTTCAACTCTCGTTTACATTGTTTTGGCTAACAATCAACTGATCCAAATTTCTATTTATATGTCACACACTACTGTACTGAAACTTCGAAAAAACATAACTTACTCTTACGAAGTCAGATGTAGATGTTCTTTATATGCACGCTCTCGCTTTTACGATTACTACAACTTTCATCAAGATTATTTATCCTAAATAATATTCTATCAAAAATATATGTTTATCGCTCATAACGCGTACAACGAATAATTATCTTATTCAAGGATTTTTAATTATAATAATTATTACTATTATAGTTTAATCAGCTAGCCTTAATTTATGGGTGTTATAAGATAAATGGTATTGTGGCCAAACTCAAAAGTCTTGGTTCATCTCTTGAAGACGAGGTGATTGTAAGAAAAATTCTCAATTTGGTTTCAAAGAAGTATTTGCTAATTGTGGCTCCCATTGAACAATATTTTGATCTTGCAACTATGTCATTTGAAGAAGTTGTTGGAAGGGTTAAAGCTTATGTGGAAAGGCTTCAAAGTCTGGAAGAAAAAGATTATGAGCAAGATCAACTCCTGATGGCAAGTGAAAAAAAAAGCATGATGAAAGTAGTGGACGTGGAAGAGGACGTGGAAGGAACTATGAAAGAGGTGGAAGAGGTTGGGGAAGAGGAAGAGGTCAAAGTGTCTAAAATGGATTTCAGTGTTATGATTATGGAAATTTTAGACACTTTAGCTATGAGTGCACAAAGTGGAACGACAAAGACAACGACAACTAAGCAAATTTGATGCAAGAGGAAGAACCAACATTGGTTTGATGAAAAAATGGGTCAAGATTAAGAGGGTGAATGTTGGGTTTTTGATCTTAACAGGTTTTATAGTATTAATTTAGTATTTACTTTATTTAGTGAATTAAGTAAATGGTAGTAGGTTGAATAGGCCATGTAGGACCGAGTATTTAGAGGAGTATTAGAAAGTTGGGTTGTAGTAGGAAAAGAGGAAATGGAGGTTTAGTGTTTCCTCCTAGAGTTAAGCATGTATTGGCCATAAATAATGACTTAATTATCTATTGAATAAATACAAGCAATATTTTCACTTTACAAAAGTCTATGGTTTTTTTGTTATGTTTCATCCCAAAACACAAACACATAAACACAAAAGAAATGGCTGATATCAAACATGGTTTGTGACTTTTTAAAGGGAAGACTAACCGACTAACAAAAAGAATTTAGGTCGTTACGCGTATACTGTTATTTTGTTGGGACCACAATTTAAAGCAACATTTTTTGCCACATATCTTTGATAATATGTTCTTATACACGGTAGTAAAAGAAAAGCAATTTCCAAATTCGACGATACAGTTGATTGTGATATTTGTTCGTCAATTGTTTAAGTTTTATTTTTAAAATGTTATGCTTGTACTACAAATGATAATGTAATATTACTAATAAATAAATGTTTGTATTATATTTCTGTCACATGTTCAATGTACTCAATATCTGTAAACCATGACTACGTCGCGTAGCCCGATGATTTCGTCGTCGTCCGAGGGTGTGACACCTAACGTCGCAACCAAATACTACACCCCCTTCGACATCGAATTTTTACCAATTCAACTTATGCATTGAGCATTGGTGGTCTTCACGTCCTATTCTTCCTTATGCCACCACACAACATGATCATGCTTTGAAACTCCATTAACACCCTTCAAACCCCTATGTGTAATGGTGATCTATGTTCGCATACAGAGAAGGTGAACCATCCTCACAATTACTGAAGAAAAAACCACCACACAGGGAAAACCAACTCAAACCCAAATATATAAATCGAATAACAAATTAAAAAAACATGTACATTGGAGATCTGAGGGCCTTCTTTAAATCTTGGAAATATAAATTGATTTAAATATGTTAAAAAAATTTAAGAACAAGTTGAACGATGGTCGGCGTTGTAGGTTCGGTGATATTCGAGACACCCCCTTCAATTCGTCGCTTGAAACCCACCCCTACCTCCATAGACCCTCTCATCCCCTCGTCGACCGGCTCCACCCTTCACTCCGTTCATTAAAAATTGTCAATATGCTCTCCTACACCTCTTAGATTTGCTCACCTATCTCTCTATACTTTTTGTGTTGCCCCAATAAGATGTGCAAAAAAATATGCATATAATAGAAAACAATTACCAAAAGATCAACAAATCACAAACACTAAAACATAGTTTTACTCAAAAGTAAATAAATGGAAATACATATTTTCTGATCGAGAGAGATAAAAAAAATCCAGATAACGAGTTTGGAAGCACATATTGTCTTGGGTGGATGCAAATAATAGTTGCCGCTTGGTAGCTTGGGAGAGGCAGGATGAACGATGGGAGAGGTGTGATTCGGGATTTAGTTATGTTTGTTAATTTAAATATTTGGTCCGTGTAAGTTAT
The DNA here is from genome assembly GCF_051521515.1 of Lactuca serriola. Classification (NCBI taxonomy): domain Eukaryota; kingdom Viridiplantae; phylum Streptophyta; class Magnoliopsida; order Asterales; family Asteraceae; genus Lactuca; species Lactuca serriola. Next base: position 68,641,023 of record NC_136408.1, on the reverse strand, counting down.
TAAATTATAAAAAATCTAGAAAAAACTAAAAGAGGGCATGTTGGTCGTGTTATTTGGTTTCTAAGGCTGAAAGAAATGGTGTCATAGAAACCACACGTTTTGCCCAGCCATGTCACGATCATGTCATTCTTACCACAAAAGTGTGGTTTCTTTGCCACACACTAGGTGTGGTGCCACACTTTTTTATAAAAAATAAATAAATAAATAATCCAATTTTCATTAATTCAAATAAGAAAAATACATATTAAAAATAAAAATAACTTAAAAATGAAAAACAAAAAAACTTTAAAAAAAATCACAAATAAAATAACTAAAACATACTACATGAAGTCTTCATCCGATAACTCGTCTTTTGAGTCACTCGGGGGATCCAAATTGAGATTAACGTGTTAAATCACGTAAATGTGTTACACCAAGTCCATACGAAGATTGTGAAATGTTTCAGTGATACGTATATCTGCTCTCCTATCCATGTACTCATCGCCACCAATTTTCTGTTGGTTGTGTCTCGGGGACGGTTTCATACTCGCCATACACACATATCGCTTTTCTTTCATTTCAATAATCATATTATGCAATATGATACATGCATACATGACTTCTTGAAGTTTCCCCTCGCCGAAAAAAAAATGTTGGTTTTTTCAGTATGTACCAATGTTTCTTAAGAGCTCCAAAGGCTTGCTCGACATCCTTCCTAGCTCTTTCTTGAGCTCTCTTGAATTTTTTACGTATAAAATCATGTGGGCACGAAAATGATTAAAAAAACACAACATACTCAAGATAGATCTCATCAACAAGATAATAACCATACATATATAGCGTTCCATGCACTTGAAAAGAAGAATTTGGTGCAGATATTTCATATATGTTGTTAAATATAAGTGAACGATTAAGAACGTTAATGCCGTTAAACAAACTCAGGTAAATTGGCAATGGTATGAGCCTATGAGGTAGAGCAATTTTCCCATGCCTAATGGAGACAATCTAAACTTCCTATCATTTCAGGAAAGTCATGTACAATAGCATGATGAGCTTGAAATTGTAAGATGTCAGTGCATGTAGGTTCATGTAAATATTTTGGACCATAAATCTCAATCACATGTTTGCAAAAAAAAAGTGGAGACTATATCGTGCGGTCCTAGCAAACATCCTAAAACTCCCGTCCAATGCATCAAGAGGGATGCCATATGCTAATTGACGAAGTGCAGTTGTGTATTTTTGTAAGGGAGTGAAATCGGGTATACCTCTAACTTCAGGATGTTGTTGGAAAAAAATTACACTCGTTAAATCTTTGACTATACGTTCATATAAAGGTTTGAACATTCTAAAGCGTCTTCGAAAGTAGTACCCTTGAAAAGTGGCATTCTCATCAAAGTATTGTTGTATCAAGCGTTGCTAGGCATCTTCACGGTTTCTCTCTCTCTCTCTCTCTCTCTCTCTCTCTCTCTCTCTCTCTCTCTTATATATATATATATATATATATATATATATATATATATATATATATATATATATATATATATATATATATATGCATTCTCCATTGCAAACTTTTGGCTTTGTCATTGGATAAAGTGTTATACATTTGTTTCGCTATTTAAGCAACACCGACAACATCAAACATAAATTGAAATTCTTCAGAAGACGAAGATGACGATATTTTCCAGCGATTTTGAGATAATAGATATAGAAAGATATAAGAATTGGATTTAGATTTGGAGAAATAAGGGTTGTCAGGTTTTATTTATAAGTGAAAATGGTATATATATATATATATATATATATATATATATATATATATATATATATGTCATTTTTACTTATAAAGGAGGGAGAGAGAGAGAATGTGGCGACATATTACTGTGTGTGGCCAAACCGTGCCCCAAACCACACAGTGGGGGCGATGTTACTCAGCACCATCGTGGCAAAACCATGGTTCTACCGCACCCACTCCTTTGGTTTAAGGTTGGATGAAATGGTGACATAGAAACAACACTCCCTCCTATGTCATGTAGACACCACATCGGCTCAATGTCAACTTTACCATAAAAAGTGTGGCTATTTGCCAAACCGCACATTAGAGGCAGTGTTCCTTTTTGACATCGTGACAAAACTATGGTAGAACCACAACGACTACATTGAGTCTAATGGAGTTTGATAAAATGAGCAAGCACACAAACAACCGGAAAGCCACATAGACAAACACATACGGTTTTGTACTCAACTAACTAGTTTGCAAACTACGAGGACCGATCATGTACTTTTGTCAATATCCCTATACTAATAAAAGAGTAGTCATTTTGCCATGTGTCACTATATTAGACATCTTAATTAATATGATGCCACTTGTCAATCTATTAGTTCTCCATTTTAACTTTATTAGACCTCCTAATTAATGTGATGTTATTTGTCAATGTATTTATTCTCCATTTTAAATTTTAAATTTTATATCATTGTTTTCATTAATTCACAAATAAAAAATGTCTAATATATATTAAAAATTAATTATATATATTTATTTGAAGCAACGATTATAATTTCACAAAACTAATATAAATATATCGTAATTAATAATTTATTTAAAATAATTAATTATTAATTTTGAGGTTTTACTATAAAATTTCAATTAATTATATAACCGTGGTTTCCATAGGTTATAAACTAGTGTTTAGTATATTTTAAGATTGAGGGCCATAAATTTTTGAGAAAAAAAAAACAAATTTAACCAAAATCTTATATTAATAAAAGAGTAGTCATTTTGCCATGTGTCACTATATTAAACATCTTAATTAATATGATGTCACTTGTCAATCTATTAGTTCTCCATTTTAAATTTATTAGACCTCCTAATAATGTGATGTTATTTGTCAATGTATTGATTCTCCATTTTAAATTTTAAATTTTATATCATTGTTTTCATTAATTCACAAATAAAAAATGTCTAATATATATTAAAAATTAATTATATATACTTATTTGAAGCAACGATTATAATTTCACAAAACTAATATAAATATATCGTAATTAATAATTTATTTAAAATAATTAATTATTAATTTTGAGGTTTTACTATAAAATTTCAATCCTCTTTAATAAATGAAGGTTTTTTTGCCATATGTCATCTTCTCCTTCATTTTGACACTTGTCATTTTGTGAGAATTTAAGGAATTTTATTTTCCACTTGTCATTTTTTAGGGATTTCTATTTTCTTAAAATAAAATCCCATAAAATTATAATGAGTTTTATAAGGAAATAAAATATCCTATTAATTTGATAATAAATTTTTATAAATACTTCAAATAATTTAATTTTTTTTGCAAATTTTCAAAAAATAACGTTTTGTTATATAAAATATTATATTATAAAATATTTCATATTTATATATTAATATTAAATTTTTATTTTTAATAAACCCATATAATATACGGGTCTCTAGTATTATAATAAAAAAGATAAATATCTTAATACACGGTTCATCTTCTGCATGGCTTCCCCGCCTGTATTTTTTGGCATAAAAATCTCTGTACCATAAAATCTCAAAGCAGCCTATTTCCTTCTTTAGCCACCACCTTCCACCGCCGTCCACCACCACCGTAATTCTCAAAATGACGAACTTACCGAAAACTTTCGCCGTTATCCTCATTTTGCTCTTTATTTTCACCTCTACGTCCAACGCGGAGATCAAATCGTTAAAGATACGATCAGACGACCGTCCAATGATCCTCTTCGAGAAGTTCGGATTCACACGCCATGGCGTTGCCTCCGTTGAGATTTCTTCTGTCTCCGTCACCTCCAGCATCTCCCAAATCGATTCCTCCCGCCTCGGTTTCTTCCTTCTCACCGAAGAATCCTTGATTCAAGTCCTCATCGAATTCCAACAAAACCCTAATTTCTGCGTTGTTGATTCCAAATTCATTTCGCTACTCTTCACATTCCGCGATCTCTCCCCTCCGCCTCATCCTTCCTTCAACAAATCGTACCCTGTCAACTACCCGAATGAATACTCCCTCTTCTTCGCCAATTGCAATCCTGAATCGATCGTCTCAATGGACGTCCGTACCGAGCTATACAACACCGACGGCGACAAAAGGGATTACCTGTCCGCCGGATTAACTCAACTTCCGTTTCTATACACTATTTTCTCCCTCTCATACATGGCATTCCTAGGGTTTTGGATCATTGAATGCATAAAAAACAAGCTATCTGTTCACCGGATTCATCTGCTAATGTGTGTTTTGCTTCTCATGAAAGCCCTCAATTTGATTTGTGCGGCGGAGGACAAACATTTTGTAAAAGTAACAGGAACTCCTCATGGATGGGATGTGTTGTTCTACATATTTCAAGCCATTAGGGTTGTGCTATTGTTCACTGTAATCGTATTAATCGGCACTGGATGGTCGTTTCTGAAACCATTTCTGCAAGAGAAAGAGAAGAAGATCTTGATGATTGTGATCCCACTCCAGGTTTTAGCCAATGTAGCATCCATAGTAATAGGCGAAACAGGGCCCTTTATCAGAGATTGGGTAACTTGGAACCAAGTGTTCTTGTTGGTTGATGTGATCTGTTGTTGCGCCATTATCTTCCCCATAGTCTGGTCAATCAGATCATTGAGGGAGACCTCTAAAACAGATGGGAAGGCTGCTAGAACTCTTGCAAAGTTAACCCTTTTCAGACAGTTCTATGTTCTGGTTATTGGGTACTTGTATTTCACAAGAATCATTGTTTTTGCTCTGAAGACAATCGCAGATTATAACTACCAATGGGTGGCTAGTGGGGCTGAAGAATTAGCGAGCCTTGGGTTCTACATAGTTATGTTTTACATGTTCAGGCCAATTGAATCAAACCAGTACTTTCTTATTGAAGACGAAGAAGAGGCTGCAGCAGAGGTGGCTCTAAGGGAGGAGTTCGAGCTTTGATCAACTTCTTGTTCTTGATTAAGGTTTCTTTTTCGTTTTGATGTCAATATTACTTTCTAGCTAATCATATCTTTTTGTGTGAGTAAATTAGTGATGATACACGTAGTTTTGATTTGACAATTTGACTTCGATTCTCTTTGTTTTGTGTTGTAACAAATTACAACATGTCATTAATGATAATGGGATTCTTTCAGAAAAAATGTCATAAAAAAGCCTCTCTTTTGTATTGGTGTTGTTTGGACGGGTTTGATTGAGCTTTGGATTAACTGGATCGGGTTCGGGTAGTTCCTTCAATCCATTTAAAACATATTTACTATAATAACCCGATAATCATATCACTATGGGCTACTTTTGCATGATTTAATTTAACTTTTTCATTAGTATATAATCTTGGATTTTTTTTGAAACGTCAAATATACTAATTTACTCCTAAATTTTCCACTTATGTCCAGAATAGGACTTAAACTCTAGACCTCAAGAAGGGAGGGCAACACGGATGGGTTAGATTTCAAATTAGAGTTATTTATAAAATTTTCCCTTCTACCATGCTAAGTTCTAAGTTCTAACCCACATTTTGAAAAGTATCGCAAAAGACTAAAAAATCTGCAAAGAGTTAGCACCCTACGGTGCGGGTGGTTGCGGGGAACAATCGGTATTTCGCAAATAAATTTTGCTATATAAATGATGTTTTGTGATATTTGTTCAAAATATGATCATTAGACCATCTCCAATGCATTGAACTCATATGAGTTAAATGGATTGACACATATACATTCCACTCACTATACAACTTTACCCATTAAACTCTACACTCCATTGAACTCTATACAATTTAATGGATTGTCACATCATTTATCATTTTCTTTTTTTTATTATTATTTTTAAAAAATTAATTAACATGAAATTAAAAATTAAAAACTACAATTAAAATTAACATTAATTAAAAAATTAAAATAAAAATAATTTATATATATATATATATGTGTGTGTGTGTGTGTGTGTGTGAGAGAGAGAGAGAGGGGGGGGGGGGGGGGGGGGGGGAGAGAATATAGAGTTCAATGGGGATTGAACTCCCCATTCCATTGAATCCTAGTCACTTTCCCACAATGGAGATTTTGAGTTTAATGAGATTAAACTCCCCATTAAACCCTCCATTGAACTCCTATTGAAGATGGCCTTACGTGATAATCTCTCATATTTGTTTATTTTCGTGAATGAGGCATCTTTGGTAATTTTAGTTTCACCGAGCCATATATTGTGATTGAGATTTGTTGAGCTCATTGTGATTCAAAATGCACACATATAAGTTGATTTGATCTCAAGAGTACAGGGTCAAGTTGGGTAGCACCCCTGGTGAGCAGAGTCCCAGGTGACATAGGTGGCCGCCTTGCGAGGTGTGGGGCAACAATTGGTATGTATGTTAGTGAAATTTTCTGCCAAAACCAATTGACGCATTGATTGTCGACAAACACGACTTTTCACACCAAACCCAATCGTACTTAACTACCACATGCCTATATTTATAGGTTTTCGTTTTGGCATAATATCATTTTTTTCTCTACCGTTTTCTGCAAATTCGTTGTCTAAATAGAACATAGACCAAAACAAGTTTCTTTGTTCATCTCTTGTTTTTTCCCTGAAAATTGAGAGAATAGTATATTGGACTATCCAAATCTGACATCGCGTAAACTCAACATTGCTGAATCGAAATTACAAAATTCATTTGATATTTTTTATCCGTCTTTCTAACAAGTCCCTTTTAGATATAAATAAAGCTAAAAGGTGAATTAAGTACCTTTTTTAGCAGCCAATTTTATAAAATGAGCCCCCACTAGCAAGTAGCTAGAAGGAAAACCAGGAGCAAACAGTTACAAAAGTTTAAAGTCTAAATAAACAAAAACCTAGACAAAAATGTAAACAGAACTTAGAAACAAATGAATGGGGAGATCAACCACTTGTTCCACCCATAACAACCACCTTTAACCCTGCTTCTAATCCAGAAATAAACCACCAATGTAACATATTCAACGCCCTTGAGGGGACATATGAATCTTTGGGAAAAGATGTGATCATTTCGAAACTTCCACAAGCACCACATTAGTCCATAGATTATTCTAAGTCATTTTTGTCGTCTAGAAGTATTGTTCTAGTTAGCCAAAAAAGTGAGTCACTCACCCACATTAGTGAACACCTTATTGAACACCTGATCTGTTATTCTACACCAGTTTAAGATCTTGTCTATCACCAATCGAGCAAACAGACAACGAGTAAGAATATGGTCAGCACACTCAGATTCATTTATACAAGCACCACAATATATTGTTTCTACTTTAACACCTCTTGATCTAAGGGTCTACAGTGATGAAATTTTTGTTTGTGTTGCCCTCCAAAGAAAACAATTTACTTTTAATGGTAGTTCTTTGCACCAAGGGTGGATTAGGATCTACTCTTTGATCGATGGCCCTCCTAAGTGCAGATACATTGTACTTCTTAGTTGCATCGAGCTGACATGACCATTTGTCATCTCCATTGACCATACATGCGTTAGCTAGGTCGCTATGAAGATTATTGATGTTCTCATCCATCCCCTGTTGCGATGGGCATGAACTCCAATGACCCACAAACACGCCTTCATAGAATCTATCAGCCACAATACACCGTTTACAGGATTCCAAATCAAACAAAGAAGAATATTTGGATTTTAGAGTTTCTGATCCCACTCATTGATCATACCAAAATTACACATTTTCACCCGAGTGTACATGTAGCTGGAAAATGTCCCCAGTTACAATGTTGTGTTTCGTTAACTCCTTACTCACGATTGCGAGATTGTGCCATACCCCAATACCTCAGTAACAAGCTTTACTTATATCAACATTTAATGAAATAGACCACTCGGTGAGATGGCGCGTCAGGCGTGACTTCGCCGTTACGGAACGTCTCATAACGTTGCTGTTAGGCGTGGCGCGTGGCAGGGCGTGATATGACATGTCCTGGTGCGTTATGGTGTATTATGGCGCGTGTTTTTCCGTTTGAGACACGTTTTTTGTCTCTTTGTTATATCTTTTCTAATCAGGGATACAATTATTATGGTTTTTGTTAACTTTTTGTTATTAGTTATTGATATAACACTTCTAAAAAATAATTATATTTGATATAAATTTATATTTGTGTGGTAATATAATTATAAATTAATATAAAATTGTCGTCTTATATCACGCCTTGAAAAACGTCATGGCTCGTAAAGCTTGAGGCTTGGCCTTGTCACCACGTCTCACGCCATTTAGAACCTTGATAAAAACTCACATATATCAAAAACCAACTTAATCAAATTAATCATAACCTAATTAATTTGACGAACCAATAGTCCAATATTGCTTTGATGCTTTCCTTCGTATCAAATGGCCCTTAGCGACTCCATAACATGTATTCAGACATGCGTAATGAGCTTAAAACCCAACTCCATCTACTTTAAATAATAGTTTATAGGGAATGCTGAATGCTAAATACTAGAAACTAATTTTCAATTTATAATTAGTTAGATACTTATAAAATCAACATTTTAGGATTCATCCCTTCATGCATTAACCACCATCAAGGTGGCCTCCAATATCTGTATTTTTTGCTTTTAAGTCCCTTAATGGAATGTATTGCAACAGCTTGGCATCACATATGACATTCTATTTTGCAAATTTTCAACATATTGTGTCTGCATGGTGTTCATAAATAAAATCAACAGAATAAAATCGGCCCTAATCAAGTAATCATGTCTCGTGTGCATATAATTTAAACAGAATTTTTTCAAGTAGGTGCCACGTGGACACAGTATGTACAAATTTTGTCATATTATGACATTAACCATTTGGCAGATGTTATAAAAGATACAAACTTGGCCTACATATCAGATTTACCGATGTATTTAGGAAAAAAAAAAAGTCCAGTTTATTTATATACAATGCATAATCTGTATGATTGTAACTTACAGCAAGCAACCTCCGACATTGAAATCAAACAGAAGCACAATAAAACAAAAGTCGACACTCACCACCATAACTCAGAATTTTACATTTCAACACACTGAAAATCCTTTATAAAATAAAGTTGATGACATGGAGGCTTTTCTATGTGTGCCATGAGTCTTGAGAACTGAAGTCTGAAACCAAAATAACATATTAAAGATTATGTTATTTTTCCTTCATAAGATTTTCCAATTTTGTAGTAAGATCTCACCAATACTCAAAATAACTAATTGCATTTAACCATTTCGCTAACCAAATGTTGCATATATTTTATATGCAGAGAATGAAATGAAAAACAAACCTTTAGTCAAAGTTATCAATTTTGATGGGAACAATTTCATCAGCCACCTTAAATCCTCCCACCAAACGTGCAAAAAACACCATTTGTTGTTCAAGTGTAAACTTGATATTTTCAGCCTGCATATCACAAATCAAACCAATAAAATTTCTTTTCACCTAAAAAAAACAAATATTAAAAATAAAAACCATTATTTATCTCCAACCTTACGAAAACCATGTTGCTCCCCTTCATATTCCACTAAAGCAACAGGCAATCCTTTTGCTTTCAAAGCTTTATATATTTTTCTTGCTTGATCAGGTGGCACAACCTGCCCAACAATTTATATTAAAAAATAATTATAATCATTTCAAAGTAATTTATTTATTCATTTAAAAACACAAACCTTGTCTTCTAATCCCTGAAACAGAATTATAGGGCAAGAAAATTGATCCACAAAATTGATAGGTGACCTCTCAAAGAACTCCTTTTCACCCCCTGTTGCAAATTAAACATTTAATTAACCGACACTAGATTATTTATTTATTTATTTACTCAGGTTTAATAAAAAATAAATAAATAATATTTAGTTTACCAACAAGATTATCCATGTATCGCGACTCAAATTTGTGAGTTTCTTCTTTCAACAGCTTCAAATCAGCCACCTGTTCACATATTTTAGATATTTGACTCATAGTCAAACACTTTGATTAAAATTATAAAATATGTATTTGGTCAAAGGTTGACCACTTACACCATATAAAGAAGCACCAGCTTTGAATGTTTTCTTGAATGCAAGTGCAGCCAGAGTTGTGTAACCACCAGCAGAGCCTCCAGTTATGCATAGTCTTCCAGCATCTGCTTTTCCACTATCCACCTATAATTTTAAAAAAATAATAAACAATTAAAATGTGTTTATCTTGAAACTGTATGAGGGGTAAAAATGTAAAATACCAAGAACTGAGCACAGCTGCAACAATCATTGACATCGACTATACCCCATCGTTTCAAAAGCCTTTCACGAAATTCCCGACCATACCCTTCAACACATAATGTAGAAGAATTTCAAATATAGTAAACTACAGAAATCGTCCCTATAGTATGTCTATAATTACAGATTTGGTCCCTTAAACCTATTATTCAAGATGGGTTTGTAATGTTTTTCGTCCTTTAACCTATTATTCAAGATGGGTATGTCTATTTAATTACAGATTTGACTTTTACAAAAAAAAAGACGATTTTACCCTTGGTTAATATTTACATACCAGTACTTCCACCGTAATTCACATCCACAAAAGCCCAACCACGACTAGTCCAAAACTGGACTGGAAGGCTCAAGATGCCACGTGTCTCAGCTGTGGGTCCTCCTGTTTTTATTATCCATAAAAAATGTAAAATATAAAAATTGCAGATTTGATTTTTCTGAGTCTATTAAAATGATTACCATGGCTTTTTAACAACAATGGAGGTTTTTCTTCTTGACTGGATTGATAATTAGGATTTGTTGGGGGGTAATAGTATGCATACGCATTTTCTCCAGGGACTTCTGTTGGAAATTCAATAAATTCTGGGGAGCTGAAGTAAGATTTGTATTGTGAACTAGTAGGTGAAGAAGACCAAACAATCTTGAAGTCAACCACATTTGATGCCACGTCATCTAAAGTCACCTACAATTAGGTCACGAATAATTTTGAATAAAGACAAATTATACAAAAGTGTTAGATATTAAAGTAAAAAAAAACTAGCACCTTAGCTATAGATAAAGGATGAACTCCAGATGCCCCTTCAACATACAGACAACGTACACCTGAAGTCTACATAAAATATTTTTTAATTAATAAAAACATAAAAAAGGAAATAGATAACTAGAAAATACAAAGTGTATTGAGATTAGTCAGATTACAATATTCATTAAATCTGTGAAAGGAGTCTGGAGAATGGATAATGTGTTCTTATTCTTGTCCACAACTCCAAGATATGATCTTCCTTTTTGCCTAAATATTCAAAAACATGAAATGAAATGAATATAACAAAATGATGTGATGCAAAAGTTTAAGTAATAAATTACTTAAACTAAATACCTGTAACTACAAGCAATTAAGTTTTTATGTTCCTTGAGAATTTCATAAGAGTTCATGCCAAAAACCCATAATGGTTTTGCAAACTCAGCTTCTAGTGAATACACTGGTGCCACTGTGTTATCAGATTCAACCTGTTACATTATAACATAAATTACAGAAAACAGATGCTAAAAAAAACATTTCATTAAATCAAAATATATATATATATATATATATATATATATATATATATATTTCTGAAATTACCCATCTGTGAAGATTCCAGAAACCAGTTTTTCTATCTGTCACAAAGAACAATTCTCCTGCAGTAATAAGAGATACATAATGCAATTGAATCAGTGTGAACATTTATAAAATCAAAGTTATAAAAGGTGTAATTAATTACCTTCATCAGACCATTTTGGTTCAGTTGGAGATTCAATAATGGCAGAATCGCCCCCTGCAACACATACTCGTTTGTACACATCTCTGCAAAAAGCAACAAAATTGAGATAAAGAAACAAACACTCAAAATATAACCAACTATTACTAATTAATAGGGATATTGGCATGAAATAAAAATAAATGAAAATAAATAATAATCAGTGTGTTTAGTGTTTACCCAGTGTCTGAAATATAGCCAACCCATAGTTCAGATCTATCCCATGGCATGTTAGGGTGGCTCCATTCAATCCATGCCAATCTTTTTCCTTCAGGGTCAAGTCTAGGGAACGCATAGAAATCATTTCCACTGACTAACACTTTTGGTTCTACATATCACCATATGAAACAATCAGAAGATCATTATTTATCAGTTATCACCATGATTGAATTGAGAGAAAAATTAAATGAGTAACACTGTAAGTTTGTAACAGTACCTTTAACACCATTATCACCGAGGTCTATTGACACAATGCTTGTGATTGCATCCAAGCTACTTTCACGTCGATCTAACAAGATTACATATGACAGGATCAGTGATTGAAGATAAAGTGTTGAAGAAAAGTATGTAAAAAGTCAACAATGTACCTTCCATAACACTGATGTATCGATTAAGTGATGTATCATAAACTCCATCTGCATAGCTCACTAGAGGTCCACCATAATCAGGGGTAAGTGGCACAGGTGCAGAATCTACAGGCATAAAACAAGATGTTAGATATATGACTATAAGGTAATTTGAAAAGCATGTATGTTAATCCATCTGATGTGATAATCATGAGGTCGAACCTTTTGAATCTAGAGAATGTTTGTAAAGTCTCTGGTCTTTGTGATTGGAGAAAACTAGAGTGCCTCCTGAAATTGAAAAATCACCTCCACCATATTCTTGAGCAACTGTACGCACTGAGAACTCCTTGGGTGTTACATCAATGGTTTCTTCATTTTCGTCATTTCCCCCTTTAACTATAACCAATCGTCTGAAAGTATGAACAATAATACAACTGTTAGGGCTTCGGAGAAGAAGTCAACGATTAATTAACTGATAAAGCTATACACTTACCCTGATTCCGAAGGTCGTGATTCAAGCCAGAACAATCGGCCGTGAGAGTCGACGGCTGTGCCTCCCAGACCCTTGGAGGCTCCTGACACGACGTCTGAGGTGATGGGAGAGGACCATGAACCGTATGGTGCGGTGATTTTTTGCTCCGGTGTAAGCGTTGAAGAAGCCGCCATTGTTGTTATCAGCCTCCGAGAGTGATGAGGAGAGTGTTTTCTGATGAAGAGTAGAGTCAGGGTGGTAGTGAGGCTGCTTGATAATGATGGTGATAGAATTGGGCGGCGACTGGTGGTGGTAACGGCGGCTGCTACAGCCGAAAGTGCCATTGACAGGGAAAATAGCCTCTACTATTTATATGTACAAAGCTAAAATAATAAAGATAGATATGGAAAAAAAAAAAAAAAAATTGTTTATCATTTGCTCAGTTGTAATTTAATTTCTCCCGATTATTTTGAATTAATTTTTTTTTAAATGAATTTTATGAGTTTTTTATTTTATTAAATTTTAAATTTAATGATTACAATAAATATAATAATAAATAAATATCAATTTCATTAAAAATTATCTTTAAATTTTAAAACTCTTAAAATTAAAGCTCATCAATTTCTTTTATTTATTTAAATTTAAAAGATAAAAAAAAAACATTTTTATTATTATAATTCATTAGTTTTCTTATTTTCTTATAAATTCAAAGTTCTCAAATATTTAAATTAATTCATATAATGCATGGATCTCACAACTAGTAAATATGAAATGAAAATCATCATTCTTTTGCACAATTTCCTAAATATCATGTCTCATGTATTTTATCCGAACTTCCAAAATAATTTTATCAGAACTTTCAAAATAATTTCATGTCTCATCTATTTTATATGGTTAATCTCATTATAGGTTAACAGGGTAATAAACTATTTAGATTGTTTTTAAATTACCATTAAATTTAAAAAAAAAAATACGATCTAAAATAATGTGTTTACTGTTTATTGATTGTGGACCAATCATTTTAGTTATTTTAAAAAAATGATTAATACATATTATTGAATTAAAGATAATTGAAAAATACCATCTAATTTTATTATAAGGATATTTTAGTCAATTAACATAAATTTAAAAAATAATTGCAGATTTTAAGGGATAATTAATTCTAATTAAATTTAAGAATCTGATTTTTGGATAATAAATATATTAATTCGGACATTTTAAAAGAATGTGTTTGTGATTACCTTGAAAATATCATTAAATTTCGACAGAATACTATAAACATATATTATTAAGATTAATAATTTTTAATGAATACATATTATATATGAAAAGAATTTTAATATCTTAGAATCAGAAATTACATTCTTTCTTAAAAAATACAAGAATGAAAATAAATTACATTCATTATGAAGAAATGTGACAAATGATGGTTAACAAAAAGATTTATTCTTAAAGAATAAAGTTGAGAATGTTTAAAAACAAATAGAAACATTGAAATCTAAGTAAATCACTATTACACTCTACATTTTGATAGAATATTGCTGATTATCCATTCTGGTAGAATATATTGCTAATCCATTCTGACAGAAACAATTGCTAATCAATTCTCAATGAATATTGTTGGCTTACTTTCCATTATTCACCAGGCTTCAATCCGACTTTTCAATTGTTGTTGCATTTACACAAAGAATGTGTTTGTATTCATCATCTCCAAAATCAGCCACGACTTTTGTATTTCCACATATAAAAGTAGTTATAACATTAGACAGTAAAGTGGCCTTGAGATTGTGTGGCCTTGAGAGATTGTGTTTACCTTTCAAAATTAATATATATATATATATATATATATATATATATATATATATATATATATATATATATATATATATATATATATATATATATAAGAAATGAATCTTATGAATAGTAAACTTGCCATTTTTTTGGCAACTTTGCTCCTCGTTCTTTGGCCATTTTAACACTTTTGGTCCTTATAATCAATAATTTTACATTTTTTAGGAACCTTTTAATATTTAAAGTTTGGTCATAAAACTTTAATGGTTTGACAACTTTGATCCATTTTCGAAAAAGTTGCTAATTCCTACCCCTTTAATTCTTTAGCCATTTTGACACTTTTGGTCATTGCAGTCAAAACTTTTATATTTTTTCATAAAAACATGAAAAAAACGGTCCGTGGAAAAGCCCGAGCTTTTCATCCTTGCACTTTCTACGTCTGTCATATTTATCGATTCGGAAACAACATTAAAAGCTTATGGCCCCCGCGTAATGATGGGTTTTGGCCATATGAACATTCATATGTGCACATGCAAACCCTAATGCTTGGATCTAGGTTTCTCTAATTAAACATGCTTTGAATCCAAGACTTCTAATGACTAATTAGGTATAAGAACAATACAAAATCAGATCTAGAAGTTTACCTTTGAATCTCTTGTTTGATCTTGTTGTCTTGGAGCTCTAGAGTCACAATTGTCACTCCTCTAATGGCTTACAAACACCAACTAGCAAGGAGGATGATTTGAGAGAGAGAAGAGGGATTAGAAATCGGCCAGGGTTTCTTTGCTTTAGCAGAGGTGCCGATTTCCCTTGTCCTAGGGGTCTATTTATACTTATAAGGCTCCTAGGGTTTCACCCTTAAACCCTAGTTGGATAATCTTTCCTTAAAGCAATCCAAATCCTTTCCATGATAATGCCTTGGACGAATTTGAGGCTATCCCAAGCCCTAGAATTCGTCCAACCTCTATCCAAGAAGGATTTACAGCCCAAAGTGTAACTATCAAACAATTGACAGTTTATACCCTCTTATTTAATTAATTTCCTTAAGTCACCAAATTAATACTAATTAATCTATGACTTATATTAATCAAATAACAATATTATTATTCCTTATATTATTCTCATAATATATTAATAATATTTATTCTCTCATAATAAATCATCTTATCAAGTTGCTATGGTGAAGGCAACCCAAAAGGACCATGCACAATCGGGTCAAATACTTGCCTAATATAGTTGCATTCTTAGACACTATTCCAACAGTCTCCCACTTGGATAAGTCTAGTAACTATATGCACAAGTACAATTCGATTTGCAATCGTAGCTCTTAAAGACGCTGTCAAACTCTGATCTAATCAATCTTGTCCTTTAGATAAGGGATCGTACAGTCCTCTGTCAGATATCATGCTGACAATTCTATGGAATGATTAGTCAAGCATTTAGGTTTCTCGATCTCCGATTTATCTGACATAGAACTTAATCGAACACATCAATTCAGTTCTGACCGGGCCCGACACATAAGTCAAATCAAATCATCGAACGGTCGAGATATCACTTTTACTCTCTTGGGATAAAAGTTACAGATAAACTTCAACTTATATGCATTTACTTATTCATTAATCAACTATACACAACAATGTGTTTTATAACATCGAGTTACCAATGCGTTTTCGCATTATCAATGTACAATCAATTAACAAATAACAAACCATATATCTAGGTTTTAAGACTATATGATATTATCGTCTTGCGATCACCCTTTTATATCATATTCCATAAGGTGATTCCAGCAAGCGCAGGTTTGTTCCAATGCTCGAAACTAGTTCATAAGCACTCATGAATGTTGCAGCAACCCTTTGCTATGTCTAAAACCATTTAGAAAATCTACACACCAATTCATGACAATCTTCATTCATATCTACTTCCAACATATGAACGATTGTGGATAATTTGAATAATTCGATTATTCTTAATAAATTCAATTATTCTGGAAGTCAAAACATGCAAAATGAAACAATAGTTAAACAATTAACATAAGACAGTAACATTACTCATAAATAAAACTCCTTTATTTAATCATCAAATGTTAATTACATTTATCTATTACACGTTTCTAATACTATCTAATCTATGCTAATATCATCCTTCAGCCCAATACTCCTAGCATGCTGCAAGTGCTTAACCCTACTCAGTCCCTTCGTAAGCGGATCTGCTGGGTTATCTTCTGATGATATCCTCTTCACTACGAGTTGTCCTTTTTCTACACGATGTCTAATAAAGTGATATTTTCTGTCGATATGTCGAGATCTGCCATGATCCCTTGGTTCCTTAGTCAAGGCAACCGCTCCTTCATTATCACAGAAAATCTCCATGGGCTCCTTTATGGCAGGTAAAACTCCAAGATCACCAATGAAGTTCTTTAACCATATCGCCTCCTTCGACGCTTCCCTCGCTGCAATATACTCTGATTCGCACGTTGAATTAGCTACGGTTTCCTGCTTGGAACTTTTCCAAGTCACTGCTCCTCCATTTAGGGTAAAGACCCAGCCCGACTGCGAATGGTAGTTGTCCCTGTCAGTCTGAAAGCTGGCGTCACTATACCCTCGCACCTTCAAGTCATCACTCCCTCCGAGGACTAAGAACCATTCCTTCGTCCTCCGAAGGTACTTAAGGATATTCTTAACCGCAATCCAATGGGCTCTGCCAGGGTTCCCTTGATATCTACTAACCATGCTCAAAGCAAAGGCTACATCAGGGTGAGTACAAGTCATAGCGTACATGATTGAGCCAACAACGGAAGCGTATGGTACTCGGCTCATTTCTGCTATTTCAGCTTCGGTACTCGGACTTTGAGTCTTACTCAACTTGGCATTACTTTGTATCGGTAATTCTCCCTTCTTTGAGTTTTCCATACTAAAACGTTTTAGTACCTTCTCTAAGTAAGTGTTCTGACTAAGTCCTATTAGTCTCTTACTTCTTTCTCTCACTATCCTTATTCCCAAAATGTAAGAAGCCTCTCCGAGGTCCTTCATAGCGAAGCACTTCCCGAGCCAGGACTTAACCTCCTGCAGAGTCGGGATGCCATTTCCTATGAGTAATATGTCATTGACATATAGAACGAGGAAGCTTACTATACTCCCATTGGCTTTGACATATACACACGATTCATCTTCGCTTCGTACAAATCCAAACTCTTTGACTTTCTCATCGAAGCAAAGATTCCATCTGCGAGATGCTTGCTTAAGTCTATAAATGGACTTCTCAAGCTTACACACTCTATTCGGATGCTTCAGATCCACAAACCCCTCTGGCTGAGCCATATAAACATCCTCAGCCAACTTTTCGTTAAGGAAAGCGGTCTTGACATCCATTTGCCAAATCTCATAATCATGAAATGCGACAATAGCTAGCATCACACTAATAGATTTTATCTTTGCAACTGGTGAGAAGGTCTCATCATAGTCAACACCGGGAGTTTGAGTAAAGCCCTTCGCGACCAATCGCACTTTATATGTGTGTACGTTTCCATCCACGTCTGTCTTCACCCAACGGTCTTACGTCCGGGCACATTATCAACCAAATTACAAACTTGGTTATCATACATGGATTGGATCTCGCTATCCATTGCCTCTTTCCATTTCGCAGACTCCGGGCCTGCCATGGCTTCCTTATAGCTATTAGGTTCATCAAGGTTTATTAGTGTACCATCACTAATATACATGTCCGCTTCGGTAGTAATATGAAAACCATAAAACTGGGGTTGAACTCTAACTCTTTCGAAACGTCTAAGAGGTAAGGACTCGTCAATCGGTTCAACCGAAGTTTCCTCCTCGGGTTGAGTGCCAGCGGTATAGGTTCCTTCATCTATCGACTCTTGAATCTCTTCAAGCTCGATTTGCCTCCCACTGTCTCCTTGGCCTATGAGTTCTCGCTCTCGGAAAACTCCTCTCCTCGCAACAAAGACAACATTGTCCTTCGGTCTATAAAAGAGATATCCAAAGGATTTCTGCGGGTAGCCGATGAAAGTACATCGCTCACTACGAGGTTTGAGCTTGTTGTGAGTATCTCGTCTTACGAAAGCCTCGCAACCCCAAACCTTGATATGTACCAACGAGGGAGCTTTCCCTGTCCACATCTCGTGAGGTGTTTTGGCAACCTTCTTAGTAGGGACTCGGTTAAGGATATGGGCGGCAGTCTCTAAGGCATACCCCCAAAAAGAGATTGATAGTGAAGCACGACTCATCATAGAGCGAACCATGTCCAACAAGGTTCGATTACGCCTTTCTGCCACACCATTCAATTGTGGTGTCCTAGGTGGCGTCAATTGTGAAACTATTCCACACTCCTTGAGATAATCGTGGAATTCAAGACGTAGGTACTCTCCTCCTCGATCGGATCGAAGCATCTTGATTTTCCTGCCCAATTGATTCTCCACTTCATTCTTGAACTCTTTGAATTTTTCAAAAGTTTTTGACTTTTGCTTGAATAAGTATATATACCCATATCTACTATAGTCATCGGTAAAAGTCACATAGAAGCGGTTCCCATCCCTCGTGGTTGATCTAAACGGTCCACAT
Organism: Lactuca serriola; assembly: GCF_051521515.1. Classification (NCBI taxonomy): domain Eukaryota; kingdom Viridiplantae; phylum Streptophyta; class Magnoliopsida; order Asterales; family Asteraceae; genus Lactuca; species Lactuca serriola. The sequence continues at coordinate 68,621,900 of NC_136408.1, read as the reverse complement.
ACATCGGTATGTATTAGGTCCAATAGACCCTCACCCCTTTCACATGTACTTGTGAAGGGTGACTTAGTCATCTTTCCAAGTAAACAAGACTCGCATGTGTCATCTTCCCTAAGGTCGAATGACTCCAACACTCCATCCTTTTGGAGTTGGGCTATGCATTTCTTGTTGACATGTCCAAGACGACAATGCCACAAGGATGCTTTATCCATACTATTGGAAGAATCTATGTTCAAAACATCATTTCCTAAGTTATCAACAATCATAACAATTTCATAAATTCCATTACACGGTATTGCTTCAAAATAAAAGACACCATTTAGATAAGCCAAAATAGAATCATTCTCATTATTAAAAGAAAATCTAAAACCTTGTCTAAACAAACCATGAAATGAAATGATGTTTCTAGCCATTTCTGGCGAATAGAAACAATTGTTCAAATCTAAACTTAAACCATTCCTAAGCACTAAATAATACACTCCAATCTTGGTCACAGGCGACGATCTTATGTTCCCCATGATTAGATTAATCCTTCCATGCTCCACATCCCTATTTCTTCTTAGTCCCTGCACATTAGAACAAATGTGGTAACCACAACCGGTATCAAGAACCCAAGAAATAACATGAGATGAATCGTTAGATTTAATTGTGTATATACCTGCGAAAGACGGCTTGATCTTTCCTTCCTTGATGGCTTGCAGGTACTCTGGGCAACTTCTCTTCCAATGTCCTATCTTGTGGCAGTGGTGGCACTCTGCCTCCTTTGGGTTAGGGTAGGGCTTAGCAGGATCAACTTTGGTTCCACTAGAAGAGGCACCATCTCGGGCTTTAACCTTGCGATAGCTCCTAGACGAAGCCTTCCTCTTCTTTCCCTTTCCTTGTCCAATAGCCAAAACAGGAGCAACGGGTGGATTGGGAGTTGGTGCAACAGACTTGTCCTTGAAGTTGCTCTCAGCAACCCTCAAGAGACCTTGGAGTTTGCTTAGGGTGACCTCCTCTTTGTTCATGTGGTAGGTCATCCTAAATTGATTGTAGCTTGGAGGCAAAGAGTGAAGCACCATGTCGATCGCCAAGTCTTCCCCAAAGTCAACATTCAACTTGCGAAGACGGTCGACATACCTTTGCATCTTTTGCAGGTGCACGGTAAGAGACTCTCCATGATCCATCTTAGCGGAAATCATGTTAGTGAAAATCTCATAACGCTCTTGTCTCGCGTTTTGGTGGTATCTCTCCAATAAGTCTTGATGCATCTCGTACGGGTACATGTCCTCGTAGGACTTTTGGAATTCGGAGTTCATAGTGGCAATCATGATGCAATGTACCTTCGTTGCATCTCGCTCGTGAGTTTCAAAAGCGGTCATTTCAGCCGGAGTAGCGATTTCAGGATTGATTTTCTCAAGCTTCTCATCGAGGACATACTCCTTGTCCTCGTAGCGAGCAATTGTGAGAATGTATCTTATCCATTCGCTAAATTTCGTCCCATCGAAAGTGACCTTTTGACAAAGGCTCGTCAATGTGAAAGAACTAGTAGCAGCGTTGTTCGCGTTCGGCATCTACAAATAGAAAGGACAAAGATAGATTAGAATATGAATCCCTAATTATCACCCAATAAGAAAAATTAGGGCTAGGATCCAACAACAATATTTACATATTAGAAAATGGATGTCGTAATCTAACATGAAAACAATTTGAAGGTAAGTGAATGACGATTCACTAATTCTCCACCATGAAAACCTAACTTTAAGTTCTAAATGAATTTGAGAATTCCTAGGTTTAGATGAGATTCATTGAAACATTTCAATGGCATGTTTAAATCTCGATATGCCCCTCTTGTTTGTGATTGGGATACCGAGGATCACAAAGCGGGTGTGAATTACCATGCAAATTCACATGGTGCCTTCATTGTAACGATCACCTATTCGATGTGCCGGTAAACCACACACGCTCCATCGAACTATGATAAACAATGAATCACCCTTCGCCACCTTCTCTTAGAACCAATTAGTGTGCCAGTAAACCACACACGCTCCACTAACTTCTTAGCAAGGTGCAAAGTGTAATTTCATAGGATTGCATCAATTCACTTTTCCTAAAGTAACTAAGATTGGGAAATTTTTGAAAACATGTAGTTACTTTGTATTTCATATTATACTTTTAATGAGAGGATGAGGTTGCCCTATCCTACCCGTTCGGCTAACGACCCTCCACCGATCAAGCAAGCGGTGGGTGTGAGTGTACATCCATTAAGCGGCATTTTATAGGCCGCAACCTTATACCCACCTTATAGATCCGCTTCGTGAATGAGGCCTACTAACGGTAAGACTAACATTTTAGTTATATATATATATATATATATATATATATATATATATATATATATATGTTGTAATATTATATTAGTATAGGGTTGTATTTTAAACTTGTAAAATTCTAGGGTTTGAAATTTAAATTTTCTAAATTAAAACTTTTAATCACAAAACATAAATTTCAAAACTTGAGGATAAGTTTTAAACATTTAAAACATGGAGAATCAAATAACAATTAATCTTAATTAACAATTAATTCCATAATTATCCATATTTGATTTATTTAAGATTTCTTGCATAATAATTTACCAATTTAATCAAAATAATTAATTAATTATCACATAAGGAAATTAAATATTTTATTAATTGATAAATATCTTTAATTAGATCAAGATTATAGTCATATATATCAAAAAATCGGATTAGGGTTGATCTAATATGATAAAGGCAAGTTTCCATAAGATAAATATCAAAAAATCCCGAATTTGGCCCTTCCTGACGCTCGGACTCGCCGAGTGCACCATGGGACTCGACGAGTCAGGCCAACTCGCCGAGTCCACTATGGGACTCGCCGAGTCCATGACTCAGAAACATAAAATTCGAATTTTTCAAGCAAGATTCAAACAAACAAGCAACAGTTTAATAGAAACCAATCTAGGCTCTGATACCACTGATGGGTTTTGGCCATATGAACATTCCTATGTGCACATGCAAACCCTAATGCTTGGATCTAGGTTTCTCTAATTAAACATGCTTTGAATCCAAGACTTCTAATGACTAATTAGGTATAAGAACAATACAAAATCAGATCTAGAAGTTTACCTTTGAATCTCTTGTTTGATCTTGTTGTCTTGGAGCTCTAGAGTCACAATTGTCACTCCTCTAATGGCTTACAAACACCAACTAGCAAGGAGGATGATTTGAGAGAGAGAAGAGGGATTAGAAATCGGCCAGGGTTTCTTTGCTTTAGCATAGGTGCCGATTTCCCTTGCCCTAGGGGTCTATTTATACTTATAAGGCTCCTAGGGTTTCACCCTTAAACCCTAGTTGGATAATCTTTCCTTAAAGCAATCCAAATCCTTTCCATGATAATGCCTTGGACGAATTTGAGGCTATCCCAAGCCCTAGAATTCGTCCAACCTCTATCCAAGAAGGATTTACAGCCCAAAGTGTAACTATCAAACAATTGACAGTTTATACCCTCTTATTTAATTAATCTCCTTAAGTCACCAAATTAATACTAATTAATCTATGACTTATATTAATCAAATAACAATATTATTATTCCTTATATTATTCTCATAATATATTAATAATATTTAATCTCTCGTAATAAATCATCTTATCAAGTTGCTATGGTGAAGGCAACCCAAAAGGACCATGCACAATCGGGTCAAATAATTGCCTAATATAGTTGCAGCCTTAGACACTATTCCAACACGTAGCGGGGGTAACCTTTCTAGTTTATAGCAAGAATTCATAACCTTCTTGAACCTTGCTTCATCAATGTTCGTACACACAAAAAAACATTACAATTTACATAAGTAATGTCTGTACACACACACGCATAAACATAACAAAAACGAAGTAGTTGCAACCTAACTGGTTTGACTTTAACACTTTAAAGAGAACTCATACTAACAAAAAATTTGAGAAGATATGGAAAACCTGAAAGAAGAGCACACACAAGAGTTGAAAATATATTTGGGGGATTTACATGCAGCAAAACATGCAAAATATGCAAGAACTGACAAAGCAAAAAATAATTACAAAAAATAATATTAATCGAGGAGTTACATGATACTAAAGATCAAGAAACAACAAAGAGAATTCAACACCAACACTTCATAAATGATCAAATCGAAGTATAGGAAGCATCACATAGACTAAGGATCATAACATTATACATGGAAAATGAAGATTATCTGATTTCTAATCATAACGTATAGCATAAATTAAAAAAAAAATTGAAAAAAATTAAACATGAACTCATTTAAATTAATAATGTTTGAAATAGTAAATGTTTTGAGGACTTACTCCTTGACGGCCAAACAATGCTTAAAAAACAATCTGACCCTAATTAGATTATGTTCTTCACATAAATTTCATCCATAAACCCATAAACACATATTCGACTAGACATATATGTATCACTATAGAAACACATATTCTAATTGTTTTAGATTTCTTGATTTGTACTCCTAGAGTGATAACTTATACAAAACACCACAAAAAATTTATTGGACCTTAATTTCTTTCTAATAAATCTCACCGGAAGGAGCTTTTCTTATCAAGAATGATAGATTCGGTGTTGTAAGTTCATAAAAGGGAATAAGAAATCACCTCGATTAAACATGTAATGACAATGGAACGGTCCAGGCTGTTGACGAGGATGTGGCTGTAGCGCCCGATTCCTGGTACGTATTTAAACTCAAGGAAAATGTTGCAATTTACTCTGGGACGCGGCGAGTTGGAGGCCCAACTTGTCGAGTAGACTTGACTATTGATCGGGGGCTTAAGTGACCTGCTCGACGTGTCGGAATACCGACTCGACGAGTAGGAGCTGTCTGGACAAAACCCTAATATTCAGGGTTTGCATCCTATTTAAACACTTTATCTCGTCCCAAACCAACCTCCATCACCCTCCCAACTCAGAGAAACCGTAGATTGAAATCCTAAACCCTTTTTGAGTGATTTTGAACTCTTTGTGCCATTTTGTGCAAGTTAGAAGGTTGGAGAGAAGAAAAAGGAGCTTGGGATTTCAGAAAGAGCAAGGAGACCTAAAGGTTTTGCTTCATTTCCTGTTTTATTGGAGGTAAAGGTCCATACCTTGTTTCTTCTTTCATTAGATACTCTTTTGGAGTAACTTAGGGTTTTCAGAAGCCATTTTGGAGCCACGCTTGGATGCAACCACGATTTTGGGATAAGGACTTCAGATCTGGAACCATTGAGGGTTCCCATGGCATAAAGGTGCCAACTTTATGGCCATGGGAGACCCATGCATCATATAAACCCCTTTTTATGGCTTTTTGAGCCAAAAACCCCATGCATGGACATCAAGTTCATAACTTTACGTATAAAAGGGACCCTAGGAGGTCAGATCTATGTTTTGGATGCATTAAGACCCAGTATAATCGAGTGTATAGTCATGGACAAAAAGGGACTCGGCAAGTCGGGACGGTTTTTCCCCCAAAACGTCTTCTGGAAATGGTTTTGGTTGAGTAGAAGGAACAATCAGCCTGCTAGGGGTTTGTCTTGGAACTGGAGATCATAGGACTTGGTGAGTGTATGAAAAGACTCGACAAGTCCAAGGCAACCTCCTAAATCATGAAGACGGACTCGACGAGTTGTTCATAGAACTCAGCAAGTCATAGACTGGACATGTTCGTATGATGACGATGAACTCGACAGGTTCAAGGATGAACTCGGCGAGTCAGTTGAAAATGGTCCCGATACTATGGATGAAGGTGAACTCATCGAGTTCTTGCTAGACTCCGACAAGTAGAGTCGGGGGTTGTATTATTTTGAAATAATAGGGACTCGACGAGTTGGCAGACCAACTCGGCGAGTCAAGTCAACTGGATGTTGACTTTAACCAAAGTTGACCTTGACTTTGACTTTTACCTGGATTTGGGTTGACCATTGTAAGGGTTATGAGTATGCATTAGTAATCGGAAGAGGTAATTGTGTAGGGATTGAAGAGTGGAGTCGAGGACTGTGCAGATACTACACGACATCTAGGTGAGTTACCTTCCAGTAGAGGTGGGTCTACAACCACAATGTCGGCCCGCTAGTAGGGATTGTTTGTCGAGTAGTTGTTTTTGTGATAATTCCTTGGGTTTGCCTCTATCTGATGAGTTTTGCATGCTAGTATAATATGATGTTATGTGATAGCGACAGTGAGGGGGATAGTCCCCGGTTACCGGTCGATAGGGCCGAAGGAGTGGTATGGTACCCGACTATGCTGGATAGTATGGTTATGTTATATTATTGTGTGGTAGTAGTAGGGGTGAAATAGTACCCGGTCGAGATAAACTGGAGTGGTAGGTCGGACACCCCGATATGTCTGACATGGGTAGGTTAGGCACCCCGGTATGCTTAGCAGGGTAGGTCGGGCACCCAGATATGCCTGACATGTAACACCCCAAATTTATAATGTTCAAAGAAGGGCCAAAAGTGTAAATTTAGGGAAGGGACTCGACGAGTAGGTCTGCTTACACGCTGAGTCGGAGCGGGATTCTGTCGCGGTTTAAGCGTCCAACTCGCCGAGTCGGCGGCTTGGACTCGACGAGTTGGTGATGGAGAGAGAAAACCCTAATCCCGGGGGTTGTGTCCTATATAAAGCACATTATAACCCTAATCCCAGGGGTTGGGCCAGGTACGAGTGGTTACGCGTTATGTTTGGTTGATGGGTTATGGGAGTTGAAGGATGCAGTATCCCGTCAGCGCGTAAGGGATAGAACCAGAGGGCAAAACAGGATTCGTTACAGGTTGCATGTTATCAGGGTTATCGCCAATTTTGGGTGAAGGAAGATGGATTAGTGTCTTAGTAGAGCTTAGTGGGTGTTTGTGGTATCTAGCGTTCGCAGGGCGCGAAGGTGTGTTCCTGATATGAAGGGTAAGTCTTATCGGGTGATTCGTGGTTAACTCGTGGTGCTATTGAGTTGAAAGGCCGATGATCGGCTTGGAATAGTGGCAAGGATGCCACGTGAGAATAGGCCATTTTAAGAGAGATGCAGAAGTAGGGTTTGTAAGAGCATAAGTTGATTGAGAAGTCGGAGTCTGCAGTGCAAAGGGTTTGTTCTTAGGCGTATATTGCAGTAGGCTTCGAGGACGAAGCCTAATTTAAGTGGTCGAGAGTTGTAACACACCAAATTTCTAATGTTCAATGAAGGGCCAAAAGTGTAAATTTAGGAAAGTGACTCGACGAGTAGGTCCGCTTACTCGCCGAGTCGGAGTGGGATTCTATCGCGGTTTAAGTGGCCAACTCGCCGAGTCGGCGGCTTGGACTCGACGAGTTGATGCTGAAGAGATAAAACCCTAATCCCAAGTGTTGTGCCCTATATAAATCACATTATAACCCACCCTCAGCCTCTTTGCTACCCTTTTGAGATCCAGAAACCCTAAATCGTGAGTGAGAGCCCTTGGAAGCAATTTGAAGCCTTGATAAGTGATTTTGGTGGAAAGGGGATTGAAGATCAAGAGTTTTGCTGCAAAGGAGGGGTGTAGATCCAGGATCTACTTCAGTTGGAGCTTATATTAGAGGTAATAATTTGTTGTTTGGGCTCTTTTGCATCTAGATCTATTATCATGTGAGATTTGGGGCATTTTTGGTATGATTAAGAGCTATTTCGAGTTAGAGGCTTAGATCTGAGGTTGCCACTTCATATCTAGGCTTGTGATGATCCATAATGTCATAAAGTTTCAGTCATTGAGTTGTTGGTGAAGCCCCTTTGTCTAAAACCCAAGCCCTAGTGTGTTTTGGGCCTATATCTCCTTGATTTCACGTAAAGTTTGCAACTTTATGTGAGGGTTAGGCTGTAGAAGAGTGGATCTATGGATTGGAGCCCCTGTATAGCTCGAAAAGCCTCTATATGGATTGAGAACTGAAGAGACTCGACGAGTTACATGGGTGTACTCGATGAGTTGTATGAACATGTGCATGGACTCGGCGAGTTGGAAGAACAACTCGGCGAGTCTGTTGAAGATTGCCTTGGACTCGGCAAGTTTGTTCTTGGACTCGACGAGTCTGGTCGCAGAAACCAACCTCTTTTGGTTAAAGCTTTGGATTAGTGAGTCGGTTGGCAACTCAGTGAGTTGGTCAAGATGGAATTTCGAGATCATTCAACTCGACGAGTCTTGGGGCGACTCGGTGAGTTGAGTTGTGTTGTGGGAGTTTCTTAGGTATAGGAACTCAACGAGTCGACGGGCTGACTCGGCGAGTAGAGTCAACCAGGAAGGTTGACTTTGACTGAGGACTTTGTCTTTTACCAAGAGTTGATGTAGCACCTGGTTCCTAGTATGTATAACCTATCTAAGTAATTTACATTTTTAGCCTTGGACTCGGCGAGTTCTAGTCCCGAATCGCCGAGTAGAGTCAAGATATTAAGCACGTTTAAGTTGGTGACTCGGTGAGTCCATATTCTGGACTCGGCGATTCCCCGTTGTCTAGATGAAACCCTAATTTCAAGGGTTTGCACCCTATTTAAACCACCTTATGCGCCCCCAAGCTCGCCCCCTTCACTCTCAGAGCAACCTTAGCCAAACCCGAACCTTCCCCTTTGAGATTTGAGTGTTTGTGTGTGCTTCATTGAAGTTTTGAAGAAGATAAGGAGGGAAGATCAAGGAGAAGGAGGATGACAGAAGTTGTGAGCTCATTTTAGAGAATAGTAAGGTAAAAACTCGACCCCTTCTTCTGTTTCTAAGGTTGAACCTTCACTAGAGCATCTTTAAGACTTTTTGGAACCATTTATTGGCTTGGTTGTGGTTTAGAGGACTCCTTGGTTCGTTTAGCCTTCAGATCTGACCACATCTGGGCTCTAGAGGCTCAGATCTACAACCTTTGTGGGCCATTTTCATGAACAAGCCTAAATCTACACTTCTAACCCCATAAAAGTCCTTAAATGGCTTGTTTGAGCATGCATGCACGTAAAGTTGGAAGCTTTACGTGTAAAATCAACCCTAGGAACCTAGATCTATAAATGGCATGCACTGGATTCAAGCAGAATCGAGTATACAGTTTTTGCATGCATGCAACTCGGCGAGTCGTTCTTTAGACTCCGCGAGTCGAGTCGCGAGTCCTTAATTTTCCCCCCTTTTTGCGTGTATGCTGAGTAGCAGTGAGTCATGGGTGGACTCAGTGAGTCGGAAGCCAGACTCATCAGAAGAGAAACTCGGCGAGTCAATGCCCTGACTCAGCGAGTCCAAGGCAATCTTCTTACCTCAAGAATAGACTCGATGAGTTGTTCATGCAACTCAGCGAGTTTGGCATAGGGTGTTCATCGGATGAAGATGAACTCGACGAGTTGTTCATGCAACTCAGCGAGTTTGGCGAGGCCTTAGGACAAGAAATACATTTAGAGTATGTTTTCTTTATGTGCTAGTATGAGTATATGATATTGTTGTATGTGTATAGCTAGCGGGTCCCAGAGATAGGCGGGGCCTAAGAGAAATAGAATTGTATACCGAGCGGTGCTCGATGTCAGGCGGGGCCCGATGCTGGATTCGTCCGATGTCGGGCGGGGTTCGATGTAGCAGGCAGGGGCCCAATATATGTGTTTATGTGTATGGTATGTGGTAAGTTGGGAAACTCACTAAGTTTGTGCTTATGATTTTCAATTTTGGTTTTAGGTACTTCCAGTTGCAAAGAGAAGAACTCAGGATGACTGCATTGCACACACCAATATGTTTTAGACTGGGATGTTTACTCTGATGTTTTGAAACTCTGATAACAATGTTTGACATATTTAAAACGAATTTTTGGACCGTATTTTTGGGATGTTTCACATTCCATTTTTGTGATCATTTCATTACCTTGTCCGTTCATTTATTTGGTTATTCTTTTTCATCATACTAAAGAGAACCAATGTGTTAAAGATGATAAGAGCCCATCTTAGCACCATAATCTCTTTTGGTGTGGATATCAATCGAAGGAGGTAATTTCAGTTCCTTTTTATACTAGGTTTTCAATCATATATCAATCGGAACACGCCTCAGTTATATACTAGTGTAATGCATTGTGGTTGTTTTAAATATGTTTGTATGAAAGCATGGTCAATATCATGTGTCAATATTCCATTTTATAAAAAAAAGTGTTGTATTTATGCAAATGTTTTGCACGTTATAAAAACCTAAATTATGTATGTTATGCATTTGAGATGTTTAAGACGTTATGATTTGTTTGATGACGATAGTAACATGATATATATGGCATGTTATACCATTAATAGCTTACTTATAAGTTAACATGGGTAGATGCTAAAGAGTTTCGTGAAGGAAACCCTAGCAAAGATAATATTTTGTGGTGAAAAGTATAAGCTTTTGAGCCATTTTTATTGTACAAGAGTAATGTGACAAATTACATAAGCGTTGATTTCGTACTTAGTGAATTGTTATTAACAAATTTAGTTGAACGATGAATAACCATATGAAAGTAAAAGTGTAGACTTCATCCCAAATTGAGGTTAAGAGAAACTTGCATGTGAGTTTAATAAAACCACAAAAGGTTATTCGTTGGTGACCAAAATTTATGTAAGATGTATGAAGAATATATATATATATATATATATATATATATATATATATATATATATATATATATATATATATCGATTAATTGTGTATAAAGTATATTTTTATTGCTTATTAAAAGCTCAACATCACCTAAAACCATATTAAAACTCAATATTGATACATCAAATCCTTGAAGACTTTGAAAAGAGTCATGATATGTAAGTACAAGTTAAAATCGTTGACGTATAGGATGCTCATAAAACAACATGGCAAAAAACAAGACTCGTCTCAGTGGGATCGATTATTTGTCATCGGACGGGCGTAAATGTTCTTTCTTATTATCTTTTAATTAACGTGGACATGTATCCTACATTGCTAGATACTCATAGAGGATGCCTAATTGGGGAAGTGAAAGGATCTACTCGTAGTGGCGTAACAAAGATTTTGTTTTAGGGTAGGCCACATAATATACAAAATATAAACGAATGACAAAATTCTTCAAACGATAATAAAATGTAACTATATATGCATTCTTAACTAAATTGTTTATTTTAATTTGCACAAGATCTTATCTTGCATCATTAAAATAATATAAAATAGATTCTAATCGACATAGACAACAATATATTCTTTTCTACTAATTTCAAGTTTTGAATGTAATATGCAATATCACAATCCTATTTCCTTTTATTTAACAAAAATATATATTATAAATACCCTATATATGTAACCTTAATTTTGTGTGGGTGGGCCAAGACCTAATATTACCCTATATTGGCTACACCCCTGTCTACCCGCTGTTGATGTTATATGTTGATCTCATGATCGTGTTACATTAATGGCATATGACGCCATGATGGGTTGCATGCCATGTACCATCGTCGGGTGTGTCGACAGTAAAAAAACATGAACCCTTCTTATTTAACCCCATATATCTTCTACTGGAATCTTTGTGTTTATATAGTGGATTCACACTTATTATGAAAAACAATCGTTCGACGCCATTAACAATAAGAGAGGTGGGTATGGGCAACGCCACAAGGGGCGTTATTGGGTGTTATTGCGTGTTATAACACGTGAACACCGCCCCCTTCCCCGTTATCAGGCGTTATTAGCCTGCGCGTTACTCCCCATTACCACCATAATATGTTATAACGCGTTTTTTTTTTTTTTTTGTCTTTTTCCTAATAACGCTGGTATGGGCGTTGCCCACACTTACCAGTCTAATAGATACCTCAAACACCAATTACATCTCTAAGATAGGTTGGGTTTATCAGTCATATTTCAAGGCCTTAAAAGATTTATTACTCACCAAAAAAGTTATATGAACGAACATCTTAACATATAAAGATTTGTGTTCTTAGGCACCATCACTTAAAACTCAATAACTCAATGGACAAAGTTATTTCTCCGTATCCTTAAACCTCAAAATCTATCGATTATAACATGTTATCCTTTTCATTGATTTTCATTAACAGAAACATTAAATGAATTTTAATCTATCGATTATAACATGTTATCCTCTTCATTGATTTTCATTAACTGAAACATTAAATGACTTTTAATTTTATTTTAAATATCAATTGATCCGTAATAAAATAATTATATTTCTTAATTTAGTAATGATTACTTAACTAATATATGTGATAGCTCCTATAATGAACATGTTTTCCAATTCTTTTGTTATTTAGACGTCATATCAATTTTTCTTTATCATTTTTCTTTAATTTTCTTCAACCTTCAAATAAAAAAATTCCATATTACCGACCTACTCCCAATGTACAAATATTGAAGCATGTGGTACAAGTTTGTAGAGAAAAAAGAGTTGTGGGTTGGAAATGGTTACCATCCGGCTGAACTAGTGGCAGAGTTAGGATTTAGATACATTGGGGGCACATAACATTTATCAAATAATTTTTGGGCCAGTCAAATCAATTACAGTTTTTCGGGTCGGTCAAATCGGTTATAGATTTTTTGGTCGGGTCAAACCATTTATTAAACATTTTTACAATTTAAGTGGTGTTAAATGTCATAAAAACTTAAATTGAGTTAGAATGTTAAAATGTGTAAAATGTAATTAGGAGTAAATTACAAAAAAGTCCCTATGGTTTGATCAAATTCGTAAGTTTGGTCCAACCTTTGAAATTTTAACAAATACCATCCTTGTGGTTTTGAGAAATTACAGCGATGGTTCTGAGTGATAACCCCATTAAAAATCAGATGTGAAATCTTAGTAAAATGACAAATATACCTCTCATCTTTTAGTTTAAGATTTTTATTTTAATTTGTAGAGTTACAAAAACTAAAAATAAAACTACAAACAAAATAAAACTACAAAAAAATAAAACAATAAACCCTAACATAAAAATCCTACATCCTTCATTTCACACATACTTTCTATCTCTCCCCTACCACTACCACTGTCTCCAACATCATTATCGGCCATAATCGTCACCACCACCTACATCTCCTTCGATAACTCCCACTTCGTCTCCCATTTGTATGTCACAATCAGTATGGTCTCCCCCACTACAACTACCGTCACCTCCACCCAGCCATTCTTTTCCTCTTCCCATCCAACAACTTGAACCAACACCATCAAAAGAAACTAAAGCGATCCGCCATGCTTTCCCCCATCAGGTTTTACTCAATCATGACAACACATTATAATGCTTCTCCAACCAGATTCACAAGCAACAACTTGTTCAACCTCTTAAAACCTAAAAACCTATTAAAATCGGCTCAATAGAACCCAATATGAACTCGAAATATATGCAAATTAGATGTTGAATTTGTTTACTTTTGCTTGGGTTTATAAAATCCAGAAGTTGGATTTGTAGTTTGTCGATCTCTTATTTGTTGTTATCACGACCAAGGATTCAGGTTTTTGTTGTGTTGGTTTGATCTAATTGCAGGCGGTGGTTGTGAATCTGCAATGAACTTTGAAAGAAGACGAAGATAGTTGTTGTCGTTTTAATGAACTGGAACAAAGATGGTGTTTGCAAGGGGTGGTTGTGGATTTAATGAAACTTGGGACGAAGATGAAAGATGATATGCATACCATATTCATTTTTTGGGTACTATTTGCTTTTGATTTTGTGAATTTGGAATGAAAAATCATGGTAAATCATTGTGTTTTTATTTTTATTTTGCATCATTGTTTTGGTTGATTAATTATGATCCTAGTTTTGATTTTGTAAATATGCTTGAGAAGATGATCAAATGGAAGGAGAAGGACAATGGTTGGGTGGTGGTTGTGGTTGATTGATGTTCATTGGCGATGTGTCTGATAAGATGATCGGATGGAAGGGAGGAACGATGGTGAGGGGGTGGTTTGTTGTGAGGTGTTGGTAGCCATTAATACATACAAATGATTAAAAAAAATTAAAATAATAATAAAATGATCGAATAATAAAATGGGGGTAGTTTGGTCATTATATATATATTTAATGGAGTTTTTCTAACGGATTTAGACGGAAGGGACGCTTTTGTAATTTTTTGAAGTCATATGGATGTTAGTTATCAATTTTTCAAAGATTAGACCAAACCTACGAATCAGCCTAAACCATAGGGACTAAAACTATAATTTACTCTACAATTGGGAAAATTCAAACTGTTATTGTGTTATTTCTGTAAGTATGAAAAGATAAAGAAATTTAAAATGGGATTATATTATGAAACATAAAACATAAATAAGGGACTAAAGGTATGACATGTGATTATGTGATTGAATTAGAAACTTGCTTCGACTTTTATTTTTTCCCATGCTTTTCTCTTTCTTTTTTCTTTTGTCGTGAAATCATATGTCAAAAGAGAGCAAATACCAAAGGGCTTCTAGCCCAGCGGTATTAAGGCCCCGTTTGGTAGTTGCTGACTAAGAAAGTGCTGACTGAGAAAGGTATGTCTGAGTAAGAAATTTTGACCGAATAAGAAAACATGTTGTTTGATTGTACATCTGACTGAACGTGCCGACTGGTGCAAAATGACCATTTTACCCTTGGTTCTATTTGCAACTTAACATACATTTTTTCATAACAAAAAAGAAATATATATATATATATATATATATATATATATATATATATATATATATATATATACACACACACACACATACACATACACAACATCCAAACATCAACCGATACAAATTCATCTTTTCTACATAAATAAAAATCGTAACTACAAAAATAATACTAGAAACTTCATTTAGCAACAATTTATCACCACCAACAAACACACGTGTATATGAAAGAAAATTGCAATTCAAAGTGCTAAATGAATGGCTTGAGTTCATCATGTTGGCACCAAATGTAATTTCCATTACCAAAACATCTAACCAAAAGTCCATGATTGTTTCTTGATCATAGACAACAATAAACAACACACATCGACCCCACATTGTTGCTAAGCAGCAATAACCTAGCATTGATCTGTTGAAAGTTTTGGTCAAATTACATGTTTGTAATTATAGCACTTTGACTGTTATTTATGTTCCATATGGTAGCGTTCCTTTGTATACTCAACAATACCTCCCTGTCACAAATTTTTGTTTCACAAGCATATATAAGACAATTATCCTTTCGCAATCAATAATCAACAAAATAACTAATTCCAAATTTGATCCTTAATCGTATAAAACTAAAAAAAGGTTCGACCTTTGACATATCAACATATTGATTAAAAAAAACAAAAAGAAAAAAGCCACATAAAATCAAAAGGGGGGGGGGGGGAGGAAGATGGAGTACCTGGACGGTGCTGCTAGCTTCGGTGGAGAATGGAAGAGCAAGACGATGTGGTCGGTGCTGATGAAACAGAAGCCGGTGATGCAGAGGCCGACAAAGTGTGAAGAAGTCGCTGAAGAGAATTTTTGTTCAAGGAGGAGGAAAAGAAGTTTGATCGATTTGTTTGGAGGCGTCACTGGTGGAGGATCGCCCAACAGCGGCTCTGCTCGGTGAGAACGAAGGAAAGGGAGGAGAGAGGTGGGAGGATTTACAAGGAATTAGATGGGAACGGAAGGAAAATACGACCTTAGAGAAGGAGAAGGGCATGTGAGGGATAAAGAAGACAATCGGTCTCAGTCAGCTTCTCGTTTTTTCCTTACTGGGTCAGATGTCCAAGGGCCGAGTAAGATATTTATTTGCCCATATCAAACAAGCGGATCTGACCGAGTCAGACAAAAACATCTGACCAGACCCAGCCATATCAAAATCAAACAACCCCTAAGTGTTGCCTTCCCTTCTTGAGGTTAAAGGTTCAAGTCTTGTCGGAGACATAGGTGAATTTAGGAGTAGTTTAGGATCGTATTGTATGCCTAACGCGTGGGTATCTGCTAAACAGTTCGGGCCAAATCCTGAAGAAAGCTAAAAAGCGTTGTTTGATGAGCCTGCGTAGTATTAGGTAGTTGGTCAGGTAAAGGTTGACCAAGCCAATGATGCTTAGCTGGTCTTTTTCGGATAATCAGCCAGGGGGAAGTGTTCTTCGGAATGACTGGGCGTAAAGGGCACATAGGCGGTGAATTGTGTTGAAAGTGAAAGTCGCGCCGTTCAAAAAAAAAGAGCAAATGACAAGTTTGCCCTTCCTTGTCTCCTCTTTAGAATCACCTAGCTCTTTTCTTCTTCTTTTGCTTTGTATTGTTTCCTTTGCTTTTTTTTTTCTCTTGTGTGTTTTTCAGTAGCAGCCAAGAAAAATATACATTTCCTTCCAATCTTCTGGTCATGGAGGGGCACATCAATTTTGTGGTTGAGGGCACCCAAGGAAATTACAAGAAAAGTGGATACAATTTTAAGATTATCCCATATAAATTTTTTCTACCATTAGGGGCACTTCCCCCCACTATCTCCTTGCTAGATTTGTCCATGGGTTGAACACCTACCATTGTCACGAAATGGTGGTACCGCCCCCATCATTCACCGCCATTCACCCCATATCGTATGGGTGTTCGCAGTTGTTGTTGTTGTTGTTTTGTTTTTTTTAGGTCAATACGAAGCCAATAACACTCCAATGTCATTATTTTATCAATTAAATACAACTTAAAATAATAACACATAGTACGGTCTTGTCATATTTTTTTTTCAAGATATTCATTGACCAAATTGATCATTTGTCCATATATCATATACCAACCCAATCTTTATATAATTATCAGGGCCGGGCCAAGACGATTGGAGGCCTGGGGCAAAATCAAAAAATGGGGCCCTTTCGAAAATTTTATGTATTCGTATATTACACTATTTTATACATACATAACAATACATTTAAATTCGTACACCATAGAATGGGGAAAACTAAAAGTGCAATGCTATTAGAAGTACAAAAATACTAAAGTCCCATCCTCTTTGTTTCTTCATTAACTTGTTCACTTCTGTTTCTGTACATAAGTTGTTGACCTCCAACTGAAATAGGGGTGTTGATCAGGTAATTTTTTCGGGTTTCGGGTAATTCAGGTCGGGTAATTTGGATTTTTCATGTTAGAAAAAATATCTGTTACTCTATCCAAACTAAATCCGGGTAATTCAGGTTTGAGTAATTCGGGTATCGGGTCGGGTTTGGGTAATTTGGGTATTACCCGAAATATATAATTTTTTTTTTTGAATTTCACATGAAAATAAATTTAATGAAAATAAATACGTCGTGCTTTATTAGTCTTGTTTATATAAACAAACGAGACATAAACGAAGTTACTCAATCTTTGAAAATTGAGATTTTTTAGTCAATAATACATGAGATATCAAATAAATTTTTAACAACTTAATATAATCTAATAAGATGTTAAAAAAACAAATACTTAAAGATCTTAATTTAAAAGTTTAAAATGTTTAAGATAATTGTAGCCATAAGTTTTGCCATGTTCTGAAGTTTCGTAAATATAATGAGTTTGTTAGTTGCAA
Organism: Lactuca serriola; assembly: GCF_051521515.1. Taxonomy (NCBI): domain Eukaryota; kingdom Viridiplantae; phylum Streptophyta; class Magnoliopsida; order Asterales; family Asteraceae; genus Lactuca; species Lactuca serriola. The sequence continues at coordinate 68,604,475 of NC_136408.1, read as the reverse complement.
CAAAAACTATAATCTAAAAAACAGTTAAGTTTTAAAGAACATGATGATATATAAACAATTACTTTTAATATTGTTAGTGTCATATTTTCATAATAAATAGATTCATGTTTTACAATAATAATAGTTAGTTTAAGTGTGATCAAATACCTGCTATATAGTACAAACTCTAAAAAAAAGGAAATTTTAAAATAATTCGGGTATGCCCGAAACCAAAACACTGCACCCTTTACCCGACCCGAAAAAAAATCGGGTTACCTGATTACCCGAAAAAATTTACCCGATACCCAATTTACCCGATACCCGAAAAAAACGGGTGGGTAATTCGGGTATCGGGTATTTTCGACAGTGCTAAACTGAAATAGATTTATCATCGACAAAAAGTTGTTAGGTGAATTGCTTAAATGGAGAATACTTGTTGTTGTTAATAACCTGTAAGTAGTTGAAAAAACTATACAACAATAGAAAATTCTATACATATAAAAAACATAGAGATAGAAATAAAAAAGAGTACCGTTCATAAATCAAAAATAAGAATATTAACATTGCAAACCGAAATTTAGCAATAAAGTTCAAGAATTGTCTTTAACTCAGAAATATTAACATTTGATTATGTCTCTAACTTGAACAGCCTCATAAAAATCAAATTTCAAAAAAGAATAAGAAATTTCAAGAGAGATAGAACATACAAAGATTCATAGTCATATTATCAGAAATCAATTTCACGTGTAAGAGTCGATTCTGAAAACTGAACCTTCAAATTTCTAGAAATTGAGAAAGAAATCCAATTGAGGTAGTGACTGGAACTCTCGATTCAAATCTCTAGGCGAGATTCCTAAAATAAATCAAATAACCTGATTAACTGCCCATTGGTGCTATATCAGAAAAAGGAAATCGACAACAAGAAGGGAAACAATAGAGGTTCCTGTTTTCTGAAATCATGAAAAGAACGAGACACAATCAGTCTCTCAATTCTAAAATAACATTCGATTCACTAATGGTTGTTATAGAAGGATTTAGAAAATCAGAAAGAATGAAAGAAATCGATTAACTTGAAATCTTGAATAAGAAATAGAAGAATGATCGTTAACTCTTGCTTTTGGAGAAGACGTCGTTTGAATTTTCCATGACAATGTTTGGATTTTCTATAAAAATCTGATTGTTGAAGAGTTATGACGCCTTGGAATTAGGACGCACGTCAGGTAAGTCTCGTTCTCTCCCACGCTCCATCTTTTGGATTAGTTCCTGATCAGAGTATTGGGGTTTGAAGTAGTCCAATAGGCTAAAAAGTAATGAGCTATTAATATATAACCAAAATAACAAGTTAAAAATTAGGGCCCTGCTATGTAGCATTTGGGGGCCCGGGGCGGTCGCCCAGCTTACCCATGCCCACAGGCCAGCCCTGATAATTATAGAAATTAAGTATTAGAACATTCTAAGATTATGAATGACTCACAATAATTTGCGTAGGTTACAATCATCATAAACAAACTATGATTTGGTATGACATTTAGACATTACGCAAAAATCCCGAAATTAATAGTCCAATTTTTTGAATCAAGTTAAATTGTCGCAACGAAGAATTTGCTTCATGAGGAGGAAGAATGTGGTGACCCGGGTCGAAAGTAGGATCACGCTATCTGAATGTTTGCCTTTGTTGCGTACCAAACTTTGTGTAAAAAAGATTTAAGCTTTTGATGTATAACAGAAAAAAAAAAAAACTAAAAAGATTATTATATTATATTGAAACAAAAGTTGATGACCCGACCCATTTCATGAAACCATAGTATGACCCGACCCAGTCTCAGTCCGTTGTTGTCCCTACGATGCGATTTTACTTCATCCTACGGTCAAAACTTGTCGGTTTAGAGTTTAAAAGGGGGGAGATCTCTACACCTTCTCCATCTTAGCAAGTCTAGGTCTAAATCGGATTTGGGAGAAATTCGCCAAGGTTCGTTCGTTCATATCTCTGATTCTTCATTTACTCACTAAAACACGAAATTAATTTTATGAAATTTTTGATTCATCTTGAGATTTTTTTATTTAACGAATCGATACGTGAGTACAGTAGTTTCTGAAAATGTTCTTGCGTGAGTGAATTTTATCCAGATGTAACGAAACAAGCAAATAAGTTATGTATATGTTGTTTATCGATATTAATTTTGGGGTAATTCATGGACGGTTTCGTAATTAGGTGGATAGAAGAAATTCACAACCGTATGTTTTAGGAACAGTAATCTTAGTGTTCGGTAGGAGATGCAGTAGAATCAGTTGATAATATGGAATTAAATCATACGTGATTCCAATTTCGAGACTAAAATTATTGCTTTTGAAAGATGATTTGGTTTTCACGCGGAATCCCAGTCGTGGATGAACTTGATGCGCATAACACTTTGCGTTTTTATGTCTCTTCAGCGAAAGTTCTCTTATTGAGCAACCCTAGCCTTCTGTTGCGTTTCTTTTTATTTTTGGTTTGTATTTGGGGAAGTGTATGTTCAAAGTAGCAATTGTAAATCGTTCTGATTTCACTAATTTGACTATCGTGCGTTGGCTCATATCTATGTATAGTTCTGTTCATATGTCATTAAATGTTTCACATGTATCAGGAACTCTTTTTATTGCTTCACCTAAATGATTCCACCTTCTTCTGTTTGTAATCTTGCTGATCTATAATGTTTAAGATCATATTGTAATCCATGGAGTCTTTATATACCTGAACTTTGTTTCTATCTACCATTCATTGTAACATAATAGTTATCATGTCAGGTTGAAAATGCCTCGCTATGATGATCGATATGGTACAACTCGCTTATATGTTGGTCGTTTATCTTCACGGACACGCTCTCGTGATTTGGAGTACCTCTTCAGCAAATACGGGAGGTAAGTGTGTATTTTGATCCCCCAAAAGATTTCTTTCTAGTGTTACTCTGTACACCATACATGATCATACATATCTAGGTTTATTGTAAGATGGTTTTGGCTGAAAGTGTCAATCTTTTTGGTCATATGCGTGTCTAGATGCTTAAAAACCTTTAGGTTTTAGGAAAAACTTTAGCTGTGGCAGTGGTTATGGTCAGTTTTCCATTAGAGTGTTGGAAAATGGGGAATGAATGAAAACTGAAAGAGAGGTGATTATGTATGCAAATGCAAATGCAAATGCAAATGCAAGGGGCATTGTGATTGTACCTGTAGGTAGTATGTGATTTAACTTGAATGAATTTGTTGAAGGTTTTCGGGCTTTTGCCTGACCTGGAGGTCAATGGTGATTGGTGGAAAAATGGTGGGAAGTCTTGCCGAGTGTTATAGGAGACTTTTGGCGAATACTTTCCCTCTCCCTCTCTGTAGTCTTAGTTCCTGTTTTTATGGAATTGGCAACATTCCAATCCAAATTCCAAACTGGTGTTTAGTTGGTCTTGAAGGGCGATGTGATGTATGATGCACTCTCTTCCTGTCCTTAAGTAATGATGCCCTTACTATTTATGGAAACCGTTTACGCAGAGTACGAGATGTGGATATGAAGCACGACTTTGCCTTTGTTGTATGTACCCCTCTTCTCTCCTCTTTCTCTTCCAAAATCACTTTTTATTTTTATCACATGATTATGTGTTTCTGGGGTTTTGTTCCCTTTTCTCTTCTTTCTTGATTTCAAAACAACAGGAGTTTAGTGACCCTCGGGATGCTGATGATGCAAGATACAGCTTAAATGGTAGAGACTTAAATGGGAGTCGGCTGCTTGTGGAATTCGCCAAGGGTGTAAGTAGTAACTTTTTATAACAGTGTAAAATTACGAATCTGCCCTTTTATGATTTTGAAATTATACATTTCCCGGTTTCAGACTCCACGAGGCCCAGGTGGCTCTAGAGAATATGTAGGAAGAGGCCCTCCGCCAGGGTCAGGGCGGTGTTTCAACTGCGGGCTTGATGGTCACTGGGCCCGCGACTGCAAAGCGGGTGACTGGAAGAACAAATGTTATCGATGTGGTGAAAGGGGCCACATTGAAAGGAACTGCCAAAACAGCCCTAAAAAACTCAAGTTTGTTTTCCTTCATATCTCCACCTCACCTTTATTGAATGCTATTTTTATTTAAAAAATAAAATTTAATTTATATTATTTGTTTTTCAGACGTGGCAGGAGCTACTCGAGATCACCGGTCCGATCACGCTCTCCCCGCCGTCGCCGGAACCGCAGCCCAAGTTACAGCCGAAGCCCCAGTTACAGGTAAGTAAAGTTGATTCAAGGACCAAAATTGCCAAAATCAGTTATACTTGGGGACCAAACATGTAATTTATTTATTTTTGGTAGCAGTCGTTCGAGGTCACCTCCTCAAAAGAAAGAGCGTGTGGAAAGGAGGACAAAAAGCCCGCGATACTCGAGGAGCAGGAGCCGGAGTCGCAGCCCTGAGCCATCTAAAAGAAGGAACCGTAGCCCAACACCCAATGAAGACCGAGTTAGCCCGTCTCCTGAACGAGTTAACTCGGAGTATAGCATGAGCCCACAGAGGGGAAAGAGCCAGAGTCCAGGTGGCAGCCCGTCTGAAGCCAATGGGCGTAGTAGGAGCCCTAGCCCGGTTGGTGATGTGGGCCAGGGTGAGGGTGAGGGTAGCCCGGTTGATGAAGAAGGTGAGGGTCCGGTTGTTGAAGGGAGCCCGAGCCCGGGTGATGGTGAGGAAGAAAATCGGGAGGGTAGTGAGTAGTGAGTGATGAAACGGTGAGGGAGGTGTCTTTGTCTTTTGGTTTTAACCAAGACTTTGAAAAACTACTACATGGCATGTTATGTCATATCTGTTTTTTTTTTTTTTTCTTGTTGAGAAATATGACTTAAATGTTGAGATATTTACCTTTTACATATCCTGAATTTTGATGTTGGTGCATGCATGTGTACTTCGTGTTCTGAACATCCCAATACCTTTAAACATGTTTTGAAATGTTATTTTTACCTTTTTCCACTTGTTTGCTTTGGTTAACAGTCCAACTTTCGGCCATATGGTTCATTTGTGGAAGATATAGACCAAGTAGGGACTTGTAAAGGTAGTTTTATTGACATTTTTAAATTTCATAAATAATTTTATAAACAATCAGCATATTAAATATGTAGCTATAAACATTATAATAATTAAACTAATATTTTTCCTGGTTTTAAAGCATGCCATGGCGCGATGAGTTGGTTTAGCTGTTACGAAGATGTCCAAGGCGGGTTTGTTAGGTGTGTCGCCCACATAACGTGTCAAGGCATGACTTATCGCATTATGATACGAGTTTTTTTCAAGGCTGGGTTTTTTTTTTTTGTTTTTTTTATCGGGCATAAAATAGATGAGTTTTTGTTAACTTTTTTCTATTAGATATTAATATAACAATTCTAAAAACTTTATATATAACAGATAAAATTTAATAATTATATGATTTATATATTTTAATATATATAATATAGTCACGCCTTGAAAAACATCATGGCTCGCCAAGGCCTGCCATGACTTAACTTTTACCTTGCCGCCAAGTAGGGGTGAGCAAAAACCGCACCGCAACTAAAATTAACCGCAAAAACCGCAACCGATAAACCCAACCGCAACAAAAATCGATGGTGGGGTTTTCTGTTTTTCAAAAACCGCAATTTGCGGTGCGGTGCGTTTATTAGTTTTCAAAAACAGTAAAAAAAAAAAAAACCGCACCGCACCGCATATATTGTACACAACTTTTTTTTATTAATTATTAATATATTAAATACTAAAAATAAGACAAGTTTCATGAATGAAAGATGAATAAAATACTAGAAGACAAAAACATTGTTTTTTGTTATGTTTAACTTTGAAAAATGGAGAAATTAGACAATTTTAAGAAATTTATTTTTAATTACTATTGATTTGACATTTTTAAAATATTAATTGTTTGTGATTTAAGTTAATTGTTTTATACATTATGGTTTTTTTTTTTATTTATTTTATTTTATTTATTTATTTATTTACTATTACATGTAATATGATTGAACTCTTAAAACCGTTTGAGCTCTAAAATATGGTTAAAAACCACACAAATAACCACGCCAAATCCATGCAGTTAATAACCGCAACACAAGAAATACAAAACCGCACCGCAAAAATAACCGCCTAATCACACCGCAAAAATAACCGCACCAAACGGTTTTGAAAATGGATTAACCGCATTTGTGGTTAGTGATGAGGTTTTGGCTAATAACCGCACCACGCTCATCCCTACCGCCAAGCCACGTCTTATATTATTTAGAACTTTGATATCTTTCAACATATCACTCTTAGTCTCACTCTTAGGTTGTGTTGGTGCGCTACAATTTACTTATTTTTTGAGTTTTGTCAAGTTGTGATGTTTTGAAAAACGTAGCTTAAGGAGGACGGAATCGATTTGCTGAAACACTCCAACCCATCGAACCCAAGGTGGATGAAGTCGAACCCGCCCAAGCCGGATCCCTCCCAACCCATCTTCCCCATATTCCTTCTCCTCCAGCAGTTTGAGGAACCCTCAATACGCTCTGTTTCTCTCTTGCTCTCCTCGCGCCCATCCCTCTCCTCTTGCCTGGTCAAACCCTCTCAATTACTTATAATAGTTTTTCAGAAGTTTTTTTAATAGATATTTTAAATATATTCTTAATTAATTATCAAAAACACATCATCCTAAATGTCATTTTATATCTTCTAGCTAGTTTATCAATTTGTTTTTACTAAAGTTATTTTTTATCGGCTAATATTTGAACTAAATGATAGATTTTCAGTTAATAAGCCAAACATAACCTTACTAGGTATTTTATTTTTTTATGTTTTAAGTTGGATGACAACTAGTACTTTTTCTAACATTAATGTTATTTTCAGCCTAAGCTTAATAGAAAAAATTTATCCAAATTGATTAGACTGTAGAAATATCGCTCCATGTACTACAGTTTGATATACATTTTCTGAGTAAAAAGGTATTAAGAAAAATGAAGACCATTAAAGTAAATTTTATGTAAAAATAGGCCAAATTAGTCAAAAGTTGTCTAAATATTGTTTTCAGTGGTATGGTTTCCTGTATTGTTTCATTCAAAATATTAGATTAGATATTTAAAATATTGGACAAAAAATGTTTGACATCAACATGACAACTAATTTTTTTGTTTCCTTCATGCCATCCAACCCCACCCAACCAATTGCGCCACTTTTAAATTCTAATAATTAGTATAATACTTCCAGGATTCTCTATCAGGCTATTATGCATTTAATAACAATTTTTCTTATAGAATATACACTACTACAATAACAAAATTTCATTTTCTATTTGTTCAAATCAATTCATTCCCTCTTGCAGTATAAAGAAACTACTATTATCACATCATAATACCATCCATATAACCACTCTTTCAGTACAAAAATGCTCTCAACTGTTTTCTTTCTTTCATATACACGTAAAGGTAAATCAAACATTTTTCAGATTGAATCACTAAGAGGACCAAGACCTAAATCATCTTCTATATCATCTTCTTCTTCAAACAGTTTCAAAAACCTGGCTTGGTCTTGCTGTCTTTTCCTCTTCAACCAATACTTATATGCCACAAATACTCCCATCATCAATAAAATTGAACCCACAATACTCACAACTATAATCACTATATACCATTGCACCCCATGTCCTTCATTATGATGATGCGAATCACCATCTAAGTTATCAACTGCACCTATATCTCAATCATCAAAATATTTTTACATAAAATCAATTTCTTGATTTAAACTCAAGTTAACATACCTCTTTTCACGCATTCATCACACAAGAATGTGGCATTGAATTCCTTGTCTTTGGAGTGAATGTATATACCATTAGGGGATGTAAAATCAGAAGGACAGAATTCCCACTCATCAAACACATCATCGAATTTGATACGATCCTTTTCATAGAACCCGCATCTCTTGCATTTTTTACTTGTGAAATTCGTGAGAGGCTGGAAATGTTGAGGAAAGTTATCAATGGAAGTTATGAAGCAGTGAGAAAAGATATGATTGTTGGTTGCATACCTGGAAAGATTCTTCACCTTTAAAATGATACACTGCGTGTGCTTTCTTCACATCTGGAAGAAGTGTCTTCTTCTCCTCATTACATTTGAAGTAGACTGTGGGTGTTGATGTTAGCCATTCATGGGTTGTGTATATTTCAAGAGAATCGAGTGTAACAACTGCTGACAATAAGAGTTCTGCAAACAGAAAAGGAAAATCATATTGGTGTCTTGATCGTTTGATTGGTTCCTAACAGTTTGAACCAAGATTCCATTTTGTTATGCGATTTATGATTTAAATCAGAAGCTCAATTTCTTATATAGAAATGGTCGATAACCAATAATATACTCACCACCTCATTCAGATACAGAATCATAAACAGCTAAAGCTAATTTATTCATGAATGGTTTTCAATCTGATAATCAGTTCTCAAGTACAGTAATTATCGAGAAGAATTTACCTGGAAAACAGAAAAGAAAAATAATCGAAACCCTAGAATTCCAACGACTCGCCATTAACGTGATGGAACAAATCAATCGGTCATTGATAATCTAAACTTTTTAGGAGGAATAGTTAAACAGATCAATTGCTTCGTCTTAACGGAGGCGATGGTGGCGAGTCTTGCTCCGGCAGCGACAGAGAGAGGGGAGGATTCGCGCGTGATTCAATATTTGTAGTGATGGGTCCGTCAATTTACGTCGAAGGTGCAGTTTAGATCAAGATCATGTTGTTAACCGACTTTATTAGGTTAGTTGATTGTTTGATATCATATAATACAAAAAACAATATTAAACAAGATAAGTTAATTGAAGACTAAATTACATAAACAGTCCTCTGATTTATACAATAAATAAATAAATAAATAAATACTTCAAGATAAGTTAATTGAAGACTAAATTCCTAAATGGTCTTTTGATTTTAAAAAAAAAAATTCACAGGTTTAATTCCTAACTTCTTTATGGTCAATGTCATTATAAAAATTTACACTAGTCGTTCTTATAGCTCACTCCCTTTGATTTTTGCCGTTTAGTGTAGATTATAGCCCACTCCATTTGATTTTTGCAGTTTGGTGTAAATTATCGCTCACTCCATTTGATTTTTGCTGTTAAGTGTAAATATGTGTCCATCATGTGAGGGTAGTTTTGACACGTCTTAAATGACAAATTAGACAAAGATTTGCACAATTAATCCCTAAACTATTATTGTTCATCGCCCCTAAGAAACCATGTAGGATGTTGTGGAATAAAGTAGGGTGATGGCGAATGATCGGATTTCTAATAGATCGTGTAAGTTCACTTTCTGAATTGATATTTTTATCATATGACTTTGTTTTAATAAATTCAGTTTAGGATAATCTAAAATGACACATGAGTATCTATGGGTGTCAATTGATGACACGATACGACAAAAATGCAGGACACAAAACGAAACTGAAATTCAGATTTGTGTTCGTGTCGTGTTTGTGTCAAGTGTAAAAAACACGACATCGAGTTGTGTCGTCTTCAAAATTTGATACGAAATTGACGTGATTTAGCATCTGTTTGTTGTGTTTTTCGTGTTATGTATAATTAAATATTAATTAGATAAACTAATTGTTATATTTTGTTATCATTGTTGTGTCGTGTTTGTTGTTTTTTAATTGATTCGTTTTTTGTGTTAGTTAAAAAAAACATAATATCGTGTCGTGTCGTGTCAGACAAAAACACGACAAGATGACCCGATTTACCACCCCTATGTGTATTTAGGCACAAAACACAAACCAGATTGTCAGAAGAATTTTGAAATTGTAGTAGAATAAAGAGAGCCCATAAGGGTTATGTACGACTCAAAAGAGGAGCCATATATATGCATGACAAATTAGAGTTTTTATTTCTAACTTAGTTACGAGAATCTCAAAATTAATGGCTTAATTAATGGTTTCCAAATCTGAAAAGATTTGTCAATCTTACCATTCAGTTTTTCCATAATGAAACTAATCCAAATTTCCGAAAACCTTTTGGGGCGCTACCCCTAGGACCCTGCAAGGGGGCGCAACCCTCTTGACCCCCATCATTGTATCGTACTGACTTATAATTCGATCTTATATATGCATGCATTTCACATTCACCGAACATATAATATATAGTACAAATAATAAACCCCTTAGCTCACATTTTAGCTCCAGTTACCCAAAATGCCTGACGTCACTAAAATCAACAACATATGAAACTAAACTTAACTGTACATCTTAATGAATTATTTGATTTTAATCCACCCCAAACCCGTGGAGTCCCTTCAGTCCTTTCTCCATTCAGATGATTTTAAGCCACCCAAAAGCTCCATATTGCAGATCTAAGCTCCTAAGGCATACTTCCTACGTAAAGTTGCAAACTTTACGTACATACAAGGTGATAATGGCCCAAACAAGCTAAGGAAGAGGTTCAAGGTAAGGGAAATGCATTATCTTGCTAAATGATGAAACTTTATCATTATAAGGACCAAGCTGAGCCTAGATTTGAGGTTGCAACTTCAGATAATGGTCCAACATCCGAAATGAAACACCAACATGCTAAAATGGCCCCAAAACTCAAATATAGAAAGATCTAGCAATAAAGAGATCAAGGTAACGACTTGTTACCTTCAAAGGATGCTAAACTATAGTAGACTTCATATCCACAACCGTTCCTTGCCTCAAACTTCTTAATCTTCAAGCTTCTTGCAACAAGATCTTCCTTCCAAGCTTATCAACACACAAATTATGGAGAGAAAACACGATTTAGGGTTTCTGAGCTTAAAGGGGGCTGTAAGGGAGGCTAATGACCCTTTAAATAGGGTGCAAAAACCCTGGAAATTAGGGTTTCATCCTCCAGCTCCAACTCTTCGAGTCGTGTCCTCCGACTCGTCAAGTTGGTCACTTAAGTTATGCGGCCAAAACAGTTCCTACTTGACGAGTCAGGGCATCCAACTCGTCGAGTCAACCTTTCAAAATGAAAATATAAGACTGTAAAGTTTATACTTGAGAGTCGGGGAGTTACAAAAACCCTAAAATACACCACAAAACCGTCCACCGCCTTAGGAAGGTTTTGGAACTCCTTTTGTTCAACTATTAAACAATTACAACTTATGTCATAACACTTTTAATTAATCCAATTAATCCCAAAATGAATTCTAATTAGTTTATGATTAATTCTTAATTAAATAATACTATTTATAATTGATATATTATTTTCATAATATAGTAATAATCATTTATTTGTATTTATTAATCATATAATAAAACAATAAGCCAATCTCTCTCTCTAGAAATCATCCAATCCAATTACTAGGCTTGAGGCAACTCAAAAGGATTTTGCTTTTAATTCAAATATATACAAATTCAGTTATTGACTTATACACCTAATCCAACAATAATTACATAATTTTATTCACATAACAAGTAGTAAATGATCCAAAATAACAACCAATAACATAAAATTTATCCATTAGGTCATTGAAGTTTTAAATGCACCAAACTGACCAACAAACCTTGTTTATGTTTTATTATACATTGATACTAGTGATAGTCGATTACCAACCCATGTGACGTCCATGTCACCGGTTGTGTCCATGAAATCGATAATATATTATAGTAAAAAAAAAGTCTGTTGGTCAATTAGATACAATCATATAAGTTTGGTGACTTAAAAAACAAATAAAATGTTATTAGTTGTCATTTTATTATATTTTCATAGAAAATATTCGAAAAATTTTAAACACCATTTATATATATATATATATATATATATATATATATATATATATATATATATATATATATATATATATAAATCTTCGATTTTGACTCAACTTACTTGTCTTAAAAATATTTAGATCAGTCATAAGACAATAAATATTTTTTTCAACGAGGGTTTTTCATTTTCTTCTAACTTCATTGTTAAACCCATATAACCATTTCTAAGTCTTACCAATTTATATGTAATGAACTGTTTGTAAAAAGAAATAATGTAATAAACAAAATAATTTTTAATATCTTTGAATATATAATGCATAAATTGTTAAGCCTTAGAAATAGTTATATAAGTTTAACAATAAAGTTATAAGAAAATAAAATATTCTCATTGAAAAAGATCTTAATTGTGTTTGAATATTTTTAAAACAAATAAGTTGAGATAAAATCGAAGATTTTGGATATATCCTATATAAATGGTGTGTAAAAGTTTCTAATATTTTCTATGAAAATATCATAAAATGGCAACCAATAACATTTTATTTGCTTTTTAAGTCACCAAACTTATATAGCTGTATCCAGTTGACCAACAATTTTTTTTCGATTTTATTATACCATCGATTATGTGGACAAAACCGGTAACGTAGACTCCACGTGGGTTGATAACCCACTGTCACCGATATCAATGGTATAATAAAACAAAAAAAAAGTTTGATGGATGCAATTAAAACTTTAATGATCTAATAGATAAATTTTGTGTTATTAGTTGCCATTTTAAATAATTTCCTATTACTTTTATATAAGTAATAGCCATATAAAAATCCTCAAATATTTAGTCCCAAAATAAATGGAAACTAAAATATGTTATTCTGAATAAAAATTATATCCAAGGCCCACCAACCCACCCAATAGGGACAGCACACCCCCACTCCAAGAGCACCTTTGTATTGATCCATATTATAACAAGCTATTATTGCATTTGCATCATCTAACCCTTTATTTTGTAGGAACAATACAAATTTTATAACTGTTAGCAGCATCTTTCTATGTGATATTTAAATTCAAATTTAATTGAAACAAATATTAAGACATGTATGACGGAAATTTGAAAAGGAAACTATAAATGCTTCAAATGCTAACAGTCAAAAGTTGCTAAACGCTCATTAATCATCCTTCAAGTAAAACTTCTTTGTACATGTTCTTCGTAACGCCATAGCTCACAGCTCTCTGTAGCTTTTCAATCTTGTAATCCTCTCTCTAACACACGCACAAGAATACAAAATTACCATTTTGTTTTTCTCGAGAAAAAGGTAGTATTCATCGCCGATCGTTTGTTGACTTCTTGACTTGTCTCTAATCAGCCGGCTGTGGTTGTTTACCGACTTTCTTCATCACTTTTTCACTGTTTTTTCGTTGAAAATTTTGTAATTATTGATCAGGGGATCACTGTATCAATCTAATCTAATCACTATACCACTAATCAAGCAATCATGTACGTTCCCCACATGTTTGTAAATATGCCTCTTCCAGAAATTTTTAGTAATTCGTTAATTTTTTACTCCAAACATGTTTCTAATCCGTAATTCTGATATGGTAATCATGTAGCTATAATCGATTCAAGTTTTTTGACATGCTCTGCGCTCATAACTTCCGTTTAATTATGAATTTTCAGGCAACGAGTTGCTAATCGGGCTTCATATATGGATAATACGAAGCTGCATCAACAGAGACGAGGGAGTTTAATCCCTCTTTCACCAACGCAGATGCTATGGTCAAGTGAAAATGGCACCACGTGTATCAAGGATGATAAAGGTGTCAACGTTCAAGTTATCCTTCGTTGCAGGTTTGTTTCAAGCATCTTTTTCTGTATTTTTAACTTATAATTAACATAAACTGAAATTCTTTCTGTTTATCAAGGTTAATTTCTTTGTTAATGTGTGTTTTTCACTTTTCAGGCCATTTAGTGAGGACGATGTAAAGGCAAAAACACCAGTGGTGGTTACTTGTAATGAAGATAAACAAGAAGTTATTGTTACCCAAAACATTGGTAATAAGCAGACAGATAAAATCTTTGGTTTTGATAAGGTTTGTTTGTTTCTTAATTGGTGTTTATTTATAGTTTTATATCGAATTCCATTTTTGTTTCTTGATAAAAGATCTCCTTTTTCTATATAGGTGTTTGGTCCATCTTCAAAACAAAAGGATTTATATGATCAAGTTGTTGATCCTATTGTGAAAGAAGCTCTTGAAGGCTATAATTGGACCATTTTTGCATATGGTCAAACTGGAACAGGAAAGACTTACACAATGGAAGGCGAAGGAGGAAAATCCAAGGTCAAAACTTTTGACTTTTGAGGTCAAATCCTGAATGGTCAAACCATAGCATAAGAACTAAATTGTTGTCTTGTTTATGTGCAGAATGGAGAGTTTCATGAAGATGTTGGAGTTATTCCAAGAGCTGTGGAGCAACTTTTCGACACTCTTGAAGCTCAAAAAGCAGAATATTCCATGAAGGTGACATACATTGAGCTTTACAATGAGGAAATAACAGATCTTTTGGCTACAGATGAAAAGTTAAAGAAACACATATCTTTAATGGAAGATGGAAAAGGTGCAGTTTTTATGAGAGGCTTAGAAGAAGAACTTGTAAACAGTGCAGATGAAATACACCAAATTTTACAAAAAGGGTCAGCTAGAAAACACAAAGCTGACACTCTCATTAACACACAAAGCAATCGTTCTCATTCTTTGTTCACAATCACAATTCAAATTAAGGAAATTAGTTCAATTGGGGAAGAAGTAATCAAATGTGGAAAGCTAAATCTAGTTGATCTTGCTGGATCAGAAAACATATTACGTTCTGGTGCGCGTGAGGTACATACACAATAACTCCACAAAAAAAAAGTTTGACTTTTTTCGGTCAAAGTCAAAATGTTGACTTTTTATGTTTATGACAGGGAAGAGCAAGGGAAGCTGGTGAGATAAACAAAAGCTTGCTTACACTTGGTCGTGTTATAAATGCATTGGTTGATCACTCTGGACATGTTCCTTATAGGTAATAATTTGTTACAAAAAAAACATTAAAAATATAAAGTGATTTTATTGAATTTGTGGTGAATAATATCAGGGATAGTAAATTAACGAGGTTGTTGAGAGATTCTTTAGGAGGGAAAACAAAGACATGCATAATAGCTACTGTGTCCTCTTCTATTCACTCTTTGGAAGAAACACAAAACACTTTAGATTATGCATACAAGGCTAAAAGCATCAAGAATAGACCAGAGGTTAGTGTTCTTTTCTAGAAGGGCAAATTTGGAAAATAGCAACGTACTTTCTCAAAAAGTTTAATTTTTTTAATTTGTAATCAGGTTAACCATAAGGTGACAAAATCAGCGTCTGTTAAAGAGTTATACACGGAAATAAAAAGTCTTAAACAAGGTAAAAAAAATCATATTATTTTTTTTGTGATTATTGATAATTAAAAAATACATAACTTTTTTTTGTATCATTAGAATTACATGCTACAAGGGAGAAAAACGGAATTTACATACCACATGATCGTTACATGAGTGAAGAAGCTGCCAAGAAGGTTTACTTCTATATTATTTTTTTCTTATTCAATCTCATGAAAATCGCATGTGTTACTTAACGTGTAATTTAATGAAAGTGTAGCATTGTGTGACTCCAGATTAAGTTAATTAAAGTTTCTGATTAGTACTCAAATGTCCAAAATACCCTTTAAGTAATAAAAATAGTATCAAAATCAAAATCATGGATGATTTAATTTCAGTAATCAATTTTTTGTAGGCAACATCCGAGAAGTTAGAGTTAAAAAGTAAGGTAAAATATCTATTTTTAAATATTATACATCCCCTCTCGTTATACTATCAAACACTGAGAAAATTGATTATTTTTAATAGGAACTCATAGATCTTCAAGAACTCTTAATTCATCAGCAAAATTTGACTTCAGAACTAAGTCAAAAACTTGAGAACACCGAGGTTAGATTGAATTCCAAAAATGGTTCATTTGTATTTTAATTACAATTTAAGTATGATTTGTTTTTTTTTTTTTTTTTTTAAACTTCAGAGAGAACTCAAGCAAAGTAAGCAAGATGTCTCGGATCTAAAAGATAAACTGAAACAAGCGAATGAAACGACAAAAGAAAAGGAATATTTTATACTTAATCTTCTTGGATCAGGTGAGTAAATTTAAAGTGATATCCACTAACAAAAAAGTTGCATTTTCTAACAATTTTTAGTAATGTTTAGAGAAAACACTCACTGAAAGAGCAGTTGAGCTTCATAGTGAGCTTGAGAATGCAACATCAGAGGTATCAAGCTTGTTCGCGAAAATTGGTTTGTATCTTTTGTTTGAAAAACAGAGCCTTTTGTTACAGTTTGATATATAAAAATTGTAACAATATTGTATTTTACGTGTTATATAGAGCACAAAAACCACATAGAAGAAGGAAATAAAGCGGTGATCAAGAGCTTTCAGAAGCTTTTAGCTCAACACCTTGAAGTTCTTCACAAGACAATTGTTGATTCAGTAACGCATCAAGAGCAACAACTAAATGCAATCGAAGAACATATGAAATCTTTTGTTTCTGAACACAATTCGGTAAGTTACATCTCGTTTAGGCATTTCATCGAACAGTTGGTGTGCATTCAGCTGTCAAAATGTAATGATGTAATGAATAGGCTGCTGAAGGACTTCAAATTCGGGTAGAAAAGATTAATGACGTATTTGCTGGTGGAATCAAATCCTTAGTTGAATTAGCGACCGAATTCAGTGGTAATTCAGAGAAAACACTTGGAAATATAAATTCTGAAGTCGTGAAGCATTCTTCAGCCCTAGCAGAAGTGAGTAAACTAAATCTTGTTTAATTACGATTTTTATTCAAAAACTTGATTTGATGTTCACAATATTTATGGTGCTTTTTAGCTAATAAGAGAAGCTTCGGTCAAAGTTGGTGATATACTTGATGATTTGCATGGTAACCTTGATGATCAGGAGCAAAGTATAGCTGCAATTTGGCAAAAACAGCATGAGGTACATAAATAGATATTAGTCAAATGTCTGAAATACCCCTGACCATGACAAATAAGAGTATGAATTTAACCTTTTTTGTGATTTTTCTGTGTAACCAGAGTCAATTGAGAGCTTATCAGACAACTCAATCTGCATCCAGTATTACAGTGAAGTTCTTCAAGACTCTAAGCACAGACATTTTGAGTGTGATTCAAATGTTGGAAGAAGCTAAAGGGATGTATGATCAGAAATTAGATGAATTCAGCAAGAAATATGAGGTTTTTTTTTTGTATCATCAATTATATCGATAACTCCCTTTTCATCTTTAATCACAATCATTTTATAATCATCTTAAAAAAATTACCTTTTTAGGAATATGCCGATGATGAAAACAAGCAACTTTTAGACAAAATGGCAGAGCTTTTAACAAATTCAAATGCCAAGAAGAAACAGATGGTAATTAACTAATTATGATATCTCTTGATCCCTTTGATTGGAAAAAGTAAAGTGTTGATTTTTTTTATAGGTTCAAACAGAAGTGGATGGAATTCGAAGCTATATTGGGAGTAACACCTACACGCTTCATGACAAAATGTCAAATATTCATAGTCTCACATCATCAACAGACGATGAATATGCAAGTTTTTTGGGAAAAACAGAAAAGAATTACATTGAGGATAAAAACACAACTCAAATTGGGAAAGATGGTGTCATATCCATATTCCAAAACTGGTAAAAGACTTCATGCATTATAGCAAAATATAGCAATTTACTTTCAAACTCTTTTCGTATTATAAAAATTGCTATAATTTGGGTAATGAAGTATGTATTAATGATGTTTTACTTTTACTTGAAAATGAAAAGGACAACAAAGGCAAAAATGGGTAATGAAGGGTGGAGCCAAGTTCAAGAATCTATTAACAGTCTACAGAAAATGCATTTAGAATCTTTTGATTCCAAAATCAAGTAAGTTTATGTAAAAAAAAAAGTTACTTCAATTTTTTAGGTCAATAATACTTTCAATTTTTATTAGAAAAGAGTTTTATTTATTTGTTTTTTTGTTTAATTTTTATGATTTCCTAATTCAGGGATGCTCTTGAAACAAATCAAGCAATCCATAATCGATTGTCATCTGTGGGCTCCACAACACTAGAAGAAGTACACAGTCAATCTCTCACATCCACCGAATGTAATCCATTTCTATATATGTAATTTGTAATGACATAACTTTTTTAAAATATTCCTTGATTAAACTAATAATTGTATTATGTTTTAATATTTTTATGTTTAATTTGTGCAGATTTTTTGAAGCTTAACGAGGAAGAAAATGAGGGGATTGATTCCTTAACAAGAAATTCTCGTGATGCTATGAAAGATATGGAAGTTGCTCACTCTTCCAAAATAATTGAGATCACAAAAGATACAGAAAAGTGCTTGATAAATGAATACATGGTATACGAAAATATTAAGAAAAAACTGCTGTTTTTATTTTACTTTGTAGAAAAATATTCTAAGTTATTTTTGCAACAAACAGGTGGATGATTCTTTTTTCTCAACACCAAAATTCTGTAAATTACCTAGCAAGATAAACACAGAAGAACTCAATACTCCACCATTTGAGGTGTTGCTGGATTCATTTCAAAAAGTACAAGAAAGTGGAGATGCAAATGGAGCTTTTTTAGGGATCATCAATGGAGGGTGAAGACTTATTATGCACAATCATCTTTTTTTCTTTCACCTCTTTTTATAGTTTTTGTTATTGGCTAGAAGCTATTTCAAGAGCTCAACTTTCGGGTGCTAAGGTTTTAATCTTAAATAATCTTTTATTAAATTGTATGTCAAGTTACGTGTTGCATTTATCTTGGGACGTGTTAATTTAGGAAGTTGTATATTCCTTCTCAAATGTAACAAATATAATAATACATGTGAAAACCAAAAGTGTGCATCAATACCAATTCTTATGCAATTTGTAGCCTCCTTGAATTCTATGCATTGTGTTGGACCGGGACCCACATTGGCACCCGTACCGGTTTATATACATCAAACCGGTTATCAGTTCTTGCTAAGCTACAATACTGATTCCAGGTAACAATTCTAGACCGGAAGTTTAAAAGACATAATCTTTGAAAAACTTTAAAATATCATAACTCATTCGTTGAAGTTGGATTGACATATATCTTTCCCAAAATGTAGTTTAACTAAGGGCTTCAACCGATGCCTTCAAGCTCACCTAACTTGGTTCTAGTGTTGCGACTGACACTGTTTTTACTGCATTTTAGGCTATAGTTTCACTTTTTTGGGTTAAATATTCATTAAGTTAAAGTCGAGGTGTCAAATTGTAATTAAAATACAAGTTTTGGTGTTACGATAATTAAAGAATTATTTTTGTAAGTTTTGTCATAACAATTACTTTTATATAGTTTTGTCGGCATAGCTTTGTCATAATAATTTCTTTTATAAGTTTTTATAGAGAAAATGACTAAACTAACCATTTCCCCAAATTATCTATCAAAAAATAGCCAAAAAAAACATTAGTCAAAAATAGCCCATGAAAGAGTAGTTCGGCCAGCGTTGACTACGGTCAACGTGCGTAGACTATGGACAATGGGAGAAGTCTATGAATTTAGGGCAATAGGCTATTGTTTCCCAGTCCGTCTACTTTTTCGGGGCCCATTGGCCTATAGCATATAACATATTGATTTTCAGATTAGGTTATTTTTTACTACTTTTTTTCTTAGTTTATCTACTGTTTTCTCTCAATGGAGCACCCGAAGAACAATGAGATATAGGGATAGAAATTTCACTCGACCCGGTGGGGAACCCGGTTGACCCGCTCCAATCGGGAACGGGTATTTCGCGCCAAAACGGGTACCGGGTACGGAGTTAGGGATCCCCATTATGCTAAAACCAGGGATGGGGCAGGGGCCGGGTATAACAATCCCCAACCCGCCCCGCCCCCACTTTGATAACTATATATATATATATATATATATATATATATATATATATATATATATATATATATATATATATATATCGATCATTTATTGAATTTGAATTAAGTCCACTAAAATGAATTGATCTACATTAGACCATCAGAGATAGAGTCCATAAACCAAATTATGTTCCTAATTCCAAGAGTTCATCAATCGTCACTTTGTTCGTCGATCTATATACCAAATCGTCACTTTTCGTTTTGATGTTTGTTAAACTTTATGAATGATGTAAACAGAATCTAATTATGACATATGGTTTTGATCATTATTAAACTTGTTTTTTTTATAAAGTTGAGTTTATTATGTTGATAGATTGGGGATGGCCTGGGGATAGGCTGGGGAAAAGCCCAAAATACAAAGGGGAGGAGATTTGATTCCCCGCATCCGTCGGGGATGAGGATGAGGAAGGGGACGAGGTTAGACAATCGGGGATGGGGACATATATGGTCAAACCCGCCCCATTTCCATCCCTAATGAGGCACGTCTATTTTTACCAAAATTTTAGCGTATTCTTGATTAGGAGTAGTTTTTGTACATGGGGATAACCAAAAAAAATTAGTAAAACCGTAGGCTTCATACGAAACCTACGGTGTACAAGTTCACAATGAACAGGTTGTGTAGTGTGGACTTGTATACCGTAAGTTTTGTATGAACCCTACGAATTTTATTTTATTTTTTTCTTGTAACACCGTAAATTTTCAAACAATTTTTCACATTTTAAAAACATATTTTCATTCATAATATAATAAAAATCTCATTGTATCATATATCAATCCATAAAACACAACCCAAGATCATAATGTATAGAAACTCCTCATGTGTGTGTACTGATCATGTCGGTGCCTTCCCGCGATCCTCAATGGTACCTGAAACACATAACACAACACTGTAAGTATAAATGCTTAGTGAGTTCCCCAAAATACCACATACAACACATATTAGCCACTCGAGGCTATAACTTTGTATGACCCTCTGGTCAAAGTGTCTCAGTGGGACCCTCCAGTCCCATAACTCTGTGGACCCTCTTGTCCTAACTCTATGGACCATTCGGTCCTAACTTTGTAACTCTAGATCACATATAGCACAGAATCATATAGATACCACATCATATAATAGCATACAACATACTCTATCACATAACTCTAATTACCACTTCAGGTAAAGTATAGTGAGAAGACTCACCTCGGATAACTCGGTAAACCTCGAACTATGAGATACTGCACTAGCCTCCGCCTAATCACATAAATAATTACTTTAATTAATACAACTTCTAAAGTCTAGGCTAACCCTTCTCTATAAGTTCTCTAAGAAGGGTAAAAGACCATTCTACCCCTCTAATGGCTTATATGTCCAAACACTGACTAAACCCTAAAAGTCAACAAAAGTCAACGGTCAAACTTTGACCAGACTCGTCGCGTGCACTCGTGTGACTCGGTGAGTACATGCGTGTCCTCTTCACCCCTGGTCCTCACTCGACTCATTGAGTCAACCCTACACTTAATGGGTTATCACAAGTCACGAATCGCGGGGCAACCCGACTCGACTCGTTGAGTCCCTTATGGGCTCGACGAGTTCCTCTCATGAAAACACTCATCTATCGTCCTGAGGTCAGATATGCTTCTCTAGTCTATAGATTTGACTTCCCCATGACCAATAAACACGTAAAGGTCGAATCTTGGTACACATGCAAGGCACTCTAGGCTTATTTTGGTGAAATCCTTTCTAACATGGCAACCAATGTCCCTTTCCTCCATAGAACCACAAAAAGCAAGGTGGCTCAAGCTCTTTGGACCTCAAAAGGTCCAAATCTGGAGTTGAGCACTCAATGGGACACTATACTCAACTAAACAAGCCATAAAAGGGTATAGAAAACCCTAAATTCAACGCCCTTAGCAAAACAGAAGGATAGGATCGAATAGCTACCTCAAACTTGAAGATCCAAGCTGAAAACCCACTGAAATGCAATCCTCTTGACCTCCCTTTGCTGGAAACACTTTCTCCTTTGCAAAATCACACAAAAAATGATCAAAATAGCTCATTCTCTCTTACAACTCGCCAAGCTCTCTAGGGTTTCTCTCTCAAGACTGGTAGCCGCAAATGGAGGACATAAAGGTCTTTAAATAGGGCACAGACCCCGATAATTAGGGTTTCAATCCACAACGCGGACTCGTCGAGTCCACCCTTTCAGACTCGTCGAGTCCGCTCATTAATCCAGTCAGCAACCGCGGTCCTAATCGACGAGTCTACGACTCAACTCATCGACTCCCTCTCTTTTTCTCAAAAATAAAATGATAAAATATAATACCATGAAATCCGGATGTCACATTTCTTTTTAAAAAAATGGTTGTAACCTGTAAACAATTGTATATATGATACGATTCCGTGATTTTTTTTTTGGAAAAAATAATTTTTTTTTACAGAAACCGTAAGTTTTTTGGAAATATACGATGTACAATCAATTATTGCACAATTTGTGTATTAAATGGTTGTACACTGTGGGTTTCCTTAAGCCTATGGTTTTTATTTTTTTTTTTCGTTTTAAAAAAAAAAGTAGTTGTAACCTGTAAACAATTATACATACGTTACGATTCCGTGATGTTTTTTTATCAAAATAATTGTCAAAAAACTACTCTCCATTTATTTAAAAAAATTATAAAACCATAGATTTTTTACCCATGATTTGGGAAACCGTACTTCGTCGAGAGGAAATCGTAGGTTATAAAATAACATACGGTTTTAGAATTCCAAATATTTTTTATTTATTGTTATACTTAACCCGAAACAGTAAGTCATTTGGCGAAACAGTAGCACACTCTAATTACCTACGATTTCGTGGCTATTTTTGGACAATTATTAATTTTTGGCTAAAAATAATTAAGTAACTAGTTAATTAGACTAGATTAGTAATTTTCTCTTTTTTATATACGTAAATACGGCATTTTCTTAAATAAAACATCATCTTATGATTGTATTTTCTTAAACAAATATCATCTAAACTAAATAAATATTCAAGCAAATAACTCATCTAAACCTTTAGATAGAAACTGTTTCATCAACATGTACCATACGCATTGCATATTTTACTAGTCCAGCGGTCCAAGAACCGGAAAACCGACATCGACGCCAATACACACCTATCGGTCCGGTCCATGGTCTAAAATTTTTTGGCTTTAAATTTTGGGACGTTACACTATTGTTTCATGAAAGCTCACAATAACATAGGTTCTTCGTTAGTTTAAGAAATTTGGATATGTTTTCAAAGACCTCTTAAGGATATAGATGAACTAAATAAACTTACATAGAATGATTAGCATTGGTTTCAAAGAACCATCAAATCTAATTGTAATTTCAAAAGCTCAAAACTACTAATTAGAGGATACACTAAGGTTTGAAGATATAGTAAGGATCTTCTTTTCAAACTATTTGTCACTAGATTTGTTTAAGAAATTGATTGTGTAATTATGGGACACAAATTACAAAAATCATTATAGTATTTTGAATCAAAAGTTTGACATAAGAATAGTCTAGATGTTCGTATAAATTTGTATTCATATCTTCCTACTCTAATAAAAAAAATATGTTTCATATACTTCTGTCATGTGTTAAAGTATTCCTTATTAATTTCATATGTCACCTCTCACTTTTGTGGTTCTCTCTTTTGAATTGCATTTTCTCGCATTAAATAAGGGACAAATTACATGAATGGTCCCTATGGTTTGGTGTTTGTTACGCACCTAGTCCCTAACTTCATTTTTTAACCTTGCCAATCCTTAATAGTTTGGTTTAGTGCACGCCTGGTCCTTTATCTAACCTTCTGTTTGATTTTGGAGTTAAAACCCCCACGTGCCTTGCACGTTGAGGGTTATTTTCGTCATTTTACTTATTCATCCTTTAAAAACCCTAGATCAGTGCATCTCCCTTTTCTTCCTCTACATTTGTTCTCTCATTTCATCTCTCGTTTCTTTAATGGACAAAAAATCAACAATGATGAAATGTAATTGCGGGCAACCAAGTGTTATACTGACATCATGGACCGACGACAACCCTGGAAGAAAGTTTTATGGTTGCACAAAAAAGGTAAGGTCGTTTTGATTCTAACTCAAGCTTTTGTGTGACAACGACCGCAAATCTGTTGGATTTGAACTTGACAGGGACCTAAATGTAAGTTTATTGGATGGGTTGATGAGGAAGGATGTGGACGATGTACTAGGATAATTCCAGGGTTGTTGAAGGCTAAGAACAAAGTTGAAGCTGAGAATCGGCTGCTGAAGATAATCATTATTTTAAGTTGGGTGTTCATAAGAATCATTATTTACAAGTTGTAGTGCTTAAGAAGATCCAACTAGTATGCTATGTAGGATGTTTGTATTTTTTGAACTTATTTTGACTTCTATGATCCATCTAGGTGGTTGTTGTATGTGAATTTGAAGTGTTTCTGGAATGTATTTTGATTAAGTGTTTGTGAATTTGATAATATTTTGGTTAAGTGTTTTTGGTGCTTATTTTGACTTCTATGATCCATGTATTTTCATCAAGTGTTTCTGGAACTTATTTGGAAAAGTAAACACTAACATTTGACAAAAACAACCAATAACATATGCTAACAATCGACATAAACAACCAATAGCACAAGTGGGATTTAATAAAGGGTAATTTAGTTTCCATACTTTCCATAACATAGTTTCATACATCAACAAAATGGTTAACCAAAAGAAACATAATTTACCCAAAAGTATTAACCATAAGGACACAATTTTACCAAAAAGACACAGTTTAGCCAAAAGAACTGATTAACCAACAAAACAAACTTTCACTAATGGATCAAGTCCCTTTCCCTCAACCAGCTTTTCCTTTTCCCTTACCAGAACCACCAGGACCACCAGAACCACTAGGAGCACTAGGAGTACTAACTTTTTGTCCCTTACAACTCCTTGCATTATGACCAATGTTGTTGCACTTTGAACAAGTAATTGACTGAAGGATTCTTGATGCACTATTACCCTTCACCATGTCATCAATTTTATAAGCTGATTTTCTGCGTTTCTTCTTTGCTCTACCTATTTTGACACGATGTTTAGGAGGAACCAAAGTTGTTGGACACACAGAATTTTCCCACATGCTTCTCCCATTAATGGGCTCAATTTTGAATGAGTACATCTGTTTCCAAGTTTTTAGCCAATATACCTCATGCACCCAAGTTTCTAGTATTCCAACATCCTTACTATTCTTCCTCATTTCCCATATAGTAGCAACAACATGTTTGCATGGCATCCCAATGAGTTCCCATTTCCTGCAGGAGCATGTTTGTTGAACCACATCCACCGCGCATTGGTCCATCCAAGGTCCACTTATCTGATACTTACCATTTCCACAAAATACAGATCTATAATCTTCTGCCTTTTTTTTTATATATTTTCCAAAGTCTGCATAGTTGTAGGTGTCAAAGGACTAGTACATTTCCCAATGGCTTTTTCTACATTCACAATCTTCTTCATTAGATATTCCCTAATGAACTCTAGGCAAGTAATGATTGGTTTATCACAACCCTCATTTAGTTTTCCATTGAATGTTTCACACAAGTTATTAAGAATCACATCAGAATGTGCTCTCCCTGTCCAATCACATCACTTAAAGTCAATTCTAAAAAACTATACAAACCAGGAAAACATAAAGAATGTTATTAGAGTGAAATGTTATACCAGTGAAATGGGACCTAGACCAGTGCTGAGGTGGTATTTTCTTAAGCCACTCATAACAATCCTTGTTTAATTTCTTTAGCTCTTCCATGCCTTTGTTAAACTGCTGTACATGTGTTGCAGTTGCACATGTCCATAAGAGGTCTTCGAAAGGTTTACCCCTCCATTGCTTCCTCATGTTATCCCGAATGTGACGAACACATTAACGATTTTCAACACAAGGAAACAAGGTTGCAATTGCATTTAGAATACCCTAACAATCATACATATATTTTGTTAGTAAACAATTTAGAAATAAAGTAAAAAATCTATGATTTTAGTACCTTTTGTCTGTCTGTTATAAAAGTGAAATTAGAATTAGTATTCAAGCCAAGATCCTCCCCAAGACAACTCAAAAACCAAGTCCATGAATTGATGTTCTCTGTTTCAACCACCGCATATGCCAATGGATATGTGCCATTATTACCATCTAGTCCCTGCATTTTATGATAAATAACAATCATGAATAGATTTTTACTTATTTTTATGTATAACAATAAGTAAAAGAACAATAACTAAAACTTACCACGGCTGAAAGAATTTGTCCTGGAAATGGACCCTTCATGAAAGCATCATCAAAGCCAAGAAAATCCCTCTTTCCAGCTGCGAAGCCTTTCTTTAAAGCTCCTAAGCATATGTAAATGCGTCTGAATGTCCTCGTTTCACTGTGTGGATTTCCTTCACTTTAAACATCAACCCTAACAGTCGTATCTGGGTTACGAGTTTGCAACTCAACAATGTAATCTCTGAGTAAACTATACTGAGTAACGAAATCTCCTTGCACAAGGTTTAGAGCCTCAAATTTTGCCCTAAATGTTTTCATCCTAGAAAGATCTACCTTAAACCTCCGTTGTAGCTGTTCTTGCAAAGCCCTAATTGGAATAGTAGGGTTACTTTCAACCTGTTCAACAATGTTAGAAGAGAGGAATTTATATGTACATGCTTTTACTGTTCTAGTTTGAAGACATTTATGGACTTTGTTGTACGTTTTAACTGTCCAGTTGACATCTTTTTCCATTTACTAGCTAATAAGACCCAAGGACATATTTCTTCTTCATCGTTGACTTCTACATTAGGCCCAAGCTTTGGTATTGTTCCCTTACAAACCCATCTCACTCTATTCTTGTCATTTTTTTCAAGGGCTAGCTCCCTTCTAGTCTCTATGGCATGGAGTTTTACCTTATCCTTAAACTCCTTTGCTGAACCAAATTTTTGAAAAATATAGACGGGTTCACTAACAAGTGCTTCATCATTCTCATGTGCCCTTTGAATTGCTCTTATTGACTTCTTTCTTTGACCATTAATCCCCTCATCTGATGATGAATCAGATGCTAAAAAGTCAGTGTTAATCACCTCTAAAGCTTCATCCTGTGTGCCTTCATCAACCACAGTGTTAGACGACCCTCCAACCCATTCCACATCTTTGTCGATATTCATTTCAAAGTCTTGCATATCCACATTAATATCATCCAATATATTGTCAATGTCCACAAAAAAAATCACTATCATCACTTTCATCATTGTCACTCTCTAACTCACCAAACTTACCAAATTCATTAGCATCATTAACCAAGTCATTCTCCATATGATCAGTGAGAGTAGCATCATTACCCAAATCATTCTCCATATGATCAGTGAGAGTAGCATCATTACCCAAATCCTTCTCCATATGACCAGTGGGTGTAGGATCATTACCCGATTCTTTCTCCATGTGATCCATGTCATCCTCCAAGTCAACAGCAGGTGTGTTATGCCACTCCAGGAATAGTCTCTTTGAACAAGATGGAGGTTCAATAATCTCCGTTATACGAACTTTACTGTGGGTTGGGGACATTAAATAGGTGTGCAAAGTATTTTTGTCATGCTCTATATATACCTCAATTAACTTATGCTTAGCCACAAAACTCCCCAAATAACGAACATCTTCATCACTAGCTAAAGCGAATAACCCAAAATCTAAATCGTCTAAAGGCCTTTGAAAGTGATAGTAAAGTGGTTTACCTATTGAAGCATACCCTAGGTCTTCCATCATCTCATCAATGTCATGAATGGAAAAGGTATCAATGTCCAGTAAATCAACAAATGTTTGCTTCCCATGAATATACTTCCTTCCAGGAAAGCTTGTAAACTCACCTCCATGGTGCATTCTTATTGAAAACACTGTCGGATGTCCAGCTGTAGAGGAGAGAATCGTTTTTAGCTAACAAAATTAAACCTTTAACAATCAATATCATTCAAACGAAAGTCAATCAAACATACCATAACTTTGATCAACGTCGATTTCAGCCATTTCACCACGAATGCGCCAAGAAACCATTGCAATTCTTCGTTCTTGCAGTCGTCGCTACTAGGGTTTTCACATAAGGATTTTGCACATAGCTGTGTGTTTTTTTGGGTATACGATTGTGTTGTACAATGTAGAGTATGATCGTTTAATTGAACGCATCGATTTCTTAAACTGGCGGTATGAAGAATACGTAAAATGACAGAAATAACCCTCAACGTGCAGGGCACGTGGGGGTTTTAACTCCAAAATCAAACGGAAGGTTAGATGAGGGACCAGGCGTGCACTAAACCAAACTATTAAGGATTGACAGGGTTAAAAAATGGAGTTAGGGACTAGGCGCGTAACAAACACCAAACCATAGGGACCATTCATGTAATTTTTCCTTAAATAAGTTTTCATAAAAAAATAGAATTACTTTATTTCCTTCTTGGGCGTTAGTATGCGATGACTATAGCCATTTTCTTATATATTGATACATATTAAAATTTAATTTAATTACTTAAATTAAAACATTACAATTAAAATCTAAATTTAAAATCAAACAAATATATTTATAGATTTTACAAAAGAAATATATTTTTTAAAACATTATAATTAACATGTAAATTTAAAATTAAACAAATTAAAAGGTGATATATTTACAGTTTTTACAAAACAATTAAAATATGAATTTGTATTACATTTTGAAACTAAATTTACCATGATAATATATCTTTTCTAAAGCCTTCACAATATCAACAATATATTTTTTGCTTTTTAGCATACATAATTATTTTTTTGTTTTCTGTTTTCATTTATTGCATGATATCACATGTTGGTCAAATTGATACTCGAAGATGCAAGTACAAATCCAAGATTCCAAGATGCCAAATATGTTTTTTATAACCTACAACATCGATGTATATTAACTATTTACATTGGAATAACCAATAGTATTTTTTTTGTTAGTGGTTTGCAATTGGATGTTAATATTTAGGGAGATTATAGTTACACATTGTCACATTATATCTAAAAGAACCCAAACATTCTCCATATCCTCGTAATCCTTCAATTTGGTAGGATCGATGTTTGGCAAGGTATAATGATTCTTTCATTCTGTCTTATATTGTAACGATTCTTATTCATTTTATATATTTTTTTTATAGATCGCCGATACATTAATACCTACTTTGATGTATCGAACAACTTAATATATGCTTATTTGAACAACTTAATTATCTAATTTATATAACAATTTTGATTTATTTCATTAACATTCATTGTATTATATCGTTATTTTTTTATTTTATTCACAATTAAAAACTTTCTAATCTTGAAAATTAATTTTACATTTTTATTTTAATCAACGATTATAATTTTACATAACTAAATAAAATATCTTTTAGTTAATAGTTTATTTAAATTAATTAATTAATGATTATGTGTTTCTACTATGAAAATGTAATTAATTTGGTAACCATAATTGTCACGGTTTATAAACTAGTATAGAAAATAAAACCCTCGTAAATCTTTATTAACTAACCACTTGTTTTTTTGGATTTACCTAATGTTAGATACAAGAAACTTAACTACACATAATTGTAAACAAAAAAATAAAATGTACCAAGCAACCCACAAGTTCACAAGTTTAAAGCCTACATAAATGTCTTTAAAAACCTTCAAAACTCAAGAGAAAAATGCTCCAAAACCTCTATGTTTGATTTAGGAAAAACCCACATAACATGCCACAAATAACAATCAAAACGTGAAATAACAAAAATGTTCCTTAAGTACTTACATGAACCGACTAGGTTTGAGTGTAAAATCCTACTCGGACCAAGTAGTCCTGCTCGACTCCGAATTTTGCAGCCACATGTCCTTTTCGATGAGATTATGTATTTCTTGTTGTCTCTTCTTGACTTAATGAGATTATGATGTCTTTCGTGCTGTCTCCTCTTGAATTATTTGGACTAACAATTTAACCCATCTTTAGTCCACTTCATTTGCCTTCAAGTGTTAACCTAAGTTTTCTTTTTCAATCTCTTCGTCGTAGTCTAATTTGCACAATCTCACCTGTAATCTTTCGTATTTTCTCTAGTCTTTTAAAATTTTGAAATTAAATACAAAAACTATAAAGTACCTAAAATAGTCGTAAAAATGAAAATACACATGATGATTTACACAAAAACAAACAAAAATATGCCAAAATAAAATATAAAGAAGTAAATAGCATGCAAGTATCATTACATCACAATACTATTGTTTTCTATGTGATTAATATACGTATGTTGTTGCATCCATAAAATCTATTTGAAAAGGATTTTCTTTGGAAAATACTATATATGATTGAAAACGTATCTAAGCATATCGTACTTGTTGTATATCACATAGAACTGATTGAAGTATATGTTTCCAGACACTCATAGGGATTTACTCCCATTTTTGTTTTCGTGACTATACATAATAGAGCATTTGAGTTTAATTAATTAAATCTCTCGAGATCTAAAAACAAAGAACTCCATATTTAACATTATTTCTCAAGTAATATATTAGACCGCAAAAATGCTTTTGGGATGAGGGTGGATTTTAAGTACATAAAATTAAGTTATTTATTGATTTTGTGCATTGTTTCTATGAAAAAATATTGAATACTGTAGCAAAAATAAAATAATAATAATAATAATGTTTTGCCATAAATGATAAATCTAGTAGACACGACAGGGAGACTAACTTCTGAACCCAACATACAATTTGGTCCCTTATTGGGTTAACAATTCAACCAATGTAGCCC
The DNA here is from genome assembly GCF_051521515.1 of Lactuca serriola. Taxonomy (NCBI): domain Eukaryota; kingdom Viridiplantae; phylum Streptophyta; class Magnoliopsida; order Asterales; family Asteraceae; genus Lactuca; species Lactuca serriola. Next base: position 68,573,963 of record NC_136408.1, on the reverse strand, counting down.
ATAACATGTTATCATGCAGCGTCACTAAATTTCCACATTTTTTTATATTTATATAATATTTATGTAACTTTTCATGTAAAAACGTTGTGTATCTTTTTTTAACTTTACAAAAGAGTAGGAAATTGAAATACAATAAACGATAGAAAATATACAATTAAGCTCAAAGGAAATACTTAGTTGTTTAAATATTTTTTTTGTTAATTAATTAAACTTAAATATATACAATGTGCTCTCATTTACTTAAATACTTCTATAATACTATTTATGTAGACTTACATTGAATGATAAAAGAGAAAACATGAAACCCTAGAACAAAGACATCCAATATATCCGATATATGCAATTTTTTATAAATAATTGAACCCATAATACTCTAAAAAATCATATGTGAACAAATGGTCCATTTTTGGTTGTTTGTGCCTTTGTTGGTTCTTATGCATTAGAAGAAGAATGGAAGTGCTACACTGCTATGTAAAGGTCATGATTTATGGGTGTGTGGGCCTAAAAGGTCTCCTTTCATTTCATGTGTCGTACATATAACATAGGGACGGAATATGAATGGTGTTAAAACATGTTTTAAAACAACTTAGGTCATATCAAACTATAGTCCAAATAAATAAATAAATAGAATACAAGTAAGTGTACCCAATCCAATTGTGGTTTAGAATTTGCTCTCAAATCGGACCAAAGTGTATATAGTCCATACCCTGATAATGTTTTTTTTTTTTTTTTTTTTATTTATTTTTTTTTTTTATTTTTTTTTTTTAAGACAAACCTAAGATTGAAGTTTATGGGATTTAAACATATGTTAGCTATATTTTGGAGTGTTTTATATCATCAGACGATCACCACTAATCCATATTGATGGTGGTAGACTGATAATGATTTTTTTAACTTTGAAACTGAAAATCAAGTTGAATATACAATATGGTATGTCCTAATTGTGCTATGATAGTTTATCATCGAATATGTAATATGCGAACTATGATTGAAACACCCACTTTATATTGCGAGATAAACATTATTTATTTATTTTATTATTTACATATGGATGAGTTTTGGACATCAGTATTTTCTAATTTTTTTGCAACTAAAAGTCTAAAATCTCTTACTATGAGATCTATCATTGTCCAACTTGGACTTCGTGCGATCTTTGTTGCTTATCTAAAAAAAGTATTTTATGGAAAACGGTTATGAGATCCCACTCAAACGAAGCCCTAGGGAAATTGTTTGAATTTCTTTAATAAAAAACAATAGCAAGCAAATTTGTATATTCTAAGTTGTAACCATTTCCTCTTAGGCTGAGCGAGTAGAGTTTGTAAAAGCTCGGTATTGGCCTAGGTGTTGTTTGTTTTTTCTTTTTTTAAATCACTTCAGACCACTTATTGCTGCGCCGCGCAACACTTGACACTTCGCAATTGTTTGTTTTTCAGAAGACTCCTGACTTAAAAACTGTTGCGCGTGTGCTGCGTGGTGTAACACTAAACCAACTGCTTCAAACCTCTTCACGCCTTAGTTTAACTTACTGCAACAGTCTGCAGATGTTAAAAAACAAACATACTTTTTATTACATGTTGTAGCCGTTTGTTCCACCTCTTCTGATACAGAGGATTGCAGAGATAGTCCGCAGACTTCACGTATTTTATCTTCGAAAAAACAAACAACACCTTAGTCAACTCGACAAACATCATCCCTTTGAGCTCGGCATGTCAAACCCAATAACACAACTTGGAAGCCACTTGTGGAGTCTCTTCTCCCTCTCTTTTCCCCACATTCCCTTGTCATAGTAGTGGTCTCAACATGTCTACCACCAGCTAGGATGAATGGTTGTTTGGCTGATGTAGAGCTCGTGAGCTCAACATCACTCCATTTAGCCATAACCATTGTTGTAAAATCCTCATTGACCATAAAATTAATATTTGAGGCTAAAACATTGTTTTAATTCGATTAATATATGAAAAAAAATGCAACTTTTTAGACGTTTCTTAAAAAACTCAACAAGTTTTTGTTTACTAAAACTTCATGTCAAAATCCAAAATTGTTGATGTTGAAAAACTATACAAATAATATGATTTTGGACCATTTAATTAAAACAATGCTTCATCATATACATATATTAATTTGTCTTCATATATATTGCATGTTTTATGTCTAAAAAACGTTGTTTTGTTTATATGTTAATGTCATGTATATAATTTTTTTTTTGTTTTTAAATATGAGGTGTGATCGTAAAACCAGAAATTAGATTATGACATTTTAATAAATATTTCATATACATGGAGAAATGATAAATTAGTTATATGCTTGTGATAACAACTATTTATTAAATTAAACTAATAAAATAAAAAATAACAAGTCATTGAAAAACTTAACCATTAGACCATCTACATTCTACAACGGTTGTCAAGATGAGTTAGCAACAATCTTTTCAAAATCGGTTTGAACCGGAGGGTCGATCCGGTTGGACCAAAACCGGATAAAAAACGGTTCAGCTAGCACCAAATTTATATCTATTTCTAAATTGAAACGAAATGCCTAGGTTTTTTAAAAACCTAGCCGAATCCCTTAATTTGAATAAAATCACATAGAAATGAAATATTTTACATAACAAGTTTTGGTAGTCTTTTCGTATCTAATTAGATATTTCTTAAATTAAATAAAAACACATGATAAATGTTATGAAGCTTTTTGATGCATTTGTATTCATTTAAAATTATATTTTGTTTCAATATTATAATTTATTTTCTTTTTGGTGTATGTGTATGTGTTGGTGTGTGTGTGTAAATAAAAAAAAATCATGAAAATTGTAGAAACTGATTTTACCCGACAGTCGAACCGGTTAAATCTAAAATGACCACCATACTTCTTATATTATTATACTTTTTAATCATTTATATATACTTATTATATTAATTTATGATTATATAAATATATTTATGTATTAAAAATCTTTAGTTTATATATTATTGCTATCTGTTTAATTAAAATTTAAATTATAAATATATATATATTTATTAAGTACAGAGAAATAGAATATATATTAAGATAGTTGTTGAATGTTAGTGGTGACCGTCTTTGAAAATGCTGGTAATGGGTTGATGATGATAGTGACATAATTAAAAGATGAATATATACACATAACTTAATTAAAAGATGAGTTCAATTAAACCGATATTGATGACATAATTAAAAGATGAGTAGACTTTTAAACCGATGTGGATGACTTTAGATGACCATCTTTGAAAATGTTGGTATTACACTAATGTTGATATGATAAATGATATACGTAGAAAAACACAACGAATTTTATATATATATATATATATATATATATATATATATATATATATATATAAACCCTTTATATTATTTTTATGTTAAAAAAAACCCTTATATTAATAGTTATCATTTGAAAAATACAAAAATACAGGTTTTTAAGAGAAATTGACGACTACAAATATGATGTTGCTTACATTTTTGTTTTTAATATGACATTGATGTTAATTATGCTAAATAATATTTGTTAAGGAAGGAAAAAATCAATCATATAATTTAATATGGAAAACACAATCGAGCAAGAGTAATCGAAATAAATATAGGTTTTAACATGTTTTTTCATACAATCAAGGAAATATAAGGAATATCTATGTTAAATCATATATTTTAGCTGATCATTTCTCTTATATATTTACAATTTGGTTTTATTTGAAATGTAAGTAATAATATAAGAGTTTTTCTTAATATAAAAATAATATAATGGTTTATATATATATATATATATATATATATATATATATATATATATATATATATATATATATATATATATATATATATTACATAAGGGTGGAAATAAACCCAAGTGGATGATATAATTAAAAGATGAGTAGAATTAAGTGGATATAGATGACCTAATTAGAAGATGAGTGAAATTAAACCGATGTTAATAGCTTATGAATAATCTAAAATCCAGCATATCTTCATCTTTATCATCATTTTAATTTGTTATTTTTGTTTTCTTTTTCTTCAAATGGAAATTGAAAATATATTTAACAATTATAAAATTAGAATACAACTTACAAAAATATTTGATCAAATCATGGCTTTTACCAAACTACCCTTAAAGTAAAGGAGTGGTCCACATACATGTAACGAAACATTCAGCCAAAAAAGGCTAAAAACGTGGATTACTATTCGAACAAAGTCATAAAATTTTAATATTCAACCATCCACCCACAAAACAAATCCAAATAAAAAGGAGAGGTAAAAGAAATCAGAAGGTCAAATTCATTTCAATTGGGGAAGAAAAATAAACCCTTATTGCTAACAATTTCTAGAGTTTTTTTCCTTTCTTTAAAAACCTCATCAGCCCATCATCTCCAAGATCTCAAATTTACAAAGATTGTCTGCCAAAAAACGCCAAAAACCCTGCCTTCTTCATCTGATCCATGAACATACTCTGTCAAAAAATCAAAATCTTATGGGTTTTACAGCTAAGGATGTTCTTGAAAAGGGACAAATAAATAAGAGGTATAGGGTATGTACTTGAAGAACACATCTCCATATTCTCTGAACTCCATTAAAGACAGTTGTTTTCTTGTCCTTTGAGTCACACTAGATTCGTTTTTAGGCAATTTTGACCCATACCCATTTTGCCCCCTTTTGCATTTCTTGACATTAATGGTGTCTAGTCCTTTTATCTCTTGTGGGTCTTTTATAAATTCAAGAATCTTGGTCGTTGGGTTAGAACATAAGCAAAAACTGGAGCTGAGATTGACTTTACGTTTGAGTCTTGATCATAATTCGATAAACATATTGTTTGCTGGTTGTTTTGGATGATAGAATTTTCAATAATGTATTTGGATTAATCTGATTGGTGAAAACATATAAGTAATATTTATGCTAAAGTTTCATGTGGGGTAATAGTTATAGCTACTTAGATATGATGAAACCTTTTTGGAGACCATGTGTTGGGGGTGCACAAAGTGGAAGAACAGATGGGTTGTTGTGGTATAAAGATTTGGGGTCTCATGTTAATGGAGAGTTTTCAATGGCTGTGGTTCAAGCTAACAGTTTGATGGAGGATCAAAGCCAGATCGAATCAGGACCGTTGGATTCGATGAATTTAGGGCTTTACGGGACGTTTATTGGGGTCTATGATGGACATGGTGGGCCAGAAGCATCACGGTTTGTCAACGAAAATATGTTCTCCAATCTCAAGAGTAAGTTGCCAATTCTTATATTGAATCCTTTTTTATACTTTGATTCAAGAATGATATGATATGAGCTAATGTGTGTCATTTTCTTTTTATCATTTTGTGTACCCCTGAATATTTTTCTTTTGTTTGTGTGTTTAATTGACCATGGTTATGATTTTATGACTATGGTTATGATTTTATGACTAGTTATTCTAAAAAGAAGGTTTACATGCAAGAAATAGCAATATATTTAGGTTGGTTTGTTTATACTAGCATCCATATTTTCATTATTTCATATTATAAAATTGTATTTTGAAAAATCTATCGAATTACAACAATGTCATCCAAATACAAGCAACTTTTACGTACAACTCGGTGATACTAATAAAAAAAGAGAAAATACAATGCTATGATTGGACAAATCTTTCCAAGTACAATGACATAATAAGAAAAAAGTCCGAAATTAAAAAGCAATTCTCACTTGCTATGATTTGGTAGATATTTCTAAGTATAATCTCCTAATAAATTTTTTTTGAAAGTACAATGCTATAATAGGGTAGTTCTTTCAAAATACAATGTCATAATAACTAATTAAAAAATTTTGGAAGTACAATATTGTAATAGGAAGAAACGAAAGTAAAGTCAAAATTGAATTTATTTGTTAGTGTGATTTCAATTAGTTATGTTATTTATCTATATAGATTTTTGAATCTATTTTAGATATTTTCTTAGAGATAGATATTTATAGTTAAAAGTTCCAATCATACAACCAAAACTACAATACACAAATAAATGAAAGTACGTTGCCGTTTCTTGCTTTTAGCCCACAAAAGATAAACTTACTAGAAGTTACTCTAAGAAAAAACCGATCATTTAGATAAATGTAAAAATAACTACCCGTCACCTAGCTACAATCAATTAATTATTTATTTATCTGATTATCTATTTTGATTTCAGGGTTTGTATCCGAAGATGAAGAAATGTCGGAGGATGCAATTAGAAAGGCATTCTTGTCAACCGAGCATCAATTTATATCTCTTGTTAGAGATCAATGGCGCACGTGCCCACAATTTGCATGTGTGGGCACGTGTTGTTTGGTTGGAGTTATTGTTGATGGGGTCATTTACACTGCGAATGCGGGGGATTCGCGTGTAGTTTTGGGGAGAGTAGACAAAGATAGTGGTGGCGTCTCTGCCATTCAGTTATCTCAAGAACACAATGTCAACCATGAGTGTGTAAGAGATGAGCTTCGTTCCTTACACCCCGATGATCCAAAGATTGTGGTTATGAAACATAACGTTTGGCGTGTTAAAGGACTCATACAGGTATAAGACTTGTCTTAATTCATTCAGATATATCATATATGTATGTAGTTTCATTTAGCATCTTTTTAGACTTAATGTAGAAAGACCACTTAATCGTTTAAGGAAACTAGGGTTTCTCAATTAGGTTTAACTTTATACAAATTTTGTCCCATTTATTTTTCTCTTTCTATTTTCCCAAATGAGCATCAAGAAGTTTTGAAACAAATACGATTTGATTATGTTGATGAATTTTCTCTCAGGTGTCCAGATCGATAGGCGATGCGTATCTGAAGAATCCGGAGTTCAATCGAGCCCCACTTTTGCCAAAGTTTAGGATTCCACAATCGTTTTCAAAGCAAATTCTTAGTCCTGAGCCAACAATCTCCATACAAAATGTTGATCCAAATGACGAATTTCTCATATTCGCATCCGATGGTCTATGGGAGCAGCTCAGCAATGAAGAAGCCGTCGATATTGTCCACACTTACCCACGTAACGTAAGTTCATAATCTATTTCCTAGAGAAAACGCCTACATACCTGAGGAACTGAATCGAATAAGAACATCATTTTCACTGTTAAGTTGTTCTATTGGATTATGCATCTTTATTTTCTGTCTTCATGCAGGGGATCGCAAGGAGGTTAGTGAAGGCAGCGCTTCAGGCAGCAGCGAAGAAAAGAGAAGTGAGATATTTGGACCTGAAGAAGATCGAAAGAGGGGTGAGGAGACATTTTCACGATGATATTACAGTTGTTGTCGTTTTTCTCGATTCCGCGAACCCTAATTCGAGTGTCTCGATGAAAGGGGGCGTAGGATTACCGACGACTAAAAAATTCTGAGGTAGACATGGAGTGTTGGGCTTGGACCTGACCCGGCCCAAAGGTGATTGTTACATGAGAATCGAGCCCATTTGATTTCAATTCCATTTATAAACAACTTTATAGAAAGTATTGGTATGCATTTGAGTTCGACCTATTTATGTAATAATATATTAATTTGATATGTTCTATTGTCACATTTCAAATACATAAAAGGAAAGGTTTAGTTGTAAAGAAAATGGAGCAAATGTCTTTGTACTCTCTATCTACTAATATGTTAATAATAAGAAATGGATCTTTGGTTCAATTATATTTCATATATACTAGTGTGTAGTTATATATGATAACTATCAAGGATCAAAATCGTTGTGGCTTCGAATGTGCTTGACATAATCCATTTCAACTCCAAGATAATTTAATCTAAACTTATTTTGAGCGGTTATTATTAAACCTGTATAGGAACCTTCTGTTAAAAACTGTCAACAAAGTATGGTCCTAGGAAATTTATGGGAAAAAATTTTCCTAACAAAATCCTCAAAGATATAATTCCTCGGAACTCCTTGCAAGATGGGTATATGGGGAAAGTGTGGTGACTTCCGACAAAAGAAGCTCCTTGAAAATGCATAAGGTTCCTTGGAAGTTCGATCACAATTAGTTTCCCCATAATATATTTTCTTTGGAATTTCTTCGAAACACCTTTCCCCATTGAATATATGAGGAATGTGTTCCTATGAAAAACGCTTTATTTTAGTTGTGATTTGACCCTTTGTCACTTTCCTAACAGTGTGCACTTCTGATGATAGTTTACATTTCTTTAAGGGGGATTTCAGATTTTTACTTTGATCAAATTTCTAGCAATTGAGAGAAACATAAAATATTATTTAATATCTTTAAATACAAAAAAAAAATCATATATTAAAATTATATAGTGCATTTTCAATGGTTTACCTAATACCTATACTATAACTCAAAATAAATGTCACATCATCATCGTTTTAACTTTAATCCAAAATTAAATAACAGTTTCAATAGTTAACCTATTATATAGACCATTTTTTTTTATAAATTTAACTAATTCATGCCAACTATCTAAAATATTTTATAAAACTCTTTCATATCTATTAAAATTAACTACAAGTATTAATGTGTTTGCTATGGTTTGTATTAAACTTTATAATAATTTGTATTATATAATAATTGTCATATATGGTATATAACAGAATAACTAAACATTAGAAAATAAAAAATATTCAAAACTTTAAGATAATTAAAATGGTAGTATGACATATTATTAAAAAGAAATGGGTTAGAACTAACATAGTTTATTGACCATTCAATATAGATTGGTCACCTGGAAAAATCAAATAAGCTATGTACTCCAATAAGGATGAGTGTTTATTAAAAAAAATAATAATAAGTCATAAAAAAACTCCATAAGCGTTGAAAGCTCAATAAACACATACGAACACGATGCAAGACATAGCATAAATGAAACAACTAATCATTTCATAAAACATATATGTTTGACCTTTCTCGATGCTTTTTTTGGGTGACTCACCAAGCAACCCAGTTGTGATTGATGACAAAATGGTACAGACTAATAATGTCATTGGATTTGGTGGTTCTCCATGGACTTCTCTCTTTAGCCCTTTGTATATGTTCATAAATGGGTGTGCACCTCCAGATGGGTGGGGGCCGACCTCCCACTTTCTTATCTAATGCAACATTTATTAGCGGTTGGGCGTATCGTGCAGTAAGCCTCTCTCGACCCTCCAGGAGAGGAACAACAAACACATATGGAGGAAAAATTCATTCCAAACCTGGGAAAACTGCTATTAACAGCAATGACATTCTTAATTAGTCTTAGTTTCCACAAAAAACACTCATTTTCAAGGGCAACCATTTGTTCAAAAGATTTTGATAGAGTCTTCTTTTGAGAGACAACTCAATCAACTCGGCGAATCCTCTCTTGTCAAAATACTGAAAGCGAGAGTGAAACATGTGTTTTGGTTACATTCTAACTATTTTACCATAGTTAAGAGAGTCAAGAAGATCTTCCTTTTCTTTTTCCTTAAGCCCCAGTCATCCGTGGAGTTAAGCCTCCTCTTTTTCGATGACTTAGGAGGGAAATTCTCTTCTCGCAATTAGGATTCAGTGGATGACATCCCGTTCTACGAGTTTACTTACGACTGGAGTAAGAAGAGAGTCAAAAAAGTCCAAGGAAGCTTTTCAAGTAGGATTTGAACCTGCGTCCGAATAGTCAGTTACCAGCCGACCGCTCTACCACAAAGCTTGAAATAAAAAAAGGGTTTTCCAGTCGGAAGGTAATACTAGGAAACTAAGAAAAAATCCTCTCTTTGTAGCCAGCCGGTCTAGCTTTTAAATATGAGTGAAAAGTAGCTTCTGCTTCGCTATTAAATCCCTCACTTTCTAAGAAGATCAAGGGCAGCCCCTCATACGATTACGATGACTGTAATGAAGTCTTGAAAGATAGAGAACATCTTTCTTTACACGAGAGGATGAACCATACAACAATGGTTCTAGACCCGTAACCCCATAAATGTAGATATCAGAATACGAGAATAGGCTTTGTTAGGGGATAATAGAAGACATCCAAAGATGCTCTTAGATTAATTAACTTCAAGCTTATTTAGAAAATGTATTGCTTTTAATCATTTATAATAAATTTACATTAAAAAAATGATCAAGAATTCCACAGCACTTTATTATGGACTCTTCATTTTTGTCTGAAACTATTAAAGAACTTATGAGACGTGACATATAGTAATAAATTTTTTGACATCTTAATGTGAATGTACATTACATATCGGCGCCTCTTACATTATGGATTGATATTACAAAAAAGTTAATTCAAAAGATCATATAGGCTTTACTCCTAAGTTTTATCTCAATACACCATTATTTTATTGAGAATGAATTCATATAATATTTTTTAAGAGCTCCTACATGTAATGGATGATAGTGTGAGCAAATCAATGGCATTATGTAGTATATGACAATAGATTACAAATGTTATGGTGTGGATTTAACCTATAATATCAACTTTTGTGGGTTTGTCAACTTGGTTTCTTCAAGTCAAGGTTACAAATAATTAATGATAATGATGTCAAATATTTTGTTAGTATTGTCACTAATATGTCTTTCGCATCCAATGCAATTTTTTGTTGTAAATCATATCGAAAATGGTGTTTACCAATTACTTACAAAGAAATCTAACATATCATGCTATTCATTTAAATATGTATCATACTTCAATAAACACACTTTTCATTTAAATAAGAAATTATAAAACAAAACTTTAATACTTTCATTTATATGTGATGAAATATAACAATACGTAAGTCATCCTAAACCATAAACCCTAAACTTTAAACCATTAGATCAAACCTTACTCAATAGAGTAAGTGATCATGTTTCTTCCTCTTAAAAACGTAAGTCTGCGACTATGAGTTTTATGTACCGAGACCAGATCCATAAAATTGTTGCCACAAGGTCTAGGACTAGAAAAATTAAAACAATCACCATAGACGAAAACTAACTTTTCAAAATTCTTCTTGATAAGCAACCACTTTTTAGATTCTTTACACTTCGAATTTAAGTACATATATTAAAAAAACAAATGATTGGCTTTAGTTTTAGTAAATAAAATATGTGGATTATATATATCTGATTGTTTTGGAATGGCCGAAATAAATGATCATTTGGTAACTACCTGAAATGTTAATCATATCCAATAAATCATATAAATCATAGATAAGTTGTGGTCATTGTGTTAATATTCCAAATAAAAATAATATACCAAATATTGATGGATTTTAAACTATGTGTTTAGATAGAATAAGTTTTATAAACGAGGGGAGCAAAGTGAATATTTTTCAATTTTTCGGTGGATCATAACCACTAGCGACGGTGGACACCCCTCTCATATCAACAACCCAAAACCCCCTGTGCGTCTCACATTCATCTGCAACCGTATTCCGTTGATTATAACACGAATTGAATTTCGAGCCATGAAATTAGTTTCGATAATTCAAAATGGGATGCATCACCCGCTTAAATTTGATTTGGGAGTGGGATTGCTTAGATTTACTCCAGTTTCAACTTCTACTCGGTATCCTAAATGGGTTCATCTTCAAATCACTCATTTCCCCAATCGTTCCTTCAGTTCAGGTAACGTTACTATTTGAATGTTGAGGGTGATGGATGTAAGAGACAATATTTTTTTCCTCTGAAAAACAAAATTTGATTGCAGGTGTTTGTCGAAATCGTTGGACGCGGAAGTTATCGATTGTACGCTCGAAAGGAGTTGAACAAGAAGAAGGATCTGTTTCTTCAGGTGAGAAAATAAACATCTAATGTTTCTAATGCGAAATTCAATATAAACAAAATGCCTACGTACATATACATATACGTCTACATATCATAATACTATTGATCTTTGCGAAATGAATGCGTTTACCATAAATTACTCACTATTTGTTCTTACTGGCAGAGAGGGAGACATCCTCCTCCAATCCATTCGATGACACCACCAAATCTAAAGGCCATCTCATTATTGATGATGTTCTAGAAGAAAAGACCAAAGATGTTGAAAATTACAAGACATCTGTGAAAACTGTAGCCTTGTGCGTAAGTATAACCTCACTATAAGTTCAAATTCATGAAGTTTTAATTACCCTCGTTTAAAGGTCAAAATAGTATTTTCATTGTATTAGGTGTTCTCAGCTGTAGCATTTGGTGTTGGTCTGGGATTGAAAGATGGAGTTGGAAAAGCATCAGAATTCTTTGCAGGGTATGAGATTGAATTTCTTTTTTTGCTCATGAAAGTATTTCAATTATTTTAGTTATCTCATCATTTCTTGATTTTTTTTTTCTTTTTGAAATTCACATAGGTACTTGCTTGAACAAAGCTTGTCTGTGGATAATCTTTTTGTGTTCGTTTTGATATTCAAATACTTCAAAGTTCCACTTCCTTATCAGGTAGTCTAATCTCTAATAAACTCTCTCATCAGTCAAAGTCAAATCACTTAATAAATAATCATTTATTGATATTTCTTCATGTTGTAATTACAGAATCGAGTGCTTTCATATGGTATATCTGGTGCAGTAATCTTTAGATTGTCATTAATACTTCTTGGAACTGCAACACTTCAGGTAATTTTTTACATTGAATAAATAAAAAATACTCAATTTGTTTTTATGAAAATTGCAACAAATCAATATGAAAAGTTACTAAAACTATTAATGTAAAACATTTTAGAGGTTTGAGGCTGTTAACTTGCTACTGGCATCAATACTTCTGTACTCATCCTTTAAGGTACTGTTTCTTTCCTTAAATAATTAATTACTTAATATTTAATACATTAAATACGATTGTAAAAAGTATTTACGAAATTTTATTCTATCTTACAGTTTAAACCATGATCATAACATTTCCATCTTTTTCTATAGCTGTTTTTTACTGGTGAAGATGATGATGAGGATCTATCAGAAAATTTTATTGTGAAGACATGCCAAAAGATTATTCCTGTAACATGTAATAATTAATTTCTTTTCAATTGTCAGATGTTATAATTTTTTGATTTGGAAAGATGCTAACTTTCTGCATTTTTTTTCAAGGGTAAATCTGGTATTTATTTCATTCATTCTTTTTCCTGATTTGGCAGCTCAATATGATGGCAATAGGTTTTTTACAGTTGTGAATGGAGCTTGGAAAGTAAGTGAAAAGATATGGTTATTTGTTTTTGTTTGTTAATATGGTTAAAAACATGTGCAATTTTTTTTTTTTTTAAATGGGAATCTTTTCTTGATTCTTTTTTTTTTTTCAAAAAGTGTCATCTTGAATTGTTGGTTTCTAACAGGCATCAAACATTTTGGGCAGGCTACACCTTTGCTTCTAACTGTAGCAGTAATTGAACTCAGTGACATTGCATTTGCTGTAAGTTTATTCATTTAAAATATTTTTATAATATTTTAAAACTTCTGTTCACTTATTTTATGTAATTTTTTTTCTAGGTTGACTCTATACCTGCAGTTTTTGGTGTGACAAGAGATCCCTTCATTGTTTTTTCATCTAATCTCTTTGCCATTTTAGGTAAAGTATGATGCCAGAGTTGACTTTTATCTAATTGGTCAAACACAACAAATTTTGGGCTGAATTTTTTGCTTCTGATGCAGGTCTACGATCTCTATATACACTGGTTTCAGAAAGCATGGCAGAGTTAGAGTATCTACAGGTAAGTTTTTTTGTTTGAAAACTTTTCATGTTAAATGACCTATTTGCCCATGTCCATTGTTATGAATGAATTGGTAGTATATATAGTATCTGTCTACAAATAAATTGATGTTAGGTCAACATTTTCTTCTATATCTCTGTGTTTGAATTTACATATTTGCCCATTATTAACATTAGAAATGAGTCAATGGTGTATTGATTTTACTTCAAGATTTCTTTTTGGTAATTTATAATTTTTTAAACCAATAATATGTTAGCATTGTTTGGTATGATCATCAGCCCTCCATTGGCGTAGTTCTGGGCTTCATTGGATGCAAAATGATCCTAGATTTCTTTGGTAAGTGTATTATTGATTAGGTCACTCATAATCAAAGATAATTTCTTATGTTTCTCATTTATGAGGGCAAATATGTCTTTTGCAGGGTATCATGTATCAACTGAGGTTTCTCTAGGATGTGTAGCCACTACTCTTAGTGCTGGGGTTCTGCTGAGTTTGTTGAAGAAATCAGCTTAGAATTTGGTCATTCTTGAAAGAAACTAAAAAAAAAAAAAAGGTAGTGATCTATTGAATAGAAAGAGAATTTTGAGAGATTGTTAAATCTTCATTTCTGTGTAAACATGTGATGAAGCATGACAAGCATCTCGTTGATCATCTTTTATGAATAATAATAATAGTAACAATAATAATGCATTTTTGTTTGTTAATACTTAATAATATGATGGATGCATCTTGTTAACCATTGTTTACTTTATTTTAAATGCGGAAATAGGGCGTGTTTAAATAGTACTTGTTATTCATAGATGGATTGACTAAAACATTTCATGCAAATTATTTAGTTTATAATTGACCAAATTGATCATTTTAAACCCAAAAAATCATAAATCAAAATAAGTTTAACATTAGACTCTACCAAACTAATTATTGTAAATTAACTGCCGAAATAATTTTTTCTTGTTTTAACTTTTAACCACTGAGAATTTGTCTTTTTTTTTTTTTTTTTTTTTTTTTTGAAAATACCATAGTAAGTTTTTCTCGGTAATCAATTGCAAAAACGATTGGAAGAATACTTTTCCGGTTGGAGTTGTTCTCTTTAGAAAAAGAAAACGCCAAACTATAATAGTTAAATCCTAAGAAAAAAATTTGGATACTTAAACTAAACACAATCCAATTTTTATAGAATTCAAAATTTTATGAGTAGTTTTTTAGAAATAAAAAATGCAAACTCTTAATGGCTAAACAAGAAAAAAAAACACTCTTCCAATCATTAAACAAGAAAATAAAATTCAAATTATAATAGTTTTAATGGAATTTGACCTACAAAATATATAAAAGAACTGATAAAATGATAAAAAAGTTCTTTACCTTTTTCTTTGCATCAACAGTTTGATTCTACTCGTCCATGTTAGTAAATTTGGGTTAATTTGTATATTTTTATTTTGTTCCGTATGATATATTTTAAATCAGACTAAATATAATTTTATTCGGTCTTTTTAACCAATTCAAAAGAAGATGATTGACAATGAGAGTTGAATGGTGATATTGGGTTCACGATGGATGAAGTTAGAAAACATATTGATTTTGAGTGTTTTTCGGATAGCACTCATGCGACTAGGTGGAATCGTTTTGTCCGAATAAAGGTAAACATCTTTATTTGAAGATTGTTATTAGATAGATTACCTACCAGCTGAAATCTTAGCATCAAAGACTTGGATATTCATTCGTTTGCTTTGCCCTTTATATTATAAACAAGTGGAAAAAATAGGTTATGTTTTTTATTATGTGAAGAAGTATGTGTCATTTAGCAAATGTGTTTAGATGGGTGGATATGACACTACAATGTGCAAATATTTTAGGAGATTTATTTTCTTGGATTGATACGATCTCGCTCTCGATTAATAGAAAAAAACGGTTTTGGAGACTATTATGCATACGACTTTCAGGGTGATTTGGAGATATCACAATGATATCATTTTTGGAGACTCCAATCCTGTTAAAAGTTATACTTTTGAAGATATAATAGATTTTTCTTATAATTGGTTTACTTTTTGAAATGTAAAACTAATGATAATTGGGTTGATTGGTTTAAAAACCCAATTCTAATTAATTCCTTGCTTCTTGTTAGATTTTTATAATAAATTCATATGGTTAAAAAAATAACATATAATACATGTACATATAATTTTATTGTTTCATGTAATATATCCTTATCGACCATCAATATTATAACCTTATATCATTCTATGTAACTGTTATATAAAATGGTAAAGGATCATAAAGATGTTATATAAAATTATAATTTTATTATATACTATGTTTTTAGATTTTATATAAAATAATTCAATTTTAATTTTAAAATATATATTAAACAAGCTCATAAGGTGGCCTCAATGTGTTAATTTTGTTATAATTAACCCTTTAAATTTTGCTTAATCATCAATATTTTCCATATAATCAAATAAAGTGTTAAATTGTACAATTTGGGGATATAAAGCGATAAACCCTTTTTAATTCTCTAGAACAAGATCTACGCTTCAAATCTCACCAATCACTACTTCAAACTGAATCATAACTTCGGCGATTTCGTGAGGAACAAGTCCGTCGCCGTCGCCGTGGCTCTCGCTCTCACTGTCTTCAATCGCTACACTGTAATTTCTTCTTCTATTTTCCGATTTGAGAATGTTTTCATCTAAACTTCGTTTTGTCAGGTAATAGTATAAATTTGTCTGTCTGAACTCGTAATTTAGCTGGTGATCTCAGTCTCATGCTCCTTTGGTTTATAATTGCATCATCCGATCCCCCAGATCGTCATCATTTGAGCTTAGAGTTTCCTCTATTGTACTTTCCAAATTCAAGTTGTAAATAAGTTTTTTTCTTCTTTCTAAAACGTTTATAGAGATCTAATTGATATTGAAATTTGAAACAAACCAGTTTTTGGTTATAAAGTTGCTTATGATGAGATCTAATTGTCATGAGTCATGATGTCTTGTTAATTACTACTTCCGTCAACTTCTTGTGCAGTAAATTGAGACAAAGCTAAATCAAATGGATGAACTAAAGACAGCTATGAATGGGCACATGGATCAAATGCAAGAACTTGTTGAGAAAATTTCATCTGAGCTTCGAATTGGAATGCAACCAGCAATGGATAACTTCATTGGTTTCTTTCATGCCATTGATTGGAAGGTAAGGTAACACCTTTCCACATGGGATCCACAAGTTTACTAAGTACACTAAATTACCAGCTAAGTTTTATATAACATAACCTAACCTAACCTAGAAAAACTTCAATTTGGTACTTGTGATGTGTTTGTTGTTCTTTAAGCTGATTGCTTTCTGTTCTATATGTATCTCTCAGGAACCATGGTTAGTGGGGTTGATGGTGTTCCACTTTGTGACACTTATAATAATCCTCACTTCAAGAAAGAATATCAACTTTCAGATGTCCCTTTTCCTTCTGTCATGTAAGTTTACTATAGTATCCCTTTAGCAACAAACATATAATATAGGTTAAGGAAGTTGTTAACTGGTGAAATCTCTATAATACCCTTGAATCTTGATTCTTGATGCAGTGGCTGGTGTGTATCTTGCTGAAAGACTAAACACAGTTTTGAGTGATAACTGGAAAAGCTTTGCTGGTCAAAATTATTTTGACCGCAATGGAGTCTTCCTCTCTGTGCTCTGGTCTGGTCCTCTTCTTGTTTTCTCATTGATCATTCTGGTAATTTAACTTTTGAATGTTCTTAATTTGATTATTGTCAATATTGCACAATTCACTATTTTTTAATCTTATAGTTAAAGTTTTGGTATTATAAGATTACCTATTGGCTATTGTTTTTGCAGGTGAACACACTGTTTTCTTTATGTCAACTTATGGTGAAGTGGAAAAGAGCAGAACTCAGGCACCGAGCTAAACTTTCTACCACCAAACAGGATTGATGTTCATGATTTCTATCTAGCCTTTTAGGGGTAGTTACTTCATTAATCGTTAATGGTGTAGATCTTCATGATAGTTTTTATATACTTTTTTTAATCATGTTTTGGAAGATTTCAGTTTGTTGCTTATATTATATTTATATGTTTTTCATACACAAATTGAAGTTCACCCCTCCGCTTCTTTTGTTGTGATATTGATTTTGCAATTGATGGGTCAAAAGAGGTTTGGTTAGATCCGTATGTCCATTTTTTGTATTTTATGTTAGGGAAAAGCTCATAAAAAATGAAAAATCCAACGTATTATCATTTGATATTTTGATGCCTAAAAACACCATTATGTTATTTTTGTGTGTATTAAAACCATTATACTGTATAATTATATAATGAAACAAGGAATAGTAATCACATAACATTGGACATCTTTAATGGCAAAAATCTATTCAAATACTATGTATGTTACACAAGCTATTCGGTTATAACTAATTATTATAAGATATTAAATAACAATTGTGATTGTTCAAATTATATAAACCCGAACACGACCCATATAGATAATCATGTCGTATTGTTCAACCCTCACTTGCATATGTCAAACCCGAACACGATCCATCTAACCCGTTTAACTATATGGGTTTTGGGTTCGCAGGTTGATGGGTCATATAATTGGGTTGGCAGGTCACTTTTGTTTAATTAGAGAAAATTCCAGAAAAAAAAAACTGCTAAACACATCCAAAATCTAGAAAAATAACTGATACATATATCCAAATAAAAAGTTAAAAACATTCGTTCAAACACACAAACAAACACATCTAAATAAAAAGTAAAAACCTTCATGCAAACACACAAACAAACACATCTAAATAAAAAGTAAAAACCTTCATGCAAACACACAAATCAACACATCCAAATCCAAGATACGAACAAAAAAAAACGTTAATGAAAAAGAGACATGTCTACAATTCCAATTTTTCTCCAAACAAATTCCTTTGTCGCTTAGTATGATACATGCCGTGTTTAGGTTGGCAAATAGTTTCATGGATTAACCAACCAACCCGTTTATTTCATTAGATAAAAATTATATTTACTCATTTATTTAATAAATAAATATTTTATTTTTTTAATCTAACAAAATAAACCAAAACTTTTTGCCAACAAGAACATGACCCGTATAATAAACTAGTTATGCGGGTCGATAAACTAAACCCAAACCCAAACCCAAACCCAAACCCATTTATTTCCGTGGCCCTACTTTTGATTATAGTTGTTATCAACTTATCATCATCTACCCTAATAAATAAGAATGGTTTTGCCATATGTCATTCTCTCATTCAATTGGCCATATGTCATTTTGTCATAATTTTGAGATATATTTATTTTCCACTTGTCATTTACTTCATTTTTTATTTCCAATATATAATTAATATAATTTCCATAAATTAAACCTACCATAATGACTATTAATTTCAAATTTCAAATTCTAAATTTTAATTTCAATTTCAAATAAGTTTACAATTTAAACCTTTGTATTTAGCATTTTGTTATAATTTACCCGTTTAGTACACAAATTTGATAACTAAACACATAATTTTAATTTATTTATTTTTTGCATGTTTTTTCTCATAATTTTCAATTATCTCAAATTTCAAATTCAAATAAATTTTCCATTTAATCATTTATATTAACATTTTGTTTTAATCAACCCGTATAATATACGGGTCTCACACCTAGTATTATTATTAGAGTAAATTACAGTTGGTTCTAATTTTGCAAACCAAAAATGTGTGCCAACCAGAAGGACCAAACTGTAATTTTACTCTTAATATTATTGGTTGTGAAAGAAAAAAAGCATTTCTCATTGATTTAAGCAATTGAGTATAAACTTTTACTTACTTTCTCCTATCTCTTCTTTGTCTCCTTCGACACTCCAAACAATCATTACATGTATACATATTTGTACCTGAATAATACCCATTCACTTTGACTTTAAACTTATCAGGTGAAACTTTCAAGTCTTCCACTAATATTTCCCGAAGCTTCTCATTTTCTTCTTTAAGCTTCTCAAGAGCAAGTTGTTGTTTTAAAACCTACAACATAAATATTCAATGATTTTACTTGCTACTTTTCATGTTCATAACTTCAAAAACTCATCCAACATCAAAATTGAAACTTCATTTTCACTTCAAAAGTCAACAAAACCATACCAATTCAATGACCTCCTCCTTAGAATGCAAGGGACCCACCTACAAATAATACATGACATAAAAAGCATCAAGCCACAAGTTGTAAACATTTCAAGAAAAAAAAAAGTTACATTTTTTGCATACCTGATTCTTCGCTTCACCTTCTAGAAGAGGATTTTTCAAGAAGTTGTTGATAACCTTCTCTGTATGATTTGCATATGATGAAGTCCATGGAGGTTTTGATGACACATTTTCTTGTGTCATACTTGTGGTTATGGTCTTAGTCTTACTACCACTTTGTAATTGTAATGATTGGGGAAACATGCCTCCAGTAACACTTGATAAGTTGGGTGTCATTCCAAATTTCATCATCAACTTTGTAGCTGTTTGCTGAAGAATATTTGAAGTGTTGTCATATAATTAAGATGCAAAAAACTTAGGGTTTATAGAAAACACAACAGACTAGATGATGATGATTATATCCAAGAGAAGTGACATACTACAAGGCTTGTTTGTATTTGCTGTAACACCCAAGGCTTTATACCAAGACCTGCAATGAAAATAAAATATTGTTTTTGATTTTTTGATTAACAAAAAGGGTAAAAGAAATTGCTATCATCACAATAGGTGATATATAAAATGCATACCAACTCCAAAACCATGGCCAAAACCAACTCCACACCCAATGCCCACTTTAATGTTTTTTGCTCCCACTTTATTCAACTGAAATGGATATGATTATTATTATTATTATTATGATCTAATAATAATATAGAAAAGTAAGTATACAACCTAAATGAGCTTACAGAGTTGTTGACATGTCTTCCAACATCTGAAAAAACATCTGTTGCTCCTCTAGCAGCACCCATTACTTGATTTAATACTGGTATTGCACCTGTTAAATTCAAACATAACCAGTAATGCATCCAAAATTGTAATGGAATGAGTAAGAATAGAGGAAACAAATGAACATCACAAATGTCACATACAGTTTCTTTACTTCTATAAAAGCTTAAACTTTTGTGAGTTTTTTCCAGTTCGTAGAACTAATTTTACCATGTATTAACATTAAGCCAAACTTTTGTTGGAAATTATGACCTAAATGGACGGATAAAGCTATATATTACAACCGAAATGACATAAATATATCTTCGAGGGACATATAATGCAATCAGAATTCAATAACAAAACGAGCCCACATTTCAAAATAGCAAAACATGCAATTAAATAGTTGAAAAAACAGCATACTAGTATCATGGTTTTCCCCCTCTTTAGGTTTAAAAATTCCCCCAAATTTCATCGTGTTATTGAGCAACATAGATGAAGAGCAATTACCTAGATTTATAGGTCTGCCAACGCCGATACCAGCACCACAGCCGACGCCAAATCCAGTGAATACTTTACCCACCTTCAAAGTAAATGGATTCTGCATCCCTTTTGATACAATTACGCCTCCGCTACTACTTTCCATATTTTAGAAGTCGCAAGAAGCTTGTCCAAATTGTGGTTGATTAACTCAAAAGATGGCGGCTTCCTTGGGGATTTGAGTTGGCGATGGATCCGTAGAATTGGATAAATGAGGCAGCAGTCAAAGACCTTCTATTTTTCACAGAAATTGATGTCCCATTGATGTAGTTACTGTAGTGTTATCGGCTTTTCTTGTGTAAGCATCCATTGTCTCAATCCGGTTTGGACAGAAAACCTGTCAAATTGAACTTTTGTAATTGTCTCGCCCACAAGAAGTGTTTTCCTTATAATTTCAAAAGCCTGTTTATGTGGTTTTGTGTCTTAGTGGTTGGCCCAAGTAGAAATCTAAAAGAAAAAGTGAATGTGAACTTGTGGCAATGTGGCAATGAGTAAAACTTGAAGGCACGAGGCATTTTTTGGGAGCAATTTTCTTAATTTTCTTTTTCATTTTTTTGGTTGTAGAAATACATAAAAGAATGAAATAATACATCTTCAAACATAAATACATAAAAAAACATAAAGCATAATTGTCGTCGTAGTTCTTGTTTTTTTTTCCTTATTCTTTTTGGTTATTTTGACCGTTCCTAGTGATTGTTGTGTGGATTTAGTCTTCTTCTTCTATGTTGCATAATTCACCTTCATAAGCAAAGTTTTGTATAGTAAGTAGTATCGACATTCACATCATTATTTCTTCCTAATAGATTTCTTGTTTAACCCTCTACAATTCGTTTTCAAGTGGTTAAATATTTTTAAATAAACGATATTATTGATGTTATCATTAATAATTGTTATTTAAAATAAAATATCGGCTTCATCATTTTCCATATTGGGATTTACCCAATGATAGTAACACAGAAGTTCAAATCTAGTAAACTATGTGGAATTGTCTAAAATCACAAGTTAAGTTAACACTGATTTTTAGAGAATAAAATCACGAAATCATTTCATTTTGTACAAGTTTCAATGATTCTATGCAATCATGTCTAAACGTTGAACGACTTACATGAAAATAATGCGGTTGACGAGTTTTCTTGGATGAGTTTTGTCAAGGATTGTCGAAGTGGTCAAAAGACAAATTCTCTTGAATCAAGAACTTCACCATCCTATTCCGAACTCGAGTTGCTCTGTAATGCCACAATGTAACATCATTCCTCATTCTTGTTTGATTATGTCCCAACCCAAATTTCATCGCTTTGCAATAAATATTCGAGTGTTTTAGCAAAGTTGAATTTTCGTCTTCCTGGAGAAAAAAAACTACCACATTTCCTGCATCATGCATTTCTTGGACCGCTCAACATTTTACACAAATCATAACTGCACCAAATTGTTGGATTTCTTGTCGTCGTTTTGATGGAAACAATCATAATATTACTTGACGATTCTCTAACACCAAGGGAAGTAGAGATGCACAAAGACCCGATCCGATTCGGTTTGATGATGTCACACAGAATCCGATTTCGCCCTTAATCCGAACCGGTTTCAAACCGGATTTGATCGGTTTTCCGAGCCCCGAATCCGAATCGGTTTAATCCGATCCGAAATCTGATCTGATTTTGCTTTTTTTTTTTTTTAAATAAACATTTTTTTGGACCTCATATATAACACAAAATGCAATATAGGTTTATTAAAATAGTTAAAACATACATCAAACGTCGAATTAGAAAGACTTTTAAACTAGTTAACTAATAATAATAATAAAGTGACGTTATAACATTTAGCCAAATAGAAATAGTTTTTGTGGTCTTCCACTTCATGTCACATTCATTTAATTATTCTTCAACCGCCACGCAAATAACTAGAGGTCTCATCAATACCATATTCTTCATCTTCGTCTTCAGCGTCACCGTCTTCATCTTCCAGAGGTGTTGATAAGCCTTGTGCATATTCTTCATCCATGATCTCCGGTTCAACATTTTGTGCTAGTGGGTCTTCTAGTGATGCCAAGTGTTGTATACGTTCCACATAATCCAAGTAATCCTTTAAGCAAACGCAAACCTCTACCGCAACCGGGGTAAGATTCGTCCTCAACTTTGATAAAACTTTACCACTAAAAGAAAAAGCGGATTCCGAAGCTACCGTGGAAGCTTGGACGGTTAGTAAATCATGGACCATGATGGAGAGAATATGAAATTGTGCTTCCTTTTCTCTTCACCAAGCCAAAAGATCCAAAATTTTAAATTGTGGTGCACTCATGAATTTTAAAAAGTTTGAACCCATATAAATTCCAAGTTCGCTACTAGGCGTTAATGCGCGTGGTCTTTTGTTTTGCTCCTCCAAAAGGTAGTTATAGAGGTTGATATGAAAATCCATTCGACCCCCACCACTACCCGATGCACCGCTAGTAGAGTCGGTTACACTTGCAAAAGTGTTTCACATATTGCCATATTTTGTAGCGTAAATGTCAAACAAATTAGT
Organism: Lactuca serriola; assembly: GCF_051521515.1. Taxonomy (NCBI): domain Eukaryota; kingdom Viridiplantae; phylum Streptophyta; class Magnoliopsida; order Asterales; family Asteraceae; genus Lactuca; species Lactuca serriola. The sequence goes on along the minus strand of NC_136408.1, from coordinate 68,550,392 downwards.
AAAAGTATTATTAGAAGTGTTTATTTGGTTACGGATGTAGTTTGAGTTATCTTTGTGCAAATTTAAAGACATGGAAATTTTGGTAATCAAAGCCTCTACACCCGTAATATTGATACATGGGTTTATGCCGCGGCGCAAGTAAAAAACGGTGACATTTCTTTGAAATATTTGACTAGTTTTTGTCTCAATGGTCTCGTAACCAAAACAAATATTTCACTTCTTTGTTCAAAACGTTCAAATTGTGCGGACATCAACCATAATTCATTTAGTAACAACGGACTTGTAGGGTAATACACGCTCGATAAAAAAGTGGTTGATTGTTTAAAAACTTTTAACATTTCCACAAACTCTTCCATCAAATCCCAATCATAATCCGAAACCGGGTTTTTTCCTTTTGAAATTGTGTCGTAAAATAATTGCAAAACGATTCTTTGACGTGTCAAAACTTTCAAACATCATGCATGTTGAACTTCATCTAGTGTCAACATCCCAATGAGGACTATATGGAGTTACGTTAATGGAAGTGACAAACTTTCGATATTTTTTCCCAAAAACTCTAGTTAACACAGTTTTGAATTTTTCAATCGTCAAATCTATCATTTTTAAACCATCTTGTACCACAAGATTAATAATGTGACAAACACATCTAGTATGAAAAAACGAGCCATCCAAAATAGGTTTATATTTTGCAATTAATCTTTTTGACGCGACGGTATTGTTACTTGCATTGTCAAATGAAATAGAGAAGATTTTGTCGCGTAAATTATAAGTCTCTATAACGCTTACTAAAATTGAAAATAACCGTGCCCCCGTGTGAGGATGCACAAAAAGTTCAAAAGCAATAACTCGTTTGTTCATTACCCAAGTAGAGAGATCTATCCAATGTGCCGTGACATAAAGATAGCTTTTGGGACAACTTCCGGTGGAGGACCAAACATCACAGGTTAAAAAACACCGGTTTTTATATTTAAAAATCCCAATTGCATATCTTTTTTGGTTATATCCCAATACTTTAAAGCATCACGTCTAAGAGAAGTGCGACTTACTTGCCGGTATTGTGGATGCTTTTTTTCCCGCAAAATCCTTGTTAATCGTGGGTTGTCGAAGTGGTTGAAAGGCAAACCCTCTTGAATCACGAATTTGCAAAAGCTTTCACGAAGGTCATCATTGTTGTAAATAAAGATCGACCCATCGGGAGTAATATTTGGTTGATTTGGATCGCTTTAACCTTTTACAGTCGAACAAGTTTTTGTTGTATGACTCCTCAACGTGCTATTGCCATCTTTTCCCAAAAACATTCCGCACTTCTTGCATCTTTCTTTTTCCTTCCCGTTCGACCACAAACACAAATCGTAATGTTCCCATACTTTTTTACTCCGAGTGGTTGGTATGATTTTAACCACCGTTGCATCCGAATCTTGACCCACGGTTGAATTTCTCGAGCTCATTTTTTGGAGTATTATGAAAATAAGTAGTAGAATTTTTATGTAAAATTGAAATGTAACAAATGAAAGGTATTTATAGGTGTTTGGAAGGGCCAAAAATTCAAGAAAAGTCAAAGTAGCCGTTTTTTAGGGGTTCCAACGGCTAGAAAAAAAAAACCCAAAAAAATCGAATTTTTCCGTTTTTTAACGGTAACAAAAAAATCCGGTTTGAAACTAGTTTTGGATCTGGTTTCCTTTAAATCCGGTTCATGATCCAGGGTGCAATCCGATTTTGTCTCCGAAGCGTTGATCCGGTTCGAATCCAGTCACCGGTTTAATCCGAACCGGTTCGGTCAAAACCGGTTTTGACCAAATCCGGTTTCTGGATTGGATCGGATCCTATGGGCCAAACCGGTTTTCTTGTGCATCTCTAAATGGAAGATTATGATTGCCCACATGTAGACGCCTGTAACAACCCAATTTTCACGCCCAAAAATTTCATTTAAAATAAGTGGTTTGTAAAATATTTATAGCAAAACATCATCCGATCATATCATTTCATAAAACATATTACGTGTCTGAAAACCTAAAACAAGAAAATACTAATAATGTCAGAGTACAATCCCAGAACATCTCATAATGCGGAAATCCAAAGTGTGTGTGTATGATGTGCCACTACCGCGCAGACTCCTTCCCCTTCGCTGAAGAGGTATCTGAAACCAAAACTGAAAACTGTAAGCACGAAGCTTAGTGAGTCCCCCATCGTACCACATGCCATACAATCATATCACATACATACTGCTAGGCATTTCTGGGGTGCCGACCTACCCATACGACCATTCTGGGGTGCCGACCTACCCATGTCAAGCCATTCTGGGGTGCTGACTACCCTTCGTTCCTAACAACCGAACCTCGGGAACTATTTCACCCCCTACTACTACTATCACATATAACATAACATAAGCATATTATCAGACATATCTGGGGTGCCTGAACCACCCTTCGGTCCTAACAACCGAACTCGGGGACTAGTCCCCTTCTACTACCTCTATCGGATATAACATAACAAGCCAGCATGCAAACATATCATCACATACTGTTAGACGTACCTGGGGTGTCTGACTACCCTTCGGTCCTAACAACCGAACTCTACTACTATCACATACAACATATCATGCTAGCATATAACATATCAGGTAGTAACAAACCTAGATGATATCACAAAGACAATCATCTATCATACGTATCCTACTGGTGGGGCGGCATTGTGGCCTTAGACCCACCGCTACTAGAAGGTAACTCACCTCAAAAAGTAGTTGTTGAAAGCCTGCTTGCTAAGCACCTGACAGCTGAATCGATAATCCTCCGGCTATAAATTATAAACATAGATTAGCCACTCATTCACACCCTTAGGTCAGATGACTGACCCACCCCTGGTCCCAGGTCAACTCCTTGGTCAAAGTCAACTTCCAGTTGACTGGACTCGCCGAGTCATGGCACCGACTCGCCGAGTCCTTCTCCCACTAACCCGGTCCTACTCTACAAGCCCCTCTTCCCACTCACTAAGTCACTCTTAACTCACTACTTGGGACGATAGAACCGGCTCGCGATCCGACTCGCCGAGTCCAAGAACAACTCGCCGAGTCCATACGAGCAGACCTCCCACTCGCTTCCAAATCCTCACCAGATCATCCCTTATGAGGATTTGGGTTTCTGGGACTATTGCAACACGTTAAATTGCTAATTCCACATGTAAATACGAAGGGTTGGACCTTCAACATCTAAACCCCTCTTACTCAGTAACTATTCATCTAACTCGCCGAGTTTGAAGAACAACTCGTCGAGTACCAGGCAATCTTCATAGGGCTCATCGAGTTGTTCATCCAACTCGCCGAGTCTAAGGCCGTCTTCAAAGAACTCGTCGAGTTCCTCTTTGGGACTCGCTGAGTCCCTTGACCCATTTCCCATATAGACCAAATCTGAGACATGCAACGCTTCAAAACCATAGATCTATGTTCCTAGGGCATGCTTATCACGTAAAGTTGCAAACTTTACGTGCATGCATGGCCCTACAAGCTTCAAAAGGCAAATCCAAGCTCTTTATGAGGTCATACACTTAATGGGGACCTCAATCACTTCATCCACAGGAACTTTATGCTTCTAATACGTCCACAAGGTCTAGATCTAAAGTCCCTTCGGATCATTAAGCACAAACACATGGAGTTTGGTGTTTTAGGCCTTGAAAACCACCAATTTGGGACAAAAATGGTATCTACTGAACTAGTGATCAAGGTATGAACTTTTCTACCTGAATAGAAGCTTCTCACAGTGTAGATTTCGGATCTACTCCCTTCCTTGCACTATTCAACCTCCTTCTTCTTCTTCTAAGCTCCAAACTTCCTTCACCAAGTAGAAATCACTCACAAGAACAATATGGGGGCTAGGGTCTCTCACTACAGCTCTCTGGAAGTGTTAGGGACAAGGGAGGTCGAGTTAGTGTGCTTAAATAGGGTGCCAACACTCAGGTTAGGGTTTTTGCCCAACAGGGCCTACTCGCCGAGTCCAAGGCTCAGACTTCGCGTCTCATCCCGCTCCTACTCGGCGAGTCGGTCCTTCAACTCGCCGATTCCAAGGCAAAATGCATGAATTTAGAATTATTAATTACAAAAAATACGTACCGGGAACCAGGTGCTACAACGCCATTGCTTGAGAGTGTTTTTGCGTTTTATGAATGTTTTTGAGTTGGGTGATTAAACCTCAAGATCCAATATCTATATATACAATCAATTGAGGGGAAAATGGAACTTTAGGTAAAAACGACCATAAAAGATGAAAAACAATCATATGTGTAACATCCTGTTTCAAATAAATAAATAAATAAATAAATAATAAACCCTAAAACCCCCGAGATGTATTTTTATATTTCCTTTTAGAACTAAACCCGTAATACTTTATCAGAGTGTTAGTCACAAGGAGTTAAATGTTGTAAATTCTAGAAATCGAGGGTTAAAGTGTAACTTTTAGACTAGTTATGAATAGAATTGTGGAAGCTGGGGCTGTTTGGTAATTAATGGACTTAATCTGAAAATGATTTTGGTGGCAATGGCTAAAGTTAAATAAAATAAATTAACTTTGAATGAAGGAGGCAGGACTAAAACCCAACACCCCCTTCCCTTTTACTCTCGTTTAAAACCCTACTACAAACCCTAACCCTAATATTAGAAGCAACAACCACCTTATCCCTCCAATATCTAGCCGCCACCTTCACCTTTTTCGTTACCTAGAACCACCAAGCGACCACCCTTACACCTGCTGTCGGTGAGGACGAGGACCGACATGAGTGGAACTCGTGACCGTTGGGGGGGTCGGAAGAGCCGAAGCTTGTAGCTGCTGCTGCCGGTCTCGGTTGGGTGTTGCGAACCCTTCTCTTATCTGATTCACTTTCGGTTACTCCACCGATCGTGCCGACTGATAGTGTTGCCGCCGCTCCGAGAGGCTGTCCCTTTTGTTGTTCCTCTGACCGTCATTTTCCTCCAAGAAGGTGGTAGCGGTGGTGTTCTTGTTTCGTGTGTGTGTATGTGTGTTGTTGCATGTTTGTGAGGTGAGTGTGTGTGTCTTGGTTGGCCGAAAAACGAAGAAAACCACCATGGCAGCCAACCATGGTGGTTGCCGCCTTGTTGCCAATTTTTGGCACCACTAGCCACCTTGTAAGGTGGCCGTGTACGTGTAATATTATGTGTATATGTGTTTTTTTGCATGGTTGTTGTAGTGGGAGTTATTTGGTCGGATTCTAACTCGAAAACCACCACCGTCGTCGTGAGGTGGTGGTTGCCGCCGTACCATCGTTGACCACCGCTGCCCGTGGTGGCAGTAGGTGGTGGTTGTTAGACTCGAACCCTAAAACCTTGAAGGAATGCATCGTGGACTTGAAACCCCGATGTCAAGAAAATCCTAGTTTTCGAGTTTTGCCGAGACCTACATTGAACTGTTAATTGGACTTTAAATTATACCCGATAATGCCCTATGATTAACTTAATGCAATATAGGACTTAATGAATTAATTCCCTCAGGGGTTAAGTGTGGAACACTAACCCTAGTTATGATTTTATGTGGGAAACCCTAGAAACGGAAGCCCTATGTTGGACACAATGATCAGGGCGGGTATTTGGGCTATTGCTTGGATTATTATACCCGGAAACGACTAGGTCAAACCTTAATTAGTCCTACTCTTAGGTTGTTAAGTCCTTAATGGGTTAAGTGTCTTTACTTAACCCTAATCGTCATTTTATGTGGAACCCTAATCATCATTTCATGTGAGGAAGTCATTGTTACAAGTGACTATGACATATGATCGGGTATTGACCCAAGTATCTTCCTGTAGGTGCTGGTAGAGTTCTTCGTTACTATGGTGGCTACCTACACGCATATCGAGGTGAGTTTCGCCTCACTATGCCCGTGGGTCGAAGGCACCAATGCCGACCCACTAGTTTTGGTTACCTATTAGTAGAGGGATGTCTAGGGACTGTACGCAGTCATGTAGGATAGACTGAGGACTCTTGATGTAGTATCGTTTACCCCTTCCTTGTTTAGTTGTGGTTCTAGGGTAGGATCACCCGTCTGGGTGTCCATCTCACCTTTGATTATATACGGTCATTCATTCCTTGGATTGTTGATATTTAGTATGCTGCTATGCTATAGTGATTTGTTAGATTGGTGTCCTGGTATCGAGTATGCTGTTATGCCGTGGTGATCTGTTAGATTTGTATCCTGGTATCGAGTATGTTGCGTTGCTGTAGTGATCTGTAGAACTGTATCTTATGTGTACTTTTTGGTTATCATCTGGTGGAGGGCCCTAGGGACTGTCTGTGGTCATGTAGGATAACTTGAGACCTTTTGATCTAGGCTTTCTTGTCTGTTCCTTGGTTGTGGCTCTAGAGTAGGATCATCTGTTTGGGTGGCTATCTCACCTCTGGTTACTTGTCGTTACACATTTCATGGAGTTTAGCTGGTAGCGGGACTGTATGTTGTGAGAGGACTAGTAAGCGGTAGTGAGATGTATATGTGCCTACTTGATCCTCAATTGTTTACATGTTGAGATATTGTGTGTGGTTTGGGTTGAAGCGGTCATGCTTTATGTTGTAGGCCAAGATACCTGGTGCAAGTCGACTGTAAGCCGTAGGCATGAAGGCTCGGGATGAGTGGTTAGGTTGAGGCAGTAGGACCAACAAACCCGGTATAGTTGGGCATTCCAGTCTGATGACTGATTGGACTCGTTGCTCGTTTATCTGTTTGGTTATGTGTAGTATTCTGAAGAAACTCACTAAGATTTATGCTTATCCAGTTGTTTATTGTTTCATGTATCATTGGTGTCTATGAGAAAGCGAATGTAGGACTGTACACACTCATCAGCAACTTGGGAATAAACGGTTTTCTTAATAATGAATTTATAATTTGAGAAGTTTTACCTTAATAAAAACGAAAAAAATTGGATTGTAAAAATGGGACGTTACAATATGATTGTTCCTCAAAGAAAAGAGGCGACAAAAAATGTTAGTATTCTTCTTGGAATAAACGATTTCAAATCGGACTGAAAATCGATTCGTCAAATCGCTTTGTGAAAAACCAGTCTCAAACGATGTTAATAGATATAATATCAATCTGGATCGAACTGCCAGATCAGATTAAGAATCGAACCGGTTTCACCAAAACTGGTTTAAGAGAAGATCGACTTCGGATTCAAAACCGGTTTCGCATCATGAAGCAATTTTTTTGCCCACCTCTAATCTCAACTGGTAGTGAACATTATGATGGTAAACGGGTCTCAAAAACTACGAATTAATCTCAGTCTGGCGGGTCTTACCCCGTCTATATTCTAGATGCAAGTCCAATGGTCCCGAATCAGCCAATAGAGCTTCAATCTTCGACCCAATGCAGCTTATAAAAACACCAAGTAATTTTCTTCTTCTTTCCGTAGAAGTGCGCTGCCAAAACCAAACAATCTTCTCTTTGTCTTTCATCCCATCTCAAACTTTCCTAGATCTAAGAACTATCAACTTTAAACTTTGAAGCGGAATCTTAAAAGATTCCTTTCCCTAGTACTTTTTACTATGATTAATAGCGATATATAACCTCTTTTTTGTGAATACCCCACCACCTTTTTATTGGCTTGGTAATGATTTGGTGCAATCCCATTTTTGAATAAGTGTGTTTGTCAACAATATTATAGAATAAGAAAACTTCAATATACTTAACTAGCCTAGTCATAACAGGTTATGTGCATTTTCACCGATAACTATTGCCTTAAACCTTTATTTTGTATATATTTTGATACTTTATTGATAACCCTTTTGAACACATTTAAATCCAAAGAGCTAGTCGAAGATCTTTGTTTTTTGATGTTTGTAGGTGTTACCTTCAAATTAATAAACTAGGTTTGGATATGGCATTGTGGGGATCATACCGTATATAGATGTTTTTATTCCATCATTCCGACAAGCCATCTTTGAAATTACTTTTTTTTTTCAATGTTAAATGCCCCGAATAATATTTTAAAGGCTCTCCATGAGGATATATATTAAAATCATAAACAAGAAGAAGCAAGTTTCAATAATGATAATCCTTATATGTAGCAACATCACCATCAACACATGTAACAACGCGTCATCACCTACATACTTATAATTCTCCAAAGAAACCTATTGAATATGTTTATTGGTTTCTACGGAACCCTTTTCCACTAGATCAATTTCTACACATGATAGATTTCTGCTTGATTGTTGCTTTCCACACTTAATTAATTGATTTCTACGGGACCTTATAGATTTTTATCAAACCAGCTTTCACTAAATTGGTTTCTACATGACCTCTTCCACCATATCGGTTTCCACTAACTAACGTAATCACTACAGTAAATGTGTGTGTGTGTGTGTGTGTATATATATATATATATATATATATATATATATATATACACACACACACACACATTTACTGTAGTGATTACGTTAGTTAGTGGAAACCGATATGGTGTATATATATATATATATATATATATATATATATATATATATATATATATATATATATAGGTAGGGGTGTCAATTTATGACACGACACGACAAAATTACACGAAACGAAACGAAATCAAAATTTGAATTTGTGTTCGTGTCGTTTTCGTGTTAAGATTAAAAAACACGATGTCATGTCGTATCGTGTTCGTGTTCATAAATCAACACGAAATTGAAACGATTAAGCATGTGGTTATTGTGTTTGTCGCTTTTGTCGTGTTATATATCTTTAAGTATGAACACAATACACTAATAGTTATGTAATATTATTTTTGTTGTGTCGTGTTGTCGTGTTTTAATTGGTTCGTTTTCGTGTTAATGAAAAAAAACACGACATCGTGTCGTGTCGTGTTCGTGTTATACAAAACATTGTCGTGTCGTGTCGTGTCAGATAAAACGACATCACTGCCCGACACGACAACCCTATATATGGGCACGACTATATGTACAACATTTGAGTGTGATTACACACAACGATTTAGCAGGGTAGGAGTCTCATAAAAGTTTTTGACATCCTCTAAAGTCTAACTCATACTATAATAGCATAAATAAAATAAAATATTTCTTTCATAGCTTTTTTTGTAATAACTTCATTATTTGATATTGAATAAATTGAATAAATTCAAATGAAAGCGCTGGATCAATCGAAATTGCCGGAAATGGCGCTATAATATTTCTTCCAGGATATCGAGACCAAACGGTAATTTTACAAGCACATACATGATGCATATACGTATCGTTATATCTATACATACAACACTGCATGCATAGATATATGTGTTCTTTAATTACACGCGTACTCAATTCCGTTATTTTCAGTTAAATTATTTTTGAGCTATTGTTTTAGATAAAATTAACGTCAGAAATTTCAGGAAGGTCGTTTCAGACATTCGCAATCAAGGTGAAGAAGGGGATCGATCACATTTCAATCGAGAATTAGGGCTGTTTGTTCTACGAGTTTTCGGAATTGGGTTCTTTAGTTCGATTATGTTGGGGTTTTTCCACTTTTTGACGCTAAAAGAAGTCGGTATTCGATCTCAGCTTTTATGCGCATTCAAATTTAATGGCATTATACGGATTAATCTCTGTTTCTCCGTAGGGTTTGAGTTATTTGATTCGGATTAGTTTGACGATTTAGTGGGAAATATTATATTATACGATGATTATGCTCTGGATTTCGTGTATTTGGCACCAACAATTAGTGTAGAGTGGGAATCCTAGATCTTAGTTTTCACTTCAGATTTTAGAATCGTTTTATCAACATGAACTTCGCATTCATGGTTTGAAGCAAAAGCAACGATATGGGAAGTAGAATTGGTAACGTTTATGAAGTATGTTGTTATCCTTGCTGAGTAAGAGAACATTAAATGCAGATTCCAGGTATGATTTCGGTTATCTTCTTCGTTTTCTTCCAGCTTATGGTTTTTTGCAGCATAAAAAAGATACCACCTGAGAAATTACACACATGCACTTGTAATAATATGCTAATTTACCTAATAAATCATGAATTAATTGGGCATTGAAATTGAACCCACAGGGATGCATATGGATTTACTGTGAGACCTCAGTACCTTGACACGTTCAAAGAGTTTGATAGTATCTATAAGGTAATATGTGAATGTTTCAGTATTCTAAATTAGGTCAAAAAATATACATCAATTATGTTCCATTCATACTGCAGAAGGAGGAAGAAGAAAGGGCAACAAAATGGAGGTCCTTTCTCGAGCAGCAAGAAGAGCTTGTTCGATTGAACTCGAGCATCAAAAAACCTGATGATGCTGAGGTTACAGAAGAGAACACCAATCATGTCTTGGAATCAACTCAAAAAGAAGGAGATGTTTTAAGTGACAAGAAGCCAACAGAAGATAATAATAATAATAACAACAATCAAACAGAAAATGTTCCTGAAAAAGTTGTCTCAGAGGCAGCAAAACCAGCAAAGAAGCATGCCTTGCAAAACTGGACAGATGTCAGAACATCTCTCAACACCATGGAAGATATGATGTGTCATCGTGTCAACAATCCTCAAAAACATGTTCAAGAGGAGGGAGTGGGACCCTCCACAGAGGAGTTAACAACAGATGATGAAAAACCAAATCCTGTATTTCCATGGAAAGAACTTGAGTCACTTGTTCGTGGTGGTGTGCCTAGAGAACTTAGAGGAGAGGTGCCTTTTTCTTCTTCTTCTTCTTCTTCTTCTTCTTCTTCTTCTTCTTCTTCTTCTTCTTCTGCTTCTCAATATTATTATACTTTTTAAGCATTAAAAAAGCTTATTAGTTATATAATTGTTACTGCAGGTATGGCAAGCTTTTGTTGGTGTGAAAGCACGTAGGGTGGAGAGATACTACCAGAATTTGTTGGAGGTAGGAGATGCTGGAAACAAACAATTGCATGATCAGATCAAATCAAATCCAGAAAGATTAGGGGAAAAAGGAGAAAAGGCAGCTGTGCCTGAAAAATGTAAAAAACAGATTGAAAAGGTCATTAATTGGTGTTAATTCCCCCTTCTATTCACATTAACTTCTTTAATTTTTTTTGTGGACTAATAGTATATTTTTTTGAACAAGGCAGGATTTACCAAGAACATTTCCAGGTCATCCTGCATTAAATGAAGAGGGCAGGGACTCCTTGAGACGTTTACTTTTAGCATATGCTCGCCATAACCCTGATGTTGGATATTGCCAGGTGTCACTTTGTTTACATTTTCACAAATTCATTCCCTTGTTATGTATGCATTAATGTTTTGTTTCTTTTCTTTTGTGTTGACATATATAAATAAACCTGTGTGTGTAGGCAATGAATTTTTTTGCTGCAATGTTACTACTAATGATGCCTGAAGAAAATGCCTTTTGGTATGTATTCGTTTTTGTTATCCTTGTTTATTATAGTGAAGGTGACATGGTATACTTTCATTATCACTTTTTACACAACTAAGATAAGATACTGTAACTTTTTCACCAAAATTACTCTTTTGATAAACCCCTTGACATATTACTTGATTACTTAAAACTACAATGAATCTTTTCAGGACTTTGGTGGGCATGATTGATGATTACTTTGATGGATACTTCACCACAGACATGATCGAATCCCAGGTATATCTTTCAATTATCCCTACATTTCATAAAAAACAATACTTTTTTAATAACAGGTGAAATTGGTTATTATCTTTATGTTATATGTTTACTTTCTGAATGAAAGACTCTTGTTATTCAGGTGGATCAACTTGTTTTTGAAGATTTAATGCGTGAACGATATCCTAAACTAGGTTTCTCCATTGACACCATTTATAAGAGAATTCATTTTACCTTTTCATTTATAAGTTATAACATCCCCATGATTTTCTTCTTTTTCTACAGTCAATCATTTTAATATGTTGGGAGTTGAAATGGGTTGGATTTGTGGACCATGGTTTCTTTCCATCTTTGTAAACATGATCCCATGGGAAAGTGGTAACCCTTATTATATATATATCTATCTTTACACATAACACTCCACAAACAAAAAAATTATCTTTCAACAATAACAATAACAATAAACATTACTTTTGTTTTACCTTCAGTTCTTCGTGTTTGGGATGTAATTTTATTCGAAGGAAATCGTGCAATGTTACTACGAACTGCATTGGCTTTAATGGAGCTATATGGTAATCCCAAACTTATTCCCATTTTAATAATTATGTAGTATTCCTATGTGGCTAATAAGTAACAACAAGTTTTTACATACAGGTCCTGATTTATGTACAACAAGAGATGCAGGAGATGCAATCACTTCAATGCAATCACTTGTCAGTTCAACATTTGATAGCAGCAATCTAGTTGTGACTGCTTGCATAAGTTTCTCATATGTAACAGAAGATACATTACAACAACTTAGAGAGAAACACAGACCTGATGTGATTGCAGCAGTTGAAGAAAGAAAAAGAGGAGATGCTATAAGGAAAGATCCAAAAGGACTTGCTACTAAATTATACAGTTTCAAACATGAACCTAAGCCACTTGTACGCCAACCTAGTATGAAACAAGGATTAACAAATGACAACACAAATTTGAACACTGCTCCTAAACCTGATGACTCTCTTAATATTGCTGCCATGACTACAGAAGTTGACTCTCTTCCTGATTTTCAAGATCAGGTAATTCGAATTATAGATTTATAGGAAATAGCAATATAATCTTTCTTGTATTTATTCAATATCAATAGTTTACATGTATGTATGTATAGGTTGTATGGTTGAAGGCTCAGTTGTGTTCAATGCTGGATGACAAGAGATCTGCTACAATAAGGTTTATTTTTCTAGATTTTAAGTAATGTTTTGGCATAAATTCTGTTGTTAAATTTGTTCATGGTTTTTTAGAGCTGAGGAGTTGGAGATAGCACTCATGGAGATGGCTAAAGAAGATAATAGGCGTGAATTGACAGCAAAGGTATATATTCATTCAGGGAAATTACAGAATTGCCATTGTATTTTGGGCAATTTTTATGGTTTAACCATAACCATTTATATGTTATTGTTTCCCAATTAAACCATAAACGTTTCAGACATGTTTCCAAGTTAACCATTTTGACTGTATATAATGGTTAATTTGGAAAATTACTGATATAAAGAAATTTGCCAAATTAGTGGTTAATTTGGCAAAAATTCTCATTTTGTTGCTTGATAAAAATTTATATACACCAGAAGCTATATATATGCTTTTGGAAATGTTATATTGGTATGTATGCCTTAGTAAACATGACTTTCTACCAACTTTATTGATTAAATAAAAAGGACTCCCTTATGTTATATGTGGCAACACATAACGGAAAAAATGATTATTAATATAATAAATTGCAGATTGAGCATATGGAACGAGAGGTTAATGAGTTGCACCAACTTCTTGCTGATAAGAAAGAACAAGAGAAGAAAATGCTTGAGGTTTAAATAAATATTTTAATTTTTAATTTGTTGTGATTTACGATTCATATTGATTCAGATAAATCTTAATCTTTAAAATGTATGTAATTTAGGTTTTAATGCGAGTTGAGCAAGAACAGAAGGTGGCAGAAGATGCTCGTAAATCTGCAGAGCAAGATGCAGCTGCTCAGAGATATTTAGTGAATGTACTTGAGGTACTCAATCCTTTTCTACTGATCTTGTCTTTATAAACAAATATTAATTTACTCTTCTAGAACAAATGAAATCAAATGAATGAAAAGTAGATAAATTTTTTTTATATATATATTTTATATGCAGAGGAAGTATGAAGAAGCTGTGTATACTCTTGCTCAAATGGAAAAGAGGGTTGTAATGGCGGAATCTACTTTAGAGGCGACAATGCAATACAATTCTGGCCAAGTCAAAGCAGTACAACCAACAGGGTAAGGCTACTTATCTTATTGCTATTATTACAATTACTATTATTAAATAATATTACTATATGTTAATTTTTTTTTTAAAAATATATATAGGTTAATTCGTCCGGAATCTAACACAGCTGGAAGAAGGCCAGGGATACTTTCATTTGGACTTGGTTGGCGTGACAGGAACAAGGTACATAGTATTCTTAATGGGACCCACTTCGTTGAATCTTTCTATTAAGTCTTTTTTCTACATTAAGTTAAAAAGAAATGTGAATAAATGTGGCAGGCAAAAGCTGTGGGAGAAAGTAAAAGCACCACCGAGGTATCAGATGCAACAAAAGCTGCATCTGAGACCAATGGTTACCAAGAACCAGAAAAATAGAAAGAAATCTCTGGGATGGGATTTCTCAAATTAAACAATCCTATAATTTTTTTTTGGTACTTGTGACCCAGGACTTAGAGACTTGCTCGTATGTGGAAAAGACATAAATGCCCTTACTGTTCTTATCATAAAAAAATTTGTCCCTTGTATCAAATGCAACCTAGCTTATTTCACACTTGAATTTCGAGTTTGTTTTAGGTTAGTTATTAAAGTCTTTCAATTTATTATCTAAATGACGTTGTTTGTTTAATCAAAGTAAAATAAGAATGAATTACACTAAGAACAAGTTTTTGTTTTATTTAATTGTTAAATTTAGAATTACTGTTGGTTTATATCGTTCAGCTGTCAGTTTTATGTCCCATACCAAGTTTTGCATGCACCTAAGATCCTGCTATATGAACACATGTACTATCTGTTAGAAATTTGGGTGTAGAAAGGCTTGGAAATTCTGAGAATTGTGATTATCACTTTCAAATCGAAGTATTTGGTGGTACTCCCAAATCTTTAATTGGATAAGACTCAGAGAGACAAGAACCGAGAATGTTTGATGATATTTTCGTATATACCAGAAAATGAGACCAAAACCAACTTTAATATCTTTGTCTGAAAACTGTCATATGACAGTTATAAACTGTCATAAAACCATAAAAACTGTCATAAAACGGATATATGGATAAAGGTCAAACCAATGGTCAATTATCTGAGCCAGGGGCTCTGCCCCTTGGACCCCGCCAGGGGCTGCCGCCCCTTGGACCCCGCTCCCAGGGGCGCTGCCCCCGGACCCCCATTTGTTCAGGGGCTTCGTCCCTAAATGACAGTGTACTTTGAAACTTGATCAAACTCAAACAAGTGTGTACTCCACACCTTCCTTACTAGTTTAATATTTATCAAGATCATTTTTGGTCAACACAAAGTAATCTCATTACACTTAAATAACATTGATGATCAAAATCACCAACACTATCTTGACTTGAATATTTAAACATTATATCTATCCATCTATCTTGACTTGGGAGTTGGGTTATCGTTATTACCCAGTTATATTCCATAACTGGATTTCGGTATTGCTCACTAGGCTTTCCAAGCCTAACGTATTATTTTGATATGTACTCGTAAATGAAAAGGAAGCATAGAGTTAGCATGTTGAATTATTTAAACTTTTATGGTTTATTTAAACTTTTGCGAAGATTTTGGATTGTAAACACCCTCTTAGTTGAATTATTAAAACATTAAATATACACATGTTGATATATACATTATATTAATTACAAAAAATATTTCAAAGTTCAAAAATTGGACTCCATCGAAAAATTAGCAATCTGCAAAGATCATTTTTGTAGTTTTCTCTGTATAGAATGAGGAGTATTTTACTAATTCCGTATGTGGTTTGCAAAAAAAAATTGGTGGATTAAAGTAGTGTCAATTACTAAATATATAGAAGATTGAACTATAGATCCCTAATTACCCTAGCGAACTATAGTTTAAGTCTATAAACTCTCCTAAATAGCACCTAGTTCACTTAAACCATCAATTGTAACAACCCTCTTATGGGCTCTTTTAAAAAGAGTCTACAAGTTCATTTTTAACAAAGTCAAATATAAACCATAAAAGTTTACGAAGTCCAAACAATCAACTAAAAAGTTATAGTTGTGGAATATTCAGTCCCAAAGTTTAACAAAACATAATTGTTTAAAAATGTCAGGACGTAACAACTGAATATCATGAAACATTGGTAAAGTATAGTCATACAAGGCAAAGTCTTCTAAAATGTCCAAAAAACATGTTTAATTCTAACAACATCATGTAAACCGAGTCACACTACAAGCGTAAGGCTTTGGAAAGTATCGTGATTGTACCTGAGGTTGACCCTTTAAGGGCATTGGTTGAGTGCGACCAACCATTCCCACGATCAAACCCTCAGAAATAGTTGAAAATACCTTTGTAATATAACACCATAGAGGTATACATAGAACTTAGAAATTCATCATAAATCACCTTTCGAAAGTAATGGAACATAATGTCTAAAAACACCGTAATAAGTAGTGACCATAACGTTCCGTTGGTAATCCACCAAAATGGTCAAACCGAGTCATAGCTGATCAAACCCCATTCTGTCATAAATCTGTCAAAAATGGTGAAACCTGGTCAACCGTGTGTTATGAACCGGACTTATAAGAATAGATTCAATAACAACAATTCAACCAAAAGCTTCAAATACTGATTGATAACCTCAAATTTTCCCAAAAGATTACAAGAACAAATGATAGGTTAGCTGATTGATAACCTCAAATTTTCCCAAAAGATTACAAGAACAAATGATAGGTTAGCTGATTCGAGATAGATACTCTCCCAAGGAATAAATTCCAGATTCACAAAAAGATTGATGGATCACTCCCCATTCTCACTACCATCTTATACTATCTGACCTAACAAACTAAATAATATAAAATACCTAAATTGCCCTTGAACTAATAAGATTCTCTTTATTTATTGAATTTCCCATATTGCCCTTATCTAGCATATGTGACATAAGTTGATGCATAACACCGTGCTCAAAGTTGACAAACCCCATTGTATTGGTAATCTGTCAAAAATGGTCAAAGTTAGCCAAACCCCATTTTCTCAAAAACAAAATATTCCATCGGAAATCTGTGACTAATTTTGTTGGAAATCTGTCGTAAATGGTTTCCTACAACCCTTTTTCTTATGGAAGTAATTTTGTCAGAAATCCGTTAGTAAACGACATGAATTACCGACGAAAGTGGCCATCATTTTTTTTTCTAGTAGTGCTTGAGGTTTCTCATTAAGCGTAAGACTTGATATTTTCGATAATTAACAATGTCTAATCGGACAACCTTGCTCCTATATAAATATGTGACTTGTATTGCCGGATTGCGCCTGTTAATCATCTCCCTATGTGGGTCATCACTGGGGCATTGGTCTTCACTTGTCTTGTTGCCCTATCATGTGACAACACAACTGAAATAGGGGATCCCTTATCTACACTCCATGTCATATTGCCAACTCGCTTTAGGCTAAGGTGTAATATTCAGAATCCCTTGTATATGGACATCCCTTCTCCTAAACGGTTCAGATGTAGGAGTTCAAGAAGATGTATGGGTGTAGTGGTGCTCAACACTTTTGGGGCTATATGAAGCTATTGAAATGTTGTTTTCAAGGAGAAAAAGTCGCGAAGCGATACTTTGTTTGACATAATTGTGATTCAATTATTTAGTTGGATTTCAATAGATCTAAAAAGTATAGTTGTGACTCGCAAGATATCCCAATTGGCTTTCTCTCTAATGTAATCCCTTTTAGTTAGCCATTGGCTAGTCCCATCTAAAACAATCTTATGTTTTATAACGATTAATGATGATGTTACAATGCAATAGAATGGAGAAAAATGCGATCAATCGCTATCGTTAATGGTGTAAATATTGACATAAATGGAATAATGATTAAGAAGTCTTAATATCGTATAAGCCTTATTTTGGTTTATAAAACCCATAAGCACCCAAATGTGACACTGAGGCACTGATGAAAGCTCTATCACAAATGTAGCTACATGTAATTGATGTTCGTTCCAGATTTGAAATCGCACAATTACAGTTGTTAAATAGTAGATGGAAACTTAAGATATTTCCTTGCTATTGCTAATAACATAAAATCAATGAAGAATCACATTAACAGCCTAATGATAGAAAAAGCCTTGTGCAACAAGGTGCAACGAAAGGGGAACTATTACCTATTTTCACAATCTCTTGTTCGGTCCTTAGCTGAGAAAGGAGATATGCGCTAATGTAACAAAGCCGATTTTTTCAGATTACTTTCAATAACATGCACAAACTGAGAAGTTGTCAACATTTGTATACATGATAAACAACAAGTGAAGATGATCGATATCTGCATTCCATTCCAGTTTTTAAACTCAGGAATGCATATATCGATCGCTGTATGCATGCTTTTATAGATCTGCAAAGTATCTACTCTCTACATATATGTATCCATGTATCCCACTCATCTAAAAGGATATACATACATTTTTGTTCTTCAGAACTCAACTATCTTCCACTTATAGTTGTCATCGTCACCTCATTTACACTTTCAAGATTTCTTTCTGCAGTTGTAGAAAAACCTAGTCCCATCATAGACCTTCCTGCAAAAAAACCAGGTTCATCTGGTTGGCGCACATTAATACAATGTTCACCTTGTAGTATGTTGACCACTTCAGACATTGTAAGCCGATCTTCAGGCTGTTTTTGGACACATAACAATCCAATATGTATACACTTTACAATCTCATCCTCCTGAATGATTGAGTCACCTAATACAGGTTCCATCAGTTCTGAGGACCTTCCTTCAGTCCACAACTTCCATGCCTGCAACACACACACACACACATTAATCTTATATGATTTCTACTAATCAGAATGCAAAACTATATAGCTACACAGCATGATGAATCATAGATTTCATTACTTACATGACCTAACAGGTTCAAGTTATGGTCAGGATGCTGAAATCCCCAATTCTTTTTCCCACTTATTATCTCCAACGCCAAAACACCAAAGCTGTAAACATCAGACTTGGTAGAAAAATGGCCATTCATTATGTATTCTGGAGACATATAACCACTGCATGTTTGCACATAAGAAAGCAAGTAGTTTATATCCACTACACATGAAGTTGTGTTTTTTTTTTCTAGAAATCTGTTACACATATATACTTACTGTGTTCCAATTACTCGGTTTGTCGTTTCCCCTTTCTCACTTGCAAGAATTCTTGCCAATCCAAAGTCAGAAATCTTGGGGTTCATTTCACTATCAAGCAGAATATTACTTGCTTTTAGATCACGGTGAATTACTCTTAGCCTAGAATCATCATGGAGATATAAAAGTCCTTTTGCTACTCCCTTGATAATCTTGAAACGATTGTCCCACATCAGGAGTCTTTTCTTGAATTGATCTACACATTTCCATGTGTAAATTATAACAAAACTAAAAGAATACGTATACGTACATAAAACATGAAATTCTATGATATTAATTTACCAAAAATGATATGATCTAGGCTGTGGTTTGACAGGTATTCATATACTAGTATTCTTTCATTTCCTTCAATGCAATATCCCAAGAGCTTCACAAGATTCCGATGTTGAAGCTTTGCTATTAAAGTAACTTCATTCTTGAATTCCCGAATGCCTTGCCAAGAACTCTCGGCTAGTCTCTTCACAGCTACTTCTTCTCCTCTTGGTAATTCACCCTGAAAATAAATCATTTGATTTGATCATATATTTTTTTTCTTTCAGGAAATATGGCTTTCATCAAAGAAATTTACCTTATACACCCTTCCAAAACCTCCTGAGCCAATCTCATTAGAGGTACAGAAGTTATTAGTTGCAGTGGCAATTTCATCCAATTCAAAGACACGGCAATCTGAATCTTCCTCTTGAGATCCTCCAAATTCTGTCAATGGACTTTGTTCCTGTTCCAATGCTGAATATAGTGTGGCAAATTTACAGAATACAAAAGTTATGGCAAAAAAGCTGCAGGCATATATAGGATATGTGAAAGATAAAAAGGGCATTACCTCTTGTCTTTGATCTTTTTAGCATAGTAAAATATCGAACTATGATAATAAGTAGAAGTGCACAAGTAATAATTGTTGACAAGAGAACAATAGAGGCAACCCATATTACTTTCTTCCTCTTCGTCTTGTGGATGATGGAATCTGAGTATGAAAACATTTCAAAGAAAATCAAACAAGTAGATTATAGATTATGATCAAATCAAAAACAGTGTAGTAAATTAATGTCATTAAAACACATTTTTTGTTTTACATTTTGAGGTCTAAAAAGGTAATGAACTGAAGAAGATCGTATAGTTCTACTGCACATTGTGTTTACCATTATGATGAGTTCAAGAATGATGAGGATTATGCAAAACTGAAAGGAGAAGAAAAGAGATGAAGGAATGAATAAATACATGAGATCTAATGCTTTATATATGACCTTACAAATAGTCTTAATGAAACTTAAATAACCGGAAATATTCTTAATAGACAACTAACTTGAGAGCCAAGCAAATAACTCCATAATGAAACAGTACTTCAAAAACAGTTCAAGCAAGAAAAAAAAGTTTCAGAGTATTTTCAATAGTCTAAACCTTATAGGGATCCTCAAGAGTTAAAGTAACTATAATTACATAAATAAAAGGAAACGAAAAGCAAAAGAAATTAGTTAACAGATGGATACCTAGCTCGATGTGTGACATGCGTATGTAAATATCGTTTCCACCTCCATGAACTGTTCGCAGATCAATAAGATCATTAAGCCAAACCACACAAATAATACTCCCATTTCCATACATGTTCAAGCTAGTGTATGCCATACAACTGCATTCCTTTGCACACTTATTTTCACATTCATTGATGCTTAAAGCACCCCAAACAGATGAATTATCAGGCAGCTTCATTTGTTCATACTTCAGAAACCCATCTCCTGCAGTGCAATTCAGATCATTTTTTCTCTTGCATCCACTTGAGCACTCAAATCCACACCAATCCACTGACGAAATCGCCATGAATCCTTCTTCCAAGCATCTACAACTTGGATCATCACTATAACATATACCATAAGGTCCACATGATCCAATTCGATCACAGTTATCTTTATTTAGAGTCAGAATTGTTATCCAACCTTCGTTTTTACTCTTCCACCACAAGAACTGCAGACTCCCTAGTGGACTTAACACCAACCTCAATAAGATCGACCGGTTTAATGCCTCAAATTTCAAAGAAACTTGGTCATTATCAAACCTCAATGTGGGTGACAAAATTGGATTATCCATTAACGAGTTCATACCACTGAACTTTTGGCCATCCCATGGACCCCATCTTGAGAGTCGAACCCCATTCTCTTTCGTGAGCACCAATTGGGGAGCTTGAACTGATCTGTCGAACCCAAACTTAAAATCGCCATCAGATGGATCATCTTTCTTTCTCCATGAAGTGATTGCACGATATCTAAGCCTAGATCCATAATCCAGACTGAGCTCCATTCCTGGTAATAATGTATCACTTGGATGATTAAAGCTTTCCCAGATGTATCCACCACATGAAAGATTAATATCACAATCTCTAACCACAAGATTTCCAGATTGCAGAAGCTGCAAAACTGGTTTTCGACCCACAGATGGAGAGTAATTCTTGGGAGGGCTCCTCCAGATGACTCGCTTACTACCATCTTGAATAACAAAAACCCCATAATCGTCTAGCATCAAATGTACACCTGAAGATGTTCTTCGAATTGGCCTTTTCCGATTGGCTACCCAAACAACAGTAGTCGGTGCTATGTTTTTGTACCAAATTCCCAAGAATTTTACATCTTTGCATGGATTTGAAGGGCAGAAAAAACCTAATTCAAATCGCTGATCTGGAGAAACTAAGGTTTCCCCATCATAGAGTTGTTGATTTGTAGCGAGGCTCTCGATGGTTTTTGAACTGGAAATACCGGTGATCGGAGAAGCATTTGATGTGTATAAGTAGAGGGTTGTGAATACCCAAAAACAAGCAGACATTTTTGCGCTTTCTTTTTTTTATTCTTAATGGAATAAAGAATCGAAGAAGATTTTCTGATATGATGTTGACCTCTTTCAATTGTTTACCCTAAACTACAGACTGGAGTCCTCATTTGTCAATGCCAGACGCGCTTTTTTGGTGTGAAAATCACGAATAAAAGAATTGTACGAGTGGGCTGAGTTTGTGTTGATGCTGTAAGCCACGTTCAAAGGGTTGACATTTTTCAAAATTAAAAAAATCAGAAGTTAATTATTTTTAAACAGCGATAAAGACAACTCTGCAAAAAGCTACGTGCTTGGTCGATGCCAAGACACACCTTTCTTCCTCGCTCTCTTTTTCCCAATTCCGTCTTTCTCTCCCTCTTCTCCCGGCTCTTTCTTTCTCCTTCTATGGAGTATTGGACTATTGGCTGCTCACTCACACTAGGGCTTTGAATTATCGAATACGATCATATTTAATTATTTATACACAACAGGGGAAAGAATACGCGTATATGGGCTACAAGAAACGAGTGTATTTGGCTGCGTAGTGCACTAGTGCGTATAACCTCATCGTCGTCGCATGGGGGAGTTTTAAACCAAATTTACAATATGGGTCCCTGAAGTTTCGGATCTTTGCGAATCCTGCCCCAAACCCGATTTTGCTGAAATAGTTGGTACCTTAAGAGTAGGGATGCAAATGGGGGCAGATATTGGTGAGGATTGTGGTCCCCGTCCCCGACCTCTGATTACCACATCCATCCCTGCCTCCACCCCGTTTAATCCCCGACGGAGTCGAGTAAAAAAATCCCCATCGGATTCGGGGAACCTGTTGGATACCCGTTTAGTAAATGAAATTCATTTTTATAAATATGAAATTCAAAAAACATAAACAATAATCACAATAAATAAAAAGTTCAATGGTTCATATTTCATTCTTAAAGACAACAAAATACAAAAACTAAAATAAGAACTTCACTCTAATCACAAAAAAGTCTTTGGTATTAGGGTCGGTCTAAACATATATGAGACCCGAGGTAAAAAGAATAAAAAAGGCATCTCAAAGACAAATATAATAAAGATTAAAAAAAATATCAATTACTCTTCAATATAAACGTGTTCAATTAGAAATAACAAACAAACTAAATTGTTTATCTTTTGAGCTAATTTGAGTCTCAACCAACTTTAAACCCTAAAAATGATTTAGATAATAATTTTTTATATATATAAACTATATAACCCATAAATTTTGGGCCTCCTAGAGTCATGGGCCCTAGATGGTCGCCCGAGTTGCCTACCGTCTGGACCGACCCTGTTTGGTATTCATCACCATCAATCATAGATGCAACATTAGTTGTT
Source organism: Lactuca serriola (assembly GCF_051521515.1). Classification (NCBI taxonomy): domain Eukaryota; kingdom Viridiplantae; phylum Streptophyta; class Magnoliopsida; order Asterales; family Asteraceae; genus Lactuca; species Lactuca serriola. The sequence continues at coordinate 68,527,261 of NC_136408.1, read as the reverse complement.
CCGGTAGCTTCTGAACTTGGTTGCACAAGTTGTTGAATTTGATCGTGAGTCTCACTACAAGAACACATCAAACAAAATGCATTAAGTTAATACAGGTAACTAAGAAAACAAACAATGCATACCATGTAACTAAGAAAACATGTTAAGTTAATACTAGGTAACTAAGAAAAAAAGATAATGCGTATCAGATAAATAAAAAAACATATGAAATAGATATTAGATAATAATCAAGCAAAATAAAAAATAGAAATAGAGAATAGATTTAAACAGTTAAAGAATATAACTATAGAACACTTAAATATATAGGAGTAATGATCAATTATTGCAATGAAATTTATATATGTTAAAACCAGGCAACAGCAAACAGAAAATGTATATAAGGGGCGTGTTTGGCAAAAATAGTTGTTAGCTGGAAGCGGGTAGTGGTTAGCTGGTAGCTGGTAGCGGGAAGCTGTAGCTTTTATTCGTTATATGAATGTTTGGCAAAAGTAGCTGGAAGCTTTTGAAATATATAAAATTACATAAAATGACAATTGATTAAAAATAATATATATATATATATATATATATATATATATATATATATATATATATATAAATATATTTTTAAAGGTAATTATGGAAATTGATTTCAAAAGCTCCGAAACGTTTTGTTAAAAGCTACATGAAGTAGCTTTTAGAATCGGAGCGTTTTGTTAAAACTAAAAGCTAAATGCTCGTACTGCCAAACGAAGCTTTTTGTTTAAACTAGAGCTTTTTGTCAAAAGCTAAAAGCTAGAAGCTTCCAAACGCTTCCAAAAGCTCTATGCCAAACACGCTCAAGGTAACTAAGAAATCGTATGAAACAGTTATATATATATAGTAGCAAGGATAAATAGCAACCGAAAAATTCCAATTTTTTTTCACACACATGAAATTTATATAAGTAAGGATAACCTACAAACATGAAATCCATATCCCCAACATAACCTGCTTCAAATATCCCTTATATAAAACTTCAAATATTCTCTTTAGAAGGATGTCTAGGCATTGTTCTTATTTTATAAAACAAGCCAATAAATCTGGTGCAGTAAACCACAACAATGCATTGATTATTCAAAAAACAAGTAAATGAAATGGGTTATTGGAACGATTATAGAAAAAAAGATTTTTTTGAATACGATTATTGCAGAAAATGATTACAAAAAGCGATTGTTGCAGAAAACGATTATAGAAATCAATTGCTGCGAAAAAAAAGACTACAAAAAACATATTAAAAGAAATCAATTTATAAATAAAACGAGTTCAATATGAAAAAGAAACTGATTGATCGATTGGAGAGTAATCATTAATGGTAATGGCTAATCTTGATGTAACATCCAGTTTGCATGTATTCTTTTCATAAGTTAATCATTTAATATTTTGGAGTTTTTGTATGGCCAGGACGTGACATCGGGTGGGCCACGACATGGCATTAGCTAAGAAGAACGCGTTTTTGGTGCGATGCCACGACGTGACAGTATGTTTGCCACGACGTGGCAACCATTTTGGGCCAAAACCCTAATTTCGGGACTGGTTCCCTATTTAAGGGCACTAACTCCTAGGGTCACCTCATTTGACAGCCTCCACCCCCCTGAGATCTTATCTCATCCAACCCTAGACTCCATTGTTGAAGATCTTGAGCTTTTGTTGGTGTTTTGAAGGAAAAGGAAGCACACTTGGTGGACCGATCTAGCTTGCAAACATCATCATCATCTTCTATTTTATATTATGGACACTTGTAAGTATTCAAGATCCAAGCTTTATTGTTCTATGTCTCTAGATCTAGGTTTTTGTTCCATTTTCTTCAAAAATGAGCATATTGGAATGGTGGGATTCCATAAAGCTAGCAACTATATGGATCATTGTAAAAACTGTTTCCAGGTATTTTATTTTCCAGTCCCTTATGTTTTTAATAGTTTGCAAAAGAGGTCCTTAAGTTGGGTGTACAAAATCATACGCCGGGCGTAAGTCAACACATTGTGGCGGGTCAACATTTGAGTACACTGGGCGTACATTTGTGCATGTCGGGCATAGTCGTGCATTCTCCAAACCCTAATATTATGGGTTGTGACCCCTATTAAAACATCATAATCCCTCTTGGACCTTCTTATGACCAACATCCATATCCTCCAAACCCTAAAATCTACCCCCTAGCTTTTGTGAGTGAGATTTGAAGCTTGAGAGTATTTCTTGAGTGTTCTTGATAGATAAAGAAGATCATTCAAAAAGTGGTGGTGCATCCTAGCTTCTAGATCCAAAATCTTCATCTTTGTGTCTACTTTTTTGAGGTATAAAGTTCAAACCTTGGAGCTTATTTTGATAGATCTTGTTTGGTCTTGGATTTGAGTTCATTTTGTCACAAAATATGGATCTTCATGAGTATGGAATTGTAACATCCATAAAAATCATGCCAAATTTAAACTTTTTTAAAACATTCAGAAATCTGTCAATTATTACAAATTTGTTTTAAAAATGGTTCTACATCAGAGTATCCCAAAAACAAAGTCAGAAAATGTGAGGAGCTGTACAATCACGCCTTTGCCTTCCCGCGATCATCCGATGTACCTGAAACCAAAACTGAAACTGTAAGCCCGAAGCTCAGTGAGTTCCCCCAAAAGACACATACACACAATAATATACATATAATCACAAACTCATTACTATGGGTCCAGTAAACCATCGGGTTGGAATACCCCAGACCTTCAACAATCAGGTAGGAATGCCAACATACTATGGGTCCAATCATCCTCGGGATGGAATACCCCAGGACCACAACCATTAGGTTGGAATGCCTACATACTACGAGTCCAATCATCGTCGGGATGGAATACTCACGACCCACAACCATCGGGTTGGAATGCCCTGGTCTATTGGCTTTCGCACAAAGCAAATAAGCCTCAACCACCAATCAAAAATGTGTACATATAACAGATAATCACGTAACAAGCTATAGACATACAAAGAGATCTAATGGATCATAACAACGTAATAACATCCTATCTACCAGGATACTGATCTAATAGATCTTAATAGCATAATACCATCCTATCTACCAGGATACTGATATAACAGATCATACTAGCATAACATATAAGGATAACAATCCAAAAAGGGTCGGCCTTGGTGCCTTCGACCCTTGAGTATAGTGAGGAAAACTCACCTCACAAATGTCGAACTGAAGTAATAAGCTCAAACCCTCGAATCATAGCCACGGACTCGACCACCTATATTTGCCATAAGACCACTTCCATAAATTTCCAATTTACTAAAATACCCCCTAGAAGTGAAACTGGTCAATCCTTGGTCAAAGTCAAGGTCAACAGTCCATGTTGACCCAACTCGTCGAGTGCAGCTCACTGACTCGTCGAGTCCTTCCAGAACTCGAGAAGTCGTGAACCCCCCAGTTGACTCGTCGAGTTTCCACACAACTCGCCGAGTCCATGCGTGTTCTCAAGTGGTGAAAACCATAATTGACTCGTTAAGTTGTCATGCTGACTCGCCGAGTTCATGCAGAACCCTCAAAGGCTAATCTTCATCAGACTCTCCGAGTTGGCCATGCAACTCGTCGATTCCCTTTAGTCCTTTCTCCATTTAGATGTTTATAAGCCACCCCAAATCTCCATATTGCAGATCTAAGTTCCTAAGGCATATTTCCTATGTAAAGTTGCGAACTTTACATACATGCAAGGTGCTAAGGGCCAAAATCAAGCTATAGAAGAGGTTCTAGGTGAGGAAAATGCATTATCTTGATAAAGGTTGAAGCTTTATGACTATAAGGACCAAGATGAGCCTAGATCTGAAGTTGCAACTTCAGATCATGCCCAACACCTGAAATGCATTACCAACATGCTAAAATGGCCCTAATCTCAAGCATTGAGAGATCTAGCTAGAAGAAAGTTAAGGTAACAACTTGTTACCTTCAAAGTGATGCTAAGATGGATTAGAATTCGGATCCACAACTTTCCTTGCTCCAAGCTCCTTGATCTTTAAGCTCTTCTCACCAAAATCCACCTTCCAAGCTTAATAACACACAAATATGGAGAGTAAATACGATTTAGGGTTTCTGAGCTCAAGGGGGGCTGTAAGGGAGGATAACAACCGTTTAAATAGGGTGCAAAACCCTGGAAATTAGGGTTTCATCCTCCAGCTCCAACTCGTCGAGTTGTGTCCTCCATCTCGTCGAGTTGGTCACTTAAGACACACAACTAAATCCGCTCCTACTCGACGAGTCATGGCATCCGACTCGTCGAGTAGACCTTTCAAAATGAATATAACACTGTAAAGTTTATACCTGAGAGTCGAGGTGTTACGCTATAGAGCTTATAAGTTTTCCTTACAGACATTCTAAGATGTTTAAAGTCATAAAAATGTTAGCTTGGCCCTTTCCCTTCTCCCATGCAAGATTTATGTAGTCTTTAATGAAGTGAAATGTTAGGGTTTTGGGTTTTATCTCTTTATGGCCATGAAAACGCTTAAATCCAGAGACTTTATGGTTTAAAATGTCTCTTTATGGTCATATCTAAAGTTTGAATAAGTGTCTTAATGTTTAAGACCCTAAATTGTAACACTTGAATCCTGGTAAGTTCCTCTTTTGCCCTTGAATTATTTAATTAGTCCATTTTAGTCATTGTGTTGTATGCGGGACCTACCACATGGCACACTTGGTGTATAAGCTATAAAGCGAGTACGCGGGGTGTACCACATGGTACACTTAGCGTACTCATGCAAGGCGGATCGGGACTTCGGACACATCCGCTGGGCGTACGTGTATGTATGCAGGGCATATGTGGGTCATTTAGAAACCCTAATTCTTGGGGTTGGACACTATATAAACATCATTATGGACAATGAAACCCTCATTCTCAGCCTCCTCTATCCTCCTAGCCCTATACTCGAAACCTTAAGCCTCACTCTTGCGTTTTGAGCTTATAATGTCCATTTTGGTGTATTTTGATCCATATTCAAGAAGGGGAAGATTGGTGCAAGGTGGTGGATCAAGGAAGAGCTTGTGGATCTGGATTATCTATTCTATTTCTAGCTTGTTTAAGGTATAAAGCTTTGAACTTGTTATTTAGAAGCTTAGATCTTCCTTGTTTAAGTTTTGGACCCTTCTTGGTCCCATGGATGAGATCTAGTGGTTTGATACCACACCATGAGCTTAGATTTTCCACTCTTGGTGTTTCTATGGTCCTAGATTCATGAAGTTGACACCTTTAGGGCTTAGAATCCCCATGCATGAGTTTGAGTTCATTTAATGGAAGTAGAATGCTAAATTTCGAAGTTGGGACCTTTTAGGGCATGAATTGTGTGACATTCTATTTTGAAATTTAAATAAATAAGATAAGATAAAATAAATAAATAAACGAACCCCGAGATGAGGAATATATTTCATATTATTATATTGAAGCCTAAATCCATAATAGTTTATTTGTGTGAGCCTTGGGGGTAAAATGTTATAAATTCAGGAATTTATGGTCTAATTGGTATCATTGGGACTTGCGTAGAATAGATTTTTGGGAAGCAGGGGCTAAAGGGAAAAATCCGGATTCAGTTTGTAATGTTTAAGGAAGGAGGGGCCGATTGTGTAAAAGTGAAGGAAGTTTATTATGGAGTCGGGTTTAAGATAGTCAATTCCCGCTTTCCCCTCTTAGCATCTTTAGAACCTTAATCCTAAGTTTTTGCAGCCGCCACCTCACTTCTTCGTTCGCTTTTCCGATCAGACAAGGCCGCCAAGCGGTTACTTCGCCATTGAAGCGCCACCACCACAACCTTGATGTCGGATATCGTGGGCAACTGGAGAACCACCGAGGACCGTGAAATACGTTGTGGGCGTTGATTTGTGGGTCACGAGCAACTAGAAGCTCTTGGTAAGTTATATGCGATCTATCTCTCATTTCCTTGTTCATTCCGACGAGTGTGACGTGGGGTATGCCCTAGCTGCCGCTACTAGCATTGGCCTTTGTTTCCGTTAATTTCGACGTTGCCAGCCGTCAAGTTGGTGGCTGAGGGCTATTGTTTCTCGTCGTATTTTACGCTTGATGTTGCTGGAACTCGTGAAGAATGTTGGTCGGAGGCGAGGCGAACCACCATGGCAGCCAACCATGGTGGTTGCCGCTTTCTGCCACCTTTTGCTGCCACCAACCACCGTGGGAGGTGGCTATGTGTGTATATTTTGTGTGTGTTAAAGGTGAATGTTATATCAGCTTTTCTTAGTAAAAAATGAAGAAGATCACCACCACCACCGTGAGGTGGTGGCTGCTGCCGTGAGCCGCTGGCGACCACCACCGCCTGAGGTGGCAGTGGGTGGTGCATGACATAGTGAAACCCTAATTGCCCCAATAGCTTAATCTTGGACTTAATTGGCTTGTGATTGGGTTGGAAACCCTAATTAGGGTTTAGAAAACCCTAATTTTGGAAATGTTAGTTTGGGATTTTCCGGGACCCGCGTTTGGATTGTTAGATTGGAATTTTGAATTATTTCTGACTACATTGTATGAATGGCCTAGTGGAGTGATAAACTTAATTGATTAAGTCCTTAATTGGTTAAGTAAGAACACTTAACCCTATTCGTCATTTTATGTGAAAACCCTAATTATGATTGGGCTTCAAGTTGGGACTTTCTTTTGGGCTTAAGTGTTTGGATTCTTGTTGGGCCATTTGAGAAGAAGTGTATGGAGTAGGTTATTTGTATGGGCTTTAGGGTGAGGCCCATGTAAGGGGTTTGGGCCCAATTTGGAAAATTAGGCCATAATTGAGCATTGGTTGATTATTTGACTTTTGGGCCTCCAGAGAATGATTTTGGGCCTTGGTCTTGGACCAAGCTATGTTAGGGGTAAAATGGTCCTTTACCCCAAGTATGGGTTTATGGTTATGCTTTGAAACCCAAATGGTTAATTATGTTTTGTTTTGATGTTGACAGTTTAGGGATCTGTCATCCAGCAGCCAAAGATTTATTCGTGGGACTTCAACAATGCGTGGTGAGTTTCCTCCTGGTTGAACGGGTTGAAGGCACTAATGCCGGCCCATGTAGTTTGTATGTTTTTTGATAGGAACACAGATTGTGGGCAGGGCCCGTATCTCATTATTATCTGAGTATATATCAGTCAGATTGTTGGATTGCTATACTTGTTGTCTGTATGATACCTGTATGTGTTGTTAGGAATGTGAGTGTGGGAGGGGCCCGTATCTCTTAGTTAGAGGAGTGTGGGTGAGGCCCGTATCTAATAGCATTATTTGAGTATGTATATAGGAATAATTGATAGATTTGGTTATACTTGTTGTATGTGTGATACTTGTATGTATGCTTAGTAGCCGAGTGTGGGCAGGGCCCGTATCTATAACATCCCAAAGATACGGTCTAAAAATTTCATTTTTAATTTATCAATAAAGCCATAAATATCATTCATCATATAAAAATCATAAGTCGTGTATCTCAAAAATATCATAAACATCTGTCAATGTATCAAAATCATATGTCAAAACATCAGAGTAAATCATCCTTGGCTAAACGATGTGGTGTGTGCTATGCAGTCATCCCGAGCTCTTCCCCTACTAGCGGAAGTACCTGAAACCAAAACTGAAAACTATAATCACGAAGCTTAGTGAGTCTCCCAAAACTACCACATAACATACATATAATCACATAATAACATACATTGGGCCTTGCAAGCAACAATGCCCCCCCCCCCCCCCCCCCCCCGCGACATCAGACTAAAGTTCGACATCGGGCCCCGCCCGACATCAAGAAAAACTTGGTATACATAAGCATATCAATAAATACATATAACATAAGCACATACATGAACATATAAACATTCCTCGGGCTTGCCTCGACATCGGACCGAAATCCGAAAACATAAAAACATTCCCTGGGCTTGCCCTGGCATCGGACCGAAGTCTGGAAACATACAAACAAACACATGGAAGAATCAAGCAGATAAACATTCCTTGGGCTTGCCACGGCATCGGACCGAAGTCCACTAACATATAAACCTACATCGGGCACAGCCTGACATCAGAACTTAGTCCGACATATGCTAACATACATAAACGGGCCGACATTGCTGCCTTCGACCCGTTCGTAATGGAGGAAAACTCACCTCAAATGTCGGGTGAAATAGCTGAACGTCTTTGCTCCTGCAACCGGCTCTACTTGCGCCTTAAACAGAAACCGTGGCCGACCCTAGAGCATGGGCAAGTTGGGCGACCGCCCCGGGCCTCGCCAAATCTTGGTCCCCCCGCAAAATTACAATTATAATATATGTATATATAGGTATAGATGATATAAAATATAATATGCAACATATAAGCAAATACAGAGTTGGTTGAGATGGTTGAAGCATGTTGTTTGAGATTTGTGAGGTTCCTTGTTCGAACCTTTTCTCTTGTATTTTTTGGAATTTTATTTATTAGTTTAATTCAAGGCAAAAGGCCCAAGATCGTGTAGTTAGGGATTAGGGATTTTTTTCTTCTTAAGACGATTTCGGCTTTCCAAGATACGACACTTCAATTTTCAATAAACAATAATGAATGTTTGATGTCTCCTCGTTATACACAATTTCACAACAATTTTCAAGAAGGGAGAAGCATAAATAGGTGAACAAGAAACCAAAAAGCTATCATATTATTTCTCTATTAGTTTGGAGGGTGCTTCACTGATTAAATTTTTTATGATATTCAAATTTGGGTTTCTCTTTACTCTTACTGATGGATTTTTGCCCATGTGGACGGTAATGCCCATGACTCTATTTGGCTCATGATATAGTATTTGTTTATGTGTTTTTCTATGATGATTTGCTCCTGAGGTAGAAGTGTTTATAAGATTTTGCTCTTCATTTTGGGATGATCTATAACCTTGCTGTTGAATTTTTTGTCATTATGGACGGTTTTGCTATGTGTTCTAGTTTTGCTCCTACTGTGGTTTTTTGCCATGTTATCAACTTTACTCATTTCTTTCAATTTGTTTTTATTTTCGTGGTGCCTTCTGTTTGGCTCCCTTGGATTGATTATCAAACTCGTATTCATTGTTTGTATTTAGTTGTGCCTTAGTGATGTTTCTTTGGTGTTTGTTTTTCAAGTTTATGCCTTCTTTACATATAATTTTCTAATTTAAGAGTTCTATTTTTTTGTCTAGTTTTTGAATAGGTAAGCTAAAAGAGAAGGAGTAAACAATGAGATGGGTGGTTCAAATGACGATTGTAACCACTTTTATTTTAGTTTGTAAATTTTTATATTGTAGGTCTCACTATGTTAGTTGTAAAAACCAAAACTTTGACAATCATGGTGATTTTGGGTATCATTCATGAAATTTTGTGATGTAAAATATGTACAGGCATAGTCGAATATAACCATTTAACCATGCACTTTGATAACGAAAGAAAAAAAAGTGACTAATTGCTTATTGTTTGGCCATCATGAATTCCATCCAATCTGAAGGTCGATAAAAGGGCCTCATTTTTGAATTTGCCCCGGGCCTCAAATTGACTTGGACCGGCCCTGACAGAAACAACCCCTTAGATACCATTCTATACACAAGACCCCTTCACAGGTCAACCTTGATCAAAGTCAAGGTCAACGTCCAGTCAAAGTCAACATCCCGGGTTGACTCAACTTGTCGAGTCATCCCTCTGACTCACCGAGTTTCCATGCTCACCAGAATCATGTTAAAACGACTCAACTCGTCGAGTCCCTCCTAGACTCGTCGAGTTCTGCCCTTTATAGAGTCAGGACAAATCGTTCTAACTCGTCGACTCCATCCTGAACGCGTCGAGTTTTTCCTTCTACAGGGTCAGGGCATTTCGAACCAACTCGTCAAGTTCCTTTATGGACTTGACGACTTCTTTAGTCTGTTAAGCCATTTTAATGGATTAACCCCCTATTCTTCATATATGAGCTTCAAACTTCACATGTACTCTGAGAATGTCCTTTGAAGGGTAAAGTTTCCAACTTTACCCATTAATACCCTTATTTAATGGATTTAGCTCAAACCCTAACTCTTTAGTACCCAGATCTTGGTTCACAAGCCATAAATACTCCAAGCTAAAGCACACAAACTGAGATTTGGACCTTAGACACTATATGAACATGTGAAGCTTCTACCTTTCTCTCCATGCATGGCCTTTTGGAGCTTAAAAGGCCAAAATGACATCTTATAACTTGCATGGGGCTTCAATGGCCATAAAGTTTGCACCTTTATGCCATGAAAGCCCTCCATGATTCCATATCTGATGGTATACTCACTTGGGATGCCTATTTCCCAAAGGTCATGCTTCTTGGACCAAAAACTCAATAAAGTGATAATAAGAAGATCTAAGAAGTTACTAAGCATGTTTGGGACTTGCTTACAAGAAAATGATGAGGATTCAATGGAGTCTCTAGATCTACTAGCTTCTTCTTGATTCCCTAAGCTTCTTCTTCCTTCACAAGCTTGAACACACACAAAACTTTACTAAAAAATGGCTTTCAAGCTCACAAATGCATTAGGGTTTCTGGATTGAGGGTTTGGGACTTGGAGGCTAGAAATAAGGCCAACATGTGGGGATTAGGATGCTTAAATAGGGTGCAAAGAACCCCAAAATTAGGGTTTCACCCTTGCCGGCCTACTCGTCGAGTTGAGGTTCTCAACTCGTCGAGTAGGTTGCTCAAAACCCGCGTCCTTTCTAATCTCTACTCGACGAGTTTGGGGCTACCAACTCGCCGAGTTGCTTTATAAAAATGAATAAATTATTATTTTTCCTGTATGTTGCTATTACTATGTAATGTAATAAACTGGTATAACTATTCTACCTCTGAGTAGTGATAAGAGCTGGTGTAGATAATAGTTGTTTATATTTATCAAGTGTAATAAACCACATAACTAGTACCTTATGGTAATACTTGATGAGTACAAAGAGTCACATAATGAGTGCCTTATGATGATTTAATGATAGCTTGAGTAGCTATAAATCCATTACTATATATTGTGAGTTAAGATAGTAACTTGGATAGATGTATGCATATTACTTGGCAAACCTAAATGATAATGCTTTGTGAGAAATATATTGAGTAATCCGAAAGGCATTATGAAATTTACTATTGTATTGATGATGTGAATGTATGTGTGGGTATATATATATATATATATATATATATATATATATATATATATATATATATATATATATATATATATATATATCTGTGTGTGTGTGTGTGTTGTTTTAGCAAATTACTCACTAAGATCTCATAGATTACTCATTTTTGTTTAATGTATGCATTTTGGGTTCTGATAGATACATTACAGAAGTTAGGAGTGGTCTCTATGTTGGTGACAGCCGAATCGGATCATTATGTTATTTCTTTTGTTTATGATCATTTTCATAACTTCTTGTATGTGCCTAGTTAACATAAATGTACACCATGTTGTTTTTTAAATTAAAATTGAAATTTTTTTGGTGTACTTCGTGTTAAAAAGTGGGGTGTTACACATAATTATGTGTTAGAACATTAGTGTTATTTATTTGTTGGTGTCAACAACCACCAACAAGCGAGACTAGAAAGTTCATTGATAATGTTTATATGCTGGAGGGTTCTATATATAACGAGGTGCAGTTTGTTTGTACCAAGGAAATTAAATTTTTTTTTTGGTGTGCTTATCTTGATCGACTTCCTACTAGATGGATTTGAGTTAGAAAATGTGACATCCCCATTTTACAGCTAGAAAAGACCGATTTGTTTATGCTTTGTTTTATAAAATCAGAGTAATCTTTTAAAGAAAATAGTTGCGGAATTTGTTCCTAAAACAAAATATGATAAAAATTATCAAAGCGTTTCTTTATAGAAATGTATTTTCATTATATAACAAAATCTCAGGATGTCATGTTCAATACAGATCAAAAGCATAAACAGAACAAAATAGACCTTACAATGGTTATTCATAAGTACTGACCTATAATCCAAAATCTCTCGTCAAGTTCACCAACTTATACTCTTGTGCCATTACCTGTAATGCAAAGAAAACTGGGTGGGTCAGGCTTGGGAGCCTGATGAGCATATAGGGTTTTCAACCACAATAATATAATTATTATATTTAATCATCAAACAATCAACCCAATTACCCATCCCCATTATCTTCTTTTAGTCTTCCCTAAAGATATTATCTCAAGGGTCATCTCCTATATCATATTTACTTCTCATCTCCTTACATCATATTTCCTTATATGTTTGTTCCTAAGAACTTTTCATAAGGATCATCGCCTACATCGCATAGACAATACTAATTCGGGGATTACTCCCTCAATATGTGTCTAGCAAGGGTTAGGGTATCATTGCATGATTACGCAGCCACAACATCGCCTGGACTTGTAAATCATAATAAGGGTTAGTCTATCATCACATGAATACGTAGCCACAACATCGCCTGGACTCATAATTCATAATAAGGGTTAGACTATCATCACATGAATACGTAGCCACAACATCGTCTGGACTCGTAATTCATAATATGGGTTAGACTATCATCGCATGAATACGTAGCTACAACATCTCCTGGACTCGTAATTCATCACCTATATATCATCACCTATTTATCATCACCATTATATCCTCACCTATCTCTCATCACATTTTTTTTATCACACACCAACTATTTCATCTATCCATGTTCTACCCAACATATTTGTAGATATAAATTACATATACAGCTTATTTAAAAACTCGTATAAAACATTCATTCATCATCCATCTCAAGTAAACAAACAATGTATAAACACATAGCATGTATTTCATAGCAAATACTTCATATCTATGTGTAAGATGAAAGTGACTATACACTCACTTGATTAGAAGTTGATCGGACAGCACTACGACTTGTAGAAGTAGTATTCTTTGGTAGATCTTGAAGATCTTCACAAAAACCGGGCTCTTTGCGAGCAGGTCTTCAGCTCGGGAATCTCACTTCTCGGGATCTTCGGGACTTCGGAACTTGCTTCGGGGCTCGGGAATCGGCTTCGGGATATAATTGGCACGCAAAGCGAGGCAAAAACTAGAGAGAAGAAAGAGTTTGAACAAGAGAAAATGGCTGATCTCGGTTTCTATTTATAGGCTGCTGGGTCTGGGATTATGCTGGGCGTAATTTTGGAGTACACCGGGCGTAATCAGTACGTTGGGCGTACATAGAGTACGCTGGGCGTAATCTTCGGATAAGCTTTGGTATGCGTGCCACGATCTTCAAAAATTCATAACTTTCGCATACGAGCTCCGTTTTCGACGTTCTTTATATCCACGCGTAGGTGAGATTATGCTCTTCAAATTTCATTTAGACTCTGTTGGCTAATTTTGAATTTATTTTTATTATATTATTTTTAGTAGGCCGGGACAGGAAAACTCCGTTATAAATTCATAACTTCTTCATCCAACGTTCGTTTCGCCTATCTTTTTATCGTTTCACTACAATTGACGAGATCTTCGATCTTCGTTTAGATTGTTTTGGCTAATAACCGCTCGATCTCAAATCGAGTATTCGGGCTGCATACCGCTAAGTCGAAACTTAGAAAAATCATAACTTCCTCATACGAAGTCATATTCGGACGTTCTTTTTATGCACGCTCATGGTTTAACGAACTCTACGACTTTCGTTTAGATCACTAAGGCTAAATATCGCTCTAACGTAAATTCACTATTTACGTCGCGTTGTGTCGTGTCGGTTCTGTCGGAAAACTTCGACAGGTCATAACTTCTTCGTTATAACTCGGATTTCGGCGTTCTTTATATGCACGGAAACCTTGTAACATATACTATAACTTAGTTAAGATTATTCATTCTAAATAATCTTTCATCAAAAATCCATTTTTGACGCCTATCGTCTCTAAATTGACTAGCCCGGATCTATGGGCGTTACAGAAAAGGGTTGTGATGTCTTCCTGGGTGTGTGCTATTTGTTCAAATTCGATGGAAACTGTCAATCATGTTCTCTTATTTGAAATGGTTGCTAATATTTGGAGGTGAGCGTTTAGATGGCTTGATTTTGTTATTTTGGACTGGGTGGTGGTTGTTTATATCTTCACTTGGATTGACGAGTCTCACATCAGTTCAGTGAGAAAGGAGTGTTGGAGTCCTTAACTTTTGTGGTTATGTGGGTTGTTTGGAGGTTGCAAAATGAGTTGTTGTTTGGTGATAAACCTCTTTGTCGAGACTTGTTGTTTGATAAGTATTGTAGATTTGTCATTTAATCGGTATGTGAATACGCAATAAGGTTTTGGCTAAGTGGACCGATGGGATCCAAAATCCCTTTTTTAGTTATGTGTTTGTAACTGTTTCTTTTCTAGCCTCTTATTAATTTTATAAAATCCATTTGTTCAATATATATATATATATATATATATATATATATATATATATATATATATATATATATATTTTTTTTTTTTTTTTGCATGGTAGTAGAACTCTATTATATAGGGGGAAAATATTTTGAACACATACATTCTCAAGCGATTTTTATTAGAAAAATATCAAAATAATAGACATATTATAAACTTTTACATTGACAAAATATTTATTAATTTATTTTAGGACAACTGCATATACTCTAACAAAATTTATAGTTATCACACATACGAGACCTGAATCTCCATCGATTTTGTTTATGATCATCATTTCAACATCATATCTCAACAATAAGTAGAGATGAAAATGGGGTCGGGAAATGACAGAGACCCAATCTCCATCCATGTATCTTCATTTAAATTTCTATCATCATTCCCATCGGAAAATATAAATGAGTCGCTATCCCCACCGCTATTGGGGATTATAGAGAATCAGAGATTTTTTTTCTATTTTAGTATGAAAACTTTTATATAAAGAAAAAATATAAATTTCAATTTTACCTACATAAAATTAAAGATTTTACAAACTATAAAACTATTTATAGATTGTATAAAAACTTTAAATTTTTTTCTACCAAATTAAAATACATACATAAAAAATAAGGTAATTATGAAAGTGATATTTGAGGTAACAATAGATAAACCAAAGATAAAAAATTATACATGAGATTAAATTAGATAAACGAATAAAAAAAAATTATAATTCAAACCAAATAATTATAATGAGTTAGGTTTCTTGGATCAAATTTTAGGTGTTGTAAATTTATACTATAAATATATGTTTTGTTTTATTTTTATATATATTAATATGTACCGGAGTTGGGTCTTCGGTCGGAGAATAGGGGCATCCTCATACCTGTTTTTTATTTGGGTATCTCCATCTTCATTTCTGATCAACTTAAGGATTCAACGGACAAACCGGACGCGGGTTTTGGATTCCCATTGGAGATTTTTTCATCCCTAGCAATAAGTCCTTCGTTTCTACAATTTATATAAGAGAAATTAAATATCCTCCTACGTTTTATTCTACCAATCCTCATACCTATTTAAATGATGACCTTTATCATATTAGTATCCTAAAATCTCATTAAATGAGCATTAAATGTTAAACATTATAAAATCAAAGGGGGGAATGTAATAAATCTGAAAGCTCAAATTTTACAAAAAAGAAAAAAGAAAAAAAAAAGAAAAAGAGAAAGAGAAGAAAAAGGAAAAAAGAAAAAGAAAAAAAACTATCGACTCTTTTATCCCTTTCGACGAAACCTCAAAAACATCTTAAGAATGGCATCAAAAGTCTCCATCATAATTCATTTAAAGTTTCCAGAAAAGGGAAAATGCTACCCACGTTGCGTACCAAACAAAGGCTTATATTAATTTAAAGCCTTCTATTTTAAGTATTGTAGTGAGGCTGAGGTAGCTTCCAGTTTTATTATGCAACTTCCAGGAAACATCATTACTGCCATGAATTTCCTCAACAAAACCAAACACAACACCAAGAAGAAATCATGATCTGTAACTTCGTTGGCATCTCCCCTACCTTCTTTCCTCGAATCCATGGCTTCTTTTTGTCTATATAAACATACACATATCTCATCTTCTATTCCACGATTAACTTTGCCTATACTATATAGTACTCTGAAAGAAAAATAACTCATGGGTTTGAAATCTGGAAACTTTGTTGTTGAATTCGAGGATCATTTCCCATCCATGGTGGAAAAGTTGGGTGCCGAAGGATTTATGAACGAACTATACAAAGGGTTTGAGTTATTGGAGGACAGAGACACGAAAGGGTTCATAACATTTGATAGCTTGAAGAGGAACGCATCTTCGCTGGGGTTGCAGAAGATGAACGACAATGAATTGAGATATATGGTAAGAGAAGGTGATGTTGATGGAGATGGGAAGTTGAGTGAGATGGAGTTCTATGTTCTTATGTTTAGATTGAGCCCTGGGTTAATGGAAGGGTCACTTAGATGGTTAGAAATTGCTGTTTTAAATGAACTTTAATGTAGTTTTACTCTTAAAAATTTTAATATATTCTTATATATAACATGGTGCTAATAATTTATTATGGTGTTGCAAGATATATATACATGTCTTCATGTACCAAACTTTTTGTACATTAAAACATTCATCAATAAGTCGGTTCGTAGTTAAGATAACAAAGATAAGGCTTCAAACTACATACAGACACGTATCCCTCTATTTATTACCAAGTCCTTTTTGTAATAAAGTGTTTGATCTATATACTCAAGCAATTAGCCGTTCTAGCTCAGTTGGTAGAGCGCGTGGCTTTTAACCACGTGGTCGTGGGTTCGAGTCCCACGGATGGCGCGTTTTTCAGTTTGGCCGTAAAGTTATTTTTCTGGTTTTTATTTAATAGAAAGGTATTTTGTATATGTCATTATTGAATATAAAATATTATATTTGTTAATTTTAATTTTAAATATAATATTTGTTCAAATCTTACTTTTAAATATATTTATAATAAATTTTGTTTTTTATTGTTACAGTGATTTTCACTAAAATCAACCCGAAAAAAAAATTGATATTTTGATCTAAAATCAATCAGGTTGTTTGTAATGCTAGATGTATTACAAATGTGGTGTCTATTTTGTACCGCTTATTGTTTTGTCCATATGTTTTATGTACTCTTGTGTGTGTGAAAAGTTGCTAAACATAATTGTACGGACGACCATTTTGATCCGATGGAACTGGATCTGATCGAAAAAAAAGCCGAAACCAGGATATTCAGTTCGATTCTGGATTCTCCATTTCCCACTAAATCAATTCTCGGTTCTTCAATTCTTGTTCTAATTCAAATCAGGTCCAAAACTGAACACATCCCTAATTAAAGAGCACACTTGTAGAATCGGAACCGGAACCAGAACCAGGGTATTGGTCTGGTCACGATTCTCTAATTTCCACTAAATTGGTTATCAGTTCTTCGGTTCTAGGTCCGGGTCCGGACCGATGCTCAACCTACATAATCATTGCTTATTGCTCATTCTAAATATATTAACATGTTTATGAAAGATAACAAACCGGTACAACTAAAACAAGATTAATAAAGGATTTGAGAACATGATTTTTATTACAAGCAGGTATATATGATATTTTAAACTTAGATTTTTAATACGGTTATAACATTCTATTGAGAAGCATAAAGATTTAAAATGATTATAGAATGTCTAAAAACAAGCATTTGGGTAAATTTGATATTTGAATGTTTATGAAGAGTATATATATGATATTTAAAATTAGGTAGAATAAATATGATATTTTAATTTTTAAGAAAAGTATATACAAATTTCTTTAAAATTTAGTATAAGAAAAAAGAAAATATTACAAACTTATATGAGACAAAGAAGAAGAAAATTATGGAAACCAATTGTTTTCTCTGTGTATTGGATGACAATTATAAGATAGAAATTAAACTGTTTGTATAGTTGGATTTCTGTGAAAAATAACCAAAAAGTTGTCGCAACAAAATATTATTGATTATTGGTGATATCATTATCATCAACTATTTTATATAATTAAAATTAATGTGTTAAATTGGAATTTATAATTGTGTTCTAATATATACAGGTTAAGTATGCAGAGTATACACTTGTATATAACATGAGTTTGAGTGAGAACATAAAGAAAGGTGGGTGTCAACTGTACACAATTTTAGACTCGGAATGAAATGGAAAATCATTAGAATAAAGGGAGCTGGAAAAACATACAAAATGGAGTTAGCTCGAATGCAACTTACACTGCCAGGGAGCCAAAGTTGCTTTTGATAACTTTGGTCAAACAACTCAAGTTTTTTGGGCAATTTTTTAAGAAACTATTTTTCATTTTTCAACACAGTTATCAACATC
The DNA here is from genome assembly GCF_051521515.1 of Lactuca serriola. Classification (NCBI taxonomy): domain Eukaryota; kingdom Viridiplantae; phylum Streptophyta; class Magnoliopsida; order Asterales; family Asteraceae; genus Lactuca; species Lactuca serriola. Next base: position 68,509,008 of record NC_136408.1, on the reverse strand, counting down.
TTATCCAATTGTTGGGTAAATAGGTATATTTACTCATATATCATTTATTTTTAACTCTCTTACAAAACTGATCGTACAATCCATATACTCTCTCTAGAACTTTGCTATTTTGTGCCTGAAACACCAAGTGTCCTACACAATATTTCAGATTGAATTTGTTATTAACCTAGACATATGAAAGAAATATCAATACAAACATTGATCTACACGATCCGTGAGGTATCCACATATATGGTTACCAAACTTTGTTTCCTACCCTATTTGCTAACAAACATATCATTAAAATAAATATAACTACAGTTATTAACTAAAATAATCATAAAAGTTGAGTTCATTATTTGTTGTTTGTATCAAGAGTTGCATTCATGAAAATACATAATAAATATCGCAACGATTGGCGTGAACAGATTACCATAAATAGATTGGCATTGGACCAAATCCAATGTCTCTTTTAATCAACTTCCCCAGTGATTATGTGTGTTTATTTTTAATTTTTGATGCGTCTTTGTTGTATGTATTGTTTGAATTGTAGTGATGGAAAGAGGGAGTGGTTGTTGATGCTTTTAAGGGGGTATTTGGCCAAACTTTTAAAACAATTTATTAGGTTCCACATCACTATAAGTTAAAAAAGTGTTTGGATGAAAATAACTTATTTCGATAGGAAACCTCTAATAAGTTATTTTTTCATAAGTTACCCTACACTTACTTATTATAAGCTAATAAGTAATAATTTTTTTTTCCAAACACCCTCTAAATCATTTCTTCATTTGTGGTATGCATGTATGTTAGGTATGTTAAGTTGTATGTTTTTTTTTTTAAATTTTCGTGGGAGATTTTGGGTTCTATGAAAAAAAAGTAAGTGGTAATTTTTATTTGACAAAACCTCATAAACAATGTATGTGCTTTCAAGAAATATGAGATATAGTTGTGAAGTTCAAAAAAAAACCTCAAAACTTTTGACAACTGGCATTTGGTATTTGGGCGCATTTGGTATCACTAACCCTAAAGGCCTAAACTTCAATTAACCACTCGTCGACTGCCTTAGCTCCTCCCAAAATCGCAAAATACCTCCCCCTTCCCCCCTCCACTATCAACCGTTTTCACCCCCACCACTAATCCAGACGATAAGGGTCTATGTATTCACCCCTTCCCGCTACTGTCCTTGATCAATTTTGAATGAGCCGCTGCCTAAGAACATCAATTCTCTAGATCATTAGTTACTCGTTTATTTGGGTTAATCGATCCAATTCGGAACCGGTAAACTCTAGATCTCCAGTTGCTCGTTTATTTGGTCTATGTATTCACCCATTCCCCTTACTCTGCCATTAGTTTCAGTTTCAGTTTCAATTTCCTCACATAGGATTTGTTCAGAATCTGATGATCCTCCCTGGAATCACCTTGTGGTATTTTGAGTTGAAAACATTGATAGTTTGTTGAATCTTTTTTTTTCTTCTGGGATTCCATTGAATTGTGATCTTGACAGCTTTCCTGATTCCATTACATGAGAGTCTTGTTCTTTCAACAAACCCATGATCTGTTTCATGTCGAATAGGATTAAGAAAAATAAGGTAAGGAATGATGGTGATTACATTTGGTTAACATGTTTGCTTAGCTTGAATGACCGGAATGAGTCATTCAAACCTCTTGTTTGTTGGTATTATGTACTATTAGAAAACTAAATGAACGTATATTGGTAAATAAAAAAAGGATAGATATTTTTTTTACAAATAAAAAAAGAGACAATGATTGCTTTTTCATCTTAAACTAAATTTCTTCTCATCACATATAAATAGGATCCATAAAATCAAAATATCAGGTGAAAACAAATGGGTTTCTACTTCTAGGTTTGTAATGTGGTTGATATGTCTTTGTTTTGTCACTATTTTAGACATTTGACTAATAATCATATACACTTGCTTTATTCCACTTCATCATTTTGCAAATCATCAATGTTGGCTTGGTTTTCAGGATGATAATAAAAATTCCAGAAGTGACAATAGAAACCCCTGTTCAAATGATGATGATGATGATTTTGGCCTTATTGACAATAACCATTTAATTCCATTACAAGTCGCATTATTATTTGATTCCATTCCAACACGCATAGTTATTCGATTCCATTCTGGGTTAACTAAAAGCCCATAGGTGCAACATCAAGGTTAAATAACCATCACTTAGATTATAGATTCATATGCTTGACATTCAAGCAAAGGTTTTACAACATGAAAACTTTGATGTTATACTACTCAAACAAGAAAAATCCGTAAATATCATACAAAATGTTCATTCATTGATTAAAAAAAATAGTTGAATTCGATGGCATGATGTTAAAGATTATTTACAACTACATACAAAGTATCTTCATCACCTTAATAGCTTTGACTACAGATATAAAAATCCCAAGGCTCATAATATTGAAAAAATGTATAGCTTTTCAAGAAATATCATTATACCCTCTAGAACTAAATTTCTCCTTAAGTACATTCTCATTATCATCAAGTATACCAATCACTCTCTCCTTAAGAAGCTCAATAATGAGATGAAATATACGTATTTTGACTTGACCTCGTCTAGGTGGAAGCCTTGCATGCTGTTTCGTTAAACCCAAGCTTTTCGACATGTGTGTTTTTTTCTAAAATTAAAGATTCAATCTTGGAGGAGATAATTTGATGTGTTGAAGTATGAGGACATATATATACACATAAATGCATTGGTCCTTGGTACTACATATATACCTTGGAAGACACGAAATTTAAGTGGCAATAATAGCTACATTTCTAACTTTTCACACGAGATAATTGGATTATTGGAACATTAAGAGAATAAACAACATGATGTTTTGAGTCAATTCAAAGTGTTGACAAAAAAGGGAAAGAATAGTCGCATGATATATCCAACATGTTCCCTTTGACAAGGGCTACCACCCACCAATGTCCCTTTGACAAACAGATTATTGTTTTCTTAAACATAGTATAGAACAGAAGCTTCAAGAAATCAAAAGTGTGAAAAAATATTGGAGAAATCAAAAGGAATCGGATGGGACCCACCTGTTCTTGAGGCTTTTGACCAGGTACATCATACATGACAACATATCATCTTTGGTTCACGTATTCAATATATGACAAGGAATTGAAATTTTGAATTCCTTACTTTAGTGTTTTTGGTTGTCAAACTAAATATTCAAGTTGCGGGAGATTCCTTCAAAATCCATGTTTGGGGGATTTCATCATCGTACGAGTGGTAGGTCACAATTGAGTTTCATTGTTCATATTTCCATCAAAAGAATAAATTAGAACGTCAACACATTCTTTTATTGTCTTATGCATTGCTATTATAGCAAAATAAATTTGATTAAATTCTATTCCATTTTCTAGCAACAAACACATCAAAGATTGCAATTCCTTCATATTTTCAATTCATCCAAATTACAATTCTTTTCGCTGATTTCACTTCTTCCAAAAGCATTTCTAAGAGTTAGAGACAAAAACTCAAATCTCTAATCCAAAATCATGCTCTAGATGTCCATGACTCAACTTTAAGAATTATCTACATGTCCACAGCCACCAAAAAGGTAATTTGTCACCTTTACCCAACTCATTATCTTTGGTAGATATGAATAAAAATCTATGAGAAAAAGTAAAGTCGCTTTTGCACAATCATGCATATGTTATATGTTGTCAAAAGTGGTGACTGCCTTTGAGCCGGTGAATAGATTTTCAAGAATAGTACTAAAAACCCGAAGCTTCATAATCTTAAAAAAATGAACTGATTTTCAAGAAATACCATACTCTCTAGAACTAAATTTATATATTAGTTTACCACTATGATTACGTTATTGACATAGTCACGATTTTCAAGAATCATGCATTCAATATTGGAGGAGAGATTCCGTGTGTTGAAATTGGATAATGATACCAATTTATCTAATTAACCACCACAATGATAACTAAAACACGAAGAGAATAATTAAAAAAATCAGAAGTCAAGTCAGTTTAAAACTTTATAAAACCCAACATGTTGTTTTCCTAAAAGCAAAATGCAGACCAAAAGAAAAAAGAGACATCACTAGTTTGCATATAATTCTTTACGTAAGACCTACGATAATATGAAACTCAAACTTTTTAAGCATCAACTAGCTAGCAGTTTAGTTTACTGATTACAAGAGCATTAAAGAACAATCTTGTTAACACTTCACGACATTTGGGTCATGCATCAATAGCCTTGAAATCTTGCAACTCCTTAAAGTTCATCCATGGCTTCACCAAAACTTTAGCTTCATATACTCGACCATCTTGTGCCTCCAATGTCAGATAGTACATCTTACTAGTCATCACCTGCTTTCTTGCCTTTATCAATCTATCAAACTTGATTATGCAGTTCTGCATACAAAATCCAAATAATTCATAACTAATATAGAATCCATACATTGTTCATTGAACTCATCTCTCGATTTCCTTATAACAACAAACATAAATATGATAATATAGTTAATTTGTTCCAATCATAAAACCGAATAATATAAATCTGTGTTATATGTTCCTCGAACTTTCGATAAATACATTTCAAACTGGAGACGAATACTAATCAATTACTTACTGAAAAAGCAAACATGTATTCGATCGTTGATTATCAAACATTCACAATCAGATCAATATTGAAAGGCTCGATCGTACAAATCAAGAAACAGTACGTACCACATGTTCGCTGTGTTCTTTGACGGCGAATCTGGCGAGGTTTTCCATCACGGTCGCGTTTAGGCATTTTCCGGTAATATCACGAATTCTACCTGCCTTTTGCACGTTTATCACATCACCACAATCACATTCACCTCTTTCAATCCCCAAATAAAGATACGTCAAAATCAATAAGATAGCGATCATCAGAAATGATTCAACACTTTTAGGTTTCATGGTTTCGAATGGTGCGTCGTTTTTTATTCAGTAGACCGATGCGTTGTGTCTGTGTTTCCTAGCAAAGAATGAAAGTAACGAAAAGGATTGAGAAGAATGGAGAAAAATGTATGAACTTTTATACAACATTTTAATTTATTTGTAAATCCTCTACTATAATAAAAGATCCTCTACTGTAATACTACGGCTTTTCCTAAGCTTGCCCCCAAAAAAAATTTCCCGCTCCTTTTTGTTATTGTGAAATACCCAAAATACCCTTAGTTTCTCTATTAAAAACTGCTTTCTGCATTGAAGCTTCCTGTTCGGCTCCTGTTGACTGGATATATCCATGCTGTCCGATAGCTGTAAATCCGTTAAATAAGCTAATTGGATATATATTACCTTTATATTTTATATTTTCTCCACTTTTGATTGTTAACTGAAAATCTGGTCACCATATTTAACTGAAAACATATCACAGCCTTATTTAATGTGATAAACATAATATCTCCAAATTTTAATAAGATTTTTAACGATTTTCTTGGTTAATCTCATTGTATTTCAAATAAATAATTCTCACCTTTCTCAAATTTACCTTCACAATTCCGTCCTTCAACATATCTGTGTCTCTTCTTTTGTTCATTTTCCATAATATACTTGAAAAATATTCACAACTTGAACATCAATACTACAACTTAAAAAATATGACCATTCCTGCAAAAAGATCCACAACTTCTTCATGATCATATCATATCAATAAAGTATTTAGAATCCCATATTTTCTTCTATTTACTATTGAACTAGGTGTGAGACCCGTATGTTATACGGGTTTGATAAAACAAAAAATTCAATATGCAAGTTTAAACAAAATTTTATTTAAATTTGAAATTTTAGATTTGAAATTTGAATTTAAAAGGAAAAATATTAAATACTAATATTGTAATTGATTGGTTATTTTCAATTAAGACAATTATTAATTGTGGTGTAAATATGATGTGTTAATTAAGAAAATAGAAAAAAAATGAGAAAATGACAAATGGAAAAAAACAATTATTCAGAAATACCAAGAAATGACATATGTCCAAGTTAATAAGAGAGTGACATATGACAAAATTATTTTCATTTATTAGGGAGGATATCTTTACGTGGAAACAGATTTATCGATGCTTCACATCTACTTTTTTTTTTTTTTTTACATACGAACTTCTTATAATGCTTCACATATCTTTATTGTTTTATTCAATCATGCCTTTATTAGTTAATTATTTATAAATAAGGAATGATGTCTAATTTTGCATATCGAGTGGCATTAAGGGATTGCGCCTTGAGCCCATAGTCTCCCGATTGGATTCCCCTTGGGTCCACAGTCTCCCGATTGGGTTGCCACTGACCCGGTCTATGTTGACATATGCAACATATAACCATATAACCAGCAAGTACAAGTAATCATAGAGATCTATCAATCTAACATATAACCAACATACGCAGATACTCATACAGATCTACCAGTCTAACATATAACCAACATAACACCATCCTATATATTAGGATACATAACCTATTGGGTCAACATTGTTGCCTTCGACCAACAAGTATAGTGAGGAAAACTCACCTTACAGTCTAAAAGATAGCCAAACTGATCACTGCTCTAAAGACTGTCTATACATGTCACCTATGCAATAAATAGGGACCCAGTCTCAATTTACTATTCAAATTACCCCAAAATGACCTAAAGTCAAACTTTCTCAAAGTCAACAGTCAATGGTCAACATTCAACGATTAAAAGTCAAAGGTCAACATCAGACTGAGTGCACCCTGCGTACTCCAGCTCTACGTCCTGCATAGTGTGTTGCTTGGTTTTTACATGGCAATTCAGGGCTACGCGTTACGTAGCCATATGTACGCCCTATGTACTAATGTTGAAGCCAAACTTCTCATTAAGCCTTTATTTCATTAATACCCTTCACCCAATACTCAAATCTAACCCTAATGAGCATTCTAAATCAATAAGTTTCCAATTTTATGTCTTTACGTGGCTACAAAGTGTCCAAATCAAAAACCTTAACTTATCACAAGATCCTCGGCTCCATAACTCATGCATGGATGGAAATAGAGGATGAAGATTACATATAGCTCCATGCACTAAAAAACGTCTGAAAATGCTACTGATAAAGTGTGGAGTAGCTCATACCTAATTAGACCAAGAATATGGGACAAAAAAGGACATAAACCTAAAGCTAACAAGATCTATCAAGATGTTCATCAAGTTCCGAACTTAATACCTCCTGGAGAATGCTTAAGATATGAAAATCCTAGATCCATAAGGCTAGAAGCTTTACAAGAACCACCACCACCACCTTCTTCCTTCAAAAGCACCAAAAGACGTACTTTTAAGCTTACAATGCACTAATATGGCGTTAGGATTTCAAAGGATTCGCTTGGAGAAAGGGAGGCTAAGAATGGAAGATGTTCGTGAAGGCTAAGGTGTTTAAATAGGTCTCAAAACCTCGAATTTACTGTTTAGACTTTGGCTGAGTACGCCATACGTACTTCCAATCTATGCTCCACATAGTTCATTAAAGTTCTGTCCACAGTTTCCTTTCTATGCCGCACGTAGAGGTTATCTACGCCCTACGTAGATCAAAAATCCATATTTACACTTAACAAATATAGAAATGAATTAATTGTAAGGATTGGGCATTAAAATTTCCCCCCACTTGAATCAAACTTCGTCCTCGAAGTCCGGTGTTGCAAATAAATCTGGGTAGTGCTCGCGCATCTCTGCCTCGGGTTCCCATGTCCACTCGGAACCCTTCCGATGTTGCCATTGAATCTTGACTAAAGGTACAAGTTTGTTACGCAATGCCTTCATTTTCCTATCCAAAGTAGCCACCAACTTCTCCACATAATTCAGACGCTCGTGGACCTGGATATCGTTCATGGGGACCACAACGGAATCTTCAACCAAACACTTCCGAAGCTGAGAAACATGAAAGGTGCTATGAATCTAATTATGTTCCACAGACAAATCCAGTCGATAGGCTACCCTGCCTATGCTCGTTACTACTCGGAGCGATACAATAAATTGGGGCCCTAACTTGCCCTTCTTCCTAAAGCATGTAACACGCTTCCAGGGGATACCTTCACTAAAACCGTATCCATGACATGGAACTCTATCTCATATTATCGTCGGTCGACATAACTCTTCTATCGACTATGGGATGTCTACAATCTTTGTTTGATCTGTTGGATAAGCTTCGTATTCTAAAGGACTACCTCGGTCTTACCTATGACCCTGTGGCCAACTTCTCCATAACAAACTGGTATACAATACTTCATTCTATAAAGAATCTCGAAAGGAGGTGCTCCAATACTAGAATGATAGTTGAGGAATCTAAGTCCTTAGGCTAATCCATACTTGATAGATCTTGATATAGACTTTGGGATTGTTGAGGAATCTAAGTCCTTAGGATAATAAATTCCATGAAATATGAAATTAGACTAAGAACTAGCATTATATATATATATATATATATATATATATATATATATATATATATATATATATATATATATGTCTTTTTGTAAAAGGTCTAAGGCGAAGCTCTGACCGATTTACCAATCACCAAACATTTTGTCAAGTGATTGCATAGTTACTTTCATCTTACACATAGATATAAAATATCTAATTAATTAATTGATATATGTGCTTATGTGCAAAGATTTTATGTGTTATAGAAATGTTACGAAGATATGTTATATGATTTATACCATATATGTATTTTATAAATATAATACATTGGGTAACAAAGGGTAGTAATAGATGTCATGGTATAATAAAAGATGTAGGCAATGAAAGAATGCCACAACTATAGAAATGGTACTAGTGTGCCAACGGTATAGGAAAGGTACTAGTGTACTAATGATGTAGTCACCTAACAAAGTATAGGTAACAACCATCATACTATTCATGACCGTCTCGTGGAACACTAGCAACAATGGTGTTCGTGCCTAAACACTAGCAGCGATGGACGTTTTGCCTATTAGATAAACACTAGCAACGATGGACTTCATGCCTAAGCACTAGCAACAATGGACTTCATGCCTATTAGATAAACACTGGTAGCAATGGACTTTGTGCCTATTCCTTAGGATAAACCCTTAGGAATTAAAATAGAAAGGAACCTATTGACATGTATTGCAGAGAAATCCCTGTAACAATACTGTCAACAATGATGATTAAGATGACCCTTAGGATAGATCCTTAGGGGAGAATAAATACGTAAACGTGGGTGGGTAATCGAATTAACTATTTGATAATTAAACACATTGACTATATTATTGTGGGTTGAAAACCATATGTACTCACCAGGTTTCCCAACCTGACCCACTTAGCTTCTTTGTATCAAAGGTAGCGATACAAAAGTACATGCACAATGAGAGATTTACGGACATGTAGATTGTAAGTATATTGAGACATCGTAAGTCTTCATTTATGCTTATGTTTGATATCGATTATGACATCTCTAGTTTTAAAAATATAAACAAAACACATTTCTTCGAAAATTATTTGATAATATCATTATCATGTTTTTGGGACAAATTCCGCATAATCAATCTTTTTAAAGGAATACTATGATTTAATAAGCATAAACAAATCGGTCTTTTCTATCCGCAAAATGGGGATGTCACATTTCATATGTTCATCTGTAATACAACATAGTTGGAAGGAATCCATTAATGCAAATGTGATTTTTATGCATAAGATGATTTTTATTTTATTACTTGGGTAATTAAAAAAATGACAATTTTTCCCTTCAGGTTGTACATAAGGAAGGTCCTATTAACCGGTTTGCACATGAAAGGGAGTTATTTTTCGTAAATAAGGGATGTCGGTAAACTTAAATAAAGGTATGAATTCTCTCTTTCACCCTCTTTCTTTCTTTCTTTCTCTCTCTTTTTATCTATCTCTCACACACATTACTATGTCATATTTTGAATTTTCTTCTCATGAAGATGGGATACGTATATATTTTATTGTTTGTGATAAGGAAAACCAACATCACCCTAGCTATCTTGCATTTCGGATCGTACCGACTGTTCTGTTTTTGTCAAGGGCATTTTCGTCATTTGTGGGGTTTATATTTTCATCATAACTCTGATCTTTTTTATGTGAATGCAACGTTTAATAGGGATAAGGATGGAAACATTCAAAGTAACTCCATATTGGTTAAAATCACCACCATTTATATCACCACCTTTGGTTAAACATGCATTACTTAAAATGCTTGGAGGAACTGTGAGTTCTATTCCTGCATAAGTACATTTCTATTAGAAGTTCGAGCTTAAATTAGCCTCAAAGTGATGGTATTCAGGTCCTACTTAAATGTGTAATGTCTTATTTACCCTTTTCTTTCAAATAATGATATTTCCCATTAGTAATTCATTTTGATTGGAATATTTGTAGGTAGATACAAAATATATCCTTTTTATATGTGGTGGGGCTAGCTGATTTAAGGACCTAGACCTGGTCTTGCTAATTTCCTCCATGATTGAGGTGTCATTGTTGTCTATATAAGGCTCTATGAAATAAATAATATTGTACTTTCATTAATTTGTTTATTGTAGCATTCTACTTTTATTTCTTCTTATTATAAAAAGTGATTCTTAATGCTATATCTGGGTAGCTTTTTGTAAGTACAACACCTCGTGATTGAAAGAAATGAAAGTAGGATACTATACTATAATAAACAAATCAATAAGCGGGACCTGTACTTATTTGATAATTTTAACTTGAGGCATTACGAATATGTATATTTATAACTTTGTTATGTGCAAGGAGACTAAAGCAAATATAAACACCATTTAGTGTTTCTGATTGTTTCCAATTTTGAACTTAAAACAATACCAGTGTTTCCGATTGACATTATGGCATGCTACGTTCGTTGGTCACCAAACATTAATAAAAAAACAACATGTGCAATGCACATGCCTCATCACTAGTTATATTTGAGGAACACCTTTTAGACTAAGTATCATTACTAAATAATAGTTTTTATATTGTATTAATATATAAAATTAGTGGTTGTTGAGGCCAACAAAATAAATAACCCTAAAGCTTGTACATTAAAATACTGTATAATTGTAATAGGATTGAATCTACGGAGATTGGTTGAACTTTTTACTCAATGTAAATCTCTTTGCAAAATACTTATAAAATAACAATAAGAGTGGAATTGGGGGGGGGGGGGTAGTTTTTTTGATATTTTTAAAGAAAACTAGAGTTAAACTTGGATTTAAAGATCACAATTAAGCAAAAGCTCATTTGATGTAAAATCAATGAGAGAAAGATAGTTAACTTAAGGTTTCATCACTTTAACCTTTGGTACATATATCATTATAATCCAAAGTGCAATACTTGTCATAAATCTCTAATTTGGCTATAGTAATCCAAGAAGCTTGAGAATACATAGACTTTTCTTAGTTATTAAAATAGCTAAAGAAGCTCATAATGTATTTCCTTAGTTAAAGTCAAAATTTCCATTAAGCATGTAATTAGTGAAAATTAAATAGCAATAAGAACTAAAAAGTCACCAAATCCAAGAGGAGTCAAAAGCTTCCACTACTGTGTTGGAGAAAATATTTTTGTGATTGTGTGAAGTGAAAACTAACACAAGAATTACTTGTTGCTTGCTAATTTGAGGATCCATTATTTAATCAAGAAATTACCCAACTAATAACTACAAATACATTTAAAATCATGAATAAAAACATACAAGTAGCAAGAAGATGTGAAAATATAAAAAATTCTCATAAAGATTCAAGAACAAGTTCATGGAGTTCTTCAACATTTAACCAAACATTCAAGTGATTTCACCAAATTCAACCAAGAATACTTTAGCCTAACATGGCTAAACTCAAGAAAACAAAATAAAAGTAGATTGTACCAAACAAGTAGCAAGAATCAACGAGTAAAAAGGAGATGTTCTTCAAGTATTCTTGGCCTTCAGAGTCTTTAAAATTGCAACATCCATAAAATTCAAGCCAATTAAAAAAAATTATTACAGTTTGTTTTCAAAATAGTATAAACATCAGAGTAACCCCATAATCAAATCATAAAATCGTGTAATGTGAGGAGCTGTACGATCATGCTTTCGCCTTCCCGAGATCATCAGAAGTACCTGAAATAATAATCGATGAATGTAAGTTCGAAAGCTTAGTGAGTTTCCCCCAAAATACCAACGCCATATAGATATAACCATATCATATAAACATATAAGCAAACAACATGCATAATGAGCCTTCAGCTTGACTGGACCGCCTCGCAGGCCTTCAGCCAATCTGAACTGCTCTTCGAGCCTTCAGCAAGTCTGGACCGCTTCATAGAGCCTACAGCCTTCCGGACCGCTCGTTGGGCCTTCGGCCTGACTGAACCCCTTTGCAGGGCCTTCAGTTTATCCGGACCGCCCTGGGTATGTTGGCCTTCAGCACAAAGCAGGACCGCCTCAACACAACCCCCAATCAATCAATCATGTGCACATAAATATCATACGCTAGCATATATAACAGTCAAACCGATCTAACATATCACTAATCATAGCAACATCCTATTTACCAGGATATAGACCTAACCGGTCACTAACATAACATCATCCTATATACCAGGATACCGACCTAACCAGGTCACTAAGCATATCACCATCCTAACTGCCAGGATGTAAATCAATAAGCATATCATGCAATAAACCCGGATACAAATCCAATAAGGGCCGACATTGGTGCCTTAGACCCAGTCAATATAGTGAGGATAATTCACCTCGCAAGTGTTGTACTGAAGTGATAATCTCAAACTCTCGAATCACCACTACGGACTCCACCACTTATATTCACCATAGAACCAATTCCATAAATTTCCAATTTAACAAAATATCCCAGAAGTCAACTAGTCAACCCTTGGTCAAAGTCCAAGTCAATGGTCAAGGTCAACAGTCCATGTTAACCCGACTCGTCGAGTGTAGTTCACTGACTCGTTGAGTCCTTCCAGAACTCGAGAAGTCGTGAAATCCCCAGTTGACTCGTCGAGTTTCCCTACAACTCACCGAGTTCATGCATGTCCAAATGTCGGGAAAACCCTAGCTGACTCGCCGAGTCGTCCTACTGACTCTCCGAGTCCATGCAGAAATCCTTGAACGACAATCTTCATCGGAATCGCCGAGTTCACCATGCAACTCATTGAGTCCCTTCATTCCTTTCTCCATTCAGATGCTATTAAGCTACCCCAAAGCTCCATATTGTAGATCAAGCTTCCCAAGGCATGTTTATTGTAACACCCGAGATCAGAAAGGTCAAGAAAAGAAAGGAAAAACCCTAAGTTGAAGAGGGTTGACTCGTCGAGTCCAGGGAGGAACTCGGCGAGTCGGAGCGGGATCCGGGTGTAAAGCAATTGACCGACTCGGCGAGTCGGCAAGTAGACTCGGCGAGTCAGGTCTGGGTTTGGAAACCCTAATTTCAGGACTTGGTACCCTATTTAAGCATCTTATTCTCTTTCTTAGGGCTCAGTTGTGGCCCTATAGTCCAGAACCAGAAACCCTAAGCCTCCATTGTTGCTCATTCAAGCTTTCTTGCCTTTTTGGGTAATTTGAAGGAAGAAGGAAGAAGGCACTCATTGGGGATTGAAGAATTGGCAGTAGATCCAGAGTTTGTGAAGTCTTCCAGAGCATTTGAAGGTAATGAGTCGTTACCTTCCCTCTTTTGCATATAGATCAACCTTTATCATGGGATTTGGGGCTTTTAGGACAAGTTCATGAACCATTTCGAGTTAGAAGCCCAGATCTGAAGTTGCTACTTCAGATCTATGTGTATCCTGGCCTAGAGAATTATAAAGCATCAGTCTATGGGTTGATTGTTGACCCCTTTTGTCTTAAACCCTAGTTTATGGTGAATGGTGCCTAGATCTCCTTCTCTACACTTAAAGTTTGCAACTTTACGTGGGGAATAGACTTGGGAAGGGTAGATCTGCAGTATGGAGTCCATGCATGACTCAAAAGTCCTCTGCATGTATGGAGATCTGAATAGACTCGGCGAGTCCTTCGAGTGGACTCGGCGAGTAGCTTGAAGATGAGAAGGAACTCGACGAGTGGGATGAACAGCTCGTCGAGTCGGATGAAGTTAAGCATGAACTCGGCGAGTTGGAAGAAGAACTCGACGAGTTGGTTGAAGATTGCCCTGGACTCGGTGAGTCAATTAGTGGACTCGGCGAGTCAGGTCGCGAAACCCCAAACCCTTCGAGTTGAGACTCGAATCAGTGAGTCGAGTGGTGACTCAGCGAGTTGGACAGGACGGGACTTGGAACTAGTTGGACTTGGCGAGTCATAGACTGACTCGGCGAGTCGAGTCGCGAATAGAAAGACCCTGAGCATATGAACTCGGCGAGTCATTAGGAAGACTCGGCGAGTAGGGTTGACCTGGAAGGTTGACTTTGACTAGGATTTTGACCTTGACCAGAGTTGACCTAGTTGACCTTTGGAGATCAGTTGGACTAAGTGTTATATGGATATTGACAGCTCGGAGAGCTAGAGGAATAGCGGTTCAGGAGATTGTCGAGTAGCAGCCAGAGGTTTATCAACAGAGCTCAGCAGTTCAGGTGAGTTTCCTTCTAGTAGGAACGGGTCTAAGGCCACAATGCCGGCCCGTTTAGCTAGCAGTCAACTTCAGACCTTGATCCGATGTAATAGTTAGTATGTTTGATGCCTTCGTGGTTCAGACAGGATATATGTGTTTATGCCAGTTGATATGTTTATGCTATGTTCGGTCAGCTTCGGACTTCGGTCCGATGTGGGGGACAGAGGTCCAGTCAGCTTCGGACTCCGGTCCGATGTAGGGGACGTAGGTCCCAGTCAGCTTCGGACTTCGGTCCGATGTCTCAGTCAGCTTCGGACTTCGGTCTGATGTCCTAGTCAGCTTCAGACTCGGTTTGATGTAGGGGACGAAGGTCCCAGTCAGGTTCGGACTTCGGTCCGATGTAGGGGGGCAAGGCCCCGGTTAGCCGGACTTCGGTCCGATGCAGTGGGCAAGGCCCAGTATGTGCTTTATATGTTATTGTGTGGTATGTGGTAGATTGGGGGAGCTCACTAAGCTTCGTGCTTACGGTTTTCAGTTTTGGTTTCAGGTACTTGGTTTTCAAAAGAGGAGCTCGGGAAGATTGCAGTGCACACACCATAGTCAGTTAGCCTGGGAACGTTTGACTCTGATAATGATGTTATGTTTTGATTTAATACTCTAGAAATTATGTTATGACTTGTGATGCGATTTTTATTAATATGATTTTAGTAATGTTTTAAAAAGAAATTTTTAGTCGTGATTTTTGGGTCGTTACATTTATCACGTAAAGTTGCAAACTTTACGTGCACGCAAGGCTCTAAAGGCTTAGAATACCAAATCCAAGCTTATAATGGGCTTTAACTCAAAAGGGAAGGCTCATACTTGCTAAAGCTGGAGACTTTATAGCTATAGAGACCAAGATAAGTTCAGATCTGATGTTGCAACTTCAGATCCTAGCTCACACCCGAAAATGGTTATCATGCATGCTAGAAAACCCCTAATCTTAAACATGGAGAAATCTAGAAGGAGGAAAGTCAAGCTAACGACTTGTTACCTTCAAGAGATGTCAACCTGGAGTAGAACTCAGATCCACAACCGTTCTTTGCTTAAACCTTCTTGTTATTCAAGCTCCTCTCACCAAGATCCACCTTCCAAGCTTAAAACACACAAGTATTGAGAGAAAATGGCGATTTAGGGTTTCTGGACTCACAAGGGGCTGTAAGGGGAGGCTAAGGGGGCAAATGATCCTTTAAATAAGGTACAAAACCCCAGAAATTAGGGTTTCATCCTCCAGCTCCAACTCGTCGAGTCATGTCCTCCGACTCGTTGAGTTGGTCACTTAAACACGTGGCCTAAAATGCTCCTACTCGACGAGTTAGGGCATCCAACTCGTCGAGTAGACCTTTCAAATATGAAAAATAAGTTGTAAAGTCCATACCTGAGAGTCGAGGTGTTACAATTCTCCCCCACTTGAACTAGACTTCATCCTCGAAGTTCGCTGCAGTGAACAACTCCGAGTAATGCTCTCGCATCTCAGCCTTCGGCTCCCAAGTTCACTTAGACCCTCTTCGGTGCTCACATTTTACCTTTACCAAAGGTACTTCCTTGTTCCGTAGAACCTTTACCTTCCTCTCTAGAACGACTACCGATTTCTCTACATAGTTCAGGCACTCATTGACCTGAATATCATCTAATGACACCACCGCCTCCTCATCCAGAACGTACTTCCATAATTGCGAAACATCGAATGTATTATGGATCTGACTAAGCTCCTATGGTAGCTCGAGTCTATATGCCTCCTTGCTAACCCTCATAATGATACGGAACGGTCTAATGTATCGGGGACCCAATTTCCCTCTCTTCCTGAAGGGGATCACACCCTTCCAGGGTGAGACCTTAAGGAGTACCATGTCACCGACCTGAAACTCCAACTCAGATCGGCGCCAGTCGGAATAGCTCTTCTGCCAACTCTGTGCGGTCTGGAACTGCTGCCTAATATGTTGAATCATCTCGGTAGTTTGCAAGAGTAACTCAGTCCGACCTATCACCCTATGACCCACCTCGCCCTAACAAACTAGGGTGCGGTATCTCCGTCCATATAATAGCTCATAAGATGGAGCGCCAATGCTGGAGTGAAAGTTATTGTTATAGGAGAACTCTGCAAGGGGTAGGTAGGAGTCCCAGCTCCCACCAAAGTCAATGACACATGCCATCAACATATCCTCGAGAGTCTGTATGGTCCGCTCATTCTGGCCGTCCGTTTGTAGATGATAGGTTGTACTGAAGTGCAACTGTGTACCCAGTTCCTCATGGAACTTATTCCAAAATCGGGAGGTAAACCGAACATCATGGTCTGAGATGATAGTGACCGAACCCCATGACGAGCGACAATCTCGTGTATATATAAGTCGGCCATCTTCTCGGCCGATGAACTCTCCCGAATGGGCAGGAAATAAGCACTTTTGGTCAATCAATCCAAGATGACCCAAATAGTGTCAAACCCCTTCGCCATTCTCGGCAGCTTGGTGATGAAGTCCATCGCGATCTGATCCCATTTCCACACGGGAATCACCAGAGGCTACAATTTGTTGTGCGGCCGCTGGTGCTCGGCCTTAACCATCATGCAGGTCAAGCACCTCTCGACATACCGAGCAATTTCTCGCTTCATGCACGACCACCAGTAACTCAATCGCAAGTCTCGATACATTTTGGTGGCCCCCGGTTGAATAGAGAAGCGAGACTTATGAGCCTCCTCTAGTATAGTCTGTCTGACCCCACTAGACATCGGAACCCAGACTCGACCGCAACTGTTCAATAATCCCCTACTATCCCGCACAAACCGGGTGTTCTCACCCTTAATCCTCTTCAGTTTCAAGTTCTCTAGCCGCATGCTCTTCGCTTGGGCCTCCCTAAGCAAGCCCACAAGTGGAGAATCCACTGATATCCTCATACATATTGCCAGAGTGGAAGATCCAGCTGACTTGCGGCTCAGAGCATCCGCAACCACGTTCGCTTTACCTGGGTGGTAGAGGATTTCACAGTCGTAGTCTTTGACTACATCTAGCCATCTGCGTTGTCTCATATTCAGGTTCGGCTAATCCATGATGTGTCGTAGATTCTTGTGGTTCGTATAGATGGTACAATGGACCCCATAGAGGCAATGCCACCAAATCTTGAGGGTGAATACCACCGCCCCAAGCTCCAGATCGTGAGTAGGGTATCTGGTCTCATGCGGCTTCAACTGCCGCGATGCATAGGCTATCACTCGTCCTCTCTGCATGAGGACCGGTCCCAGTCCCGTGATGGATGCATCATAAAACACTACAAAATCCTCGACTCCTTCTAGAAGAGTCAATACTGGAGCCTCGCACAAACGCTGTCGGAGGGTCTCAAACGCCCTCTGCTGCTCAGGGCTCCACTGAAAATCCACCCCTTCCTCGTCAGACGAGTGAGGGGTACTGAAATCTTGGAGAAATCATGTATGAATCTCCGGTAGTACCATATCAATACCAGAAAGCTCCTGATGTCCGAGGGAGACTTCAGAACCTCCCACTGCATAACTGCATCGATTTTGGCGGATTGACCAAAATCCCCTCCTGGTTAACGAGGTGTCCAAGGAACTGAACCTCTTGTAACCAAAATGCGCACTTCGAAAACTTGGCATAAAGTTGTTCTCGCCTCAAAACTCCCAATAACTCCTGAAGTCTGAAGATGCTCCTCATGTTGCTCTCGGGTCTTGGAGTATACTAAGATATCGTCTATGAATACGATGACTGAGCGATCGAGCATCGGTCTGCAGATCCGATTCATCGGGTCCATAAATACTGCAGGCGCGTTGGTGTGACATCCCCTAATTTCTCGGCCAGAAAAGAACGATTTAATTTATGATTTTTAAAATAAAATCAGAGAAATCTTTTTAAAAGATGTTGCGGAATTGGTCCCCAAAGAACATATGATACAAGTTTATCAAAACCCTTCATTAAGAAGGTATATATTTTCCATATATATATATATATATATATATATATATATATATATATATATATATATATATATATATATATATATATATATATATATATATATATATATATATATATGAAAACCTTGGGATGTCATGTTCCGATACAGATCAAAAGCATAAACAAGACATTATGAGCCTTTCAACAGTTATTTACAACTACTGGCCTATAATCCAAAAATCTCTCGTCGTCCTCCGACTATGCTCGGGGTCCACTACCTGTAACATAAAAAGCTGAGTGGGTCAAGCTTGGGAGCCTGGTGAGCATATAGGGTTTTCAACCCACAGTAATAATAAACTTATTAAGTTCACCAATCAACAATAACCCTGATTACCCGTTCCCGTTATCCTCACTTTACGTCCCTAAACACTTATCACAAGGGACCTAGCTTAAAGAATATCATCGGGATGGACACTACTACTAAGGGGTTTCCTCAGCCATACATGTCCTAAAGGCAACCATGAGGGGGATGGAGTACAACGAATGAACACTCTTAGTTCATTAACACCTACAGGTTGCGGACCTGCTAATGTTTCCCACTAGACTGTCTAGAAAGTCTGTGGTCGTCATCCGAACTCCGCTAGATGACTGGATCTCAAAACACATCGAGGCCTCTCATCAATTTTATTTTATCACACATCACTATCTACCCATGTTCTACCTAACATATTTGTAGATAAAAATACTTACACAATTTAAAACTTGTATAAAACATCAACTCAACAGTCACCTCAAACAATCGTTTCTAATAAACCCAGGAGTTTTATTGAGAAACCGGGCTCTACAAAAGTCGGGTTTCGAAACCAAAAAGATAAATTTTCCAGGCTTCTCGGGCACTTCGTGGAGTATTCTGGGGCTTATAATCGATATCGGAGCTTTGGGGATGTTAATATGAAGAAAATATGGGAAAAGGGGTTAAAAGTGGCAAATTTCCAAAGTTACCCGGGAGGTCTCGCACCCTTCTATTTATAGGGGCGAGGCTTCTGATCCGATGGCTAGAAAGAAGCCACACGTCGCAGATCCTAAGCTCGCAGGGGGATGGCTCGCAAGTGGGCTGCACGTGCGAAGGCTTGCTGTCCTCTCCTGATTGGACCGAAGTCTACTGGTCCGAAATCGGCTTGGTGGTGGGGTCCATAGGCGAGGGTGCGCAGGTGGCAGCACGTGCGAAGGCCTCAGTGGCAGTTGCTGATTGGACCGCGGAGAAGTGACCCATGTGCGAGGCTCGGACACGAGGAATGGAACACGCGTCGGATCCTCACTGGACCACTTCGGATAAGGCCACATGCTCGGATGAATCAACAGCTCGGATGACTCAGCAGGACACGTGGCACATGCGAGGCGAAGGTGACGTGGCAACTCGTGACTATGCGAATTTTCACGATTTTCGCGCCAAAACTTCTAAAATCCATAAGAGCTCCGTTTTTGACATTCTTTATATGCACGCGTAGCTAAAATTACGCTCTACAACTTCTGTTTAGACTTCGTCGGCTAATTTTGACTTTAATTTTTATATTATTATTTTTAATAGACCGGGACGGGAAATCCGTTAAAAATTCATAACTTCTTCATCCGACGTCTGTTTTCGTCAGACTTTTTACCGTTGTGCTACTGATGACGAGACCTTCAATTCTCGTTTAGGTTGTGTCGGCTAAAAATCGCTCGATCTAAAATTCGAGTTTTTAGCTGTCTACTGCTAAGCTGAAACTTCGAAAAATCATAACTTCCTCATACGAAGTCAAATTTGGGCGTTCTTTTTATTGAACTTCTCGGTTTAACGGATGCTATGACTTTCGTTTAGATTACTAAGGCTAAAAATTAGTTTATCAAACACTCACTTTTTACGACATTCAGCACCGTGCCGGTTTTGTCGCGAAACTTCAACAGGTCATAACTTCTTCGTTATAACTCGGATTTTGGTATTCTTTATATCCCCGAAATCCTTGTTTCGACCACTACAACTTTATGTAAAGATATCGGGCTTATCTCACACTTTAATTTTGACGCTTATTTTTATTCTTAATTAATTAAGCCCTAATAATTAAGCATAAAACACATAATTCACATAATATTCACATAATTCCTTTTCATTTCTTCAAAATGAGTTACAAAGGTTAACCTAGACTATCACCTCAATATAAATTCCTAGGATAGAAACACGAGTGTTACAGTTGGTGAGTCCAAAAGGCATCACCAAGAACTCATAATGTCCATAACTAGTCCAGAACGTGGTCTTCTCCACGTCATCCTCCCTAACCCTGACCTGATGGTACCTAGACCTTAGGTCTATCTTGGAGAACCGAGACGCACCTTGGAACTGATCAAATAAATCATCTATCCTCAGGAGCGGATAACGGTTCTTCACCGTCAACTTGTTCAACTTCCGGTAGTCGATGCACATCCGGTGTGAGCGATCCTTCTTCCTAATGAAGAGTATCGGCGCTCCCCAGGGGGAACTGCTCAGAGGAATGGACTACTTCCCTAGCAGTTCCTGCAGCTGTGATGACAGCTCATACATGTCTAGTGGTCCCAACCGATACGGCGCATTGGCGATAGAGGCCGCACCGGGCACTAGGTCCTAAACTCGACCTGCCTCTCTGGAGGCACTTCGGGTAACTCCTTTGGGAACACGACAACAAAAACCCTAACCATCGGAACCTCTGAAACTAAAATTTGATCTCTAACCCGCGTATCCACCACATACACTAGATAACCCGCACACCCGTGCTAAATGTACTGTCGAAGCCTTGGCAGCTGAACAAAACCTTGATCCAAATCTGGTACCCTCGCCATAGACAATCAGTTCTCCCCCACTTGGGTTCGAACCTCCACTCACTGACCCTCGCAGTCGATCATGGATCTAAAACGACTAAGCCAGTCCTTACCCACAATCACACACACATCCCCCATGGGGATCAGAATCAAGTCGATCGGGAAAGGCACCCCAAATATCTCCAACTCACATCCTCGATAGACTGAAGAAGTAGAAACCTCGTGTTTGTTAGCAATAGAGACTCGCAATGGACACTCTAGCTCTCCTACTGGCACACTAAACTCCCTACTAAATGCTTGAGATACAAATGACCGAATCGCCCCCAAGACAAATAAAACCAAAGCAGGCAAGGAGTTTACTGAAAACGTACCTAATCACAGGTACAAACAAATAAGCATAAAACATATATAATCAGTAAGATAAGGGATAGAAACATACCGACAACCACATCTGGTGCTGCCCTAGCCTCCTCTGTTGTAAGCTGGAAGGTGCGTCCCTGAGCCCTCGGGGGTTCTACTCTACCTTGCCTCCCATCGGTAATCCTCAGTGTAGCTGGTGCTGGAGCCTGCACCGGCCTAGTAGCGAGCTGCGAATAGTTGGTCTTCACGTGAACAACCTGATGGAAGTGGTAGCAGATCCTCATATCCTGAATCGGGGCTACCTGGTGGCACTCTTTCGCGAAATGCCCCCTCCTTACCGCATTTGCGGCGCGTACTGCTGAATCTACAAACCCCCCGAATGACCCTTCCCACACTTGCCATAAGTGCGGTCCGGCTATCCCCCTAACCTGGAATCAGCGGTCTTAGACCGCTTCGATGCAGGCTATAACTGTGTCGGGGCCAGCCACTGCTCCCTCAACTACAACTCAATCTCCAACTCATGCCGCCTAGTGGCCTCCTGTAACTCTAGCAAAGTGTCACATCGTTGGGTAGCAACAAACTGAAGGATGTCAGTCTTGAGCATGCTCAGATAACTTGTCATCTAAGCCTAATCGGAAGCAAACTCCGGGAAAAACATCTCCCTCTCCACGAACATACGGGTGATCTCAGTCATGGTCTCACCACCCTGTCTCATCTCCAAAAACTCATGAGCTAGCCGCTCCCGCTCGACCTGTGGAATATCGAGCGCGGAACATATCTCGAAATTGCTCCTAAGTAACTGCGGCTCTCTAATCATCATAATACGATCCAGTTATCAGTCTCCACCAGTCCTTCGCCCCAGACCTCAACAGGTTCAGGGCACATCTGACCTTCTGTTCAGTAGGACATGAACACGTGAAGAAACACCCCTCCATATCATATAGCCACCTCATGGATTTGATGGGGTCATGAGTCCCATCAAAAGTAAGGGGCTTCGTGTTATCGAAGTCCCGATACTGGAAAGCCTGACTGGCTCCTACCCATGCCGTCGTTACAGTCGTTGTGGCTACTACGGCAGCCGCCTTAGTGAGGGCTGTATAGTGATAATCAAAATACTCCATCATGGCGATCTTGATAGACCCAAACATCTTCGGTAACTGATCCTGGAAGAATGAAGCTACCTCATCATGCAGGATCTCCTAGATCCTGGCTTCCATCTCGTCTGACCTTATCTGGTCAATAGTCTCAGGCACTGGGGGTGCCTCCTGTCCGCTGTCTCCTGATCCTGACTCGGATCCAGTCATAAATTGTCGAGTAACCACCATGCCGAAAACATACCAGGAAGATATCAGATAATCCATATAATAATCCGGGGACCAACCCCCAACAAAATCCCAGGGGTTGTGACTTCCTTGCTACGCGTATGGGTCCTGTGCTTTTAGTAGTACGGGCCCATACTACCTTCCATACCTACCCATATTTGTCTCAAGTATCATCACAATGCCCTAAAAATATGCGTAAGCATGGCATGCACTCAATCCTCAATCCTCTAGTTTCTTCCATAATAGAAACAACATTAATAATTTGGTCCTTTCTTGATTTTTGGGTTGATGCTTTATTTCCCTTAACTGAACTATAAGTCTATTTGAGTACACAATCTCTTAGACTTCCATCATTCAATGTTTCAACAAACTTGAAGTACTTTCTAGTGTTCTGATTTGAATAACTGCTTTACTTGATGAGACATCTGATATGTTTCTTAATTATCCAATACTTTCAGCAAGTCATGGTTAATCACTCAAGTATGATGTGAGACACATCAACATCATCACAATAATAGTTTCATCAAAGTATCATGATCAGACTAACTGGTTAGCAGAGGTTGTTCAGGTATGGGATCTTTCAGTATATATAATATCTATTTATCCTTAAGGTGGAACCTCAAGACATTTTACCAGTTATATAAATTATAATCATCAAATATTATTGTCTCTTGAAACTCAACAAGAGAGAGGTTTTGCAGGGCGTACAATTATTAACAGTTATCAACAAAATTTAACAAAGTTTCATTTTGTATTTTTAATATTTATTATTTAAAAAATTAATACTTTTTATTGTTTCTTAAAACATTAATTTATTAAAGTCTAAGATCCAAGTAACGAAACAAGTAATTTGTTAGGTGACCTTTATCCCATAAACTTAATCAAACTCAGTAGGTAGCGATTACCAATCACATAAAATATGTAACTCCTAGATTATGGGATCCTAAACGACTATTTCTTAACTTGGCATGTTTATCCCATATATGCCTTAGACCTCTCATGCTTAGGTGAACTTTATCACACACGATTCGATCAAGTCATCCTACTTGAAACAACTTGTAGTATTGTAACTAACAAGTGACAAGGCGACCCTTTAGAAACCAGAAACTACAAAACTACCCCGAACATCATAATCCAATCCTAATGACCACGTTACCCTGTGACCCTAAGGCCATACAAATGATAACGAGTGTTCTTCAAAAGGACACCAATGACTTGCATTTTTGGAAAATGTTTTATGTGTTACAATTATAGTTTATAAAAACATGGTCTCATGAATACTACATGCATCCAACAGTTCATGTACCATTGTGTAAAATTCGTATCACTTGTTATGAGGTTCTTTAGGTGTCAAATAATGTAACACCCCATTTTGAAAAGTACTTCAGTTGTGGTTTCAGAGGCCCAGGGTAAGCGATTCGTTCTTTTTGTTGGATAAGGTGTCTAAGTCCGTAACTATATTTGGTATGTACTTGAGCCGACCCAGCATGGTCCGTTTGGGTTACACTTCACCTAAATAATTTGGATGGATAATCTTTTGAGAATAGTATATTTATGATTTTTTAGTATATTATAAGTTATAATATATTAATATGAAATCATATTATTTAATTAGTATTGACCAAGAATTAATTTGGAATTAATTTAGTGATCAAAAGAACTAATTTAATATGGACTCTTATATATATAGAATGGGCCAAAGTTCATTTAGGATGAGCTAAGCTTGCATGGACAGTACATGGAGTTTTTAACCCATGGATCTTATGGAAATGAAAGGTCATGGGTATTAGGGTTTACATGGATCTAACCCTAATCCACCATATTATATAAATAGGTCTTTGGCACATGAAATGGAACTAGTGTGTGAGTAAACAAGAGTGGGCCGATTTCTAGTGTGCATACTATTCTCTCAAGTTTTCCAAGTTGATTTGGTGATTTGTGATTCCACTTGATGCATCCACATTATTGGTGTTAAGCTCTTGAAGCTCCAAGGAATCAACCACAAGAAAAAGGTATGTCATCCTACTAAGGTTTTATATTACAAGTACCCCATGGTATGCTATTTAGGATGAGAACCTTGGAAAAATCATATTTGCATGTATAATAGAGAAAACATAGATCCAAGGTTTTCTAGGGTTGCATGTACACCATAGGAGTGTTAAAATGCTCTAAACCTACCAGTGGTATCAAAGCCTAGGCTTGTTTTCATTATCCTTGATGCAAACTGCCTGAAAAAAATCGAAAATCTGCTCACTGTTCAGTGGAATCGCCGAGTCCATGGGGGGACTCAACAAGTCCAAGTGAAACTTCATCCTACTCGTCGAGTAGGTTCTTGCACTCGGCGAGTAGGAGGCCCAGAGTGCTGATTTTTGAGTTTTGTTGCTGGAAATGGACTCGAATCATTACCCTAAACTGTTTTGGACTTATAAAATCTGTTTTTTGATGTGGTAATGATTATGCTAATCCATTTTCAATGGTTATTATCAAAGTTTCAAGTTTTATATATGTTTATGTGATTCTTGAAAAATTGTTCATATGAATGTTCATGCTTATGAGTTTTGTTAGATCATAGGAATTATTTGAAAATTGTTTGTTAGTGTAATTCTTGATCTAAATGCCAATTAATGTGCTCCATAACTTGTCCTCAAGTTATGGAATTCGAAAAGTCTTTTCTTTAAAGCCATTAAGACTCATAGGTTATAGAAATGAAAAGTTTTTTAATAGTTTCTAAACTTGCCCTCAAGTTTTGGAATTTGTAAAGTCTCATACACACTTTAATTCCAAAGCCTAGAGTTTTAAAAGTTGAAATTTAACCCTTATACTTTATAGTATTATAAGTTAATATATATATATATATATATATATATATATGTATGTATGTATGTATGTATGTATGTATGTATGTATGTATGTATAAGAGTAAGTCAATCTTACCGTTAGTAGGCCTCATTCACGAAGCTGATCTATAAAGGAGGTAGAAGGTTGTTTCCTATAAAATGGCAGCTTAATGGGTGTCCATTCTCACCCACCGCTTCCTTGACTGGTGGAGGGTCGTTAGCCGTACAAGTAGGACTAGGACTTTAATTCTCATTAAAAGTATAATGATGATGATAAACTAACTAAACCTTTTGTAAATTCCCAATCTTAGTTAGTTTAGGAAAATGTGAAATTGGTGCTAACCCATGAAATTAAACTTTGTACCTTACCAAGTCGTTGGTGGAGCGTGTGTGAGTAACCGACACACTAACATGGACTAGTACGAGTGGCAAAGGGTAACTTAATGTTTGTCATAGATCAATGGAGCGCGTGTGGGTAACTGGCACATCGATTAGGTGATACAAATTAAGGGTACCATGTTAATTTGTGGTTATTCACACCTTGTTTGTGATCCTTGGCATCCCAATCACAAACTTTAGAGGGCACAATCGAGATTTAAACATATGATCGAAATGTTCGATGAATCTCAAAAGATCTAGGAGTTTCAATCCAATTAAAACCTAATACCTATTTTGTTTTCCATGTTGGAAATCGGTGAATCGTCATTCGCCTACCTTCAAATATTTTATTGCTTAGATTACGACATCCCTCTTCCAAGTTATAAAGTATTGTGTTGGGTCCTAGCCTTAATATTACATTTGGGTGTCTTATTAAGGTTTCTTTATCTAATCCAAACTTGTCTTTCTTCTTACAGATGTCTTCCAACAATGCTTCTGGCACAGACCCTACCAGCTCCTTCTCTCTCATGAACCTTTCTGGGAGAGTCATCTTTGATGGTTCCAACTTTAATGATTGGATCATGAACATCAGGATGGTCACACATTATGAGGAAATGGAATATGTCCTCGACAAGGATCTGAAGGAAATTGATGAGTCTACTGCTACTCCACAGGAGATTGCTGACTTTAGGGAACATGAGAGAGATGTCACCAAGGTGACATGTATCATGTTAGCCACAATGATAGTTGAACTCCAGAAGTCCTATGAGGAATTTTACCCTTTTGAGATGCACATGGACCTGATGGAAAGATACCATCAGAGAGCTAGTCAAGAGAGGTATGAAATCATCTCCTCCATGATAACAACCCGAATGAAGGATAGTGAACCCATCACGGCCCAAATGTAGAAAATGCAAAGGTTTGTGGACGGTTTGCTAAAATTGAATGTTAACTTCCCTGAGGAGTTGGTTATTGACATCATACCGCACTCCTTACCTACTTGTTATGATCAGTTCCAAATGACCTATCATATGAACAAGGAGGAGGTCACACTCAAAAAGCTTCAAGGACTTTTGAAGACCGCCGAAAGTAGTCTTAAAGGTTGTTACTACTCCTACTCCTAACACCGCCCCTGTCCTGGCAATCGGGCAAGGTAAAGGGAAAAAGAGGAAGACCCCTTCGAAGGGTACCAAGGGAAAGTCTCTTGATGGCTCCTCTTCGAGTGGAACAAAAGGTGGTCCTGTCACTCTCTCTTCCAACCCAAGAGAAGCTGAATGCTTCTATTGTCATGATAGGGGGCATTGGAAATGAAACTGCCCCAAGTACTTGCATGATGTTAAGGATGGGAACGTCAAACCTACCCATGTAGGTATTTACACTATATTGTCTAATAACTCACCGCATAGTAATTCTTGGGTCCTTGATACAGGTTGTGGTATACATATATGTTATGATTTGCAGGGCCTAAGAAGAAGTGAGGATGTGGAGCACGGAAAGATAAACTTGATCATGGGGAATAGGAAAGCTTCACTTGTCACCAAGATTGGAGTTTATTCTTTGTTTCTAAGTAGTGGGTTAATGTTAGATTTGAATAAGTGTTGTTACTCGTCTGAAATGGCGAGAAATATTATTTCTTTTCATGGTTTGTACAAACAAGGATTTAATTTTTCATTTGATAATGAATGTGGTGGTATTAATGCTTTCTATAATGGTGTTCTTTATTTTAAAGCATTACCTTGTGATGGTGTAAATGAAACTGTGTCGGTTGTAGACAACTTAGGAAATAATGTGTTGCATAACGATTCTTCCACTAGTTTGGATAAGGAATTCTTGTGGCATTGTCATCATCGACTTGTCAAAAAGAAGCGCATAGGCCAACTCTAAAAGGC
Source organism: Lactuca serriola (assembly GCF_051521515.1). Lineage (NCBI taxonomy): Eukaryota > Viridiplantae > Streptophyta > Magnoliopsida > Asterales > Asteraceae > Lactuca > Lactuca serriola. The sequence goes on along the minus strand of NC_136408.1, from coordinate 68,480,942 downwards.
TGGAGTCTTGTAGTCATTTGACTTAAGTTCAGTTGATAGTTGCGAATCTTGTTTACTTCGAAAAACGACTAAGTCACCATTCATTGGTACTTGTGCTAGGGGTGAAGGTTTGTTCGACCTCATGCATACAGATGTGTGTGGACCCTTCAGAACCACCACAAGGGATGGTAACCGCTTCTATGTGACTTTTACTGATGATTACAGTAGATATGGTTATGTCTACTTAATCAAGCATAAGTCAGAAACCTTTGAAAAGTTCATAGAGTTTAAACAGGAAGTGGAGAATCAGCTGGGCATGAACATTAAGATTCTTCGATCCGATTGAGGTGGAGAGTATCTTAGTACAAAGTTCCTTGACTATCTTAAGGAATGTGGAATTGTTTCACAATTGACACCTCCCAGAACACCACGACTTAATGGTGTGGCTGAGAGGCGCAATCGAACCTTGTTGGACATGGTCCGTTCCATGATGAGTCGAGCTTCGTTACCAATCTCATTCTGGGGGTATGCCTTTGAGACTGCCACCCATATCCTTAATCTAGTCCCTACCAAGAAAGTTGCGAAAACACCTCACGAGATGTGGACTGGGAAAGTTCCCAATTTAGAACACGACAAGATTTGGGGTTGCGAGGATTTCGTGAGACGTGAGGCTCACAACAAGCTCGAACCTCGAAGTGAGCGATGTATATTCATCGGCTACCCACAAAAATCCTTTGGTTACCTCTTCTACAGACCTAGTGAGAATATGGTCTTTGTGGCAAGGAGATGGGTCTTTCGTTAGAGAGAATTTATAAGCCAAGGAAATAGTGGGAGGCGAATTGGCCTTGAAGAGCTTCAAGAGTCAAGTGGTGAAGGAACCTCAAACCCTAGCACTCAACTTGAGGAGGAAACTCTTGTTGAACCAACTAAAGAGTTTGTACCTTTTAGGCATTCCACTAGAGTTGGGAATCAACCTGAGCATTACTATGGTTTCCATATTACTGCGGAAGGTGATACATTTATCAGTGATAATACACTGGTAAATTTGGATGAGCCTAACAGCTATAGGGAAGCCATGGCAGGCCCTGAGTCTGCTAAATGGAAAGAGGGTATGGACAAAGAGATTCAGTCCATGTATGATAATCAGGTTTGGAAGTTGGTTGACAATGTACCAGGTCGTAAGACAGTCGGGAGCAAATGGATTTTCAAGAAGAAGACCGACATGGATGGGAAAGTGCACACTTATAACGCACGACTGGTTGTGAAGGGCTTCACTGAAACTCAGGGAGTTAACTATGATGGAACCTTCTCACAAGTAGCGAGGATTAAGTCTATTAGGGTTATGTTAGCCATTGCTTCATTTCATGATAATGAAATATGGCAAATGGATGTCCAAACTGCTTTCCTTAATGGAAAGTTACAATATGCTTCCGTTGTTGGCTCGATCATGTATGCTATGACTTGTACTCGCCCTGATGTGGCCTTTGCTTTGAGCATGGTCAGCAGATATCAGGGGAACCCTGGAAAGGCTCATTGGACTGCGGTAAAGAACATTCTCAAGTACCTGCGGAGGACTAAGGACTGGGTCCTTACCCTTGGTGGGAGTGATAACTTGAGAGTAGTGGGGTATAGTGACACTAGCTTTCAGAATAATAGGTATAATTTCCGCTCTCTGTCGGGCTGGGTCTTTACCTTGAATGGAGGAGCGATTACTTGGAAAAGTTCCAAGTAGGAGACGGTAGCAGATTCGACGTGTGAATCAGAGTACATAGCAACGAGTAAAGCGGCGAAGGAGGTGATATGGGTGAAGAACTTCATTGGAGACCTTGGAGTTGTACCAGCTATAAAGGATCCTATGGAGATTTTCTATGATAGCAATAGTGCGGTTGCCTTAGCTAAGGAACCGAGAGATCATGGCAGATCCAGGCACATTGACAGAAAATATCACTTCAATAGACACACGATAGAAGAAGGACTCCTCGTGGAAAAGAGGGTATTGTCGAAAGAGAACCCATCAGATCCCCTTACGAAGGGACTAACCAGGGTTAGGCATTTGCAGCATGCGAGGCGCATTGGGCTAAAGGATGTATTAGTTTTACAGATTAAATAACTCTAAAACTTGTAAAATGTAATTGACATTTGATGATTAAATAAAAGTTGTTGTTTATTTATAAGTAAGGTGTTGCTATCTTGTGTCAATGGTTTACTATTGTTTTAACTTTGCATGTTTTGACCTCCAAAATAATTACTTTATTTAAACCCTCCACAGTCAGTCATATGTTAGAAGTTGGTATGAATCAAGACTATCATGAATTGGGCTTGTAGATGTCTAAGGTGTTGGACATAGCAAGAGTTGCTACAACATTCATGAGTGCTCATAAGTTTTGAGTATTGGATGAAACCCATGCTCACTTGTATCACTTCATGGAATTTATCTCGAGTGATCATGAGACGGTAATATCATATAATTCTTCAAACCTAGAGATATGAGTTGGTTGTGCATTGATTGTACGAAAACGCATCAATAACTTGATTTTATAAAACATGCCTTTTTGTATGATTCAACAAGTAATAGAACAAGTATATGAGTCATAGTTTTTCTGTTCCTTTTAGTCCTTGGAGGATTAAAAGCGATACCTGGGCCCCTCGCTGATTTTGTTTTGACCAATGTGTCAGGCCCGGTCAAAACCAAATTGATGTGTTCAGTTTAGTTCTATGTCAAACAAATCGGAAATCGGGAACAAACTGGTGGACAATAAGTACGACGTTGTTCCATGTATTTGTCCGACTGATATCTAGAACAGAGGATTATATGATCACTTATCTAAAATGGCACTTCATAGTTCAACAAAGTTTTAAAAGATACGATTGTTGGTCGGTTCCTGAAGTCATACTTGCATCTATAGTTATCAGACTTATCCAAGTGGGAGACTGTTAGATAAGGTGTCTAATTCCATAACTATATTTGGTATGTACTTGACCCGACCAAGCATGGTCAATTTGGGTTGCACTTCACCGAAACAATTTGGATGGATAATCTTTTGAGAATAGTATATTTATGATTCATTAATATATTATAATTTATAATATATTAATATGAAATAATGTTATTTAATTAGTATTGATCAATAATTAATTTGGAATTAATTTAGTGATCAAAAGAACTAATTAATTATGGACTCTTATATATATAGAATGGGCCAAAGTTTATTTAGAATGGGCTAAGCTTGCATGGATAGTCCATGGAGTTTTTAACCCATGGATCCTATGGAAATGAAAGTTCATGGGTATTAAAGTTTACATGGATGTAACCCTAATCCACCATACAATATAAAGAGGTCTTTGGCACATGAAATGTCACTAGTGTGTGAGTAAACAAGAGTGGGTCGATTTCTAGTGTGCATACTATTCTCTAAAGTTTTCCAAGTTGATTTGGTGATTTGTGATTCCACTTGAGGCATCCACATTATTGGTGCTAGGCTCTTGAAGCTCCAAGGAATCAACCACAAGAAAAAGGTATGTCATCCTACTATGGATTTATATTACAAGTACCCCATGGTATGCTAGTTAGGATGAGAACCTTGGAAAATCATATTTGCATGTATAATAGAGAAAACATAGATCTAAGGTTTCTAGGGTTGCATGTACACCATAGGAGTGTTATAATGCTCTAAACCCATCACTTTTATGGGTCCCGATTTTATTCTAAAGGTTTTAAGGCTTGAGTGTGTAGTTAGGAGCGTAGGGCTTCTGACCACCTTTTCGTGGGTATAAAGTTCGTCGGAAACAGACTTAGAATGGAGGAATTATAGCACTTTGAAGTTATTGGAAATATTGGTCCTTAATGGAGAAATATGGCAAGAAAGGACCATGCATGCAAGGTGGTCAGCGCAAGAGTACGCCCAACATAAGCTGGGGTACGCGCAACGTAGAAGGGTTAAGTGATCGCGGGTGCGGAGGGGCGTAAGCCCGACGTACGCTCAGAGTTCCCAAACCCTAATTTTAGGGTTGAGCCCTATATAAAGAACCTTATGTCTCGAAGGCTAGCCTCCATTTCCACCCTAAAGGAGCTACTACAAAGCCCTAATCAATATTTGAGTATTCTTGGAGCTTAGAAGGTCACTAGAGAAGCATCTTGGTGTTGTGGATCCATTTTCCAAGCAAGAAAGGATCAAGGAAAGGTGATGGTTCAAAGGAGAGGTTGCAGATCAGGGATTTTTGCTTCATTTCTATCCATTTGAAGGTATAAAGATCTAAATTTGGTGATTATCTCCTTAGATCTCTTAGATTGAGTTTTTGGACCATTTTGGTCCAAAGGTTGAAGCTTTGTGGTTCAATCCAATTTCTAGGACTTGGAGTAGCTACTCTCATTTTTAAATGAGTCCCTAAGGAAAACAGTTGCCATCTTGGATGTCCTTATGGGTTCATGCATGAGTTAAGACCATTTCCATGGAAGTTAGTTATCACATTTCAAGTTTGGGCTCTATTGGTGGGATGCAAGCCACTAAGTGAAGGACTTTATGGTTTAAGACGTTTGAAAAGGACTTAGATCTGTGTTTGTAGCTTCTGGACTAGAGTATTAAGCGCTTAATGGGAAGGTGACCTAACAGGGGAGTACGCTGAGCGTACATGCAGGTACGCCTAGCGTACGCACCATTTAGCTTGTACGCTTAGCGTACATAGGAGTACGTCCAACGTACTCATCAGATTTGGGTTTGGCTTGTTTTAGGCCTCGTTTTGGGCCACACAAGGTATTTTGGTTCTTTGGGCCTTGGTGGACCATCAGAAGTCAGATAATGTGGGCCAAGATTATGTTTAGGCTTAGGGTAAGGCCCAATGGAGGGTTTGGGCCCAATTTGGCAAATTGGTCCATTAGTGGGCTTGGGAAGCCTACCTAGTGTTGGGCCATTTTTAGAGCATGGTTTCGGCCTTAGATATGGACCAAGTTGGACTAGGGGGTAAAATAGTCATTTTACCCTAAGAAGGATTATTGTTTTGGACTAAGTGATATTTTGGGTATTGGTAGCTCGGGGAGCCGAAGGATCACTAGTTCGGGGATTGTCAGATAGCAGTCAGAGGGTTATCAACATGACTTCAGTAGTGCAAGGTGATTTTCCTCACTGTGTGCATCGTTGTCTCATGTTGAGTTCTTTCTGGTCGAAAATGTGTTGAACACTCCTGTGATTTTTGTAAAGGGTACACTTTGTACCATAGAGATAGTGTCGCCAAATCTTCAAGATAAAAACTATAGCTCCCAATTCTAAATCGTGGGTAGTATAGTTGTTCTCATGTACCTTGAGTTGGCGAGAAGCATATGCAATAACTTTGTCTCTTTGCATTAATACACAACCCAACCCTTGGTGAGATGCATCGCAGTATACGACAAAGTCATCTGTCCCATCTGGGAGGGATAGGATTGGTGCACTGCATAACATTTTCTTTAGTGTCTGGAACACGAATTCTTGTTTGTCTCTCCAATCAATCTTTCTGTCTTTCTGTGTTAATGTTGTGAGTGGCTTAGCTATTTTGGAGAAGTTTTCTATGAATCTCCGATAGTAGCCTGTAAGTCCTAGGAATTTACGCACCTCTGTTGGCGTCTTAGGTGTTTCCCAATTCTTGATTGCCTCTATCTTGGTAGGATCGACATGAATTCCTTTTTTGCTAACCACATGCCCTAGAAAGTTTACTTCACTAATCCAAAATCCACATATAGAGAATTTAGCGTATAACTTTTCCTTTCATAGCAGTTCCAAGATTAGTTGCAGGTGTTTCTCGTGTTCTTCTTTGGTTTGTGAGTATATCAATATATCATCGATGAATACAATCACGAATTTGTCTAAATAGGGTTTACAAACACGGTTCATGAGATCCATGAAAACTGTTGGGGCATTGGTAAATTCAAATGGCATAACTAGAAATTCATAATGCCCATAGCGAATTCTGAATGCCGTCTTTGCAATGTCTTCAACTGGGACTCAAAGTTTGTAACACCCCAAAGTTTGGAAAGTCAAGAAAAGAAAGAAGACCTCAATTTTAAGGGGAGACTCGGCGAGTCCATGGAGGGACTCGGCGAGTCCGAGCGGGATCCGGGCCGAGGAGTAAGTAACCGACTCGGCGAGTCGGCCAAGGTGACTCGACGAGTCTGGTCTGTGCGAGGAAAACCCTAATTCCGGGAGTTGTATCCTATATAAAGGGTGTTATGTCCCTCCCTCAGCCCCCATATCACTCCAGAAGACCTGTAAACCCTATAATTCGTGGGAGCTTCCATTATTGAGAGAAATAGCTTTGGAGGAAGGAGACTTTGGAGAGGAAACTTGAAGATCAAGAAGGTTGCTTCAAGGGAGGGGTGTGTGCTCGAGATCTACTTCAGTTTGTGTTCATCTTGGAGGTATTAAGCTGCCATTTTCTCTTCTTTGCATCTAGATCTATTTTGTCATGAGATTTGGGGGTTTTATGGTTGTTCGAGACCCAAATCGGGTTAGGGGCTTAGATATGTTGTTGCCACTTTAGATCTATGGTTGGGTGAGTCCATTATGTCATAAAGCATCAGGAGATGAGTAGTTGGTGAAACCCTTGTGTCCTTAAACCAAACCCTAATGTGTTTTGAGCCTAGATCTCTTTAGTTATACGTAAAGTTTGCAACTTTACGTAGGGATGGAGTTCTGGAAGTATGGATCTATGGATTGGAGTCCCTGCATGACTCAAAAGCCCTTTGCATGTTGGGAGATCTGAATGGACTCGGCGAGTCCTTTGAGTGGACTCGATGAGTACCATGAAGATGAGGAGGAACTTGACGAGTGGGATAAACAGCTCGTCGAGTCGGATGAAGATGGGCATGAACTCGACGAGTTGGATGAACAACTCGGCGAGTTGGATGAAGATTTCCTTGTGCTCGGCGAGTCTGTTCTTAGACTCGGCGAGTCAGGTCGCGGAGTCCCAAACCCTTTGAGTTAAGTCTCGAGTCAGCGAGTCGAGCCAGGACTCAGTGAGTTGGACAGGACAGGAATTGGGAATCAGTAGACTCAGCAAGTCAGGGGCTGACTCGGCGAGTAGAGTCGCGAGTGGAAGGACTTTGGACTTATGAACTCGGCGAGTCAGTAGGGTGACTCAACGAGTAGGGTTGACCTGGAAGATTGACTTTGACCAAGACGTTGACTTTGACCAGAGTTGGCTTAGTTGACCTTTGAAGGTCAGTTGGACTAAGTGTTATGTTGATATTGGTAGCTCGGGGAGCTAACGGAGCAGCAGTTCGGAGACAGTGGTCAGGTAGCGGTCAAAGGGGTTAGCAGCAGCAGTTCGGCAGTATCAGGTGAGTTTCCTTTCCAGTAGGAACGGGTCTAAGGCACCAAGGCCGACCCGTGTAGACGAGATGCTAGTACTAGAGTGTGGGCCGAGCCCGTATCTCTGGGTTTAGTCAAGTATGATCTATGTGTTAATATGATAGAGTTGCTTATACTTGTTGTCTGCGTGATACTTGTATGTTATGGGTTAGCGGTTGAGTGTGGGCAGGGCCCGTATCTCTCCGAGGTTGGAGTGTAGGCTAGGCCCGTATCTCCCAGATAGCGAAGTGTGGGCAGGGCCCGTATCTTCACGAGTGTGGGCAAGGCCCGTATCTCCCAGATAGCGAAGTGTGGGCAGGGCCCGTATCTTCACGAGTGTGGGCAAGGCCCGTATCTCCCAGATAGCGAAGTGTGGGCAGGGCCCGTATTTTCCCGAGTGTGGGCAAGGCCCGTAACTCCTAGCTGAACATTGGTTGTTATATGTTTGCATGGTATGTGGTAAGGTGGGGAACTCACTAAGCTTCGTGCTTACGGTTTTCAGTTTTGTTTTCAGGTACTTCCGGTAGCGGATGATGGAGCTTGGGATGATCGCATGGCACACACCATAGATTAGTCAGCCTGGGAATGTTTTACTCTGATAATGAACATGTGTTTGAAAACTAATACTCTGTTTATGTTTTGAAATGATGGTTTTACTTTAAGTGATACTTTATTAAAAGAAATTTTTAGCCTTGAATTTTGGGACGTCACAAGTTGGTATCAGAGCCTTGGTTTGAGGGATTCGAGCATACTCTCGGGTGTGCCTGAACTCAAACTGAGTGGTCGGATAAAAAGTTTTCAAAAGTGAAAAGACAGTTTTGTAAAAAGAATTTTGAGAACGAAAAACAGTTTTAGAAAAGCAAAAATAATTCAGAAAGAAAAGAACTTTGAAAAGAGAAAAGAGGTGTGGTGCATGCAATCAACCGAGCTCAAGTAAGTACCCCAAAATACCCATACAAGTTTATGTTATGATTATCAGTTGATGGAACTGCATGCTAGAATAGGACTAAGGATCTAGGGATGATGCCTTATGTGCCTGTTATTTGTGCTTTTGAGCTGCATGATAGTGCTGATTAGACAGTAGTAGGATGGCCTGTTTAGGTTATGCCTGAGTTTATGAGTTTGTGTTGCATGCTAGTTCAGATTTTGCTATGTGTGTATGATTTCTTGAGTATGTTGTGGTTAGGTTTTCCCTTTGACTGAATGCTGCTTGCTTTGTGCATTGTGGGATTTTGAGTGATGGGAGTTAGCCATTAAGTGGATATGCCACGTCACATGTTATCAGGGTTGAATAATCTCAGAGTGCTGGATTTGGCCCTATTGCGCAGCTCTCGTCTGAGTCCAACCGTTGTAGGGACGAGTCTTTTACTTGAAGGATTATATGAGCCTCGTCGCATATGATGGTATCCAGGTGATGGCTAATTGGCATCACAAGGAGACCTTCAGCAGCTGAGGACTGGTTTGAGTTGAGACAGAGGTTTCCCTAGGGTAAGCCTAGGATGAGATAGTGTGGGGAGCAGTATTAGTGGATAAGGGACCTGGTGGAGTCAAAGCAATTCCTGAGGAAAGTACGGATAGATGTGGAAGGTAGTATGGGCCCGTACTACTGAAAGTAGAGGATCCGCACTCGATTCGGGAAAGGCCGAGACAAGACCAGGAACCTGGTAGGGTATGTTTGGTCTCGCATTAGTGATGAGTATTTGATGGTGTTTGTGGTATATTTTCAGTATGGTGACGTTGCGAGAGAGACCAGCGGGCAGATCAGGCACTGGAGAGGGATCAGGCTCGGGTTCAGGGGCCGGGCAGCTTGATGATCCGACGAGGGATTTCATTTCCGCAGAGATTGTGCGCAGCATCATTGATCAGACTCCAGTGATTTTTGGTTCGGTTAGAGAGGCCATCGTGGAGCTTATGAACAGTCATCTTGAGGCCTTTAGGGCCGGGAAAGTTTCAGGACAGCTTGGGGCTCGTCTAGAGCCCGGTTCTTATGGAGTTCGGGGATCCATCAGAGAGGGGGATTCCATTTCTGACTTATGCCATCAGGGGTCAGGAGTGAGTAGGGCACCCTGTCTCCGGGAGAGACCCTTGCATGATTTGGTAGCTAATGAGGTTTCGCTAGTCATTCGCGAGGAGTTACCCAACATCATTGAGCGGGTCACTGGTCGATTGACTGTTAAGTTTCAGGGGCGACCAGCTGTTCTTCGTGCGGTTGATGGAGTAGTCGGGGTCACTCAAGAGCAGGAGATTGGTTTGGATGGGCAACTCGGAAAAAGGAAGCGGGCACGTGTTGCAGGGAGATTGGGAAGAAGTGTGGAGTCCTACTCAGTTGACTTGGGCGCTGGAGGTCAGGAGGACCTAGAGGTGTGTGGTAAGTGTGGAGGAACTCATGGGTTTGCTTGTCACAAGTTCAGGTGCTTCAAGTGCGGGGAAAGGGGGCATGTGTATCGGGTTTGTAAGCAGGATCAGAGATGTTTTCATTGTCACCAATCGGGTCATTTCAAGTCTCGATGTCCCGTCTTGGTGGTGGAGGGATTTCAGGGTCAGGCGCCCATCGTTCCACAGGAAGTCAATATCGAGCCGCACTAGATCTCAGGTATGTTGTTGAATTCCTTCCTTTGTAGTAACTCTATGGTTATGGTATTGCATCGATATTAGTAAGCATGTATCTGTGAGTATTATGCTACCTGCTTGTGAATAAGTTATATGCCATTTGCATACCTTGGTTTTAGATTGATAGTCAGCGGTTGCTCCCCAATAGAGCGGGTTATCTAGGTTGCGGTAACTGTAGCATGCTTGGGAGGGATTTGGTGCGTCTCGCTAGTTCGGAGTGGCATAGTGTTAGAGATGGATTGGTTAGATCCCTAGCTATGGCAGGCTTGGGTTACTTAGCAGAATGATTATGGAATGGCAACAAAGATCGGGATCTCTTTTGAGTATCGAGAAACAAGGGGTAAGCAGGATCGAAGTGGGGGAGAATCCTCCGAGTGTGCCCAGGTAAGAGCACGCATACCCAGAGCGAGTATGTGGCCTCCGAGAAGGAAAAGAAGTAGTTCAGCGTTTGATGGACTAAGGATTCAGGGTTGGGAGTTTGAGAAACTCCCCACCAGTTAGCGCGTGCGTACGAGATGGTCGGAAGCTGGTTGAGAATCCAGGACTGGAGGACCACCTGTAGGGGCTCAAGTGAATCGGAATGAGGATCCTGAGAGCGGTTAGCAAGAGATGTCTTCGTATTAGTAGCCCGTGGCAGAGTCAGCATGCAGGATTGCGTAGATTCAGGAGTTGGGAGTTTGGAAACTTCCCAACAATAGCTTCTTGTATCCAGATTAGTGGACGGTTGGTTTGGGAACCAAGCCGAAGAGTTCCTCAACGAAGCGCTAAGTATATCAAGGATATAAGATGTCGAGGACAATGCAGTATTCAAAGATTGAGGGCTGGTTTTGAGAAATCAGGATGAGGAATCACTAGCGGGACTAGGGATAGTCAGGATGTTCTCGAGATAGTAGTAGTAGTGTTGTAAGTCTGTGGGGGGTAGCCGTAGCATTCACTAGCAGTCAGATAGTAGTAGTAGTGTTGTAAGTCTGCGGGGGTAGCCGTAGCATTCACTAGCAGTCAGATAGTAATAGTAGTGTTGTAAGTCTACGGGGGTAGCCGTAGCATTCACTAGCAGTCAGATAGTAGTAGTGGTGTTGTAAGTCTGCGGGGGTAGCCGTAGCATTCACTAGCAGCCATATAGTATTAGAGAGTTGTAAGTCCGCGAGTGTAGTCGCAGCCTTTATCAGATTGGTCGGTAGCATGAGCGCGTGTTAGACGCGGGAAAGCAGTAGTACCCACCAGTTCGGGTGCAGCAGTGAGGATATGGGAATCCACGGGTTAGGTTTCGGATTTCCCAAATGGTTCAGTTATGGCTAAGTCAGCAATTTTGGCTATAGATCGTCACATTAGTTATGAGATCAGAGTAGCAGTGGACCGTTGGGGTTCGGGGATGTTAAGGGCTACCGTCAGTCTGGGAGCTATCATGTTGTTAGTCGTGGAATTGATGATGGCAGGATGTGACGTATGGACCCGATCGGTTGGATCGGAAGGTTGCTAGAGCCACAGTGACAGGATAACTAGTGGAAACTAGTCCCAGAGGAAGATTTCGTTCAGAAGTTGTGGAAGCGACTAAGTGAGGAGTCCTTTGACTCCACAGTTGGGTTGGAGTTCAGTGTTTCAGGCAGCTCAGTGTTTCAGTCAGTTCAGTGTTTCAGGCAGCTCAGTGTTTCAGTCAGTTCAGTGTTTCAGGCAGCTCAGTGTTTCAGTCGGTTCAGTGTTTCAGGCCGTTCAGCGTTTCAGTCGGTTTAGTATTTCAGGCAGTTTAGAGTTTTAGGCATGTTCAGTATTGCAGGCAGTTCAGTGTTTGGAAGGTCTCAGAGCTTTGGGACGGTATTAGTATTTGTGTTGGAATGCAAGTGCTGACGGTATAGTTGGTTGATTTGGAAATGGCAAGTCTCTCTTATCAGGATCAGTTGAGCCTTCTGCCAAGTGTAAGTGATCTGTAAGGATAGCTAGGCAGGTAGCTTTTCTTTCAGGAGGGAAGGCTCGAGTTAGTAGTAGTTGAGTAATCAGATGGGATATAAGCAAGCTGATTCCAGCAGCATCGTTTCAGTATGAGCGGCATAATGGATATAACAGTTACAGATAGTCGAAGTATCTTCAGGAGTCGCTGGGAGCGACTAGGACATTGCGATGGAGTGTAGTGACCAGTGGGAGTTCGGTAACTCAAATATCGGTAGATTAGTTGGACCAAAGTGGTCTCAGTGCATCCAGTAGGCGGATGAGGGGTACAAAATTCTCAGTCGGAGGAAGCAACATTGAGGAAATTAGGGAAAGGAGAAGAATTCCGTAGGTACCAACAGTTATGACCAGCACTGTGAGTGGCTGGAGTGATGGACAGAAGGGTGTTAGTTTTCTAGATAGAGAGTTGGAGGCAGTTCGCAGGACAGTTGGTCATAGCAAACTTCGAGGACGAAGTTTAGTTTAAGTGGGGAAGAGTTGTAACACCCCAAAGTTTGGAAAGTCAATAAAAGAAAGAAGACCTCAATTTTAAGGGGAGACTCGGCGAGTCCGAGCGGGATCCGGGCCGAGGAGTAAGTGACCGACTCGGCGAGTCGGCCAAGGTGACTCGGCAAGTCTGGTCTGTGCGAGGAAAACCCTAATTCCGGGAGTTGTATCATATATAAAGGGTGTTATGTCCCTCCCTCAGCCCCCATATCACTCCAGAAGACCTGTAAACCCTATAATTCGTGGGAGCTTCCATTATTGAGAGAAATAGCTTTGGAGGAAGGAGACTTTGGAGAGGAAACTTGAAGATCAAGAAGGTTGCTTCAAGGGAGGGGTGTGTGCTCGAGTCTACTTCAGTTTGTGTTCATCTTGGAGGTATTAAGCTGCCATTTTCTCTTCTTTGCATCTAGATCTATTTTTTCATGAGATTTGGGGGGTTTTATGGTTGTTCGAGACCCAAATCGGGTTAGGGGCTTAGATATGTTGTTGCCACTTCAGATCTATGGTTGGGTGAGTCCATTATGTCATAAAGCATCAAGAGATGAGTAGTTGGTGAACCCCTTGTGTCCTTAAACCAAACCCTAATGTGTTTTGAGCCTAGATCTCTTTAGTTATACGTAAAGTTTGCAACTTTACGTAGGGATGGAGTTCTGGAAGTATGGATCTATGGATTGGAGTCCCTGCATGACTCAAAAGCCCTCTGCATGTTGGGAGATCTGAATGGACTCAGCGAGTCCTTTGAGTGGACTCGGCGAGTACCATGAAGATGAGGAGGAACTCGACGAGTGGGATGAACAGCTCGTCGAGTCGGATGAAGATGGGCATGAACTCAACGAGTTGGATGAACAACTCGGCGAGTTGGATGAAGATTTCCTTGTGCTCGGCAAGTCTGTTCTTAGACTCGGCGAGTCAGGTCGCGGAGTCCCAAACCCTTCGAGTTAAGTCTCGAGTCAGCGAGTCGAGCCAGGACTCAGTGAGTTGGACAGGACAGGAATCGGGAATCAGTAGACTCGGCGAGTCAGGGGCTGACTCGGCGAGTAGAGTCGCGAGTGGAAGGACTTTGGACTTATGAACTCGGCGAGTCAGTAGGGTGACTCGACGAGTAGGGTTGACCTGGAAGATTGACTTTGACCAGGACGTTGACTTTGACCAGAGTTGGCTTGGTTGACCTTTGAAGGTCAGTTGGACTAAGTGTTATGTTGATATTGGTAGCTCGGGGAGCTAGCGGAGCAGCAGTTCGGAGACAGTGGTCAGGTAGCGGTCAAAGGGGTTAGCAGCAGCAGTTCGGCAGTATCAGGTGAGTTTCCTTTCCAGTAGGAACGGGTCTAAGGCACCAAGGCCGACCCGTGTAGACGAGATGCTAGTACTAGAGTGTGGGCCGAGCCCGTATCTCTGGGTTTAGTCAAGTATGATCTATGTGTTAATATGATAGAGTTGCTTATACTTGTTGTCTGCGTGATACTTGTATGTTATGGGTTAGCGGTTGAGTGTGGGCAGGGCCCGTATCTCTCCGAGGTTGGAGTGTAAGCTAGGCCCATATCTCCCAGATAGCGAAGTGTGGGCAGGGCCCGTATCTTCACGAGTGTGGGCAAGGCCCGTATCTCCCAGATAGCGAAGTGTGGGCAGGGCCCGTATCTTCACGAGTGTGGGCAAGGCCCGTATCTCCCAGATAGCGAAGTGTGGGCAGGGCCCGTATTTTCCCGAGTGTGGGCAAGGCCCGTAACTCCTAGCTGAACATTGGTTGTTATATGTTTGCATGGTATGTGGTAAGGTGGGGAACTCACTAAGCTTCGTGCTTACGGTTTTCAGTTTTGTTTTCAGGTACTTCCGGTAGCGGATGATGGAGCTCGGGATGATCGCATGGCACACACCATAGATTAGTCAGCCTGGGAATGTTTTACTCTGATAATGAACATGTGTTTGAAAACTAATACTCTGTTTATGTTTTGAAATGATGATTTTACTTTAAGTGATACTTTATTAAAAGAAATTTTTAGCCTTGAATTTTGGGACGTCACAAGTTGGTATCAGAGCCTTGGTTTGAGGGATTCGAGCATACTCTCGGGTGTGCCTGAACTCAAACTGAGTGGATATAGATTCTTGATGGTCAGCTTATTTGGCTCCCGATAGTCGATGCACATCCGGAAGGATCCATCATTCTTCTTAACAAACAAAATTGGTGCTCCATAGGGTGAGAAGCTTGGTCTAATAAAACCCGTGTCAAGAAGTTCTTGTAATTGGCTAGAGAGTTCTTGCATTTCAGACAGTGCCAACCTATAAGGAGATTTTGCCACTGGTGCTCCTCCTGGGACCAAGTCGATTCAGAATTCTACTTGTCGAACTGGTGGCAGTCCGGGTAGATTTTCGGGGAGTACATCAGGATAATTACATACCTGAGGTATGTCTTTGATCTCTTTTCCTTTTCCCTTTTTATCCATAATGTGAGCTAAGAAAATGTAGTACTTCTTGTGAAGGTACTTATGTGCTTTCATACATGAGATGATTATGATATTTTGACTAGACTTATCCCCATAAATAATTAGGGATTCTCCATTGGGTAAAGGGATTCGTACTGCTTTTTCATAACACAAAATTTCAGCACGATGAGGGGATAACCAATCCATACCAATTATTACGTCGAAGCTTCCGATAATCATTGGCATAAGGTTAACATGAAAGGTGTGATTGTTTAGAGTTAATGTGCAATTTTCTAGTATTTCTTGGGTACTACCGGATTCACCATTAGCCATTTATACCACATAAGTTTCTTTTAGTTTACTGGATTTATGATTCAGTAGTTGTCTAAACTTAAGGGTGATGAAGCTTCTTTCAGCACCCAAATCAAATATTACAGTTGCGTATAAGTTGTTAACAAGGAACGTACCGGTCACCACTGTTGGATCCTGGATGGCGTCCCTTGCTCCAATCACAAATTCCCTACCTCTAGCATTCCCTCATTGATTATTCATCTTTGGGCAGTCCTTTTTGAAGTGCACAACCTCTCCACATTCAAAACAGGTTCGGGTTGCAGCAGTGAAAGTTCCTGTATTTACCGTGGGTATTGTTACCGGTGTTGGGATTCTGCAATACTGGGCGGTGTGGCCCTTCTTCCTACATTTTTCGCAGAACCTACAATTACCAATATGATGCTAATTGCACTTATCACATTTTGGGTGTTTTCCAACATATTGTTTTTGATGGGTGGGTGTCGTTGTTGTTGTGGTTTTATATGCTTTCACTGTCTCCTGCTTCTTCTCAATAGATTGCCTTGGATTTCCCTTGTACCCTCTACCAAACTTGCGCTTATTGTTTTTCGGATTTGGAAGTTCAGCCTTCTGAACCATAGTACCTTGGTGCATCTCTTGGTTAGTCAAGTTAAATGCTAACCGTTTGGCATTGTCGTACGTAGCCGATCTTGAAGCGGTAACCAAACCTTGAATGGGTTGAACCAAACCTCATATGTATCTTTCTACCTTCTTATATTCTGGTGTCACAAAATTGGGGCAGAGAGTGGCAAGATTGTTGAATCGGTTGGTGTAGGCTGCAATGTCTGCATTCTTCATGGTAAGGTTCCACAACTCTTGCTCTAATTTTTGCATTTCATCTCCTGGGCAATATTCGTCAATCAACAATTGCTTTAGTCCATTCCATGATATGGCATTGGCATTACTAATGCCTAGCGTTTTGGTATGACTGTTCCACCATGTCAAGGCTGCATCAGCAAACGTACATGCAAAAAATCTTACTTTATAGTTTTCATTACAAAAGCTTATTTCAAACACTGACTCCATCTTCTCGATCCACCGCGTTAGTCCGACGACTCCTTCATTTCCGTAAAAAGACTTCGGCTTGCAGTTCATGAAGTCTTTGTAAGTACAAACTCTGTGGCCTCATCCATTGTTGATATTAGAGTTACTTCCACCTGAATTTCCATTTTCATTTCCATCTCCGTTTTCCAAATCCAGTGTTCCTATTGGCTTCGTAGTTAGCCAGAGTGTCTACTACGCGTTGAGCAACTAACGCTTCAATAGTCGCTGAGTCCATCACTGGCGTAGAATCTGGGGTAGGTGTTGGTGCTCTAGGATTACGTCTGGTAACTCGACTCAGAGGCATGCTTTAGTTCTTTTAGAGATATTTCAAAGAAAGTGTTAGTCATTTGAAGCTTTTTCCTAAATCATACATATGTGTATAATAATGACTATTTTAATCGCAAGAGTTAGTGTAATTTTGTAAAAATCCTTTATAGATTAATATATTGTAATTTACAATACTCTAATAGTTCTTTATTCATAAAATATTGTAGGCAATAACTGGATAAGTTTGTTTGATCACATAAGTTTATCGAATATCATTGTAAGTATTTCCAGAATCTTTACCGATTCCTAAGTTGTTTATGATCAAAATTCAACTTACAATATTTAATATAAACATTGTTTTAGTAATAATAATAATACTTGCTTCATATATAAACATTTCTTTGTACATATACATTGGTTTTTCCTAAAATTTGGTTACAAGAGCCACAAAAGTTTGTGTGGTTATGGGTGGAAAAGTTTGATATACTATCATAAAAAAGATGATACCCAAAAGTAGGTAGCTAGGTTACTATAAACCAACTTTTCCCCCGTACCCCTAACCCGAAAATATCCTTGGGCACAACCCGCTCGGGTGAGTCTACCATAAACCTAGAAAAGTAACTAGGACAGTAACTAGGTGGGTGAGTTGTTGTTGTACAGATTCTTCCCTCATCTCAGCCGCATAAGCTCTGGCCTCAGATGCCATCACCCTATGCTCCATAACCTGTGCCATAAGCTCCATTCCTGAAATTTGAGCTTCCTGGGGATGCAGTTATACCTGGATAGAAATCAGATGATCGAAAATAAGTTGTGTGGCTTCCACATCTAGACTTCGATCCTCTTCTAAGCTTTGAATTTTATCATGATGACCTGTGGAGTTCCCATTAATAATCCCTAGTTCGATAGTGATGATGTGAATTTGATGAACGAGGCGTGATATGCGATAAACTAAGATGGGTATAGCAAGATCGGAAGATGCCTTATGGGGAGGGGTGGGTTGTCGAGCTTGAGGTGACTCTCCGACCTCGAACTGGTATGGTATTTCATACCCGGTTTTCCATTTTCGTAGATGTGTTACCCATGCTGGAGTCGGATGTGTTCTTTTTGGGTCTACGAGAGATGCTGGTGGTGGAGTGACTTGCTTCCATTTGCAGATAGGTATGGATTTTCGTGGAGTGTATGCTCTAGAAGGACCATTATAAGTATGTTGGTATATCTGGAAGGCTGGTAGGGGTGGATGGCCTTGTTGCTCAATGTCTGGTTTAGGCTCCTTCGTTGTCTATATTTCTTCCTCGGGATCCTCATCATCCCACTCTGAGTAACCAACTTCTTCTTCCATGGGGTTTATCTCCTTATCAACCGCCTCAGTCACCACACCAGTCTCCTCCTCAACAGGCTTAGTCTCTAAATCTATTGGCTCATCAGAATCTCTAGCTTGGTCTGAGGGATCGTCCTCCTCATAGGTTTCCTCGTCTGAGGTCAAAGGAGATAGTGGTACTGGAAGCTCATGAAGAGGAGAATCCTCGGGCTCGGGCAAGTGGGGCACCACCTGCTCCTCTTCTGCCGGTATCGTCGTCCAATCTAGTGGATCTGCCATGATCCTGTATAAGACATCAAACATGATAGATGTTTATGAGTAATAGCGTGATGATCTATATACAAATAATCTTCAATTTGAAGTATATAATAGATATTACTGGTATTTCCAGTGAATCCCATATATGTAACTCAGAACTATGTCTCCAATCCAAAAAAATCTCAAGAATTTAGATTGCCAACTAGAGTATCAAAGTATAGCTATGCATCAGTCAGACCATAATAAAACTTAGGTGCACAAGATAAGTGTAGTTATTGTTTGGTCGTTGTACCGTACCAGCTCTGATACCAATCTGTCACACCTCGGCCGATGGCGAAAATGCCGAGTTTGTGTGACGTCATCATGGTTCACAGTTATTGTTTACATTGAACAATACAAAAATATAACACAAATGTTATATTTATATTACAAAATATATTACATATCGTACTAAGTTTTTAGAATACAAGAAACCAAAAATTACAAGTATTGCTTAATCAAATAAATATAATAAAGATAAAAAGTGCTTCGACGATCCCATGAAAGTTTCCCAAAAGATTGATACGGTTGACTCTTATTTTCCTGAGAATACATGTGATTTAAAAATGATGTCAACATAAAGTTGGTGAGTTCGCAGTTTTGTATATTTATTTCAGTATACTTTTTACTCCAAAGAATATGTATACAAGTATTTTCAAACTTATGTGTACTTTATTTCCACAAGTACTTGTTTTATCGTATATAAGTACTTTCAAACTTATATTTATATGTGCACTTTATTTCCAAAAGTACTTGTTTTATCGTATATATGTATATTCAAACTTATATTTTTATTTGATTTTAGGTATCATTATCAATGTTACATGAGTTTCCATAATCGAGCTACAGACAAGTTGTTGCCCCTCACGACGCTTCATCGGACGTCGTAATGTTTAGACAGTTATCACCCGTGACTCGACCGTCGATGGTTGTAGCTAGCAAACGCAGGTGGGGTGTCAGCCCGTATAGATTTATACATAATTCTCCCACTCACTTAAGATTTAACGATTATAGGTAGGGGACTTTGCTAAGCATTACACTTAGGTGATGAATGTGTCTCATGTAAACCCTTGAATGAGTAGCACTAAAAGTTGTAGTCTTATAACTTTAGATGTTTATGTTTATCGGTTTATGATATATAATTATAAAAACATTTTTATAATTATGTCATTAAATAATTTTAAAAGAGTAACAACAATGTGTAATAATCTATTCATAGATTAACGGTAAATGCATAATATATTTTTGTATTATGTAAGCATAGTAACGACAATGCATAATATATTTTTGTATTATATGGCCATAACGGCAATGCATAATATATTTTTATATTATGTGGACATAGTAACGGTAGTGTTTACTAAATTTTATATATGTAAACGACTGTTTTAACGGTAAATTGTCATAACAATTATGTAACTATATTATATAAGTGATATAAACAATTTATGATTTATATGCACAAATAATATGAAACATGTATTCTCCCCCGAAAAATGATAAAAATTTTAAAATGGGGCCGTGAACTCACCTTAGTATTGTGATTTGATAGAATTAAACTAGAAACAGTGATCGTGGGCTCAGGATGCGAAATGGCTTTAGCAAAAGAGAGAGATAAGAGTTTTTGGTGTAAATGAGCCTTTGGGGTTGAAATGCTATTTATAGGAAAACTTTTGGCCTCTCACTTCGTGAGCCATGCATGCTCACGTCGTGAGATTGATCCTGCTCACCTCGTAGACCCGCCATGCATCTTCTGGCTTTGAAATGTGGCGTTTTGACTCCTCACGTCGTGAGCAATGCTTGCTCACGTCGTGAGCTTTTGAATTATCACTTCGTAGACTTTCCATGCATCTTCTAGCTTCGAAATGTGGAGTTTTGACTCCTCACGTCGTGTGTATTTATGCTCACGTCGTGAGCTCAGTAAAATTAGGGTTTCTGACACGTGTCACACCCTCAGACAGCTGTATCTTCGGAAGGTCGTAACATTTGCATATGAATTCCGTTTTTGACGTTATTTATATCCACGCATAGGTATTTCCGGGTACTACAACTTTCTTTCAGGATCCAATATCTAATTCTAAGTCTATTTTATATTTCTTTTGTTATAAGGATTTATAGCATTAGAGATCATCCTAACTTCTTCACGCGAAGTCAGATTTAGACGCTCTCTATATTTTTGGAATTGTATGGACGTATACTTTGAGTTGTATCATAGAGTATGTATGAAAATTCATACTTGTATTAGCAATTATAATGAATTACATACTAATTTTATCGCATCAAAATTACATGATTGGCATAATCACATGTGATTATTATTGACCTATTTTGACTAGTGTTACATATGACCCTATAGGATCATATATTATTAGCAATATCACTCTATAATGATTCTTGGGCATATAGATTCAACCGTTTTGGGGTTGATATAAAGTTTCTAAGGTACTAGGTATCTACAGCCAATCTTGAGAAAATTCTCCAATCTCTACAACTTTCAACCATTATAGTTTGTCAAACTCCTTGCTCAAGGTTGGTTGTGCACCGTCCCGACCATAAATAACATAGGCACATGTTCTAGGTTTATTTGTGGTATGGCTTATGTACGAAACTAACCTTTATTGAGGTATCTGGCCTAAAGGGTTGAATTGGTATTTTTAGTTGAAGGGATGTTTAGAATGTTATTAAGTGTTCACATCACGTGTCAGATTATATATATATATATATATATATATATATATATATATATATATAACTCTTATATATTAGTGTTGGTGAGGTTTTTAGTATTATTAAATTTTGTTTTGTACTCCAAAAATAATATGTATAGACAAGGGCCAGATAGGAAACGCCGGAGTGCAGGATCATTTTGGCAATTAAGCTATTCTGAATCCAACAATCCTATGCAGCCCTTTAAAACAGATTCCATGTACCGTACGTAGCCAAAAAGTAGTGTAATTAGTAATAATACTTTTATTAGTAGCATGTTGTTATAGTTGTATTTCCTATTTCGAGGATACAAGTTCTTTATAGCCAATTTAGCTCTGATACCAATTTGTCACACCCCCGACTGAGGGGGGGGGGGGGGGGGGAACATGCCGAGTTGTGCGACTAAGTTCATGGATCAAAGGTAAACTGAATATATAGCACAAGTACAATGATAAACAAAATAACATTTGTATTCCATCTTGGTGTTTGAATACACGGTTCTTATAGATAATAGTATAATATATGAATTTCCTTAAGCAGGTAGGAAGACATAACAAAGAGTAGTAAAATAAATTTCATGAGATCCATGACTATCTGTCATCTGAATTTACGTGGTTAATGATTCTGTGAAAATATATGTAGTTTTGACGGTCAACACAAGGTTGGCGAGGGTCACAAGATTTCTGCTAGCAGTAGTAATGATACTTTTAAAAGCATTCAAAAAGTATTTTGTTTATAAGTAAACCATATTTAAATAAGCTTTGAAAAATCCAAAAGGTGTCTTGGTATAAGTAAATTCATGCTTAAAATGGTTTTGAAAGAATCAAGTTTATGAGTTGTAGTGAGAGAAAGAGAGAGAGAGAGAGAGAGAGAGAGAGAATGAGAGAGATTTGAGTTAATGTTTATAGTGACTTCTATAAGCGAGCTATGTAACTGAATGTACCCTGCTACAACGCTTCATTGGACGTCTTAGTAACGATTGTAGACACTTACCACCCACTTCGATTGATCGGTTAAGGTTGTAGCTAGCAATCACAGGTGGGGATGTCAAACCCGTATAGATCTATACATATGTATCTCGCTCTGAAGATTAACAATTATAGTAGTGTGGGTATGCTAAGTGTTTGGACTTTTGCTAATGAATAACATCTCACTATAAAGTCCTTAACTAAGGTATGAATAACTCTTAGCCATAACTTAAAAGTGGATAAGTTCTAGGCCTAATGAATCATATAGAGTTTATAAAGTCGAGCAAAATTGGTATGCATGTATAGTATAAGGCACTAGCTTTTATAAACTAAGTATGTTTATTGTATAAACTTTGTACATATGCATGTATAGTTCAAATCCTTAGGAATATAAAAAGTTTAATGATATGCATTTTATGACACACAATGTCACGTAAAAATCATAGGGTTTTGTACTAGAAAGGCACACACACACACACACACACACACACACACACACACACATATATATATATATATATATATATATATATAAAGTTGTATTATTTTAACAGCATAACATATGAGAATGTTGAAGTTTAAAACTATTTTTTGTGTTCGTAACATATAAAAGTTAAACCAATTATTTATAAATTAGTTATAGGTTTTACATAAAATAATACTTCGTGTATTTTTGTATTATCTAGAATAAGTAGTATATGTATTCTCCCCTAAAAATATATAAAAGAGGGGCCGTAACACTCGCCTTAAAGTGCGGTGGTTGGGTTGTTTTGAGTATTGGATGTGAGAAACTGGGATGTGTTGCCGAGAATACAAAACTTTGTGATTAATTTAGTTTCCTAAGAAATTTTTAATATAAATTAATATATGAAAGGTTGTTTGGTAATTTAACTAAGGCATAGTACTTATTCATAAATTTATTTTAAACTAATATTCATTTAAACCTAAATTTATTTAAATCCAAATTTATCTTAAACCAAAATTTATTTAAATAAATTTTATTTCAACCAAAATATATAAATATTTTCAAAAACTGAATTGTTAAATTTTTATATTTAAATCTAGTGTTTATTTTGTTGAGAATTCTCCATATAGGGGTAGGTTTTATATATTTTAATTGAGGTTTGGAACATTGGGACTAAATTTGTAATGAATTAAAAAATTTAGGTGGGTAGTATTTATTTTGAAATGGGGTTTGCATAATGGAGGAGCTCATCATCATCCGCCAAATGTGTTCGACGAACACATATGTAACAAAATAATAATTGATCGGGGTTTCGTTCAACTCACGATCTACTGGACAATTTTACAAACGGAGATGATAGGGAGGACTTACGGTGGGAGGGACAGCGGGTGGAGGTGGCACTTGATGGCAGTGCACGGTGGTGAGGGTGGCATGAGGATTTACGGTGAGTGTAGGGGGTGTCAGGGCTTGCTGCCGTGTCTCCTCCTTTTTCCGACAGCAACATGACGTGAGGGAGAGAGGGGAGGTTTAACAACAGCAGAACAACCAATAGTTTGTAGTGGAAATGGCTCTTGATGGCAACAAAAGTGGGTGGCGATGGGGTCGTTGATTCCCCGCTTTCTTCCCTTTCTTGGAAAACAATCGATGGGGGAGGGGAGAAGAGGGGTTGAGGAGGTGCTTATGGTATTTTGATCAAGAGAAGGAGGTATAATAATGGTTTAAGGTGTTGGTTTTATGGTAGAGTGATGGTGGTTTTATGGTGGTGCATATTGAAATCAAGAAAAATAGAGAGAGATATGGAGGGAGAGATTGACAAGTTTTTGAGCTGTTGATTTGTGGTGAAATTGGGAACCAAATGACTCAATTTATAGGGTTGAAGGTTCCTCACAAGCCATGCAAGACCATACCTCCAAATGGAGTCAAACACTTCACCCTCCCATGTTTGTCCTTATAAGTTGGAGTGTAAGCAAGTAAGGGAAGTGATGGAAGGGAGTGAAGAATCTGGGCATCAAGAAATCACTAATGATTTGCTTCTCCGAAGTCTAATGGGTCCCAAATGAAGGCCTAATCCATTAAATTGTCCAGAACACACATAACCGGGTGCATCGGGATGCCGATGTCAAGAATTTTTTTCAAACTTGTCGTTCGATAGAGTTTAGTTCAAGAATTCCAAAAACCCGAACATAGTAACTTTTCGAGTTATGGAACTTCGGGAAATCACGTTTAATGTTTCGCGTCTAAATAGTCCGTAACGCTCAATTTTTATACTATTGGAATTTGGAAATATTTTCGCTAAAATTATTTTGAGTATGAAATTAAATATTAGGCAATAGCCTGAGTCCAAAAACACTCTCAGAATTTCCACAGGAGGTGTGCAAGTGCCTTAACGAATCGATTCAGTTTTAAGTGATTAAAGAAAACTAGTTTTTTATTGTATGTTTTCTTAAAAATGTCGTATCTTTTGCATACGAACCCCGTTTTAGATTTTCTTTATATTTTTGGAAATAGGGATACATGTACTATAAGGTTTTAATATTTTCTTGCTCATAACTGCTTAATACAATTTTTTAGTTTTTCAGACGCATTAACAAGTGTAGTAGTTTGAGCTGTTTGATTCATTTGACAGATTACACATTTAGAAGTAAGGTATCATCTGATATCTTATAATATTTGAAATGAACTTATTTATTTTACATTAGATTCACTAAAACACAATGAGTTGAATTACAAAGAGATTTACTATAATTTAGTCGTTCGTAGTTTATGACCTAAATTCTGTGATGTCACAGTATTCGAGGGCGGGGTTGTCGGCATCAGCGAATGGTCGGTGATACTATTTCCCATTTTCATTATGATAATTCAGGGTCGGGGAGGTTTGTTTTGGTTTGGATTGCAGTGTGGAGTCTTTACGTTGTGATTTGAAAGGTCATGTCTGTCTGAAAGTCAGACATGGTTTAGGGTTTTTAGTTTTTGGGTAGAGTAGTTGGAGTTTTCCTTAGTTGGTCAAGGGCGGAGAATAAAGGTTCGATTTTTCATCAGGATACGTGATCTCTAAGAAGATTGGGGGCTTTGATAGTAGTATTAGAAGGTGGTCGTCTGCATAAGAGGACTTCTTAGTCTTAGTCCTAATTAGTATTAAGGAAGTTCTAGAAGTGTCTTTGGGTGTGGTAGAATAAGTTGTATGGGCTGATTTCGAGGATGAAATCTAATTTAAGTGGGGGAGATTTGTAACACATGTGTTCTAGATTGGTTTAGCTTCTATTTATCAAGTACTAAAGATTGAGTTTTGGGTAAAACATTGTGCCACGACATAGTGCAAGGATGCCTATGATGTGACATCGAATAAATGGAACACATGTTTTATTGATCGCCATGACGTGTCATTAGATTGGCCACGACGTGGCAGGACTTCTGGCCTAAGCCCGTGATCTTTTACGGTTTCTTTTGTATTTAAACCCCATTACCTTGAGCCTAGGGTTCCGTATCAACCTCTATCACCCTCAATCGTCTCCTTGTCAAATCCTAATCCTTTTAGAAGCTTTATTGCTCAATTTTGCAAGTTTCTAGTGGTTTTGAAGGAAGAAGAATAAGAGTTAATGCCTTGTTTCAGCAAGAAAACCTCCCTTTCACTTGTGTGCATCTTCTGGACCTTTGTAAGTCATCAAGATTACATCTTTTCATGTCCCACTTCTTAGATCTAGGTTTTATGGGATATTATGGTCCCTTTAATGTGATTGTGTGGGTTGAAGAGACAAAGTTTGCAAATATATGGTCTCTTTATGTTCCAAGAGCATTATATATCATAGATCTAGGAATTGGTGGTGATTTAGGAACTTTTCTTGAAGCTTAAGTTATATTGCATCTTTTGACCTAGTCATGGAAAAGGACATGCATGGGGTATATATGTCCATAAAGTTAACATTGGTATGGTCCATTAAGGTCCCTAAAGTGCTTCTGGAAGTCTTGGATTGAGGCCCCTGGCAATTGTATGAAAGACCTCTATGTGGCTCCCAACAACTGTATACAAGACCAGGGTCTGGACCCTAGCACTTATATGTAGGATATTAAATGTCTTTGTGATACTTACATGGAAGACTAGAAGGTGGTTCTTGGCACTTGTTTGTAAGACCTAGGTTTTGGCCCTCGACTTGACAAGGAAATACCATGATGTGGCTCATGGCATGATAGTGATTGTAAGATTATGGTTGACACATATCATTCCCTATCCTATATATAGTATGTGGTATCTTGGGGAACTCCCTAAACTTTGTACTTATGATTTATAGTTTAACATTTTTCAGGTATTTCTATTTTCAAAGGGTATAGCCCAACTTGACTCTATAACATCCCCCAAAGTTTATTCCGTATTGAGCATTTGTGATTTTACTATGATGTTTAAATGATATATTTCACTTTGATTGGTTTTGGAAAAAAATTGTATGAGTTTAATGTTTTAAAAATGAAAATTTACTATGAATTTTGAGATGTTACAAAATTCAAAACATCTATAAAGTCGTCGTAATGGTCATCTAATTAGGGTTTTTTAAACTAATATATAGATGTTTTGCATAAAAAGAATCTAAAAATGTTAAAAATAATAATAATTAACAACATATGTGCTAAATATAATTTATAAAGTTACTTTATTTATTTTTTTTTCAGTTTTTTTTTATATTATAGAATAATTTAAACATTAATAATTTGAATTGATAACATTAAAATGATGATAAAATCTATTGAAAATATGGTGGATAATCTGTCGATCAATGTTTAAATTCTGACACTAATCAGTCCATATGGTAATGAATGTTGATCTGAAGTGACTCTCAAGATATAGACATAAGAGAAAACCTCATTTTTGTTTGTATGGAAGGATTATTTGATACGTAAAAACAGGTCTAAACCCTAATTAAGGAAGCTCCCTTCCTAAAAAGTGACATATAAAGTGTTTATCTTGTACATTCATTTATTTTAGTCTTTTATTTTACTAACATGTATGTCTGAACGATCTAAGAATATACTTTTAATAATTTTTTCATTTGCTGCTATTCTACTTTATTGGCTCTATGTTGTTACATATAAATAATGTTTAATCCGTGAACAAACACATTTTAGAATCTAGAATGGTTATATATGTGGTACAAGTGCTAACTTATGGATTCTAATACTAAAAGGGAATATAAAATTAGAACTCTTATGTAATTTAAATTTGAATTTGACATTTTATATAACAGAAATTAGGTGTGTCATAATTCATAAAAGCAAATAAAAGGAAAACCAAGTTTGTATATTTATATTTTACAGCATCTATAAAACATGGTGAATTGAAGAATCTAGAAGATAGATACAGGTGATCGAGTCTATGAGCTGTTGCCACGTTTGAGTATTGAACAAACTACTGTAAGCATGTCGACTATTTGGAAAAATAAAGGATGATGGACCCACTTTTGTGTTGGAAGAAAATTATTGTTAGGTAAATAAGATTTATTTAATGTTTTAAAAATCGGATTTGAAAAACAAACTCCTCGTATTTCGGTTTTGATGGTTTAACTGGTTTGATCGGTCCAAAAAACCATATATATATATATATATATATATATATATATATATATATATATATATATATATATATATATATATATATATATATATAAGGTTGTAAAAATCGCTTGACAGCAGGTTGAAGGGTGTTAAGAGATTAATCGGTCTTGGCGGGGAATAATCGGGGACCATAGATTATTAATAAAATAATAAAATTAATTAAATATTAATATATCTTAAGAAAAACAAATACTTCAAAATTAGAAAATAAGAAAAATTGTAATTTGGAAATTCGAAAATATGAACATTTTGATATAATATTTGAAATTTTGAAATTTTCGAAAATTTGGAAAAAAAATAAAAATAAAAGTTGGTTTTTGTATTTTTAATTTTTTTTTTGACTTTTTTTCCTTTTTTTTTTGTTTTTTACTTTTTTGACTTTTGTTGACCGATTAATCTTGCCAAGGCCGATTAATCCCGTCAAACCCGATTAATCCTAAATTTCTGATTAATGTCCTAATCCTCGATGGTTGGAGAACGTCAAGCGATTAATCGCCGATTAATCTTGATTTCTGCAGCCATGATATATATATATATATATATATATATATATATATATATATATATATATATATATATATATAGGAGGGTTAATGCGAAAATGCAAATAATTTGCAAAAACGCGAAAACAAGAAAAACCTAAGATATTGCGTCATCTCAATATTATATTTTGGAAAATAATTCATCCAAACTTTGAAATACATGAAGATAATCGATGATTGATGAGAAATTGTTTCATATTAGCAAAGTATGATTTTTTAACATTTTTATTATGAAAACATGAATTTAAAAATGATTAAGGACGTGAAATTTTTTTTATTAAAATCGTATTTAAATCTATATTATCATAACACCATCCAATGTAAACTTACTATCTTTAATTTATTGCTAATAAATTTATTTTTTTATAGTACATGTGTTTGATTTTCATAAGATAAAATATGTTTTCGCGTTTTCGCAAGATATTTATGTTTTCACATGAACCTACTTCTATATATATATATATATATATATATATATATATATATATATATATATATATATATATATATAGTATGAGGTTGTTATATATATAAACTTAGGTGTAGAACCTATCAAAACAACGTCATTTTGATGAATAAAAATAAAAACTAAATCGGACTTCTTCTTTTTGTGCTATTCAGATTTTTATTTTATAAGAACGGTTCATCATTATTCTTTGCTTGTCAAAATCATAATCATAGGATTTCATATATCTCATGGCGTTCGACTTTCTTTTTTTTTGAAATCACAACATCACATTATCATTATGCGTGTATCGCATGGTTGCAGAAATCGGGATTAAGCGGTGATTAATCGTGGATTAATCGTTTGACGTTCTCCAACCGTTGAGGATTAGGGCATTAATCAGAAATTTAAGATTAATCGGGTTTGGCGGGATTAATCGGTCAACAAAAGTAAAAAAAGTAAAAAAAAAAAAAAAAAAGGCAAAAAAGTCGAAAAAAAAGTAAAAAAAAAAGGTCAAAAAAATTTTAAAAAATTCAAAAAACCAACTTTCATTTTTTCCTCCAAAATTTTCAAAATTTCAAAATTTCTAATATTATACGAAAATGTTCATATTTTTGTATTTCCTAATTTCCAAATAACAATTTTTCTTATTTTCTAATTTTGAAGTACTTGTTTTTCTTAAGATATATTCATATTTAATTAATTTTAATATTTTATTAATCATCTATGGTCCCCAATTAATCTTCGATTAATCCCTGCCAATACCGATTAATCCCTTAACACTTGTCGACCGTCGAGCTACCGTGAAACGATTTTTACAACTTTGGTGTATCCATACATAGCAAAATCCAACTACAATAAATAATGATGTTTAGCAATTAAATCACCGAAAGATGGATATTGTATTAACACACAAATGAAATCATATAACATGTGGTAAAATTCAATTGGGTAGCATATCAATATGTGTCCTGTAAAAATTAAGGTTTTTTCAATTGGATTGTAGAAACATTAAACTTAGTTGAGACTTAGTTTGTAATTTATCAATAAAAGAAGACGACGGTGATTAGAAACAATTAAATTCCAGAATTATTGACAAAAATTTTTGAATGATGGGAAAAGAACAATATAATGAAAGTTGAAAATTGGGAAATAAATTAGCGATTTTGAAGTGTTATGTGGGAAAGATTTTTTGATACTAAAAATAAGCAAATTAAAATTATATATATATATATATATATATATATATATATATATATATATATATATATATATTGAATATGAGGCTGTTATATATATAAACTTAGGTGTAGAACCTATCAAAACTTTGTTATTTTGATAAATAAAAATAAAAACTAAATCAGACTTCTTCTTTTCGTGGTATTTGCATTTTTATTTTATAAGAAGAGTTCATCATTATTCTTTGCTTGTCAAAATCATAATCATAGGATTTCATATATTTCACGGCGTTCGATTTTTTTTATTTGAAATCACTACATCACATTATCATTATGTGTGTATCCTATGGTTGCAAAAATCGGGATTAATCGACGATTAATCGCTTGACGTTCTCCAACTGTCAATGATTAGGGCATTAATCAAAAATTTAGAATTAATCGGGTTCGGCGGAATTAATCGGCCTTGACGGGATTAATCGTTCAACAAAAGTCAAAAAACTCAAAAAAAGGCAAAAAAGTCGAAAAAAAGTCAAAAAATTCTAAAAATTACAGAAAACCAACTTTCATTTTTTACTCCAAAATTTTCAAATTTTCAAAATTTCAAATATTATACCAAAATGTTCATATTTTCGTATTTCCAAATTTCCAAATTACAATTTTTTCTTATTTTCTAATTTGAAAATACTTGTTTTTTATTAAGATATATTAATATTTAATTAATTTTAATATTTTATTAATCATCTATGGTTCCCGATTAATCCTCGATTAATCCCCACCAAGATCGATTAATCCTTTAACAGCCGTCGACCGTCGAGCTACCGTCAAACGATTTTTACAACTTTGGTGTATCCATACATAGCAAAATCCAACTACAATAATGATGTTTAGCAACTAAATCACCGAAAGATGTATATTGTATTAACACACAAATGAAATGATATAACATGTGGTAAAATTCAATTGGGTAGCATATCAATATGTGTCCTGTAACAATTAAGGTTTTTTAAATTGGATTTTAGAAACATGAAACTTAGTTTAGACTTAGTTTGTAATTTATAAATAAAAGAAGACGACGGTGGTCAGAAACAATTAATCTTCAGAATTATTGACAAAAAAATTTGAAGGATGGGAGAAGAACAATATAATGAAAGATGAAAACCGGGAAATAGATTAGCGATTTTGAAGTATTATGTGGGAAAGATTTTTTGATACTAAAAATAAGTAAATTAAAATTATATATATTGAATATGAGGTTGTTATATATATAAACTTAGGTGTAGAACCTACCAAAACTACGTTGTTTTGATAAATAAAAATAAAAACTAAATCGGACTTCTTATTTTCGTGGTATTCAGATTTATATTTTATAAGAAGAGTTCATCATTATTCTTTGCTTGTCAAAATCATAATCATATGATTTCATATATTTAACGGCGTTCGATTTTTTTATTTGAATCACTACATCACATTATCATTATGCGTGTATCCCATGGTTGCAAAAATCGGGATTAATCGTTTGACGTTCTCCAACCGTCGATGATTAGGGCATTAATCGGAAATTTATGATTAATCGGGTTTGATGAGATTAATCGGCCTTGGTGGGATTAATCGTTCAACAAAAGTAAAAAATGTCAAAAAAAAAGTGAAAAAAAAGGCAAAAAAGTTGAAAAAAAGTCAAAAAAATTCTAAAAATTCAAAAAACCAACTCTCATTTTGTACTCCAAAATTTTCAAATTTTCAAAATTTCAAATATTATACCAAAATGTTCATATTTTCGTATTTCCAAATTACAATTATTCTTATTTTCTAATTTGAAAATACTTGTTTTTTATTAAGATATATTAATATTTAATTAATTTTAATATTTTATTAATCATCTATGGTTCCCGATTAATCCTCGATTAATCCCCACCAAGATCGATTAATCCTTTAACAGCCGTCGACCGTCGAGCTACCGTCAAACGATTTTTACAACTTTGGTGTATCCATACATAGCAAAATCCAACTACAATAATGATGTTTAGCAACTAAATCACCGAAAGATGTATATTGTATTAACACACAAATGAAATCATATAACATGTGGTAAAATTCAATTGGGTAGCATATCAATATGTGTCCCGTAACAATTAAGGTTTTTTCAATTGGATTTTAGAAACATGAAACTTAGTTTAGACTTAGTTTGTAATTTATAAATAAAAGAAGACGACGGTGGTCAGAAACAATTAATTTCCAGAATTATTGACAAAAAAATTTGAAGGATGGGAGAAGAACAATATAATGAAAGATGAAAACCAGGAAATAGATTAGCGATTTTGAAGTGTTAAAAATAAGTAAATTAAAATTATATATATATATATATATATATATATATATATATATATATATATATATATATATATATATTGAATATGAGGTTGTTATATGTATAAACTTAGGTGTAGAACCTATCAAAACTACGTTATTTTGATAAATAAAAATAAAAAACTAAATCGGACTTCTTATTTTCGTGGTATTCAGATTTTTATTTTATAAAAAGAGTTCATCATTATTCTTCGCTTGTGAAAATCATAATCATATGATTTCATATATTTAATGGCCTTCGATTTTTTTTATTTGAATCACTACATCACATTATCATTATGCGTGTATCCCATGGTTGCAGAAATCGGGATTAATCGTGGATTAATCGCTTGACGTTCTCCAACCGTCGATGATTAAGGCATTAATAGGAAATTTAGGATTAATCGGGTTTGATGAGATTAATCAGCCTTGGCGGGATTAATCGTTCAACAAAAATCAAAAATGTCAAAAAAAAAAGTAAAAAAAAAGGCAAAAAAGTTGAAAAAAAGGTCTAAAAAGTTCTAAAAAATTCAAAAAACCAACTTTCATTTTGTACTCCAAAATTTTCAAATTTTCAAAATTTCAAATATTATCCCAAAATGTTCATATTTTCGTATTTTCAAATTTCCAAATTACAATTATTCTTATTTTTTAATTTGAAAGTACTTGTTTTTTATTAAGATATATTAATATTTAATTAATTTTAATATTTTATTAATCATCTATGGTCCCCGATTAATCCTCGATTAATCCTCGCCAAGACCGATTAATCCCTTAACAGCCGTCGACCGTCGAGCTACCGTCAAGCGATTTTTACAAATTTGTTGTATCCATACAAAGCAAAATCCAACTACAATAATGATGTTTAGCAATTAAATCACCAAAAGATGGATATTGTATTAACACACAAATGAAATCATATAACATGTGGTAAAATTTAATTGGGTAGCATATCAATATGTGTCCTGTAACAATTAATGTTTTTTCAATTGGATTGTAGAAACATTAAACTTAGTTGAGACTTAGTTTGTAATTTATAAATAAAAGAAGACGACGGTGATCAGAAACAATTAATTTCTAGAATTATTGACAAAATTTTTTGAAGGATAGGAGAAGAACAATATAGTGATAGATGAAAACCGGGAAATAGATTAGCGATTTTGAAGTGTTATGTGGGAAATATTTTTTATACTAAAAATAAGGAAATTAAAATAATAATTTGTTAGAATTTATATCAAAACTACATAGTTTTGTGTGTTAATATGATTTCCATCTTTTGATGATTTAATTGATAAAAATCATTATGTAGTTGGATTTTGCTATGTATGGATACACGCATAATGATAATAAATAAAAAAATTGAACGCCATGAGATATATGGAATTCTGTGATTATGATTTTGACAGGCAAATACTAATGGCGAACTATTCTTGTAAAATAGAAATATGAATATCACGAGAAGATGGAGTCTGGTTTTTAAGAGTTTTTAGAATAAAAGAAAAATTAAGGTAGAATTGGTTTAGTTTTTATTTATTTATTTATCAAAATAAAGTTTTAATAGGTTCACACCTAAGCTTATGTATTTAACAGACTCATATTCACTATCCCCACCTAAGCTTTTATATATATATATATATATATATATATATATATATATATATATATATATATATATATATATATATATATATATATATATAGTCCGATTACTATGAGAACTTATTTTAAAGTGAAAACTTGTAAGGACACATTAAAAAAAATGAAAAAACAAATCTAAAAAAAATACAAATCATAAAATCGAGAATAGATCTATGTTCAGAAGAAAAAAAAAATTGGAAAAAAAATTGCATTATAAAAATTGATCCATGACTCAATTTAATTTTTTTTTATTTTGCATCGTTATGATTCATGATTCAATTTTAATGATCCATTTTTTTTCCAATTTTTTTCTTCCGGACATAGATCTATGCTCGATTTTATGATTTGTATTTTTTTAGATTTTTTTTTTCAATTTTTTAAGATGTCTTTACGAGTTCTCATTTTAAAATGAGTTATCACCTGATCCTCTTTCTTTTTCTCTGTCTCACATTCTCTCACTTTCTCTCTCTATTTCTTTCTTTCTTTCTTTCTTTCTTTCTCTCTCTCTCTCTCTCTCTCTCTATATATATATATATATATATATATATATATGAGTTAGGTTCAAATGTATTCATTATTGTGTGCATGTATGATTCATTCTGGACCAATCATTTTTGTTATTTTAAAAAGTAATTAATGCATATTAAATGCTGAAGATGTAATTAATATCCATTATATTTTCAACATGTAATATACAATAATTACTTTCTTAAAATAACTAAAATGATTGGTCCAAATCAATCATACATGCACACAATACATAGTGAAAACAAAATAATCTAACCCATATATATATATATATATATATATATATATATATATATATATATATATATATATATATATATGTCCAGGTTCATTTGAAATCAAACTAATTTTGTATAACCGTGAGACACAATCTAAAAATAATTTTAAAATGCCAAATAAAAGAAAAAATCCAATTTTTTTCAATTATTATTTTCGTCACTTTTTTACCTAAAAAAATTACTGTTTTTTTTTTTTTTTGAAAAACACGTGAAATATTCTAATAGAATATTAGATTGTAAATATTCTAATATGATTTTTAGAATGTTAGAATATTCTACTAGATTTGTCAGATATGTAAAATATTTAATATGTACTAGAATATGTAAAAAAACGGTATTTTTTATTAATTTATTTTATTTTTATTTGGTATTTTTTTAATTTTTTTGGAAAGTATAAATGACGAAAATAATATTTGAATTTTTTTTTTTGAAAATTTTGAATTATTTTGAATTTTAAAAATATTTTTTTTCTATCTACAAAATGAGCGGTTAAGATTGTGCCTCACGGTCTAATAAAATTAGGCCGTCTCACATAAACCTAACTATATATATATATATATATATATATATATATATATATATATATATATATATATATATATATATATATATATATATATATATATATATAGGAATGAGTTCTATGGAAAACAAATAACTAGGGCAACAACTACCGGAACCAAACTCACCATATTACGTCGTTTTGTATCATATATACACAATCGAATTGTCCAATGATCTTCTAATTCAACTTCTAACATGATTTAATTCCAAGATTTTTATAAATTTTATATTTATCTTCCTCTTACATAATTTTCATTTTTAACTATAATATATATAGCCTAGTAGGTATTCGGCATGAAGATGTGATTTAAGAGAAAAATAATAATGAAATTTTGAAAATCTCGAAAGTAAATCA
The DNA here is from genome assembly GCF_051521515.1 of Lactuca serriola. NCBI lineage: Eukaryota > Viridiplantae > Streptophyta > Magnoliopsida > Asterales > Asteraceae > Lactuca > Lactuca serriola. The sequence continues at coordinate 68,445,802 of NC_136408.1, read as the reverse complement.
AGTTAGGGGTTGATGTTTAAAAATATTATAATGAATATATCAAACAAAACGACGTATTAAAGTGAGTTTAGGTATCTAAGTTTATATATCTTAAGGGTATATGCACTTTTTCATATATATATATATATATATATATATATATATATATATATATATATATATATATATATATATATATCCCGTAATGATAGATAAAGTGTCAATCAAATACTCTTGGTCCAAGGCCTAATAAGTTAAATGGTTCGGTTCATACATGCTTTAATATATTACAAATAACCTTGTAATCATTTAAATCAGTAACAGTAACAGTGCACAAAATAATTATTTGACTTTGTGTTAATTACTTATGGTAAATCTAAGAATCTTGTCCACACCTGTTACTCGTGTTACACATTTACGATTTATGACACCCCACTCATTATAGTAATTATAGTAATTTGTATGTTTTGTTTCTTAATTTTTTTTAACTCAAACTATCCTTAAAAGATGTTTTAGGTATGTCTTAGTCATTAGCATATATAAAAAGAATATTGTATCCTTTTTTATTTGTTTTACTTTATTTATTGTTCATATTTTATTTCATTTCATTTCATCTCATCTCATCTCATCTCATCTCACTATTCTAATAAAAAAAAATAGTTTTAATCACCTTTTGACATCTGTCATCCTATTAGGCCTTCTAATTAATATCCTTTTGATATGTGTCATCCTATTAGGCTTCCTAATTAATGTATATTAATGAGAAGTTCTAATATTATGACACTTATCAATAGAAGAATAAGCATATTCATTTATTAGAATTTACTAGGTGTGAGACTCGTGTATTACACGGGTTGATTTAAAAAAAGATTAAACATTAAAGTGTAAACAGAAAATATTTTTTAATGTATAACTTTAAAATAAGAAAGGAAAAAACATATATATTGCAATTTAATATCATATATATGATATTTAATACTTTACATATATAAATATATGACTTTAATTTTAAAAATTGAAACAAACCAAAAATTAACAAGTGCATAATATTTATTTAAAAAATACCACAAAATGACAAGTATCAAAACTCATGAGAGATTGACATGTGGCAAAAAAACCTTCATTTATTAAGTAGGATTAAATTAGAGGGATTCTTTTTTTGCCATGTATCACACTATTAGGTCTCTTAATTAATACATGTCATTTGTCAATTTATTAATTCTCAATTTCAAATTTCAAATTTTAAATTTAAATTACTCACTTTAATTACATTAAATTAATAAAATTAGAATAAAAAGTAAAATAAAATTAATACAAATTATAAGGTGATATAATTTCACATATTTATTTAAATTAACGAAACGATTATAACTTTATATAACTAAAAAAAATATCTCTTAATTAATAATTTATTTAAAATAATTTATTAATAGTTTTGAGTGCTCACTATTAATGTTTAATTAATTTTATAATCATGGTTTCCACGGGTTATAAACTAGTTTTATAATAAAATAAATATACATGGGGCACACAACCCCAACTTTCCATAGTCCACACACACATCTTCACACTTCTCCCCACCCTATTTCATCTTCGTGGGCGAGACCATCCTTCCTTGCTAGAATTTGTTGTTTTGATAAACCCAAGACCGTTAATGGTGTGATCAAAGGCCTCTTTCCATTTACACAACATACATCTCTTTTTTCTATGCACAAAAAACCTCAAGAAAAACATAGCATATGTGTATTTAATTTCAGTTGACCAGATTTTAAAGAAACAAACTCTAATACTATCTCTATTATCTTTCTTTTCTCTGCACAAAAATAGTTAAAAAAAAAGTGAAATAAATCTGCCATTAAGTTTGATCAAACTATAAAGAAATATGTTGTCTATAGATATAGATATGATGATAAACATAAGCCATTTTTTTTTGGTAAATTACACCAATCATCCCTCGTGCATATGCCAAAAAGCGTGTTTAGTCCCTATTTTAAAAAATTAACTCGGACCGTCCCTCGTTTTATTTAACCTTGCACGCTTCATCCCTAAAAGCCGATTTTGTTGCGAATTTAGTCCTTGTCAAGTTTGAAATGACCAAACTACCCTTGTATTTTTATTTTTCAATTAATTTAATGCTTTTATTATATGTTTCAATTAAAAACTAAAAAAAAAATAATTAATGCCTCTTTACTTTCCCTAACTACCCACAATCGTAGAAAATACACACACATCAAATCGATGAGAGGGAAAACGAATACCTTTAACTCATTGGCCAGTCTCCGACTACCATCATCGCTTCCACTTCTCCAACGAACCTTCCCCACCGCTTTCACTGTATTACTAATTGAGAAAATAAGGAAAAAGCACATAAGTTGTAGATCGGTGGTTATGGTCTGATTTTTTTGGGAGGAGATCGGTGGTGGATTAACATCTTAACGATGATCGGAAAAGAGAGCCGGATAAGGAGGAAGCATGGGTGTGTTTGTCAATAAGGGAGGACCAGTGGGATTTCGATCGCTAGGATATTTCAATCGCCAGAAACCTCCGACAACTGTCCGCACAGTTGCACGTATTGTGGCGGTGAAGAAGATGATGTTCATTCCTCTTGGTCGCCGACATACCTCCATCATTCCTTTCAATCATCATCTACGAAGTTTTGATGTATGTCGAAGTTCAACAATCTAGGGCATTAATCGAGGAATTTCATGACATATTTTGGTTGCTTCATTACGAATTTAGGTTTGGGGATTTCATCTCGAAATGATGTTGATTATCGATTTTGGTTTGTTTGGGTTTCAGATTTCATAAAATTAAGATGATTTCATTTGGGTTTGAGTTTGATGGCTTTTTGGTATGATTTCATATTGCTTGATGATCTTGGTGAAGGTAATGTAAGAAGCTTGATGATCTTGGTGAAAGGATTGTAAGAAAAAGGTAGACGAAGGAGCTGGGAAATGGGAGAGGGAATGGTGGGGATGAATTGTTTTATTTATTTATTTATTTTAATTTAAAACTAATAAATAAATAAAAGAAAATGATAAAGCAAATTATTAGGGGTAAAATAGTCATTTCATGTTAATAGGGACTAAGCGTGCACGAAAAAACAAACTCAGGGACGGGCTGAGTTAATTTTTGAAAATAGGGACTAAACACGCTTTCTGACATATTCACGAGGGATGAATGGTGTAATTTACCCTTTTTCTTTTCAATGGTACCCCACGATTTCATCATGTAAGCATAACCGAGCATCATCAGACCTGGTTCGTAGAGAAATAGAGATATTTGTTTCTTCGATGAATTTCTGGTGGTGATTAAATGGTTGGAGTAAGGGTAGGAGGTAGAAAGAGATGACGGGGTAGAGGGTGAATCTAAGGACATGAAGCATTTTGACGATCAAGGGTTGAAGATAGTGGAGTAGATGGTGTTTTGACAGAGTGCGTTGGCGCATTCAAGATCAACAGTAGAGCGGTGACGCTATGGATTCTTCCTGCGAGAAGATGAGATAAAATAAGAGTCAATGGTGTGGGGAAAGAAACTTAAGGTTGTGCTTCTATCTTGTTCGGTGTTTTCACGAATTGGGTGGCCAATGAGGGTCGACAAGAGAATGAAGGTGTTTTGGCTTCTTCCAGCAAGTTTCCCCAAAATATCACTTACGGTACATACACATCATACTACAACATGTAACAGGTCTATTTCACCACTGAGTCCCTTCCAACTCCCTGAGTCCCTTCCAACTCCTTCGGTATCTTTCAACTGATACGGGTCTATTTCACCCCTTACAACTAAACATACAGTCACACTAGCGAGATTCATAAAGACAACAAGCACATACATGCATATCAATAAGTGTCATGAAGATCGTTACTATACTATAACATAATCTAGTGGGCCGACATTGGTGCTTTCGACCCACAAGTACAGTGAGGAGACATGCCACAATCAGATGATAAACAAATCATACTCGCGGGTTGTTGCTACCATGGCTCCTCACACCAAACACATCCATAATCAACCCTAAATAACAATCAGGGTAATAACCCGTAATAAATGGTCTATATAATATTTTATCATGCTAAGGGTAAAAGACCATTTTACCTTTCCCCTACCAGACTGATCTAACCATGACCCAAGTCCCAAAAATGGTCTAAATGGCCTTCTGGTGAGTACGCCATGTGTACCACCCCATTACGCACGATGTACTGGGCTTCGACAGAAAGTGAATTCGGGCTAAACTCGTTACACCCTACGTACCTGGGAGGTACGACTAATGTACTCCACTACTGCCCAAAACTCAACTATAAGTCCTTAATGCTTTAAAATCAAACATCCAACTTATATATCTGAATTTTGGGAAGGTCTTAACTGATAAAGTTGACATGTTTAAGCTTTTTGTGTGACTCAATGGCACCCAAAACTAAACCCTAGGTCCATAACTTCACCAAAGAACCAATAACTCATGCATGGAAGACATATACCAATAAAGATTCGATTTTTTAAAGAATAATGACCTCAAAAATGACTGTAAATGATGCTCAAAGGTTCTGGAGTAATTTCTACTCACACTATCTAAGCCATGGAACCAAAACATGCCCAAAACATAACCCAAAAACTAGATCTAAGCAATGAAACATAAGGGTTTTGAATTTATACCTTCAAAAAGATGATAAAGAATAGTAGAATCTATATCTATAAGATCCAAGCTAACCAACACTTCTCCAATGAGCTCCTTCTTCCTTAATATGCACAAAAAACACACAAAATCACTCAAAAGGCTCAAGAATCTGACAAATAAGGCTAGGGCTTCGAGAGGACTACATTAGAAGATGGAAGGTGAATATAAGAAGGGTTTCCAAGGTCTTAATTTCTTTAAATAGGGTCCAAGATCCAGAAATTAGGGTTTACCTTTGCCACGAGTATGCCCAACGTACTCTAGGTACGCCCAGTGTACTCAAGAGTAACTCACGACCAAGCTTAATGAGTTACGTTTTGCGTATTCCTCAGTTACGCCTAGCGTAATGGCCTTCCATGCGGAAATTAAATATTTAAAACATAACAAATTTACCTGGGAATTGGGTGTTATAGTTCTTCGTCATTTGAATCAGACTTCGTCCACAAAGTCCGCTGACGCAAATATCTTTGGGTAATGCTCCCTCATATCCTCTTCAGGCTCCCACATCCACTTTGAATATAGTCCATCCATTACTATATTTCCAACTGTCCTTAAGCAACCAATCTTTGGCGAACCGTAGATTATCCTTAATAGTTGTTTAATCACTTTAGTCAAATACGGTTCTATTCCATTTTCCCTCTTAATGCCCTAGGCTTTTGGAAAATTAGAACACGAGAATATTATAGCACATGCAATCGATCCTATACCCGAAATATATGGGACACAATTCTTAAGGTCTAACATAAAGACATGATACTTGATCAGTCTTTTTCTATAATATTTTTCTTATTTGTCATGTTCTCATAATTCGAATTATGAAAAGGGATCCCGTAATCATAATCAAATTTTGAGAACACAATTAACATTTCCATATATAGAATTTTCTTATGTTGAACCATTCCAACATAACATTCATATATATATATATATATATATATATATATATATATATATATATATATATATATATATATATATATTTGACTAAATTTGATTAAAATCTCAATCTAAGCTTTTAGATTTTGAAATGAAGTATAAATTCCCCTCCCTTAATTATAGCAAAACAACTTTTCAAATCCTGAAACTTTTTTTTTCTATAATTAGCATTTCTAACTTGCAACACTTTCCATAATAATTATGCTCCCACTAGCATAATAATTATTAACTTACTAACATAGCACTTATGCTCCCACTAGCTTTGACATGTATTCAGAAATCAGCTGGACTTCTAGAAATCAATACTCATTGACTTTCTTACCAAAGTTCAGATTTCTGATACGAGATGCTTTGATAAGTCTTTATCTAGGCTTCTCAAAATCATACACCTTTCCTTAGATAGCTCACATGTGTGTCTAAACAATTTCAGAACTTACAGCAATAAGTCTAAAATGTTTAGACCTTTTTCCATTCCTCACAATTTGAATTATGAAAAGAGATGGCGTAATCATAATCAAATTGGAGAATGCAAATATCACAATTCTATCTCCTTAAAATCTACTTAGTGAAAGCGTTTCCTCACTATCATTTTCATGAATCGGAGAGAAAACTTATGACACTTAGACTTTATGGTGTACGTGTTCCTATCCATGTGAATTTGTCATAACCATAATCACAAGACAAGGTTAGTGACAAATCCAAACTCATATGGACTGAACTTGTTCAATCTTAATTTCTTACCACTTGGCAGCACAAAGGCCTACCATTGCTTCCAAGTTGTTACCTTATGCAAAAAATCGAGAACTCATAGAACTCACATGCATAGTCAATTTTAACTGGAATGAGCACATAAACAAGAATGTGTTAACACAATTGGTTACAAACCTCAAGTCGTGTGCTAGTGTTTAACAACAGGTTTACTCTTGATTAGTTCTTGAAACTTGTCAAGATCTTTAAGACTCCCACTGCCCTCTTGACATATAAGATTCTCTTGTCATGAATCACTCCTTGATAAATCAAATATTCAAGAGTTAGTGTGGATTCTTATCAAGACAAACACTTCATACAATTAGCCTTAGTTGGTCTTTGTTTTATCCAAAAACATCACAACTTACCAATTTCAAATGTACAAGAGTAGAAAACTTTTACTCTACATTTGGTAAGTGTTTTAAACCTTTCTTTATGTCACTCAAGGTTACAGTCTTGGAGTATGAATCTAATACTTGTTTTGGGAACAAAGTATGACTCATCTTCTTGATTTAAACTATTTCAACAATTCACAATTCCTATTCTTGGCCATACAAATGCACTAATATTTCTTTAGAGGATCAATTGTGATATGGTTTTTCTATAAACATTAAGATGATCATAATACACAATACTAAAGTAATCCTATCTTTTCAGATTGGAGAAACTTTTATCTTTCTGCCTAATTTGATTCTTCTCATTCGTTCTGCCACACATTGAAACTTTTCCAATGTTTCAGAATTATACTTAAACTTGTAAGCATAACCATGTTTACTAAACTTTAGTAAATCATGAAGAATAGTCTTATCAATCCTTGTGGTGGATCTTGACCAACGCACACCCAATGTACCCGATCCCCTATTCCTTCACTTGACTCACATATACATGTGAACAAGGAATCAGTCTTAATTTACAAAAGATGAAAATTCTCACTCATCATACAATACAACTTGCATGATTTCAAGTTTATGTCCAATTGAAACTTGGATAATAAGAATCTTCCCTTATTTGGTAAATTTAGACACTACCACAAATAAAAGAATCAAATCCATTACTAAACATAGAAACATACAAACATCAATTTTCACAAATGCCATTGCAAGGAGATATAAAAATAAAACAAAATTTTATTTATTTATAAAATGCGGAAAAAACTTTTCCTTACAATGCAATTACAAATGAAAACTATGTTATTACGTATTTCCTAGCAATCTATCATAACTCCTAAGCAATAGCTCAAAAATGCGATCATCGAACCATGCGATAGAAATCCATTTTCGCGATCAGATTCAGCATACTCTTCCTTTAAGCTTCCTTCCCTTTGCATGATCCTACAAAACATCAAAATGCAACCTTGTCACATCATGTATTAAGAATCAACAATTAGGAACTTAATAGAGTTTGACAGTAGACATACCTGAAGCAGAGTCAAACTTTTCGATTCTACCTTTTCTCAGATCTTTCAGGTAGTCAGGGCAGCTTCGCAACCAATGCCCCTTTTTCTTGGCAATAGAAATATATAGACTCTTTGAGAATGGTACACAGGACAATCTCATACTTAGCCTTTCTCTTTCCCTTGGAAAGAGAAATATTTTCTGGACTTCCAATGTTTCCATTGTCAATGTCCATGGAAGTTTGGGGAGTAGATCTTCCAATCAAATTTGCTTTTCCAGTGCGCCAAATCATTGGTGATTTAGTAGCAACAAGCAAATAGGTAAGATCAATAAGTGTCATGTCGTGGTCTGTCACATAGTAGTCCTTAATGGGCTTACTATATGACTCGGGAAGTGATTGAAGAACCCAGTCAACTGCCAACTTCCTCGAGATAACGACACCCAATACTCTCAGCCTGTCAATATGTGACTTCATCTCCAAAACGTGAGTACACATAAGCCTTTCATCTTGATGTTTCATTGCAAGTAGGGCTTGAGTGACCTTGAATTTTTCAAATTTTTAAACTTGTGGGTTAGGGAGAATTATTGGAGGAGGTAGAGGAAGTGAAGTATGACTTCCGCGATCCAACTGCGGGACATCATCTTCAAGAGGAAAGCTTGTTCCAAAGGATTTGGGAAGACCATAGTTGTCTAAACTAGAAATCTACAGTGGGAGAAATTCAAGTTAGTTGATTTAGTCCTTAATATAATACCCAACATGAAATATTAAGGCTAGGACCCAACTATATTTTACAATTTGGAAGAGGGATGCCATAATCCAAACTGCAAAAATATTTTAAGGTAGGTAAATGACGATTTACCAATTTCACCACGAAAAATGAAAAAGAATTTTAGGTTTTAAGTAAATTGAAATTCCTAGATCCTTTGAGATTCATTGAGACTTTCAATGGCATGTTTAAATCTCGATTGTGCCCTTCAAGTTTGTGATTGGGATGCCGAGGATCACAAACAAGGTGTGAATAACAATGCAAATTAGCTTGGTACACCCAATGTTACAACCACCTAATCAACGTGCTGATTAACCACACACGCTCCATTTATCTATGATTAACGTTAAGCTACCCTTTTCCACGCACTGTAAGTCCATATTAGTGTGTCGGTTAACCACACACGCTCCATTAATGACTTAACAAGGTGCAAAGTGCAATTTCATGGGTTAGCACCATGTTCACATTTTCCTAAGTAACTAAGATATGGGAATTTATAATTGTTTAGTTACTTTGTATTTATCATTATACTTTTAAGGAAAGGAGAATTAGAGTCCTATCCTACCCGTTCGGCTAACGACCCTCCACCGGTTAAGGAAGCGGTGGGTGAGAGTGGACATCCATTAAACTGTCATTTTATAGGCAGTAACCGTATACCCCCTTATAGACCGGCTTCGTGAATGAGGCCTACTAACGGTAAGACTGACTTTACTCTTATATATATATATATATATATATATATATATATATATATATATATATATATATATATTAAACCTATAATATTATAATAGTATAAGGATTGAATTTTAAACTTTTAAAATTCTAGGGTTTGGAACTAAATGTTTCAAAAGTTAGACGTTTACATTTACAAATTCCAAAACTAGAGGGCAAGTTTTGAATTATTCAAAAACTTTTGGAATCCATAACTTATGAATTTAAGATAGGTTTTAATGAAAAGACTCTTGAAAATCCATAGCTTGAGGACAAGTTATGGAGTTTATAAAAAAATTTATGGAAAAAGACTCCTGAAGTTCATAACCTATAAGTTTAATGAACTCTTTAAAAGAAAAAACTTTTCATTTTCCATAACTTGAGGACAAGTTGAATTCATCAAAACATTTAGATCAACTATTGTAACTTACAAAACTCAAACAATTTTGTCTATGATCTAAATTAAACTCATAAGAACAAGACAATTCATATCAAACAAATTTCATGTAATTAGACTAACCATATAAACTAATACAAAACATGAAACTTTAACAATTATCTTTTAAGTTGGATAAGCATTATCATTACCACATCAAAAACATATTTATATGTTTAAAAACAGCTTAGGGTAATGATCCTAGTCCAATTCCAGCCAAAAAACTCGAAAAACTGCATTCTGGAGCACCAACTCATCGAGTGCATGAGCTGACTCGACGAGTTGGATGAATTTGTGCTTGGACTCGGTGAGTCCCCCAGTGGACTCGGCGAGTCCACTGTCCAGAAAGCAGAAATTCGATTTTTAAAGCATTTCCAAGCAATACCACTGTTGGGTTTTGAGCATTCTAACACTCCTAAGGTGTACATGCAACCCTAAATACCTTGGATCTATGTTTTATCTATTATACATGCAATATTGAACTTTCCAAGGTATTACCCTAACCAGCATACAAAACTTTGATACTTGAGTTATAAAACAAGTTAGATAACATACCTTTTCTTGTAGCTTGTTGCTTGGAGCTTTAAGAGCTTAGCACCAATAATATGAATGCCTCAAATGGAATCACACAACACCACCAAAAAATGGAGGAACTTAAAAGAAGGTTACTTGCACTCATAAAATCAGCTTGCCCTCTTGTGTAACCACTAGTTACTCCTAAGTACCAATTTCATGAGCTAAAAGGGGTCTTATATAGTATGGCAAACTAGGGTTACACCATGTAAACCCTAATGACTTTCCATATCCCTCATGCTCCATGGGTTAAAACCTCCATGGAGTATCCATGGGTTTCCACATGGGCTTAGCCCAACATGAAGAACTATGGATCATAAACCCACTTTACAAGAATGAATGATTTACCAAATCAACCCCTTATATTTAATTAGTCTCTTTTGATCACAAAATTAATTCCAAATTAATTCTTTATCAATACTAATTAAATAATATGATTTCATATTAATATATTAGAGCTTATAATATATTAATAAACCATAAATAACCTCTTCTCAATTATCCATCCTTCAGATTGTTCTGGTGCCATGCAACCCAAATGGATCATGCTAATCTCGGGTCAAGTACATACCATTTATAGTTATGGGCTTACACACTAATCCAACATGATCCTCATGCTAGTCCTAGGTCTTAGAATAAACTAATATATCCTCAATAGACACAATGATTGACTGCTCCAACATCGGTCTGCAAATTTGCTCATGAGATCCATGAAAGTTGTTGGTGCATTGGTGTGCCCCAAAGGCGTCATTACGAACTCGTTATGAGCATAACAAGTCTTGAAAGCCATCTTATGGACATTCTCATCCCTAACCCTCATTTGGTGATATCCGAAACATAAATCAATCTTGGAGAAGCAAGATGCACCCTATCACTAGTCGAACACATCATCAATCCTCAGGAGAAGATAACGGTTGTTCACTGTTAGTTTGTTCAACTCCTGATAATCAATGCACATCCTATAGGATCCACCTTTCTTCTTTAAGAACAAGATTGACGCTCTCCAAGGTGAGCAACTCGGTCTAATAAACCTCTTGTCTAATAGCTCCTACAACTATGTAGACAACTCTTGCATCTCCGGCAACGCTAACCGATAAGGTTCCTTGGTTATCAGAGCTTCACCTGGAACCAGATTAATACTGAACTCCACCTACATCTCTGGAGGCACTCCATGAAAGTCCTCCAGAAACACATCTGAATACTCTCAAATAACTAGCACATTATCAGTTGTCCTATAGGTTCCATCTTTCTTCTTTACGAACAAGATTGGCACTCCCAAAGGTGAACAACTCGGTCTAATAAACCCCTTGTCTAAAAGCTCTTGCAACTATGTAGACAACTCCTGCATCTCCGGCAGCACTAACCGATAAGGTTCCTTGGTTATCGGAGCTTCACCTGGAACCAGATTAATACTGAACTCCACCTACCTCTTCGGAGGCACTCCAGGCAAGTCCTCTAGAAACACATCTGAATACTCTTGAATAACCAACACATCATCAATTATCCTATTTCTCTCCTCCATAGTATCCAATACATATGCTACAAAACTAGAATAACCCTACTGTAGGTATCTCCTAGCTCTCGTAGCTTAACAGAGATTCGGTCCACACTGAGCATGCATGCCATGAATAATTTGTTCTCCTCCACTTGTGGGTTCAAACTCAAACTAACTAGTACTTGTATCAATCATTTCCCAATTAGGTCTCAACCAATCCATCCCCACGATCACCTTGCTCTCGTGCAAAGGAATATGAACCAAATCAATCGTATATCATTTGATAAATAACTTCAAAACACAAACTTAATGAACCCTCGATACCCATACTATACGATCATTGGAAATCTCTACTGTCACACCCCAAAACCACGAACGGCGGAAACGTTCAGGGGTGGAGGACGTCATGTACAGTATCACAACAATGTAATATAATAAACAAGCAACAACATCATCCATTGCATTATAAGTAGAGTTTTAATACATGTGTGTTCTTTCATAATGTACAACAATAAAATGAATAATCAAAATAAGCCGAGTCTTGTCTGTGCTCCATCTTCTCCGGTAACATGGCCATCGCACCTGTCTAACTGATGACCTGAGAATACAAGTTATTTTGAAAGCGAGTATCAACTTTAAAGCTGGTGAATTCATAAGAAATTAAGTGTCGTTGTCTTGCTTATGAAAATCTGTTATGAAAGTCATGTAAACCTTTAAATGAAAATGTTGAGGTAAGTATGAAATCCCTAGAAAAACCCTTATTTTCTATAAGTATGAAATTTAGTCTTTTACCAAGACCCGAATGTTTTGTAAGTAAAATGATAGTTTTCCTTTGGTTGTTTAGTACTAAAGTACTTAGTCTAACTCGTCGTTTATGTGAATATATCACAAAATAAAGTAAAATAGGAAAATGATATGATAGTCTTCTACCAAGACCCTAATGTTCTGTTATGACTAAGTAGTCTTCTACCAAGACTCGAATGTTCTGTTATGACTAAGTAGTCTTCTACCAAGACTCGAATGTTCTGTTATGACTAAGTAGTCTTCTACCAGGACTCGAATGTTCTGTTATGACTAAGTAGACTTCTACCAAGACTCGAATGTTCTGTTATGACTAGGTAGTCTTCTACCAAGACTCGAATGTTTTGTAAGTAATATGATAACTTTTCCTTTCTATTGACTAGTACTAGAGTACTTAGTCTAACTCATCGTTTATGTGAAAGTATCACAAAATAAAGTAAACAGGAAAAATATAATCATGTAAGTGTTAGCCGGAGGTACTGGTGCTAACAATACATCGCGGTAAGCGAAATAAATAATCTAATGAACATCCGAAGATTGTCCACTCATCCTCTGTAGCGGCAGCAGGATGGAGGGAGGGTTAGTCCTCGCATCGATCTCTTAATACAAATCGTCAACCTAATGATCCTTCGAAGATTCACATCTCATCCACTGTTGCAACAGTGGACAGAGGGATGGTTAGTCCCGTCACTGACTACTAAGTAAGTGAAAACCTTAAACATCCGTAGATATTCATCGACCACTGGTGCTAATCAGTGGGATTCGGAATGGTCGGTCCCGCCGAGTTATCCCATTCAACTGGGGTAGGAAAGATAATTTACACAGTAAATACTAATAAATCATCCTCGTAGTTCTAAGTACAAGTATCCAGGTAAGTAAATACAGGATAATGCACTTAAGTAACAGTCTTCCTGTATGGTATTCATGTAAGTGTGCTCATGTAACAGGTAAGTATATGTAAGCATATTCATGTATCAGGTAATCTTAAGTACGTGAACTCATGTATCATGTAAGGTATTGGTATGGACTCATGAATGAACTGACTCTTGTGTGATTCCTTGTAATTAGTAATAATGTTTGATATCTTCTGACTATCCTTATGATAGCTAACTGGAAGGTAATTGGTTGTTTACGTAGGTTTATGCACTCTTGCTACCCAAGAGTATTGGAAACTAAATGAAGGGTGAAAACTATAATCTCTAACATATATATGAACATATGCGCATAAGTATAGTTTGATTCAAGAAGGTAAAATAATGGTTTTGCAAGATATCTAGGAGTTTTGAACAATAATTTAGAGTGACTTGATGTCATTAAACATTTCAAAACTAATACTTTTGTTATCAAGGTATTTTAAGATAGAAAACCACTTCACGTGTCACCTTTTGAAATATGTGAAATCTACCGAGTGGAAACACAGTTACAAAATACATAAGATTGATTTAATAACATATTGTTTTCTACTTGTATCCCCCCCCCATTAAAGCATTTAAAATCATTTAAAACATTGATTAAGGGGTATGAACTCACCTGTAGTTGGTGATTGGGATGAACGGAGCGGTATAGGATTGCTAGGTGTCAAGCGAGGACTTGTACACACACTACGATCCTAATGAACATATAATCACACATATATGCATTCAATTAGACTTAAATCACTAATTGATAAAGTTAAGACATCCTAGACATAATAAACACTTTATATAAGTGTTTTAAGCCCTAAGGATTGCATCTAAGCTATTGTGGGACAAGGTACTTGTGTTTAGGGTTCCAAAGGACCCCATATATGAGTTTACTCCTCATATACTAACACACATGGAGTTTACGGTTGTAAACTCTTGAGTTTACGGCCGTAAACTCCCAACCATGGGGTATTTGTTTGTTTTGAAGTCCCAAATGCTTTCTAGAATTATTCTAACTTGGTGGTTCCATCCTTGAAGGGGTTTAAGGTCTAGAAATACTCCAATTAGGAGTTTACGGCCCCAAGGCCATTCCCCTTGGAGTTTACGGCCGTAAACTCCCTCGGGGTGTTGTTTTTGTTGCTTTCAAGCCTCTTGCACTTGTGGTATATGTTCTAGACTTTTATTCCTAGCATATGAAGGCATTAGGAACACCTTGGTGCCCTTTTTAGGAGTTTACGGCCCAAGAACCATGTCTTGGCCGTCAACTCACTTTTTTTAAGTGATTTTGATGTGGTTCAAGCCCTTGATTTAATGGGAACAAGTCTAGGTAATTGTCTAAGGCTTTAGGAGCCTTAAAAGTGCCCTTTGGTCCATTTCTATGGAGTTTACGGCCTAAGATACACTTGGGCCATAAACTCTCATTTGTTGGTGTTCTTTGATGTGTTTAAGGCCTTAGATTAGATGGAAACTAGCCTTGATAAAAGCCTTAAAGCCTTAGAGGCCTTAAAACACCATTTTGAGGTTTGAAAATGGAGTTTACGGCCTATGATATTCTTGGGCCGTAAACTCCCAAACTTGGGTGGATTTATGGATGTTTTCTTGTCCTTAACACACATACATAATAGTCCAAGGCAGTGGCATAACACAAGGGTCGATTTTGGCTTCATTTCGGGAGTTTACCGCCCAAGAACACATTGGGGAGTAAACTCCTAGATCTAATGATTTAGCCATCTAAATCATGCTATAAGCACATAATAAGCATTCTAACACTACTAGAAAAAGTTACTCACGTTTTGGTATAAAAACCCGAAGATCCGTGAGAGAGAAAATGGCTTTTCTCTAGTTGGAAATGTGAATAATGAATGAATTTGGTTCAGAAATCTATTTATAGTCCTGAAATATTTTTAGCAGAAAATATTTTTATTCCTGAAATGATCTCTAATATAATAGAGTGTTGGAATAATAGTGTTTCACAAAACCCTAGTGCAACCACTCTCCTGATATCTCCTTAAGTGTAAATCCTGAAAACTGCCAAACTTATACCCGAAGTCTGGAATTTCCCTAAAACTGTTCTAAGCTCTATTGTCTTGATATGGGTAGTTCAGAATGGAAATTTCGGGTTGTCACATCTACCTCTAATATATAATCAAGCTCGTATGGAGTGTCACCAAATCTATTGCTAAGCGCAAGAGATACAAACAATTAAGCGGTGCCCGAACCAAACAGAACTAAAGTTGGAACATCGTTCACTAGGAACGTCCCTGTATAACATCATATATATAATAATCATAAACATCAAAGCATTAAATAAGATAAGGAGAAAATAAATATGTGTAACCACATCTAGCATTGCACGACGCTCCTCGGCTAACAACTGGAAATCTTGGCTCCTCACAATCGGTGCATCCGCCTTGCCCTGGCGATCGTCGTTGATCCTTAAAGTAGGTGGAGCAGGTGTTACCATTGCTCCCCCTACTAAGCACAGACAATGGGCCTTCTTGTGACCCTTATGATTGTAATGAAATCAAATTAGATCAGTCACCTGGGTGGTGGGGAAATCCCTACCAAAGTGATCGATTTTGCCGCACTTGTAGCAGTCGGACCCACCAAGCCTACACACTCCGTCGTGCGCCTTGTTGCACTTGTCACAACAGCCCCAACCCTGCTGGCCTCTCGATTGTTAATCAACAATCTTGGAATTCTTACCAGAGCTCTCCGATACCTACACCTGAATCAGCTTCCTCTTCCTCGCAGTCTCCAAATCAATCTCTCGCTTATGAGCCCGGGCTATCATATCCTCCAATGTCTTGCAGCTAGGCATGCTCAAAAACTCTCGTATTACATTTCTCAATGTATCATGGTACCAAGCCTTCTTTATCTCCTCGTCCACCACATATTGTGAAACTAGCAGTACCCTCTCTCGGAATATGGTAGTAATCTCCACCAGTGACTCAGTAGTCTGGTGAAGATCTTGGAACTCCCATGCAAGCTACTTGACCTCGATCACAAGTGCAAACTCATCTCTGAACCTCGAAACAGAATCATCCTAAGTCATTTTCTTAACAACCTCGCCTCCTAAGGAATACCCTTCCTCCTACTAGTCACGGGCTCTGTCTTTTAGAAGACAGGATGCAAATCTGAGCTTCACCTCCTTGGGATAGAGGCTAGACCAAAAGGCGTTACCAATGCCTGCCAACCATCGTCTGCTAGAAATGGGGTCTCGACTCTAGAGCCCAAACCTGATCCCTCACCAAGACCTGAACCATGTCGAGTGACCAGTATACTCAACTAAAAATAAACAAAGAAAATCATCAGAATACGCTCAAAGAATCTCACACGCTGCAAGCTCCTTAGTATTCTCGTGACTTCCCTTGACTCATGTATGGATCATTTGATTTCAGTAGTACAGGCCCAATAGTACCTTCCACACCAATTTGTGCTTTCCTCAAGAATTGTCCTGATTCCCTATGTAACTCCCATACCTAATATTCTACATTCCTACTACACAATGCATATGCTAATTCTAACATGCTTCTTATGTTCTCCTAGGACTCCCTTCCTGCCACTCTTTGCCATCAACTGTAGAAGAAACTCACACTAACACCCGCTAACTACCTTTCAAAAATAATTACATGCAACAGATGCTAGATAATTCTTTGACGACATGGTCTCACACTACAACATTTGGACTAAAAAAAGAGTTGCATAATAGATTTAAAACTAACCTTATAATATTATCTAATTTATGTACCATGTAACCTAGCATATTCACTTGATAGTGAAGTAGTACTAGCAGTGGTTCCTAAAGGACAAAGCAAGTAGCATTCGTGCACCAACTTCTAGCCAAATCAATACCTAACAAGTCATCTAAACATACAAAGGCATCTCTCTTAGCAAACAATTCTAAGCAGACCCTTAGCCCTAATCTAGCATTCTCTTCACATATTCATGTGCGGAATTAAATAAACATGTATGGGTATTTTGGAAACACTTACTTGAGCTCGGCCGATCGTATACATCACACCCCAATTGATAAAAAAATCCTTTTGGAAAAATCCTTTTCTTGTTATTAATTCCCTAGTTTGAGTTCAGGTACACCCGAAAGTTTGCCCGAATCCCTCAAACTAAGGCTCTAATACCAACTTGTAACATCCCAAAATTACTATGTAAAAATTTTGTTTAGAATCAACCAAACCTTCAACCATATATTTGAAAACCATCAAGTATGTAATAGTAGAAAAATAGTTATCAGAGTACAATCCCAAAATCATAACGTGTTAAACACAGGTGGATGCGATGCAATCATGTTGCACCCTTCCTTTTTGAACTGGAAGTACTTGAAAAAAATTTAAACATAAACCGTAAGCACAAAGCTTAGTGTGTTTCCCAAAAATACCACATACCATGGATACACATCGTACCTATATATCATACTAAAACATCTAATAGGTCTATTTGACTCCTGAGTCCCTTTCGACTACCTGAGTATCTTCTGAATCGCTGATTCCCTTCTGACTCTCCAAGTCCCTTCTGAATCCTTCAACATCTTTCAATCCGTACGAGTCTTTTTCACCCCTACAGCTAAGCATACAATCATAATAGCAAGAGTCACAAAGACGACAAGTACATACATGCATGTCACTAAGTGTCACAAAGATCACTACTATACTACAACATAATCCAGTGGGTCGGTATTGGTGCATTCAACCCACAAGTATAGTGAGGAGACTCACCTCAACTAGATGATAAACAAATCACACTCTCGAGTTGTTGCTACTATGGTTGGTCATACTAAACACATAAAAATAAAACCTAATTAATAATCTAGGTAATAACCCATAATAAATGGTCTATATTATATTCTAGCATGCTACGGGTAAAAGACCATTTTACCTTTCCCCTACTTGACCAATCAAACCATGGCCCAAACCCATAACAAACTAAGGCCCAAAAATGGCCCAAATGGATTTCTAGTGAGTATGTCATGTATACCACCCCATTACACCCAATATACTAGGCTTCGACATAAAGGAAATCCAGGCCAAACCCGTTACGCCTTGTGTACCTAGGAGGTACACCTGACGTACTCCACCACTGCTCAAAACATAACTTTAATCCCATAATGCTCTAAAACCAGACAGCCAACTCATATATCTTAATCTTGTAGGTCTTTACTGATAAAGTTGATAACTTTAATCTTTTACATGGCTTGGTGGGACCCAAAAATAAACCCTAGGTCCATAACTCACCAAAGAACCAATAACTCATGCATGGAAGAAATATACTAATCAAGATTTGATTTTTATGACTTAATGACCTCAGAAATGACTAGAAATGATGCGTAAAGGTTGTGGAGTAACTTCTACTCAGAAGATCCAAGCCATGGGACAAAAACATGCCCAAACATAACCCAAAACTAGATCAAAGAAATGAGACATAAAGGTTAAGACTTTGTACCTTATGTAAGATGTTGAAGAAGGGTAGAATCTGGATCTACAAGCTCCAAGCTAACCAACACTTCTCCAGTGAGATCCTTCTTCTTCAATATGCACCAAAAACACACTAAATCACTCAAAGGGCTCAAGAATCTCACAAATGGGGCTAGGGTTTTGAGCAGACGGCTTTAGAAGATGGAGGTTGAAGATAAGAAGGGTTTCCAGAATACCTGAAACAAATTTAAGTTAACACTGTAAGCATGAAGCTTACTGAGTTCCCCAAAAATACCACATACACAAATAATTAGCCTCTCATGGCTAAATCTCGATAAAGAACCTCAGGTCATGTGTCTCAATGAAGACCCTCCGCTCTCACGTCTCGATATGGACCCTCCGGTCATAGCTCAATATATACACAGAATAATATAACGTCATAAGTCAAAAAGACAAAATGCATAATAACATATATCTCAGTATAAGCAAATAAGACCCTCCGTCAATAATACAAATAAGACCATCCAGTGAATAACACGAATAAGACCCTTCGGTCACCCATAAATTACCACACAGGTAAGTATAGTGGGAAGACTTACCTTAGTCGATGGATAACAAATCCTACACTCATGTCCGTTGCACAACGACTCCACACACTGAGCCAAACAAGATCATTCTCAGATAACATTCAGGGTTATACCCAAAGCACACGACCCAATTTAAATAGGTCCTCTAAGGCCCAAACCCAAACTAGGCCCACTAAGGCCCAACTGAATAACTCCCTAGCCCAACAACAAAGCCCAAAACAACAAAGCCGAACCTCAAAAACAAGTCTAAGTCTAAAGCCCACAACTCCACTGATCAGACGAACGTGCGACGTTCATGGGCAGAACGCACGACGTTTGCCGCCGGATCACTTAATGGGGACTCAGGCTGGAACGCGCTGTGTTCCTAGGGATTACGTGCGACGTTCTTGGTGAAATTCCAATTCTTGTTCTATTGACTTATTCCATTAAGTCCAACATCTAACACCTCAGAATAATACCATAATAATGAGTTAATCCACAAAGTCGAAGGCTTTAAGTCTTAGCATGGCTTAAAGGGGCCCAAACATGATTTCAAGCACTCTATCTCCATAAAGAGGCCAATAACTCACATTTAGTCCTTAACTCCTTAATTCCTTTCATCCAACACTCAAATCTGGTCCAAGAAGGCATTTTACAACATAAAGCTCCCAACTTTATGCCTTGTCATGACTATATGTGCTCTAACCCAAACCCTAGCTTTTAACACAAAAAACAAAACTTCATAATCCTTTGCATGGGTGGAAGGAATGGACCAAGATCACATTTTCATGACTTAGATCACTCAAAAAAATCATAAAGGACAAATCAAATGTTCTACAATAGTCCATACTCTTAAAGACCAAAGCTTTGGGACAAAAAGTGCATAAAACCTAAAACTAGCTAGATCAAACACATGATTCATCAAGACAAAAACTTTATACCTCTAGTAGCTTGCAAAGTTGATGAAGGTTCTGGATCTAGAAGCTTTACTCTAACAATAGCTTGATCACCAAGTTCCGTCTTCTTCAAGGGCCAAACATAACAAGTCATAACTCAACTAGATCTACATGAGAAAGACACCAAGATTCAAACTTTATACTTTCTGGAGCTAGGTCAATATGATTATGGCTTGGATCCACAAGCTCCAAGCCAAGCAATGCTTCCTCAAGAAACTCCTTCTTCCATATTAAGCACCAAAAACCCACTAAATCACCAAAAAGCTCAAGAATCACTCAAAAAGAGGCTAAGGGTAAATTTCTAGGGTTTAGAGGGATGGAGGATGAAGATATTAGGGTTAGGTTATGATATAAGGACCTTAAATAGGGTCCAAGACCCTAAAATAGGGTTTGGGTCAGATTAGAGTACGTCCAATGTACATATGGTACGCCCAGCGTACTCTGAAGAGCACCCACGACCATCCTGGTCAGTACGCCTGACGTACGCCAAGGTACGCTCCGTGTACTGCTCGATTCACGAGTACACCCCGCGTACTCGGTTGAACCCTAAAACTACCAAACTTCTGAAGGCCATAACTTCTTCTTTATAAGTCTCTTTCCGACAATCCTTATATCCAAGAAAAGGTAACGAGTAGCCCAACACTTCTATCAACTTTATTTTTTCTGAAACCCACTCGAAATCAGTTCCAAAATTTATTGAAGGCCTGAACCAACGCCTTTACCGATACCTTTGGCTCAAAAGCACAAACCGAACTCTTTAATCACACAACCTACCTTACCCACATCTAGAAGGCTCTAAACCTTTCTTCTTTAAAACCTCAAAAGCTTCTCATATCCAAATTACTATAACACCCAGAATCTTTAGGAGCAATTGTAAGGAATGAATCCAATTTTGGGGATTGGAACATGAAGTGTTGGAGGAACCAACATGGCGTGTCTAGTTGAGGAAAATTTTGGGTCTCGTTAAGAGCAACACGTCATGTTGCTATCTAAACACGATATGTTGGCAGCTGGGGAAGGAAACCCTAATTGCACCCTATATAATCTCCTTAAGCCCCAAGGATGGTCTCCTTACCAGCCTCCATTTCCACTTAAACCCTAATTCATCCCTTAAGCTTTCTTAGTGGTGTTATTAAGCCTTGAGTGGATTCTTGTGATTATGTTGCTCATTTCCAAAAGAAGCTATGAAGATTGAAGGTGCTTAACTTGGAAGGAAGATCATAGATCCAGAATCTCTCTAATTCTTGAAGTCTCTTTGAGGTATCAAGTTTGCATCTTGTCTTGTGTATGATTAGATCTCTTCATAACTACTTTATTATGATTTTGGTATCCTTTTTGGGTCTTTGGGTGAGTTGAGTTGTTCAAGGGCTTGTTCTTTAGGAACTGGGATTGTTTTGTTATCCTTGAGTATAAAGGTGCAAGCTTTATGTGAGGAATAGTGCCATGCATGCTTCAAGTCCCCTATAAAGTCCCTTTTTAGCTTAATAGCTTCATTTAGTCATATATGGACGTAAAGTTGGCAACTTTACATGTTAATCCTGCTCAAGGAGGTTTTGGGGTCATGTCTTTAAGGATCAAGTGCTTAGTTTTTAAGTTGTTGAATCTCGAGCAAACACGACGTGTTTGCAAGTCAACATGGCGTGTTGGCTAGGGATTTCCTGATTATTTAGGTGATGGAAAGAACACAACGTGTCCAAGGGGCAACACAACATGTTTGGTGAACACGGGCTGTTGACTTTGACTTTGACCAGATGTTTGATTAGGGTTAACCTTGGGATGTTTTGGGCCATATTTGGTCCTTTTGGATTGTTAAATTGGGCCATGGATTTGGGACGAAGTTTTAATAGGGTAAAGGTCTTTTACCCTAGTTTGGACACTTAGTATGGCTCAGATCTGATTATTGATAGATGTTTATCTTGTGATTGATAGCACGAGGGTTCTTGCGTGCCAGCAGTCAGAGATTCTTTCTATGAGATTCGACAGTATGAGGTGAGTCTCCTTAATGGTTTAGCGGGTCTAAGGCACTAAGGCTGACACACGTTTGGTTATGTTATTATACTTGTTGTCTGTGTGATACTTGTATGTACTTTTATATGTATGTTTATTGGGTGGGGCCCATAAATGTAGGTAGGGCTCGTATCTCACTATTATGTGAGTCTGGGCGGGGCTTGTATCTCACTATTATCTGAGTGTGGGCGTGGACCGTATCTCATTATTATCCGAGTATGGGCGGCGCCTGTATCTCATTATTATCAAAGTGTGGGCGGGGACCTTATCTCTTAGGACGGGGCCCGTTATTCGAGTGTGGGTGCGGCCCGTATCTCACTATTACTCGAGTGTAGGTGGGGCCCATATCTTATTTGGGTGGGGTCTGTTATATGATTTGTATGGTATGTGGTATCTTGGGGAACTCACTAAGCTTTGTGCTTATAGTGTTCAGTTTATGTTTTAGGTACTTCAGTTTTCAAATGGAAGAGCTTGGGATGGTTGCATGGCACACACCACATGTTTTCCACATTCTGTGATTTACTCTGCTTCAA
Organism: Lactuca serriola; assembly: GCF_051521515.1. Classification (NCBI taxonomy): domain Eukaryota; kingdom Viridiplantae; phylum Streptophyta; class Magnoliopsida; order Asterales; family Asteraceae; genus Lactuca; species Lactuca serriola. Next base: position 68,422,898 of record NC_136408.1, on the reverse strand, counting down.
TGATGTTTTGCTAAATAATGATTACCATGGTTTTACGAAAATGACATCTATTGACAATTTATTTATTTGATAATTGAAAATTTTATGCCATTATTTTTGGGACGTTAAAAGTTGGTATCAGATCCTTGGTTTGAGGGATTTGGGCACACTCTCAGGTGTGCCTGATCTCAAAATGAGGATTTGGTAAAGTTTTTTAAAAAGAAATATATTTTAAGAAAGGAATTTTTCTAAAAGAAGAAAGGGTGTGGTGCATGTAATCAGCCAAGCTCAAGTAAGTTTTCCCCAAATACCCATACATGTTATCTAATATGCTTTGATATGTTAATCTATGAATCTCATGCTAGTTAGGGCTAACGATCCACTCAGTTTTGCATGATAGAATGCTAGGAGAGATGCCTTGTATGCTTATTGTATGGGCTTATAGACTTGCATGCTAGTTCTAATTAGCCAGTGATAGGTTGGCCTGATATGTGATGCCTGGTAGCCTAGGAAGCATGGGATTCTAGATTGGGTATGATTTGTATATGTAAGGCAATCAGTAGCTGGAGTGGGAGTGGGAGCTCCTAGTATGGATGGTAGTATGTAGAATTGGATACTCGTCATTATTATGTGGATTGGAGTGCTACTGCTCAAATGTTGCTTGCTTTGTGATTTGTAGAAGTCTTAGTTGATGGTAGTTAGCTACTAAGTGAATATATCAATTCACATGTGACAAGGGTTGAATAATCTCAGAGTGATGGATTTAACCCTGTTGCAAAGCTCTTGTCTGAGTCCAACCATTGTAGGGATGAGTTTGTTACTCAAAAGATTATCTAATCTCTGTGATTGTATTCATGAGGTGGGTGACTAACATTATGGGGAGTTCTTTAGTAGCTGATGGTAGGGTGAGGTCAGAAACCTAGGAAAGCCTAGGGATTGCTTCAGTGGTAAGGTTAGCATGTGTTGGTGTTTGGATTTGAGAAGGTGGCTTAGGAGATTCGGGTGGATTCTTGAGGAAAGTATGGATAGGTGTGGAAGGTAGTATTGGGCCCATATTATTGTAAGCATATGATCCATACTCGAATCGAGGAGAGCCTTGGAGAATCTTGGAAACCTGTGGGTTGAGGATTCTTGGGTGTATTCGGATCGTTTGCATATTGTTTTTGGTATAGTGTTGAGCATTCTACAATGGGGTTTAGGTTCTGGTTCCAACTAAGTAGCAGGTACTGAGTCGATCGAAGCGCTAACGCCAGAGCTCATCTCATCAGAGATTACTCGCGGAATTTTTAATTGGACCTCAGTAATCTTTGGTTAAGTTAAGGAAGGAAGGGATTTTGAAACTCTTGGATGGTTATCTCGAGGCATTTTGGGCCGAGTGTGTATTAGGACAGTTGGGTGCTCGTTTGGAGCCCAAAGCTTGTGGATCTCTAGAATCCTTCGGGAAGAAGGATCCTATTGATAGTTCTTTTCATTTGGGATTGGAGGCGAGTTTTGTACCATGTCCTCAAGGTGGTCGGGATAAATCAAGAGGAGGAGGTCAAGATCCCTTCACATGCTTTTGCGGGTATGATATTTTTTGTTTTCTTCTGGGTTGTTATCAAGGATTTGTATTTCGTTGGAATTTTGCTGGGGTTTAGGTAAGTTATATCTCGGGTTGGTTTGCTTCTATTGTCTAGGTTATCAAGGATTGTTGTATGTCATTCTACATGTTGGTAGTCTTCAATCAATCTTCAGAGGAATTGTATCTTGTTGAGTGGGTTCAGTGTGTTATGTAGTTGTTCCGGGCCCTTTTCGGGATTATTTTAGTGGTATTGTTTAAAGGATCTATGGTTGGAATTGTGGGTTAGTTCTTAAGTGGATTCAAGGTCTGGTTATTTTATCTTTTGACCTGGTGGGATCGGTAGTTGTCTATGGAAGAACTTTTGGGGCTCAAACACTATCGTTGCTAGGAGAGGGGCGGTAGAAGGAAAGGGTGCTATCAGTTGCATGAGTTGTTTGGTCATTGGAAATATCAGGGGAGTTTTATGTTTGCATGGGTTGTAGATGGTTAGAATTCAAGGATCCTTTATGAATAGAAGGTAGGGTGAAGATTCGTCAGTTTAGAGCAAGGCTTATGGTTCTTAGCCTCCAGCATAAGAACTCAAGGAATTGGTATGGTATCATGGGAAGTGATTTGGATTATCAGACTGGTTAAGGTCTCAAGAGTATTCTTTCGGATTTTAGGAGTTGGGAAATTGGTGGGTTAGGGCAGCAATGGAACGCTAGTTTTGGTAGGTTTATGTCATAGGCGGTTCCCGATATATGGGGTTTTGATGGATTGGGAATCCATCGAACTTATGGGATGAAAGAGATTCTACGAATCCAATTGTGGGAGAATGGATCAAAATTTCTAGGAGTTGGATTGGGTGTGGAAGTGCAAGTTTCACATCATGGTTAGGAAAAGAGGCAACCCAGGTGGCCGTTTAGATTGAGGTGTTGTAAGTGGGAGTTTGGGAAACTTCTAACCACTATTCGGAGTCTCATTGTTAGGCATAGTAGGTTTGTGGATGGATCCAGTTCGAGGGTTGTGTTAGAGCCTCGTTGCCTATTCATGTATGATGAAGGCTTCAAAATTTGAAATATGTCCTGAACATCTGATTTGATGCAGTTAGATGCAGGTTTTGGCTCAGGATGAGTGGGGTTGTGATGGTTTGGGTATGGTAAGGCCATGGGTGGTAACGGTGTTTGGTTAGAAGTTTTGTAAGACTGCAATGGGATCGTATCATTCACCAGTTCAAGGTAGACTATTGTTGGAGGTGGCCATGAGCGTAAAATGGGAATTGGTTCGTTCCTTAGGCATGCCGGTCAAGATTGTTGAGGAGTGTTTATCTGTTTTAGGTTGAGGACCATTGGGGTCCGGGGAGGAGTTAGGCCTGGGTAGCTCTAGATAGGTGGGAACCGTGGGCAAGGCTGCTCCATGGTATAGTTTGGGTGGGACCCATAGGCAAGGCCCATGTGACTATGTCAATGCAGGTGGGACCTGGTAGACACCGTTGGGTCAAGGTATTGGATCTTGGGTTTCAGGATCGAGTGTGTGGTCAGTAAGTGGTGCAGAGGGATGTTTGGGCTGGGCTAGGTGCGAACCTAGTAGTCTCATAGATGGTTTGGGAATCTCGATACCATAGATTAGTGAGGGGTTGTTGTGAATCAAAAAGTTTTGGGTGAAATACAAGTGTAAATCCTTTGATATCAGGTTATAAATTGGGTATTGAGATGGTTCTTGGTGGGGATTTGTGTTGGGAATCGTGGGTGTTTATGTGCAAAGCCTTCTCTTCTGAAGGATATGAGTTAAGTAATATGAATGAAAGGGTTCAAAGTTAAGAGATGGTTTCAATTTTTTTGGCAGATTAGGCTCTTGTGTTTTGGGTTGGTTATATCTGTTTGGGGGTCGGGCAAGCATGGGGTTTCAGATCTTTAGATGGATTTTATTATATGATTGATCATGGATTTCTTTGGATGGATTAGACCAAGGTGGGTCAGTTCGTAAGGTTGTAGGAAGACCAAAACATGCATGGAACCAGGAAGTGATAGGTCGTTGGAGGCTGGTTGTGATATAACAATACAATTGGTCTTGTAGCATTCACTTTTAGCATTGGTTTTGGTGGCGTTGGGATGTTATGATTGGTTGGAGCCATTGTGGCAAGATAGATTGGGCAGTTATTGCTAGATGAGGCTTTCATTCGGAAGTCGTGTAGGGGAGACTGTGTGTGTCTTTTGGCTCAGCAGCCGGGGGGAATCCGATGAAATCAGTTAGCGGCAGACAAGTTAGGACCAAGGAGGTCTCAGATTCTTTTGGAATCCAGATAGGGGACATCGAGAGAATTCAAGGTGGTATTAGTGATTTGGGATTTGTATGTCTAGTAGCTTGTTAATCGGAAAATATGGTAAGACATTTGCAGCTTGGATTGGATAATCTCAGAGTAATTGATTTAACCTTGTTGAGCAGCTCTCGTATGAGTCTAACCGTTGTAGGGATGAGTCCTATACTCAAAGGATTATCTGAGTCTTTTGTCAAGTATAAGTGTTCTGCAGTGGTATATGGTCAATGATTTTGTTCACAATGGAAGCATCAATATAATCAAGGGTTGAAAGCGTTTTGTTTGTTCTCGAGTTCAATGAGGTTTTGGCATGGTAGGGAATTAGTATAAGCGGTCTGTCAGGGAGTTAGACCAATTTGAGACTTCAGAATTCAGGTTTCAGGTAAGGTAGAAATGGTTTTCTGAAAGGGATTAAGGATTCATTCATCATCGAGTTTGGAAACTTCTACTTTGGTTAGGTTCGGTAGTCGTGGGAAGGTCGTGTGTGTTGGTGGTTGTGGTTGTGTTGTTCAGGCCGTATGGAATGCCCAGGGATGGTAAAGAATGATTTCGAGGATGAAATCTAATTTAACTGGGAGAGAGTTGTAACACCCGGAATCTTGAAGAGCAATTGTAAGTAATGAATCCCATTTTGGGGATTGGAACACGGCATGTTGGAGAAGCCAACACAGCATGTCTAGTTGAGGAAAAGTGCAGGTCTCATTAAGACCAACAAGGCATGTTGGTGTCTAAGCACGGTGTGTTGGCAGCTGAGGAAGGAAACCCTAATTGCACCCTATATAATATCCTTAATCCCCAAGGGCTGGTGTTCTTGAGCCTTGCATGGATTCTTGTTATTATTTTTCTCATTTCTAATGGAATCTATGAAGATTGAAGATGCTTAGCTTAGAAGGAAGATCATAGATCCAAAATCTCTCTAATTCTTGAAGTTTCTTTGAGGTGTCAACTTTGCAACTTGGCTTGTGTATGATTAGATCTCTTCATGGCTATTTTGTTATGATTTTGGTCTCCTTTTTGGGTCTTTGGGTGAGTTGAGTTGTTTAAGGGCTTGTTCTTTTGGATTTGGGTTTGTTTTGTTATCCGTGATCGTAAAAGTGCAAGCTTTATGTGAGGAATGGTGTCATGCATGCTTCAAGTCCCCTATTAAGTCCCTTTTTAGCTTAAGAGCTTAATTTAGTCATATATGGACATAAAGTTGGCAATTTTACATGTTAATCTATCTCATGGAGGTCAGATCTATCTTTTGGGGTCATGTCTTTAAGGATCAAGTGCTTAGTGGTTAAGCAGTTGAATCTTGAGCAAACACAGTGTGTTTGCAAGCCAACACGACATGTTGGCTAGGGATTTCCAGATTATTTGGGTGATAGGAGGAACACGACGTGTCCAAGGGGAAACATGGCGTGTTTGGTCAAGATGGTCTGTTGACTTTGACTTTGACCAAATGTTTGATCAGGGTTAACCTTAGGATGTTTTGGGCCATGTTTGGGCCTTTTGGATTGTTAAATTGGGCCTTGGATTTGGCACCAAGTTGTGAGAGGGTAAAATGGATTTTACCCTTGTTTAGATACTTATTATGGGTCGAATCCGAGTATTGATATATGTTTATCTTGTGATTGATAGCGTGGGGATTCTTGCGGGCCAGTAGCCAGAGATTCCTTTTGTGAGATTCAATAGTGCGAGGTAACTTTCCTTACTGGTTTAGCGGTTCTAAGGCACCAAGGCCGACCCTCGTTTTGTTATGTTATTATACTTTTTGTCTATGTGATACTTATATATGTATGTTTACTGGGCGGGGCCCGTTATGTTAGTGTAGGTGGGGCCTGTATCTCGCTATTATGTGAGTGTGGGTGGGTCTGTATCTTATTATTATCCGAGTGTGGGCAGGGACCGTATCTCATTAGTATCCGAGTGTGGGCGGGGTATGTATCTCATTAGGAGGGGGCCCATTAGTTGAGTGTGGGCGGGGCTTATATCTCACTATTATTCGAGTGTGGGAGTGGCCCGTATCTCATTTTTGCGGGTCCCGTTATATGATATTTATGGTATGTGGTATCTTGGGTAACTCACTAAGCTTTGTGATTACAGTTTTTAGTTTATGTTTCAGGTACTTCGGTTTTCAAATGGAAGAGCTTGGGATTGTTACAGGGCACACACCACATATTTTCCGCATTCTGTGATTTACTCTAATTCAGTGATGTTTTGGTAAATCTTGATTACCATGGTCTTACGGAAATGCCATTTTATTAATGATTTATTTATTTGATAAACAAAAATTTTATGTTATTATTTTTGGGGCGTTACAATTATGGCCCATGAGCCTTAAATCACAGAAAAATCCGAAACATGATGTTACAATTCTCCCCCGCTTAAATTAGATTTCGTCCTCAAAATCGTTCCTTTCGACTTCTTCTGCCACACCAGTCGATCTTGACTGAAACCCAAAAGAAATAGAGGGGTCATCTTGCACCGAAGACCACCCACCGATACTTCTATCAAAACCTATATGAAGAATGAACCTTAATACTCTCACCAACTCAGTCATCAAAAGAATAATCTGTCGATTCGCCTGGGAGATGAAACTCTACACTATGTCTGACCTCCCGACAGACATAACCATTCCAATACCAAACCCAGGATGATTCGGCTCCGAACCCCGAACTAAACAACCATGCCCGACCAGAACTATTCACTGATATCTTTAAACATAAGCCTTAGCTACTTTCCAATGCTTAACACCAACTCCGAATACAAGATCGACTCTCGACCCAAAAGTTGAACCAATAAAGGCTGATTTAGCCCATCCGTCGAAATGACTCCAACAACCATTCACTCCAGCAGAGCTATCTCAACCACTCATATTGCACGCACAATCACTAAGTTCGCTTCACTCCAAGCAAATACTACAAACCGATTTGTAGTCACCATCACCGTCGGCCCCCACATCGGGCTATGATATATCCAAAAAACAAGAACGTTGTGGCTCTCCCACAACCCAACACCCATTTCTACGATGGTCCAAATCCTCCTAGAGAATGCTACGAGCCAAGTCGTAGAATTCAAACACTCCCTCGGCCACTTTCCAACCTAGTGGATGCTACAGCTACCCTACAGTCTTACAACACTTCCACATTGACTAGTGAATGTTATGGAACCCCGCAGTCTTACAACACTCCAACACTGATTAGTGAATGCTATGACGCCCCTTAGTCTTACAACACTCCCTTACTTACCATGGGCCCGTCCCAAGGTCTTTCCACGACATTCATGATGCTGCATGTAGTCTAGTGTCATATAGACGGTCGAACAGATGATCCACTCGAGAGAGAACAATCATACAAGAACATCAAAACATGCATTAGACTAAGAGTTCTCAAGCTATCCAACTTAGTCTACGAGAGATCCTGAACCATAATCCCCACGGACCTGGGCAACCGGTTAAGGCCTTGTTGGCCTAACTGAAACTTGCTCCACACTCACAACCGCACTTATCTTGGATTCTTTCCGACTGCAAGGAAATCTGATGTTCCCTCCAAATATACCGATTCAAATTCCATTATGGGTACGAACCCTAAAATGGCTCATACTTGGAGATATCCCCCGACAGTCCCAAGTGATTACCCGCACTTGGATTCATCCACTCTCTTACAAGCTCGTAACCGCTAGATTATTGAACCATCCCACAATCTCATTATCAAATCACCACCATACTAAGTTTATTGAACTAATACCCTATGTCCAAACATTAATAGGTGCCCACAGCCAAACTAGATTAAAAACTTTACTAATCTCAATGAAGATTGTCGCGTCCAAAGCACCTTCCCTTAATACAATTACACACCATTGAACAACCCCATTTGACGACAAAGAACTGATAGACCCACAATTGGGCTAGCTCGATAGTTGATCCATTGCTCCACTTACTACCATAACAAACCCGGGTCTTACAATAATTCTAAAATCCAACATTTTAGGACAACCTACTCGGAAGCCAATATACGCCATCATAGAATTTAATGATAAGTTGTCACGACCACTGATCTTCATCTTATACGACTCAAAACCTTTGAAGTATTCCAACTTATTAATGAACAACATAAAATAATCAACGATTGAGAATTCTTGATGACAACCCAAAACCGCAATATTTACTGAACAAAACCCACACGAAACTACACATACCAACTGTGAAGTGGATTGACAGATCAATCGCTGCTCTTCCTGGAGTATAGATAGAAATATATGTGTCGAACTAACAAATCCTTCAACAACCAAAACTTGAACCAAACGAACCAACCACCTAAAAACCTGAACATTGGCGAACCCGAAAGAAACATTGACCATAACGAGCTCCCTGACCAACGACTACCTACCATGAAGGCACCCATTTATTCCTGAGCACATACAACCTGCATCATCTCGTTATGCACCTCACCTTGACCACATCTAGACCCAAGTCTCATATACCCGGACTGCAGATCCCTATAACCAAATCTTCTGAAGCCGTAACTCAAGCAGATCGATGATCCTTCCAACCGAATAGCTAGTTCTCCCCCACTTATTGTTCGAACTACCACCAATTGGTATTCCAAATCGACCGAACTTCAAACTGGCTCACCAGATATACCGTACCTGACTGTTGGAACGTACTACGCAACACCTGATGACCTTCCAGATAAAGACCAATCAACTCCAGGCATTCCGAATTTCAAATGGAGACCTAGGAAACTTCCCAACATGACTGCCTCCAATCACCAAGAATCTCATACAACTGTTAGCAGATATTTCGACGGTCCTAAAATAGCACCGACTCTTTATCTGGGAATAAATAGACTATCATACACTTCATCTCTGAATCCTCAACCAACACCCCATTGTAAGAATCGACATAGAAACAAGAGACCTCACTCTCACAGTCCATACACAACATAAACAATGAGGGTTGTTGTTTCCAATACACTCCTCTTGATCACCTAAAATAGTTGCTAGAATACGCCTTACTATACTCAAATAAGGCATATCCTTGTCCTCATCTTTCACAGTCCCCACTATAATGACTCTCTTACGGCATAAGAAATACCTTAAGGCAGTCGTATCACAAGAACCCTTTGGTGAAAATACCGCAACTATCAGGTACCCAACGTGGTCTCCCTCCCAGTTCTGAAATCATAAGCTCACTCTCTCTTCATTCCAGTATGGAAAAAACTGGAATAATATAAGTCTCGTCATAGAAAATGACATCATAAACCATCGGTCGACCACTCAACTCAAACTGCAAATCCTCAAACAACTTATCATATCCACTACCTTTTTGAGTCCTGCTACTCAAACTGGCACCTCATCGATCAAATCCTTCGAGACCTAAACTCAAATTTCTTGCAAGGCATACTCCGTTCAAACTTGACCGACATGACCCTCGGGCCCAATAATCAACAGGCCCATTCTCAGTCTGAACAACCGGAGCTAGATAACCGTTAAAGACGGAAACACACTCTGCAATGAATCATGGCACCCAATCCATGCTATCTACTCTCAACCTGCTACTTAGAACCCCTGGAATTCTCCTCGATTCGAGTATGGATCCTCTGCTTTCAGTAGTACAGGCCCAATACTACCTTCCACATCTATCCATACTTTCCTTGAGAATCCTTCCAAATTTTATAAGTAGCTACTCCACTCCACTGTCGACTAATCCAATTTCACATACCCTCTCTCTAGTGAGTACTCACCGCTAAACAACGCACTCGTCGGACTAAAAATACTCCCTAGTCTCTCCTAGGATTCCCTTCACTCATCTTTCCACCATCAGCTGCAAAAGAAACTCCGGTTAATACCTACTAACTACTTCTCGAATACAATTACATGCTACATGAACTAGATAACTCTTCGACTGCAAGATCCCACCCTACAACGGTTAGACTCAAACAAGAGCTGTGAAATAGAGGTAAATCTAACCTTCTAAAATTATCTAATCCCTGTAACATGCAACCTAACGTATTCGATTAATAGTTAGTCGATATTGATGGAAGTCTCTAAAAGCACAAAGCAAGCAGCATTCGGGGATCAAGCAACCTTTACCAGCACATAACCTAAACGGGTATCTAATCTAACACATGAAACCACACTAGCATACAACCCCAACTGCTCTAACCAAAACACAAAATGCATCATCGAACTCAGGCTATCCTACCTCACAACTCCTGGAGATCAATATTCAGAAGCATGCAAAACTACCAACTCACATAACAGGCATAAAGGCATCTCTCCTAAGTAGGAACACTAGCATGCAATATTGAGTAGATCCCTAGCCCTAAACTAGCATGCAATTCTATCAGCTCATCGCAGCACATAATCAAGTAAGGGTATTTTGGGAAATCATCGGTCGGGCTCTGGCTTATTGTACACACTGCTTCGGACCTGCTTTCAAAACTCTTTAATTTCCATGGAAAATCGTGTGATGAAGAATCATTTATTTTGAAAAGTTTTCAACTCCTTAGTTTGAGTCCATACACACCTGAGGGTGTGCCCGAATCCCTCAAACCAAGGCTCTGATAACAAATTATAACACCTCAGATTTAAAAAAAAAAATTCATTTCTAATTCACCAAACATTATTCATAAATCCAAGTCGTTACAAAATTTTAAATAATTATTAAAACAATATTAGAGTATCCAAAAATCCACAGGACATCATAAGCCGACGAATGTGTACAATCATGCCTCCACCTTTCTGGAATCTACAAGAGTACCTGAAACACATTTAAGTCAACACTATAAGCACTAAGTTTAGTGAGTTCCCCAAAATACGACATATACAAATAATTAGCCTCTCATGGCTAAATCTCGATAAGGACCCTTTGGTCATGTGTCTCAATGAAGACCCACCGGTCTCACATCTCAATATGGACCCTCTGGTCATAACTCAATATATACACAAAATAATATAACAACATAAGCCACAAAGATAGAATGCATAATAATACATATCTCAATATACACAAATAAGACCCTCCGGTTAATAATAAAAATAAAACCCTCCGATCAATAACACGAATAAGACCCTCCGGTCACACATAAATTACCACATAAGTAAGTATAGTGAGAAGACTCACCTTAATCGATGGATAGCAAATCCTAAACTCGTGTTTGCTGCACAACGACTCCACACACTGAGCCATACAAGATCATTATCAAATAACATTTAGGGTTATACCCAAAGCACTAGGCCCAATCTAAATAGGCCCTTTAAGGCCCAAACCCAAATTAGGCCCACTAAGGCCCAACTCAATAACTCCCTAGCCCTAAGAGGGCAACCCAACAAGACAAGCCCAACAAGGCCCAAAACAGCAAAGCCCAACCTCAAAGAAGTGTCCAAGTCCAATGCCCATAACTCCACTAATCAGACGAACGTGCGTCGTTCAAGAGCGAAACACATGACGTTCGCCGCCGGATCGCTTGACCGGGACTTTGGCCTGAACGCGTTATATTCCTAAGGATTATGCGCGACATTCCTGGTGAAATTCTAATTCTTGTTCTAATGAGTTATTCCATTAAGTCCAACGTCCAACACCTTAGAATAATTCCATAATAATTAATTAATCCATTAATTCGAAGGCTTTAAGCCTTAGCATGGCTCAAAGGGGCCCAAACATGATTTCAAGCACTCTATCTCCATAAAGAGGCCAATAACTCACATTTAGTCCTTAACTCCTTAATTCCTTTCACCCACCGCTCAGATCTGGTCCAAGAAGGCATTTTACAACATAAAGTTCCCAACTTTATGCGTTGTCATGGCTAAATGTGCTCAAACCTAAACCCTAACTTTTAACATATAAACCCAAACATCATAATCCTTTGCATGGATGGAAGAAATGAACCAAGATCACATTTTTATGACTTAGAAGACTTAAAAACCTCTGAAAGGACAACTCAAATGGTCTAGAGTAGTCCATACTCATAAAGACCAAAGATTTGGGATAAAAATTGCATAAAACCTAAAGCTAGCTAGATCAAACACACGATTCATCAAGATAGAAACTTTATACCTCTAGTAGCTTGCAAAGTTGATGAAGGTTCTAGATCTAGAAGATTTACTCCAACAATAGCTTGATCACTAAGTTCCGTCTTCTTAAAGGGCCAAACATAACAAGTCATAACCCAACTAGATCCACATGAGAAAGCCACCATGATTCAAACTTTATACTTTCTGGAGCTAGATCAACATGATTAGGGCTTGGACCCACAAGCTCTAAGCCAATCAATGCTTCCTTAAGAAACTCCTTCTTCCACAATAAGCACCAAAACCCCACTAAATCACCAAAAAGCTCAAGAATAACTCAAATGGAGGCTAAGGGTCGACTTCTAGGGTTTAGAGGGACGAAGGCTGGAGATATTAGGGTTAATTTACGTGATAAGGAGCTTAAATGGGGTCCAAGAACCTAAAATAGGGTATGGGTCTGATTGGAGTATGCCCAACGTACATATGGTACGCACAACGTACTCCAAAGAGCACCCGCGACCATCCTGGTCAGTATGCCCAACGTATGCTAAGGTATGCCCTACGTACTGCTCGCTTCACTAGTACGCCCCCGTGCACTCTTTGAGTATGCCCTGCATACCCGGCTGAACCCTAAAACCACCAAACTTTCATAGGCTATAACTTCTTTGTTATAAGTTTGTTTTCGATGGTCCTTATATCCACGAAAAAGTAACGAGAAACCCTACACTTCTATAAACTTTATTTTTCCTGTAACCCACTCAAACTCAGATCTAAAATTCATGAATGGCCCGAACCAAATCCTTTACCGATACCCTTGGGCTGAAAAGCACAAACCGAACTCTTTAATCACACAACCTACCTTACTCACATCTAAAAGGGTCTAAACCTTTCTTCTTTAAAACCTCAAAACCTTCTCATACCCAAATTACAGCCTACAAGCCTTAAATCACAGATCGATCCGAAACAGGATGTTACAGTAATCTAATCAACCCTTTTGATACAACCTCTTCGGAAAGGCCATATATGTCTGATGAAACTATGAAAGAATTGCAATGGGCTGAAGAACAACAAAAATAGGATAAAAATTCATCCTGGGATCTCACTGAATGTATTGAATTCATTGCATCAGAATGCAAAAAGGCCGAACAATGGATAGATATGAATAAAAAAAATCAAAGACCATGATGAATGGATCAAAAAGACTAAGAAGAGTATGAAAATGACTGAAAAATGGGTTGCTGGGAACGATGCAAAGATGTTAGATCTTAGTCTGCAGAAGGATCGTTTTGAAGATAAAATGAAAATTAGGGATAACTATATAACAATAGAGAAAGAAAAATATCCAAAGCAGTTCCCGGAAGTTATTAATTGGTAAAATAAAGAATCATGGGTCATTGGCCCACACCATAAGAATCATTGATTTACCAAATCAATCCCCCATATATTTAATTAGTCTCTTTCGATCATAAAATTAATTCCAAATTAATTCTTGATCAATACAAATTAAATCATATGATTTCATATTAATATATTAGAACTTATGATATATTAACAAATCATAAATAACCTCTTCTCAAAAGTCCATCCTATCAAATTGTCCTGGAGATATGCAACCCAAATGGACCATGCTACTCTCGGGTTAAGTACATACCAATTATAGTTATGGGCTTAGACACCAAATGAACTAGTCTCCCACTTGGATAAGTCTAATAAATATTATTGCAAGTACGACTCCAAAATCCCGACTAGCAATTGTAGCTCTTAAAAGTCGTTGTCGAACTCTGGCCTAGTCAATGATGCACCTATTAGATAAGGGATCATATATTCCTCTTTTCTAGATATCATGTGGACTGAGACATGGATTATAATCATTCTCTGTATCCATCTATTGTTTCCCGATTTCTGATTTATGACGACCGACTATTTGAACAAATCAAATCAGTCCAGGCTTGGCCAAGCACTTAGGGGTGTCATCACTAAATCATCGAAGGGCCCACATATATCGCTTTTATCCACATGGGGTAAAAGGAACAGATAAACTTCAACCCAAATGCTTTCTTGTACTTAATCATCAAATTACATACAACAATATGTTTTATAACACCAAGTTACTGGTGCATTTACATATGTCAATGTGCAACCGACTTGCAACTACAACTCACACGTCTTGGTTTCAAGAATATAAGATATTATCGTCTCACAATCACTCGTGATAAAATCCATGAAGTGATTTAGATGAGCGTAGTTTGAATCCAATACTCGAATCTTATTCCAGGAGTACTCATGAGCACTGCAGCTATGTCTAAAACACCTAGACAAACTACAGATCCATTCATGACAGTCTTGCCTCAATACCTACTTCCAAAGTATGATTGACTGTGGATGGTTTAAATAACCTAGTTATTCGAGAAGTCAAAACATGCAAAGTGAAACACAAGAATAATACTAATCTTATATGGCCCCAAAACTTTTGAGTGACATATTGATTACTCATTATTCATTGTATAATGTTTCGTATAATCAACTTAATACTTGAATTAAAACAATAGCTATGCCATGCTCAAAGTATGCACACTATGTTTGTTTATGGTCTTTACTTTGTGAAATAGTTCAATTGAAAACATTTCAATGATGCTCATTTCACAATTACAAATCTTTATTGCAAGTGTAAGAATTACAAATTCTTGCCACTATTAGAATGTGTTAGTATCTAAACTATCATGAAATGATTATTTTGTAATGTCTAGGTACCAAAAGTCACAGAGACTTGACCAATGATATTAAAAAATATTCCTTTGGAGATTGTTACAAGACAATTCCATGGAAATGAAGTCTCAAATTCAAAGTACATTCCTTTAAACATCCTTCTTACATAAAAGTTTCTAACTTTCTCATCTATACTTCAACTCCCAATATGGAAACATTCCATATTTTCCATACAACAACTCATTATCAATAGACTCCTGTCTATTCATAATAATGTCAATATGGTCCATCCATTACTATACTTCCAACTGTCCTTAAGCGACCAATCCTTAGCAAACCTTAGATTGTCCTTAACAGTTGTTTAACCACTTTAGTCATATCTGGTTCTATTCCTTTTCCCTCTTAATACACTAGGCATTTGGAAAATTAGAACGCAAGAACATTACATTATATACAATCGATCCTATACCCGAAGCATATGAGACATGATTCATAATGTCTAACATAAAGACATAATACTTGATCAGTCTTTTGCTATAATATTTCTATTTTCCATGTTCTCATAATTCGAATTATGAAGAGGGATGTCGTAATCTTAATCGAATTTGTGAACGCAATTAATATTTCCATAGATATATAGAATTTCCTTATGTTGAACCATTCCAACATAACATTCATATATATCCTTGACTAAATTTGATTAAAAAATCTCAATCTAAGCATTTAGATTTGAAATGAAGTATGAATTCCTCTCCCTCAATTATAGCGAAACAACTTTTCAAACCCTACAACGTTGCAATTTGAAACCTTTTGTTTTTCTATAATTAACATTGCTAACTTGCAACTCTTAACCTAATAATTTTGCTCCCACTAGCATAATAATTACATTCTTGTTAGCATAACACATATGCTCCCACTAGCTTTGACATTTACTCATAAATCAGTTGGACTTCTAGAAATCAATACTTGTTGACTTTCCTATCAAAGTTCAGATTTCTGATATGAGGTGCTTCGATTAGATTTTATCTAGGCTTCTCAAACTCATACACCTTTGCTTAGATAGCTCACATGCGTGTCTAAACAATTTTAGAACTTACAACAATAAGTCTTAAATGTTTAGACCTTTGAGATTTGTCACAATTCAAACTAGGAAGAGGGATGTTGTAATCATAATTGAATTTGAGAAAGAAAATATCACAATTGTTAACTATTTAAAATCTACTTAGTGAAAGCGTTTCCTCACAATCATTTTCATGAATTGGAGAGAAACGTTATGACACTTAGATTTTATGGTGTATGTGTTCCTATCCATGTGAATTTGTCATAACCATAATCACAAGACAAGGTTAGTGACAAATCTAAAACTCATATGGACTGAACTCGTTCGATCTTAATTTCTTGCCACCTGGCAAAACAAAGGCCTACCATTGCTTCTAAGTTGTTACCTTATGCAAACAATCGAGAACTGATAGAACTCACATGCATAGTCAATTTTAACTGGAATGAGCACATAAACAAGAATGTGTCAACACGATAGGTTACAAACCTCAAGTCGTGTGCTAGTGTTGAACAACAGGTTTACTCTTGATTAGTTCTTGAAACTTTCAAGATCTTTAAGACTCCCACTGATCTCCTGACATATAAGATTCACTTTGTCAAGGAACATTACTTGACAAACAAATATTCAAGGGTTAGTGCGGATTCTAATCAAATTAACACTTCACACAATTGGCCTTAGTTGGTATTTGTTTTATCCAAAACATCACAACTTACCAATTTCAAATGCACAAGAGTAGAAAACATTTTACTCTACATTTGATAAGTGTTATAAACCTTTCTTAAGATTATGTCACTCAAGGCTCGATCTTAGAGTGTTACTCTAAGACTCGATTTGGAATGAAGTATGATTCACCTTTTTTATTTAACCATTCCAACAATTCACGATTCCTCTTCTTAGCCATAAAAATACACTAAGATGACCTTAGAGGATCAATTGTGATATAGTTTTCATAATCAATAAGATGATCATAAAAGACGATACTAAAGTACTCTCCCATCTTTTCAGATTGGAGAAACTTTTATCTTTCTGCCTAATTTGATTCTTCTCATTCATTTTGCCATACATTGAAACTTTTCCAATGTTCAAAATTATACTTAAACTTGTAAGCATAACTATATTTACTAAACTTTAGTAAATCATGACGAATAGTCTTATCGTTCTTTGTGGTGGACCTGACCAGCGCACACCTAGTGTACCCGATCCCTAGTCCTTCTCTTGAGTCACATATAAATGTGAACAAGGAATTAGTCTTAATTTGCCAAAGATGAAAGTTCTCATTCATCGCACAATACAAGTTGCATGATTCCAAGTTTCTATCCAACTGAAACTTGGGTGATGAGAATCTTTCCTTATTTGGCAAATTCTCGAGATTACCACAAACGAAAGAATCAAATTCATATTGCTAACATAGAAACATACTAACATCAATTTTCACAATTACCATTGCAAGGAGATATAATAAAATAAAAACAAATTTTTATTTATTTATAAAATGCGGAAAAACTTTTCCTTACAATGCAATTAGAAATGAAACTATGTTATTACAAATTTCTAAGCAATCTATCATAACTCTTAAGTAGCAGCTCAAAAATCCGATCATCGAACCATGCAATTGAAATCCATCTTCGCGACCAGATTCAACATACTCTTTCTTTAAGCTTCCTTCCTTTTGCATGATCCTACAAAACATCAAAATGCAACCTTGTCACATCATGTATTAAGAATCAACAATTAGGAACTTAATAGAGTTAGATAGTGGACTTACCTGAAGCAGAACCATACAATCTGACTAAAGTTCTCAGGTAGTCAGGGTAGCTTCGATTCTAATGTCCCATTCCTTGGCAATAGAAACAAATAGGCTCATTGGGAATAGTATATGGAACAATCGCAGACTTGGCCTTTCCGTTATGATCAAAACTTTTGATCATGGCCAAATCCTTTCTTTTAGGAGAAGGAATCATTTCTGGGGTATCCATGTCATTGCCCATGTCAGCTTGAGAGGTAGACATTCCAGTCAAATTTGCTTGACCATTGTGCCAAATCATTGCCGATTCAGCAGCAATCAACAAATAAGTAAGATCAATAAGGGTCAGGTCGTGATCTATAACATACTAGTCTTTAACAAACTCACTATATGACTCGGGAAGTGACTAAAGAACCCAGTCAATAGCCAACTTCCTTGAGAACACGATGTCACACCCCAAAACCATGATGGCGGAATCGTTCCGGGGCAGAGGACGTCATGTATAGCATCACAACCAATGTATAATAGCAATCATAGCAACGCAACCATTACATTGAATACTTAAATAAAAATGTTTACATCAATTTGGAAATTCTATGAAACTTGTTTGGATTTCATCATACAAAATATATATAGAATATAAACATTAAAATCTTATTGCTCCAACTCTTCAAAAACCCAGCAGGTACCTGTCTACTGATTTCCTAAGAATACAAGCAGTTTAAAAATACCAGCATAAAGCTGGTGAGTTCATAAGCAGTAGTTTGTAATGAAACTTGTTGATGAGCTAGCATAAATGTTTGTATAGTTTTAAGAAAATCTGATATTTTCTTTAATGAAAATGTAGTGTTATCAGTTTTGTAGTAAACCATGAATATCTGTATGTTTCCAAGAAAATCCGATATTTTCTTTAGTGAAAATGTAGCATTATCGATTCCGTATAAAACCATGAATGTTCGTTACTGAAAACTGTAGTGATATGCGCAAATACTACCTCATGTGACTAGCTAAAGCTAATCATGAAGTATAAGTATTTTGTATGTGAAGCCATTGCATAATTGGTTCTGTTTGAAAACCCTGGCTTTGACCAGTATACGTAGTGTGTTTTAGTTCAATTTAGTATAAATAAAACCGTTGAAGAGTCTCAGATTGTAAACTAAAGGTGATTTATACATAATGTGAGTCGTATAACCATACTTGATATGACTAGAGATCTTTCCAATGTTCTTCAGGCGTTAAGTTAAATGACATTTGTCACCCTGGGCATGCCTGCCCAACTATAGCTAGCAGTTCGGGTGTGGGATTGTCAGTCCCGAATAGATCTATTCATAAATCTCACGCTCTCCCTCCAGGAGACTCTGGTTATACTATGATAGGATTTATCCCTGTACACCTAAGGGTACAGTAGTGAAGTAGCGCCTCACAGTATCGCACAATCTACTTTACATGTAGTGTAGTAGCGTTCTACCATAGTGAAAATCCGAATGTATACCGTTCGTAGTGATCATTACAGTTATGAAAACGTGATAAAGTAGTGATGCAAAATGTAAACTACTTCTGTCTTAGTGCATACATTTAGTAGTGAAAGTTTCTATACTTGTTATGTTTAGAAAAATCCCAAACTATACCGATTATAGTTTGCATGAGTAACGTAGTGAATAGCGAATCCGGAAAACTACGAAATTTCAGTGAAAAACGACCCTTATGTTCAACACAGTACAAAGGGGTTAAAGTATGAGAATTTCATGAGTTTTGAAAACATTTATGTTTAGCTTGTATTCCCCCTGAAAACATTAAAAATACGGAAAAATGTAGGGGTATGAACTCACCTCGAGTGATTTGAATGAAGGATCGATACGGAATGCGGGATGTTCAAGTGAAGCCTTGAACACGATTTGATCCTAATCAAAAAGTAATGACACATAAAGGAGTCAAATGATGGTATTTCACCACTAGATGTGACTAAGAACCATTCCAAGAACTTGGGACTACTTGCACTAAGTGTTAGGACCTCAAAGGATTGAATGAGTGAGGTGTATGGCCACTTTAAAGGTGTTTTCAAGGTCTATACTTGCATCCATGAAGTGTCCTAGGCCCATACTTGGTTGTAGTACAAGTTTAGGGTCTTAGAAATGGGTTTGTGGTCCTATGGTTTGTGTGTGCTACCGCACACAGGAGTGTGCTGCCACACACACGTGTGTGCTTCCACACACAGGAGTGTGCTGCCGCACACATGAGTGTGTGGTTGCACTCCTTCAACGAGATGAAGAACATGACGGGACTTTCATGATTCAACTCCTAGATCAAGAGGTTCTTCAAGTATAACAAGCTAAGGGATGGATTACTCACATTTTTGAAGCTTTGGAAAGTTCAAAGTTGGAGAAACTTGAAAGGAAATGATGTTGTGTGCTTCCAAGGTGTTAAAGGAATGAAAGGAAGGGGGATACCCTTTATATAGGGGTAAATGTGCTGCCCAAAAGTGAGTGTGCTGCCAAGGGAGTGGGTGTGCGGCCGCACACCCGTGTGTACGGCCGTACACTCCTCCAAGAGGTGTGTATGGCCCAATTTTTCACTATTCAAAACTCCGACTCATTCCTAAAATCAACCTTGGTTATACATACAAGCTTAGAACACTTAAATGACCCCTTGAATAGCACTAGAAATCGACGAAGCAAGTTGAATATTGATTGAATTGATTAATTGTATAAGATTGGAATTTCGGGTTGTCACACACGACAACCAACATTCTTAGCCTGTTAATGTGTGACTTCATATCCAAGACATGTGCACACACAAACTTTCCATCCTTGTGTTTGCTATCCAATAGGGCTTGAGTAATCTTGAACTTTTCAAGTCTTTGAACTTATGGATTAGGGAGAATTATTGGAGGAGGTGGAGGAAGTGAAGTATGATTTCCATTTCCACTAATGCATGGTAAAGGGGTTAATCTTTAACCTTGATCGCCAAGTGGGATATCATCTTCAAGAGGAAAGCTTGTTCTAAATGATTTGGGAAGACCATAGTTGTCTGAACTAGACATCTACAATGGGAGAAATTCATGTTAGTTGATTTAAGTCCTTAATATAACACCCAAATGAAATATTAAGGCTAGGAACCAACACAACATTTTACAATTCAGAAGAGGGATATTGTAATCCAATTGTAAAATACTTGAAGATAGGTAAATGACGATTTACCAATTTCCACCATGAAAAACGAAATTGACCATTAGGTTTTAAATGGATTGAAATTCCTAGATCCTTTGAGATCCATTGAACTTTTCAATGGCATGTTTAAATCTTGATTGTGCCCTTCAAGTTTGCGACTGGGATGCCAAGGATCACAAACAAGGTGTGAATAACCATGCAAATTAGCTTGGTACACTTAATGTTACAAACACCTAATCAATGTGCCGGTTAACCATACACACTCCATTGATCTATGATTAACATCAAGCTACCCTTTGTCACGCACTGTCAGTCCTAGATTAGTGTGCCGGTTAACCACACACGCTTCACTAACGACTTAACAAGGTACAAAGTGCAATTTCATGGGTTAGCACCATATTCGCATTTTCCTAAGTAACTAAGATTGGGAATTTATAAATGTTTAGTTACTTATTATTTCATTATACTTTTGATGAGAATTTAAATGTCCTATCAAACCCGTTCGGCTAACGACCCTCCACCAGTCAAGGAAGCGGTTGGTGAGAGTGGACATCCTTTAAACTACCATTTTATAGGCAGTAACCTTATACCCCCCTTATAGATCGGCTTCATGAATGAGGCCTACTAACAATAAGACTGACTTTACTCTTATACATATATATAAATATTAAACCTTTAATATTATAATAGTATAAGGGTTGAATTTTAAACTTTTAAAATTCTAGGGTTTGGAACTAAATGTTTCAAAGTGAGACTTTGCATTTACAAATTCGAAAACTTGAGGGAAAGTTTTGAACTATTCAAAAACTTTTGGTTTCCATAACTTATGAGTTTAATATAGGTTTTATGAAAAGACTCTTGACATTCCATAACTTGAGGACAAGTTATGGAGTTCATAAAACATTTATGTAAAGGACTCTTCATGTTCCATAACTTGAAGACAAGTTATGGAAGACTTTAAAACCATTTAATATGACATTTAAAAATGAGACCTTTTATTTTACATAACTTGAGGACAAGTTATGGATTTCACCAAAAATAATTAGATCAAAAATTCCAACTAACAAAATCAAACAATTTGTCTATGATCTAATTAAACTCATAAGTTAAGATAATTCATATCAAACAAGTTTCAAGAAATTGGCCTAATCATATAAACTAATACAAATCATGAAACTTTGACAATTATCTTTTATTTGGATGAGAATCATCATTACCATATCAACTAAATTAGATTTTATGAACTAAAACATTTTGTGGTAATGATTCTAATCCAAAACAGGCCAAAAAACTCGAAAAATTGCCGTCTGGACAAGTAAGTCGTCGAGCCCCATACTGGACTCGACGAGTCCAAGGAAAACTTCAACCTACTCGTCGAGTAAAAGAATGGACTCGCCGAGTAGGGCTTTGAGACAACAATTTTCAGCTTTGAAAATTAACACATTGCATCAAATATTAAAAAAAAACCCATGGCTCTGATACCAATGATGGGTTTTAGTATACTACAACATCCTACGGTGCACATACAACCCTAGAAGCTTTGGATCTATGTTTTCTCTAATTATACATACAATATTATTTCCAAAGTATTAAGCCTACAACTAGCATGAAAATGACATAATCAACATAAAATTGAGTTATGGAGTTACCTCTTTGTTGTAGCTTGTAGAACTTCTTGAGTTTGGCCTTTAAGTACTTAGTGCCCTAAGTGTTGCACCTCAAATGGAATCACAACACACCTTTGGACAAAGGATAACTTTTGAGAGAATATTCTTGGAACCAAAATCGGCTCATGGAACTCCAAGGATCACTAGTGTGCCATTTTGGCCGCTAAGGGGCTTCTTATATAGTGTGGAAAGATTAGGGTTACACCATGTAAACCCTAATGTGTATGACCTTCCATATTCCTTAGGCTCCATGGGTTTAAACCCCCATGGATCATCCATGGGTTGTAACATTAGTTTAGCCCAACCTAAAGAATCATGGATCATTTGCCCACACCATAATGGACCATGCTATCAAATTGTCCTGGTGATATGCAACCTAAATGGACCATGATACTCTCGGGTCAAGTACATACCAATTATAGTTATGGGCTTAGACACCTAATCCAACAATAAATGAATATTTTCATTTTTCCAAAGCATTGTCCTAACTAGCATACATTTGAACAATTGAATTGAATGATACAACTAGTTAGATGACTTACCTCTTAGAAGGACTTATAGTTCTTGACCTTTTGAAAGCTTAAGCACCTTAAGTGTGATGCCTCTAATGGTTCACAAACATGAATATGCAAGAGGAGGCTTGAGAGAATTGGTTACTTGCATAAAATCAACTTTACGCTCTTAGAAAGTATGGTCTAACCGATTTTGGATTCTAGGTGTAACACCCCGTTCTTGGTACGCATCAGTTCAATTAATATTCATTTTTGTGAAAGCTACTCGACAAGTTGGCAGCCCTAACTCATCGAGTAGATGCCAGATGAAACGCGGGATTTAAATGGTCTACTCGGCGAGTCGAAGCCTGGACTCGATGAGTAGGTATGTCAGGAGGAAACCCTATTTTCGGGGTTTTGCACCCTATTTATGCCACTTAATCCCCCTTTGGGCCTACCTTACCAGCCTACCTGTCCTCCAGAAACCCTAATTCGTTGAGAGCTTCACCTTTAAGAGATTATTGAGAATTTGAGTGTGTTTTTGTGTTTTAGAAGAGACTTGGAAGAGTTTGGAGCTATCGAGCTTGTGGAAGAAGATCAAGATCCAGGATTACATTCATCTTTGGCAACCTTCGGAGGTAAAAATTTTGTAGCTTGAAAACCCATAGCTTAGATCTCCTTTAATGTTGATTTATGGGTCTTTTTGACCCTTTTGAGTAGGATAAGTTGATTTTCATGGGTTGTATGCTAACCAATCCCTCTTTCTTGTGATATTTAGTCTCTAGAGTCATAAAAGGGGTCTTGAACCTGTTGTTGTCCATGCCATGATCATGTTCATAGAAGTAGGTTGCTATAACTTGAGTTTGGGTCCATTTGAGGTGTGCAAAGCCATCAAGTCTCCAACTTTATAGAAATAGACCATGGAAACGACTTGGATCTATACTTTGGAGCTGTAGAAGGCAGAAATCAGTGGTATAGTTTAGATTTGCAAGGACTCGACGAGTTCATAATGGAACTCGGCGAGTCCGATGAAGGAACCCCGATGATGTTAATAGAACTCGACGAGTTGATTAAGGTACTCAGCGAGTTGGATGATCTTGTCCTTTTTCTGATTATGCCAGGACTCGACGAGTCTGAGGACGACTCGACGAGTTAGTTCGACCAGTCGTGATGATAAGTAGCTTGGGAACTCGAAGAGTCATAGGGTGACTCGGCGAGCCGAGTCGTGATTTTAGGGTTCTGAGTTCCAAGACTCGACGAGTCACAAGGCTGAGTCGGCGAGTTTGGTCAACTTGGAAAGTTGACCTTGACCAGGATGTTAACTTTGACTAGGGATAAAATGGTTATTTTACCCTAAGAATAGTTATCAGTTTTTAACTAAGTGTCATTATGGAATTTATAGCCGGAGAGTCACCGGAGCAGTAGTCAGGAATTTCTCACTCAAATTTTCAGCAGTCAGTCATACGAGATGAGTTTCCTTTCAATAGGGACGGGTTGAAGGCACCAAGACCGGCTCATCTATATGAGATGTTAGTAGCTAAGTGTGGGAGGGGCCCGAATCTCATAGTAGTCAAGTGTGGGTGGGGCCCGATTCTCTTAGTATTACTTGAGCATAGATAGGTGATTACTTGGTAGATATATTTGTTGTTTGTGTGATACTTGTATGCATGTTAGTAGCAGAGTGTGGGCGGGGTCAGAATCTCCTAGACAACGGAGTGTGGGCAGGGTCCGAATCTCCTAGACAGCGGAGTGTGGGCGGGGCCTGAATCTCCTTGACAGTGGAGTGTGGGCCGGCCCGAATCTCCTAGACAGCAGAGTGTGGGCGAGGCCCGAATCTCCATGAGAGTGGACGGGGCCCATGTCTCATAACTGTATGATATTTGTATGGTATGTCGTAGTATGGGGAGCTTAGTACGCTTTGTGCTTACAGTTTTCAGCTTTGGTTTTAGGTACTTCCACTAGCAAAGGGAAGGGCTCGGGATGATCGCATGGCACACACCACCGTATTCAGCCTGTGAGTTTTACTCTGATATGTTGATATGAGATTTGTTATGTGACAAATATTATGATACATGATACAAAATTTTATCTATGATTATGAATCTTTTATAGTTTAAATAATTATTTGAAAATGAAAATTTTGGACCGTATTTTTGGGATGTTTCAAGTTGGTATCAGAGCCTTGGTTTGAGGGATTCGGGCACACTTTCGGGTGTGTCTGGACTTAAACTAAGGAAGTGGTATAAAATTTTCAAAAGAAAAGCATTTTTACAAAAAGGATTTTGAAAATAGAAAAGGAACTTTGAAAAGATAAAAAGGGTGTTGTGTATGTAATCAACCGAGCTCAAGTAAGTAGTTCCAAATTACCCATACAAGTTTATGTTATGATATGTCGTTCAGATTTATGAGAACAACATGCTTGATTAGGACTAAGGATCTAGGAAAGATGCATTATGTGCCTGTTATATGTGTATCCGCTTGATGAACTACATCTTAGTACAGATTAGACAGTATGATAGTTGAGTAGTATATGCTTGATTATGTATACTCAATGTCCGAATGCTGCTTGCTTTGTGCTTTGTAGGAGTTCTAGTTGTCTTTCACTAACTAGTAAACGAATATGTTACGTTACATATCGCAAGGACTAAATAATTTCAAAAGGTTAGGTCTAGCTCTATTTCGTAGCTCTTGTTTGAGTCTAACCGTTGTAGGGTAGGATCTATCATTCGAAGAATTATCTAGTCTGGGTAATATGTAATAGTATTCGCGAGCTAGTTAGGGGAAGGTAGCAAGGACTTCTTATGCAGCTGATGGCAGAGAGTGGGATGATCATTAACCTAGGGCAAGCCTAGGAAGAGAGTAGCGCGTGACGCAGTAGTAGTAGAAGGGACTTGGTGGATTCAAGGCAGTTCTTGAGGAAAGTACAGATAGATGTGGAAGGTAGTATGGGCCCGTACCACTGAAAGCAGATGATCCGTACTCGAATCAAGGAAGGTTGAGATAAGGTCAGGGAGCTTGTAGTGTTTGAGATCCCTCTGATTATGTTCAAGTATTCTGATGTTTGTTATGATGTGTTTTTCAGAATGGTGGTTTTACATCCTAGACCAACAGTTGGCAGTTTATTTGTCGGTGAGGGATCAGACTCAGGCTTTGGGGCGGAGCAGCTAGACGAGCAGACCAGGGAGTTCATCTCCTCAGAGATCACGCACAGCATACTAGACCAGACTCCTGTGATCTTTGGCACGATCAAGGAGAGCATTCTTGAGCTTCTGGATGAGAGGTTGAGTGCTTTTCACACTGAGGTGGCGACTATGATGGGGTCGCATACACTGACTTTCCGGGAGTTCAGGGCTTGTGGAGCTCCCGACTATCATGGGGCTCGAGACCCCATTGCGATTACCAAAAGGTTGGCGGATGTCGCCAACGCATTCCGCACCAGCAGATGTCCCAAGGGGGACAATGTGAGGCTTGCGTCCTTTCTTCTGAAGGAAAGGGCACGTGATTGGTGGCAGGATGTTGGGAGAGCCATTAGTGATGATACAATATTGGATGCGATGACCTGGAGTGATTTCACGACCAGGTTCAGGGCCGAGGTCGCATCTGTTATTGAGGTGTAGCAACTTGCTAGGGAGTTCCAGGATCTCCAGCAGACGACAGAGACAGTGGTAGAGATTACCGCCAAGTTTAGGGAGAGGGCCATTCTCGTTTCGCAGTATGTGGCGGACGAGGATATGAAAAAGTCCCAATATCATGAGATGCTGAGGATTGATATCCGACAGTTTGTGAGTCGGTCCAGCTGCAAGACGCTGGAGGATATGATAGCGAGGGCTCGTGAGAGGGAGATTGATTTAGAGATAGAGAGAAAGAGGAAACCAGAGGCAGTGTCTAGCATAGAGGGCTCGGGCAAGAAGCTCAAGGTAGATTCCCGAGGGAAGGGCCAGCTGGGTTGAGGCCGCTGTGGCAAGTGCGGCAGGGGGCATGAGGAACCGTGTAGGGTGGGTAGTTCGGGCTGCTTCAAGTGCGGCCGAACCGGACATGTCAGCAAAGATTGTAATGCTATTACCACCACCACTTCAGCATCTGATCTGATTTGCTTTAGTGCAATCAGAGGCGACACAAGAACTCCCAGTGTCCGAGTCTAGCATCAGTAGGACAGGTAGTGGCACCCGCTCCTACCACTTTGAGGATTACAGACGGCCGTCAGGGTCGGGCTGAGGCGCTAGTGGCGAAGAGTAGAGCCTTCCAGTTAACAGCAGAGGAGGCACGTGCAGCCCCTGATGTGGTTACTGGTATGTACCTTCTCTATTATCACTTTATTATTTTTTATTATTACTCAGGTTTTATGTTTTAGTTTATAGGATCATTCTTAGTGAACGGTATATCAACTATGGTATTGTTTGATTCGGGAGCTACCCGATCTTTTGTGTCGCTCGCACTTAGCAAGCGATTTAGTAGAGCTCCGGGGGGGGGGGGGGGGAGCTGGATTGCCCACTTGATGTAGAGATAGCAGGTGATAGGACCATCGGGGTTGCGAGGGTTCATAGAGGTTGTACGCTACGATTATCTAACGAGCAGTTTTCAGTGGATTTGGTTCCTATTCCCCTGCGAGGGAATAAAGTTATAGTTGGTATGGACTGGTTGAGCCCTAATAGGGCAGTGATCGACTGCGAGTAGCAGCTAGTGAGGGTTCACACTCCTTGTGGGGGAGAGTTAGTGATTCAGGGCGAGAGGCCACAGCGTGGACCGATTCTCTGTTCAACGGTGAGAGTGAGGCGCTACTTTCAGTAGGATTGCACGGGATACGTCGCCTATATCATGGATACCCGGGATAAGGGTAAGGCGATAGTTGATGACGTACCAGTGGTGTGAGAGTACCCAGATGTATTCTGGGAGGATTTACCTGGGATACCTCCAGAAAGGCAGGTTGAGTTCCGGATTGACCTGGTCCCCGGTGCGGCTCCGATAGCCAAGGCACCATATCGGTTGGCTCCCCCTGAGATGCAGGAGTTGTGTACGCAGCTGCAAGAGCTGCTAGACAAGGGTTTTATCAGGCCGAGTAGTTCACCATGGGGAGCCCTTATCCTGTTTGTGAAGAAGAAGGACGGGTCGCATCGTATGTGCATAGATTACCGGGAGCTGAACAAGGTGACGGTGAAGAACCATTACCCACTCCCGAGGATAGATGATTTGTTTGACCAACTTCAAGGAGTATCTTGGTTTTCCAAAATTGATCTGTGGTCCGGATATCACCAGATGAGGGTCAGAGACGATGATGTACAGAAGACCGCTTTTAGGACACGCTATGGTCACTATGAGTTTGTGGTGATGCCGTTTGGGTTCACCAATGCTCCAACCGTTTTCATGGACCTCAAGAACCGCGTGTGCCGACCGATGCTGGATCCGTCTATAATAGAATTCATTGACGACATCATGGTTTACTCCAAGACTCAGGAGCAGCATGAGGAGCACCTGAGAGGAGTACTAGCGACACTGAGGAGGGAGAGACTTTATGCGAAGTTATCCAAGTGTGACTTCTGGTTGCACGAGGTGCAGTTCCTTGGGCACCTTGTTAACCAGAAGGGTATTTTGGTAGATCCGGCCAAGATAGAGGTCGTGATGTAGTGGGAGACTCTGAGGTCTCCAACTGAGATTCAGAGCTTCCTGTGTTTAACAGGGTATTATAGGAGATTTATCCAAGAATTCTCCAAGATAGAAGTTCCATTGACTCGACTGACCAAGAAATCGGTGGTTTTTTGTTGGGGTCCTGATCAGCAAACAACCTTTGAGACGCTCAGGCAACGATTGTGTGAGGAGCCGATTCTCACCCTGCCAGAGGGAGTAGATGACTTCGTAGTCTACTATGACGCTTCGATCACAGGTATGGGAGCAATGTTGATGCAGTGAGGTCAGGTGATAGATTATGCTTCGAGGCAATTGAAGCCTCACGAGGCTAACCATCCAATGCACAATTTAGAGCTGGGGCAATGGTGTTCGCCCTCAAGATTTGGCGGCATTACCTCTATTGGGTCCGGTGTACCATTTACACGAATCACAAGAGTTTGAGGTACCTCATGGATCAGCCAAATATGAACATGAGGCAGCGTTGGTGGTTGGATGTGGTGAAGGACTATGATTATGAGATCCTTTAACACCCCGGCAAGGCCAATGTAGTGGACGATGCCCTGAGCCGCAAGGCGGTGGCATTTCTAATCCAAGATACCTGTCTGAGGATGACAGTGATTACTCCACTGTTGGAGCAGATTAGGGAGGCATAGGTCGAGGGCCTGAAGGAGGAGTGCCAGAAGTGCGAGAGTATTGTGAGCCAAGTTGCTTCGTTTGATTACGATAGTCGAGGGTTATTGACCCTGCATGGGAGGGTCTCGGTACCATACTGGGGCGGAGTATGCCAGGTATTGATGGATGAGGCCCACAAGTCCAAGTTCTCAATCCATCCAAGGGTGACGAAGATGTACAGAGATCTTCGACCCGATTACTGGTGGCCCTGTATTAAGAGGGACGTAGAATGGTACGTGGAGAGATGCCTGGCCTACAGGAAGGTCATGGCAGAGCACCAGAGGCCTCATGGCAAGATGCAGTTGTTAGACATTCCCGTGTGAAAATGGGAGGATATCACCATGGATTTCATTACTAAGATTCCTAGGACCACACGAGGGGTTGATTCGATATGGGTCATCGTGGATCGGTTGACCAAGAGCGCTCATTTTATACCGATCCAGGAGAGCATCTCGACCGAGAAGTTGGCCGAGATATACGTGCGAGAGATAGTGGCATGTCATGGTGTGCCTGTCTCGGTAGTGTCAGATCGAGATGTCTATTTCACTTCCAGATGTTGGAAGCGGTTTCACGAGGAGATGGGTACTCGTCTCCACTTCAGCACCGCTTTCCACCCCCAGACGGACGGACAGAGCGAGAGGACGATTAAGACTCTCGAGGACATGCTTCGAGCACGCATGCTAGATTTCGGTGGCAGTTGGGATACGTATCTTCTGTTAAAGGAATTTTCGAATAACAACAGCTACCACTCCAGTATAGACCGACCTCCCTTCAAGATGATTTACGGGAGGAAGTGTAGGACCCCGATCTGTTGGGGTAAGGTCGGTCAGAGGGTCATGGGGAGTACGGAGGTAGTACTCAAGACCACAGAGCGGATCCAGCAGGTACAGAGCAGGCTCCAGATGGCTCAGAGCCAGAAAAAGAGCTACGCCGATAAGCGGAGTTCGGATTTGGAGTTTTATGTGGGCGACATGGTCCTCTTGAAGGTGTCACCCTGGAAGGGTGTTATCAGGTTTTGGAAGCGGGGAAAGCTTGGACCTAGGTTCATTGGTCCGTTTAAGGTTTTGGCCCCGGTGGGTCGGGTTGCTTACCAATTAGACCTTCTAGCAGGGCTCATCCAGATCCATAACACATTCCACGTTTCCCAGCTGCGGATGTGCTTGGTGGATGATTCAGCAGTGGTACCCATAGAGGATATTCAGGTCGATGACAGCCTGAATTACATAGAGAGAACGGTGGCGATTATGGATCGCAAGATGAAGGAGCTGAGGAACAAAAGGGTCGATCTAGTGAAGGTGCAGTGGCAGCACCGTAAGGGTTCAGAGTGGAGATGGGAGCCCGAGGAGGAGATAAGGGAGCACTACCCGAAGTTGTTTTAAGATGCAGCAAACTTCGAGGATGAAGTCTAAGACAAGTGGGGGAGAATTGTAACACCTCATTCATGGTACGCATCAGTTCAATTAATATTCATTTTTGTGAAAGATACTCGACGAGTTGGTACTCCTAGCTCGTCGAATAGATGCCAGATGGGACGCGGAATTTAAATTGTCCACTCAGCGAGTCGAAGCTTGGACTCGACGAGTAGGTCTGTCAGGAGGAAACCCTTTTTTCGGGTTTTTGCACCCTATTTAAGCCACTTAAACCCCCTTTGGGCCTCACTTAGCAGCCTCCCTATCCTCCAGAAACCCTAATCCGTTGAGAGCTTCACCTTTGAGAGATTATTGAGAATTTGAGTGTGTTTTTGTGTTATTGAAGAGACTTGGAAGAGTTTGGAGCTATCAAGCTTGTGGAAGAAGATCAAGATATAGGATTACATTCATCTTTGGCAGCCTTCTAAGGTAAAAATGTTGTAGCTTGCTAACCCATAGCATAGATCTCCTTTAATGTTGATTTATGGGTCTTTTTGACCCTTTTGAGTAGGATAAGTTGATTTTCATGGGTTGTATGCTAAGCAATCCCTCTTTCTTGTGATATTTAGTCTCTAGAGTCATAAAAAGGGTCTTGAACCCATTTTTGTCCATGCCATGATCATGTTCATAGAAGTAGGTTGCTATAACTTGAGTTTGGGTCCATTTGAGGTGTGCAAAGCCATCAAGTCTCCAACTTTATAGAAATAGACCATGGAAACGACCTAGATCTATATTTTGGAGCTGTAGAAGGCAGAAATCAGTGGTATAGTTTAGATCTGCAAGGGACTCGATGAGTTCATAATGGAACTCGGCAAGTCCGATGAAGGAACCCCGATGATGTTCATAAAAATCGGCGAGTTGATTAAGGAACTCGGTGAGCTAGATGATCTTGTCCCTTTTCTGATTATGCCAGGACTCGGCAAGTCTGAGGACGACTCGACGAGTCAGTTGGACTAGTCGCGATGATAAGTAGCTTGCGAACTCGATGAGTCATAGGGTGACTCGGCGAGTCGAGTCGTGATTTTAGGGTTTTGAGTTCTAGGACTCGACGAGTCACAAGGCTGACTCGTGTGAGTTTGGTTAACTTGGAAAGTTAACCTTGACCAGGATGTTGACTTTGACCAGTGGTAAAATGGTTATTTTACCCTAATAATAGTTATTAGTTTTTGACTAAGTGTCATTATGGAATTTATAGCCAGAGAGTCGCCGGAGCAGCAGTCAGGGATTTCTCACTCAGATTTGCAGTTGTCAGTCATATGAGGTGAGTTTCCTTTCAGTAGGGTCGGGTTGAAGTCACCAAGGCCGGCCCGTCTATATGATATGTTAGTAGCTGAGTGTGGGCGAGGCCCGAATCTCGTAGCATTCTAGTGTGGGTGGGGCCCGATCCTCTTAGTATTACTTGAGCATAGATAGGTGATTACTTCGTAGATATACTTGTTGTTTGTATGATACGTGTATGCATGTTAGTAGCGGATTGTGGGCAGGGCTCGAATCTCCTAGACAACGGAGTGTGGGCGGGGCCCAAATCTCCTAGACAGTGGAGTGTGGTCAGGGCACGAATCTCCTAGACAGCGGAGTGTGGGTGGGCCCCGAATCTCCTAGACAGCGAAGTGTAGGCAAATCCCGAATCTCCATGAGAGTGGGCAAGGCCCGTGTCTCCTAGTTGTATGATAATTGTATGGTATGTGGTAGTTTGGGGATCTCACTAAGCTTCGTGCTTATAGTTTTCAGTTTTGGTTTCAGGTACTTCCACTAGCAAAAGGAAGGGCTCAGGATGATCGCATGACACACACCACAGTCTTCAGCCTGAGAGTTTTACTATGATATTTTGATATGAGATTTGTTATGTGACAGATATTATGATACATGATACACAATTTTATCTATGATTATGAATGTTCTATAGTTTAAATAATGATTTGAAAACGAAATTTTTGGACCGTATTTTTGGGATGTTTCACTAGGGGTGTGCTGCTTTTATAGTGTTGTTAAGCTAGGGTTACATTCATGTAAACCCTAATGCTCCATGACCTTCCACATTCTTATGCTCCATGGGTTTAACCTCCATAGACTTTCCATAGATTAGTATGGCCCATTTACATAATCATGGTCATTGGTCCACACTATAAGAGTCATTGATTTACATTATCAATCCCCATATATTTAATTAGTCTCTTTTAATCACAAAATTAATTTCAAATTAATTCTTGATCAATACTAATTAAATATTATGATTTCATATTAATGTATTATATTTGTAATATATTAATAAATCATGAATAACCTGATTCTCTAAAGTCCATCCTATCAAGTTGCACTGGTGAAGGCAACATAAAAGGACCATGCTACAATCGGGTCAAGTACATCCCAGTTATAGTTATGGGCTTAGACACCAAATCCAACATTAAGTTCAAATTTGTCAGTCGGATCAAGGCGTTTTGCATATAAACGCCAACTATAGTTCTCAATTTCACAATATACCTTGTAACACTTTTTGTTAGAATGTTTAGTCTTAAACTGAAACTTTTCTCTGGTTGCTTTAAGACATAAAGAAAAGATTAGTTGTTGTTTGTTGACATACTTTTGATGAACAAACATATCATCATTTGGACCTAAACTGTCAAATGGTCTAGGTTTAAGAATCGGATCAGGACAATCAAGTATGAGAGGCATATCGTAAAAGATGTATGAAGCTTTTTTTTTTCCGTGTGTGAACTCATATTCTGACCATCCTTCATTTGATTCTTCATCGCCTGACAAAGTTTTGTCATCATGTCTTCCAAACTCATATAAATTTTCTTCTTCCACCGTATTCACTGCAATAGTTTCTTCTTGTGCACACTCTTCAACATTATCAAATATAATGTTATCAACATTGCATGATACAATCTTGTCAACCGCTTCTGTCTGTTCGACCCATCCCTTAAACACCTCAAGATACAAATGCAAAATCTCCTTCATTTTAGACATTACGTTTCTGAGTTGATGAACATCTACTTCGTCTACAATATTCATAACATAACCATGACCAGGTGTTGAAATCACAATGATGTATTACTATTCAACGTATTAGCCTTAGTTTTAACCAAATCAAACAATATTGGACGGGCAAAATTAGGAGGAAGTAGTAAACCTAAGTTGTTAAACTTTTGTCTAACGCAAGTGTTAATTTCATTACTTAACTGCAAAAAACCTCACGTACATAAAATAACAAACTCATATTTTCTTTGAAAAAATTTTCACCCCTATAACTGATGGATTTTTGAAAATAGAACAAAAAATCCTTTATATCACAAAAAACTGTCGCTAATACCCCTATAACCAACCATTTTGTGGAGAGGTTAAAGCCTCCGCAGAACCCTCGTCACAAGCTACACGAAGGATTTAATGATAGGCATAACCAACACTCAGTGGAGGATTTAATGTGTCTGCGGAGGTACCTCTACGGAGCCTCTATGGTCCGTACAAAATTCAACGATCCGCGGAGTTTTTGTCAATCTGCGGAGCCCGAAAAGGGGTGCTCCGTGGAATGCATGTCTATAGCCGAGATTTTTGTTTTTTTGTGACTAAATTTTGAAATCACAATGATTTATTACTATTCAACGTATTAGCCTTAGTTTTAACCAAATTAAACAATATTCGACGGTCAAAATTAGAAGGAAGTAGTAAACCTAAGTTGTTAAACTTTTATCTAATGTAGGTGTTAATTTCATTACTTAACTGCCAAAAACCTCATGTACATAAAATAACAAAACTCATTTTTTGTTGAAAATTTTTTCACCCCTATAATTGATGGATTTTTGAAAATAGAACAAAAAATTCATTATATCACAAAAAACCGTCGCTAATACCCCTATAACCAAACATTTTGTGGAGAGGTTAAAGCCTCCGCAGAACCCTTGTCACAAGCTACATGAATGATTTAATGAAAGGCATAACCAACACTCCGCGGAGGGTTTAATGTGTTCGCGGAGGTAGCCTCTATGGTCCGTACAAAATTCAACGATCCGTGGAGTTCTTGTAATCTGCGGAGCCAGTAAAGGGGTGCTCCGTGGAATGCCTGCCTATAGCCGAGATTTTTGTTTTTTTGTGACTAAATTTTGAAATACCCCGCCCCCCTCCCAAAAAAAAAAAATTCTATAGCCGTCTTTTTCCCATGAATACCGCTTAATCCTAATTTCCGTCGATCATCGTTCCCTTCACCGCCATTCTATATTGGCGACCACCTCCAAGTTCTTCACTTCGCTGGTGTTTATGGCAACACAAAGCAGCCGAGTGTAACTTTTTTCTCACTCTTCTCCAACCTCTCTCGATCCCCAAGTACTTTACCACTTCCACCGCTTTCATCTTTTCTTTCTGCAGGCCAACAAGTGGGGAGCATGTTTTCGTTTCAGCTTCTGTCAAACATGAAGAACTCTTATGATGGTATAAAAAACTCCGTCACAAGCTACACGAAGGATTTAATGATAGGCATAAACAACATTCAGTGGAGGATTTAATGTGTCCGCGGAGGTACCTCTACGGAGCCTCTATGGTCCGTACAAAATTCAACGATCCGTGGAGTTTTTGTCAATCTGCGGAGCCCGAAAAGGGGTGCTCCGTGGAATGCATGTCTATAGCCGAGATTTTTGTTTTTTTGTGACTAAATTTTGAAATCACAATGATGTATTACTATTCAACGTATCAGCCTTAGTTTTAACCAAATTAAACAATATTCGACGGTCAAAATTAAGAGGAAGTAGTAAACCTAAGTTGTTAAACTTTTATCTAATGTAGGTGTTAATTTCAATATTCGACAGTTTTTTGGAAGTCTAATGAGTTTATATGTATTTTTCTATATTTTTGGTTTCTGGTTGGATTATATGAAAGATTGTGTTACTCCAGTATGAAATGAGAGGTGGGTATCAATTTGTTTTTGCTCATGTTATTATTTATGATTTTTGGATTAATCTTATTATTCTATTATAATTCTTATCTTTATTTTTCCACTTCTACTTAGACGGTGCAGATTGTAAAATGGGATCCTTCCTTTTGTTTTATGAATATTTCATTAGTCTCTTATATTTATTTTGTTAGTTATAACTGATCTTTGTAATTAATTAGTAGTTGAATCTAAGGATGTCAAAAAGTCCCATTGAACCCCGATTTTGTGTGGGCTCTGTCCCGTATGGGGGCATTTGTTGAAAAAAATCGGGGATGAGGTGAGGACGGAGGCGAAGTTAACCCCCCATTTTAATTTCGGGGGCGGGGGTGGGGGTTGGGGTTGGTAGTCCCGTCTCGAAACCCCCATGGAGGCCCCGATAATAAATTATATAAATTGACATATATTAATTATATAAATATAATAAACAATAAAGGAAAAATTTTAAGGGCAGTTACACGGATGTAATACTCAATCTTATTTGTCCCTGTTCACATCCTCAGTTAAATCATAGTGTGAAATGGAGTTGAAGAATAGTAACGGTCACCAACTTTGATTGCTTTTTTCTACTATATTTATACAATTAAAAAAACCCATGACTTTGGATTGATATTTAATTCAAGGGTAAAAGACAAAGTTAGATTTATTGTTGATTATGATTATCCAAAAAAATAATGCATGCTCATGACGTGGTTAAATTTTGGTGGAAGATCAAATATTTAAACATATGCTTCAAGTTATCAAAGTCTATGTGCTCTCAAATGTATATAGATGAAGTAATATTTTGAAAAACTGAGGATGAACCAACACATGCCATAAAATGGGTTAGGATACTTTAATCCAATTCTCGGTGATGTTTTGAAATACACAATTATATTAAAGTTTTGGTTTTGTGAAAATGAGTTGGTGCTTGTCCGAATATTTGTGTTGCAAAAATCTGCATGGTCTATATGATTATTAAAAATAACAAAGGACAGGAGATAGTGATGTTCTTTGTCATTAATTAGAATTCAAGAGAAATAAAGAACAAACAAGTAATTTTATTGGTTTATCAAAATAAAGCTAATGTAATGTTTTTTCATGCTATGCAAGAGAAAGTGAAAAAAAAATTATTGTATACTAACATTTTTTTTTATTTGAGCACACTTTACACTTAACGTCAATTTTTGGACTCTCACTCACTGATCTTAAATAATTAATTTTGAATGATTTGTTAATAAGTGAGAAAAGTTTACGAGTTATTTATGTAAGTTGAATTCACTGCTTCATAACAAGCTATAGTAGTCTAAGACATAGAAACTTGTATTAAAACTTAATCGACAGAAAACAAAACCATATATGTTATAAAGTTTTTTAGCTATTATATTAAATATAATAAAATTATAAATTCAAACTAAAACAATGCAACTATAATGTTTTACATAAGATTTGACTATATATTTTTTATTAACCAGATCATAAAGAAAATTAACTAGGCATGTTTTGACAGACAAACACGAACTTCTTTGCCTATTTTTTTATTTCAAATTTGGAGTTATACCCTTGTAACAATATATATCTCAGTTATATATATCATAAGTATCTATATGTTAGATGATCTAACTTTATTAATGATGGATTAAAAAAAATGTCGTATAATAATAAAAAGAAAAAAGATTTTCTTAAAATAGATGGATTTTTGAATTTTTGCATAAATGGGTTATCATAATACATTTGTTTATTCAAAATATTTATGGTTAATATAAATAAGAGTCCAAAAACGTATAATTAAATATACTACAAATTAATTAATAAGTTTCATTAACATATAAAATGACATAAAATTCGTTAAAATAAAACTATTCATTGTCTACTAAGCATAACAAATCCTCGACAAAAAATCATTTGGGTAAATGAAACTGACAATTTACTTATATACAAGATTTAACATTAATATTTTCATCTTAATAATAATAAAAACACTAAATAAATCAAACATAAGGATAAGACTTTCATTTGACGACATTCATATTTAAAATAAGGAAATAACGTCATTGTTGAGAGTAAAGTATCACTGAAATAAATATTTTTGATGCATATAGAAAGGAATCTAATCATCTCTCGGAAACTAATCAGCGATCGTGAAAACACATATTCAACTATTATTTGCTTGCCAAAAGGAAAGTAATCACCGTTTAGGAATTATTCGTCATTTGGTAATTATAAACTAAAAGGAATTATTCGTCGTTGCGGCATCGCGCGGGTATCATAGTAGTAGTAGTAGTAGTAGTAGTAGTAGTAGTATATATATATATATATATATATATATATATATATATATATATATATATAAAATAGAAAGATCTTTAGAAAATGAATACTAGGGTTAACTAGTTACTACCAATCATATAAGAACATATGTCCCTTTCTTTATTTATACCTCATGTATTTTAGAAGTAATTTAAATTACAAAAACCGTCCTTATAATTTTGTTAGATTTACGTATTTAGCACTCACTAAATAAACTACCCCATACCTAACACCCTACCCCCACCAAGAGCCGACCTTTACTCTTCTCCTTTTTATTCTTTTTTACGTCAATATCATCATTCTCATAAACCTCTGCCACCCACGAACCACCACAATCAGAATTCTCTTCCTTCCACCCTCAACCAAAAACCCACATCCCAACCACAGTCGCCGAAATGCTTTGCGCCGCCCATTTTCATCTCCCACCACTAATCTGATCATCTCATGAATTACCATCTATATCCTAAATCGAGTTCAGTGGACGTATTAGCAAGCATTTAGACGAACTCTGCTAGGGTTTTGCTTCAAAGAATTTAACCCCAAACACGAACCGTCGTGACTTTTGCGTTTCAACCCACAACCACTTCTCCATCAATTGATTTCTCGCTTTGGCGGATTTCTCAAAGCCATCATGTGTATTTGTTCGAAATCATATGAATCTAGTTTCATCATAATTAGCGTCGTTCATCAAGATTACCACTATCAATAATCGTATTTGAAATCCGGTTTCATCACCACCGACAACCACATTCGCCACCGTCGGAAGATCTACATTTGGATTTTGATTTTGATTTCTTCACATAAGGTTTATGAAGTTTAATATGTGGTTTATCGGAAGTGAATCTTGTCACAACTAGGAATTTGATGCCTTGTAAACATTAAATAATGATAACAAATGTGAGGCAACAATGTGAAAGCATGTATGATGCTTATTCAGTAACAACAAAACTTCATCAAATACTTCATTCAAGCACTACAAATAGTCAACAAAGAATTGGAAAACCCTTGAAATCCCGGTTTAAGTCCATTTTGGGCTAGGATTTCCTTATTGGACCTAATGGATCAATAAGTTTCCAATTTAACTATCTTGAACCTAGAACTCTCAAATAGTCCATAATTGGACCTATAAACATGAAACTTAATATTTTGGGGCTTATAAGCCAAAATTGAACTAGGTTATCTTTAATGGGCCTTATTAGGTCACAACAAATTTAAATTAGCCCTAATAGGTCATAAAAATCATTCTTTGATTTTTATTGGGCCAAAAATCATCTAACATAACCATAAAATGGGCTTAAGCATACAAGGCCCAATTCTTTTCTCTTCCCCTCTGCTTTCTCGGCCCAACTACATCAAAATGGAAGAGGGTTGACTTCCATTGCCACCTCTTTATTATCTCTTGGATCTCCATGCAAAACTCATGTCCCAATGCACACATCACCTCATCCACTCTCTCTTCTCTCCTCTCTTTCCTTCTTTCGGCCGAACACAACACCAACACACACACACACACACATTTCACTCAAACTCTCTCTCAAAGAAACTCTCTCCATCCTTCATAAAGATTTCAAAATTTAGAGCTTGATAAGGAGATTCTTCCACAAAAATCATCATCCAAGGTAAGTTTATGTTTAGATCTATGATCTAGCTACATCATTTCATCAAAAATATCTTCTAAATCTATTCAAACTTGTGATCTTGCATCCAATAAGTCACTAAATTCGAGATTTACCAAGAGGACTTGCTAAGATCGGAACTTTCATTTCTCTCTTCAAAACCGAAACCACAACTCAAGGTGAGCTTCATACCCCTCTCTTTTTGGTTTTCTTGTGTTTTATGGGTGAGAATACAAGAAAATGTGTAGATCTATGTGTATATGTATGCTATGTGTGATTTTATGCATGCATGTGTATATTTATGTGTTTTTGTGATAAATATGTATCTAAAAAGGGGTGAATCTCGAGATCTATGACATGAGAAGGGAAACAAGCATAATCTAAGTTATTTTACACTAAATAATTCAAGAACAATAACTTATAAGATTATGATAAACATATTTCAACATAAAAACCCATTTTTGGGCTTAAAATGTCAAATATACAAAACTATGGTTAAAAATGGTTAAGTCAAGGTTTCTTAAGGGCCAAAAGAGTCAAAATAGTTTCCACAGTTGTTTTTCTGAATAATAAATTTTCAAAGGACTTGAAATGTAAATTTTTAGCTTAATGGGCTAATTTTGGGCTTTTTGACCCAATAAGCCTAAAATTGCAAAAAATGACAATTTAAGGGGCTGAAATAAAAATTTCTTCAAAACAGGGGATAAATAGCATAATAAAACTATTTTAGGGGTCAAAAATGCTTTTCACTATCAAAAAGGACAAAAAAATGTAAAGTTTTTGGATTTTGGGTCAAAACTGTAATAGTTGCGAAAAATGGGGTTTTAACCGAGAAATACCATTCTGTAAGGGATGAATCTGTTAACAAAATAAATTTTGGGTTAAAACTGTCTTTTTAACAAGTTTATGATGCAAAAGTGTCAAGAAAATGTTTGAAGGACTAAAAATGAAAATTCTTTTATATAAAGGACTAAAATTGTTATTTTTATAAAAAGAAAGGTAGTGAAAAGGTCAAACTTCTACTTTTAATCAAATTAATTAATTAAGTCAAAATACAAAATCCATGACCACCGACAAAATGGAAAACGACTATACGTTCAACCCCAAATATCGTTATAAACAAATTGATTCGGTCTCGAATCAATTCTAAAACAACAATCGTTAAATCAAACACTTCAATAGATACGCGATAACTACAGTGAGTAAACTTACAAATTTTGGGTTTGAGAGTTTCAAATCATGCTTGATGGATCTTGCAAGTCCATCAAAATGATCTTTGGGCCCAAAAGGATAACGTTTATATATTATTGGGCCTCCTATGACCCAATTCCGTGTAAAAGGACTTTCAATAGCTTTTATGTGATATTGGGCCCTAGTGGCCCATTATTAAGGCTAGTTAGGTCAAAGTAATCAAATGCGAGTTGGACCATCGTGTCTTTCGCATTCCCGACAGCCTAAGGTACTTACGATAGTAGCAGGACATAGTGCTCCTCTTCGCTTCGTTCGCTAAGGCTTATGAGAAATCAAAGTAGACGAAATTAGGACGATATACAATGTGGAGTAATCAATATTCATTCGATATGACAATACAAAAATTAGTAATCACGGATACCTGTCAACATCGGAAAACATTGGGTTTTTCGGGGAACTCAATACTACTCGCTCGAAATTTTATAACTATAATACAAAATACCCTTCATATATATGTTTTTGAAATCATTCATGCATCAAATTATGGATCTTCACACTTTGATAAACAAAAGTTTTTTTTAGAAAATATTGGATTTTCTGGGTTTTGCAAACTATACAAATCATTTTATCACAACATTGCTTATGAACTCACCAACATTTCATATGTTGACGTTTTTCCAAAATAACTTGTATTCTCAGGTAACAGGTAAGCGGAAGGGTAATATGAAGTAATGTTAGGATGTTATGTTGTTGAAAACACTCAAACAATTGATGTTATGAATGTGTAACGTTAGAACAATGTACTCGATGTGAACAATTCCAGTTGTAATATATTGATGCATGGTGATGTTTATGTTATGATTCATGTATATTCATTGTGATGATATTCAATTAAAGTCACGTGAGCCCTCGTACATTTCCGCCGTCTGATTCGGGGGTGTGACAAATCTGCAATTCAAACACACATGAGGTTTAATCGGAGACTCATTGCCTCCGAGATTTCTAATCATGGATTCGATAATAGGCAGTGAGATATGGATGTGATTTAAATGAATGATTCCCTTGAGGATTTTGAGTTTGGGTTTGATTTTGAGGTTTCTTAAGGTTTTGTATTCAAGGGTTGATATCATATATTCTTTTGATGTTTGATTATAAATGCCGTTTTGATTTTCTGGTATGAGGTTTGAAGTTTAATTTTGATTTTTCAGATATGCATTTGATTTTAGGTTTAAGGTTTAATTTCAACATTAGATATGATTTTGAGTCAGTGATTGGTAGTGGTTGACAATGGTGGATGGTTGTGGTTGATGGTGCAAATTAACAGCGATTGTCTAATTATGAAGGGCGATGATGTTTTGGTTACGGTAGATGGTGGTAGCTTCCATGGCTTTGCAGGAGGGGGGAGGGGTGAGAAAAATATATTGTTTATTTTGTATTTTTTTTATTTAATAAAAACAAGGTTAGGGACCAATCAACATCATTATTTCAAACAACAAGGACCATTTGTCAAATTTACTCTAAAAGGACCCATGTCATATTTTTATTGGATGTCATTGATTAACCTTAATTATGTACTTTCTATTGATTTCTTACTTATATATATATATATATATATATATATATATATATATATATATATATATATATATATAGAGAGAGAGAGAGAGAGAGAGAGAGCTAGGTTCAGGTATTCAAAGTAATTATTGTGTTATTGTATGCATAAATGTGGGCCAATCAAAATTTAAAATAAAAATAAATAATTAAATAAATAAATAAGGGTAAATAGGTAATTTGATAATTAGTTTCCACAAATAATACCCTATAATTATGGTAACCATTGACTTCAGCTACCTAGGTTTTCTCCATCCATCGTCGGCTTTTTAAAACCACCTCCAATGTAAACTGTAACCCTAATCAAACCATCTCCAGCCGTCACCTCCATCCTTATGCCTCCCACCACCGGCCGCCACCCTACCCTTTTGCTCCTCCGACCACCGTATCCACCGCCATGTCGAGGGTTATTATTGCTATCTTTTCGTGAAGGCTGAAGACAGATACCGACGAGGGGTCGCGCCATTTCAGTCATGTGTAAGGAGGAATGCACCATAGTCGCCTATCGCTGCAGTTGCTGCCACTCGGAGATGCGTCTATCGTTGGACGTTGCGACCTTCTTTCCTGAGAAAGGGAGCTGTGGAGGAGCCGTTGCCATCATTCTTCTTATTCTCTTCTTCTGCTAGCTGCCATATGTGTCAATGACC
This sequence comes from Lactuca serriola, assembly GCF_051521515.1. Taxonomy (NCBI): domain Eukaryota; kingdom Viridiplantae; phylum Streptophyta; class Magnoliopsida; order Asterales; family Asteraceae; genus Lactuca; species Lactuca serriola. The sequence goes on along the minus strand of NC_136408.1, from coordinate 68,380,254 downwards.
TTCTTCTTATATGTAATGTACAAAGTGAAGGTAGTTTGTCACTATTTTCATATCAAATTGACTTATTTTTATATGATAAAAATCAATTTGTTTGTGTAGATGATTCAATGGATGATATTGGTGAGATTCCAATTCTATTGGAATGGAATCATGAATTCCAATTCTGTTGGAATCATAAAAGTTGATGCTTGAAGAACGGACCACACAATTAAAGTGATTCTAAGCAACATTATTCTTTTAGAATATATTAGTGTTGTTGTTAGATTTTGATATTTTCTTTTTCGTTTTGAAAGTTTTTTTAATTTTATTCTTTAACAATAAATGTAATTCTTAACAATTGTTATCCGTATTCTATAAGAAATAATGTATTTTTTGTTTTTATTCTTCAATTGATTGTTCAAAAATTTGTTATTCTACAAGAAGTTTTTAAAGTCATGATCAAAAAATAGGTTCAAGAATATTTTTATTTTTTAATATACTCATAAACATATTCTGTCAGAATGTCCGAATTAAAAGAATTATAATTCGTAAAATCGGATTTTTAAAATTAATAGAATTTATGATCCCTTAAAAATGCATTTTTTCTTTATTAAATCTATATTAATTGACTAAATTACCCTTCTAATTAATTAAGATGATATTTTTCAATTGTATTTAATTCAATAATATATATTAATCATTTTTTAAAATAAGTAAATATTATTGGCTCATATTTATGCATATAATAACATAATAATTATTTTGAATAGAATAACCTAAGCATATATATATATATATATATATATATATATATATATATATATATATATATATATATATATATATATATATATATATAAACACAGAGAGAGACTTTGTAATAAAATATTCTAATAATATTTACAAAAGTTTTCTAATAATATTTACAAAAGACCAACATTAGGTTACGGTCCATCAAACAAAAAAATATTTAAAATATTAAAATGACAAAAATAATTAATAGGAGCAATGAAATCAAACCTATCTGCCAACATTTCTCCGCAAAAATAATTGTATCAAGACCAGAGCTTCTACCGGTAGTTTTTTTTTTTTTTTTTTTTTTTTTTTTTGTCTAATGATTTTTTTTATTATAATAGTTTAATACATATCGATTGAAGGTAAACGGGCAACAAGCTGCGCCGCTAGTCCTTTCTGGATGCCATTAGAATTAGGTCTGACAATCGTGTCGTGTTAGAGTTGACGTGTCGCGGGTTGGCGGGTTGGCAAGTCAAAATATGTCAACCCAAACACGATCCATTTAAATATACAGGTCACGGGTTGGCGGGTTTGGAACTTAAACCCATATATGACCCACCAACCCATTTATTTATACGGGTTCACAAGTTGGCGGGTTCGTGGGTCAGATTTGGGTTCGTGGGTCTAAATTTTAGATATTTAAGTCTTAAACATCCAAATGAAAATTAAAAACATTCATAGAAACATGTTACAGACTTAGTTTTATAGGTTACGACTTATGACCTTAGACCATCCACCACGAGTAATAATATCAAAACAATCAAATGGTCTATGAATAAATGGTATATATTATATAATACTTATTAAATATTAATACTTGATACATAAATACATTTAAAAATATAATAATTTTTTTATTAAAAATATAAACGGGTTGGCGGGTCAACCCGTTTATTTTTTGAGAAACCCATATATGACCCGTTTAATAAACGGGTTGGCGGGTTAGCGGGTTGGCGGGTTGAAAAACTCAACCCAAACCCATTTATTTCGTATCGTGTCGAGAATTGCCAGCCCTAATTAGAATGCATGACCCGTTGGACTTTATTGAGGAGCTCTACTGCCTCTGGTGCGAGAAAACCAAATATATCGAATGCAAAAGGTACAAACACATGTTGATTTTCTATACATCTATTATCGTGATTTACCACTTTGCATGCAGCGGCTTTCAAACCGATAGTATCAAGTGTTATTTAACTTTATGAGATCCAAGGTTCAAATTCCGTCTAAAACATAGCTAGATAGAATTAAAATCTTCATTCTAATAAATGAATAGTTTTAATATTCTTTTGACAAATATTATTCTAATACAACTCTTCATTAATAATATGTCATGTATCATATAGATATATTAGGCAATTCATTTCAAAATTCAAATTTATATTTTCAAATTATATGTTAAAATTGAAGTTATAATAACTTAAAATTTTTGATATATCTCTTAATTAATAATTTATTTAAAATGACTTATTTACAATAATTAATTAATAATTATAAATTTTTATTATAAAATTTTAATTAATTTTGTAAACGTGGTTTCCAGTAGTTTAATAAAAAGTTAAATTTCTTGGCCGTTAAGAAAACAACGAAACCAATATACAATAAAAAATAATCGGTTTAAGAAAGTAACAATTTTTTAGTATAAATAGATGGTGATCTTCCAACTCTAAACTCACACAACCAAAAAACAAAAACATGTTTAATTCTCAGATCAACCAATCTCACTCTTTCCATAACTTATTCACACTGCAAAAGCCCTTCCTAGCTAGAGACCTTGACGCCACCCACCATTCCTCCTCCTCCGCCTACTCCCCCACCGCCATTCTCCTCCTGCCGACAACCACAAAGAAATTCAATGCCACACATAGTCGTAGCACTCGACCTACCTCAGCAGCTGGTAAAATAAAAGCCATAAAAAATCCTTTTCTTGCTAATATCACCAAAGTCAGTGGTGTCATCCACACCAAATCAACCTACCTCTTCAGTGTAACACCTAGCCGCGTTCTTGACGATGCTCTCAGTTTCGTATGGACGTATGTGTTGCTCGAGTTCGTTTCTAAAGACCTTGATTGTACGTATACCTAAAATATTTGACTAGTACTTTAATAGTTATATATTTGGTTTTAATGTAGTACTGCCTTATCTTACGTACCAATACCGTGCATGTGTACAATACATATATTATGCCAGTAGATAAAGCTGTCTACTTCGATTCAATTTCATATATGATCACTTATGTTTGGAATCCAGAGAGAGTACATAAAATGATAGCTGGAGACTTAAAACCCAATGGCAATATATGAAGGTTAAGATAATTTTTATTTTAAGAATATGGTATAAAAACTGGTATTGATTTTGATACAGCAAAAGGTGAGCCGAAGAGGGTGAAAACGAAAGCACCTTATGATACTTTTGGTGGGCAATACACCTTCCACTTTGACGTACCTGATGATTTTGGGGAGATCGGAGCTGTGTTGGTTGAGAATGACTACCGCAACAAGATATATATAGAGAAAATTGAACTCTCCGACAAAGTTACCTTCACATGTAATTCTTGGGTTCATTCCAGTCGAGATAACCCCCAGAGGAGGATCTTCTTCGCCGACAAGGTTATATAACTGTCCGTATACTCATGTTTATTAGCAGTTCGTGGCGGTGGCAACCATTAATAACCCTTCTTATTAATCTATTTGTAATTTGTACAGTGTTACCTGCCGTCGGAAACGCCAGAAGCCCTCAAGTCGCTGAGAAAGAAAGATTTGGAGTTCATTCGAGGCACTGGTGAAGGAGAGCGTAAAGCTTTCGAGAGGATTTACGATTACGATGTATACAACGACCTTGGAGATCCCGACAATAAGAGCTCCGATCTAGCACGGCCGGTGCTCGGTGGCAAGAAATTTCCTTACCCTAGGCGCTGCCGTACTGGTCGGAAAATGTCTTCCACAGGTTCATATATATCTACGATAGTTGTTTGCAATTATAGTTGTCTTAAAATTAACTTGCTGAACAATCCATGTTGAATAACAGATCCATTGACGGAGACAAGATCTTCAGACCCGTTTTATGTACCAATTGATGAAGACTTTTCAGAGATAAAGTCGGTATCATTTGGAGCGAGGACATTGTATAATTTGCTCCTTTCTGTTATACCCCGCATAGGCACGGCTTTGATAGGAAAAGACGAAGACTTTCTTTTATTCGAGGATATAGACCAGCTTTTCGACGAAGGAGTTCTTATTAATGGTAGTGATAAAGAAGCTGCAAGTGTTTTGCCTAGAATTATTCATGAGGTTGCTGATGCTCCAGATGACCTTATCAAGTTTGATCCACCTGAAACCGTCCGCAGTAAGCTAGCATGCATGCATTCATTACGTAACCTTTTTATTAAGTTATTTGTGATCGGATTCGTGCATATAAAGCATTTCTACACATTGCAGGGGACACGTTCTTTTGGCTCCGTGATGATGAATTCAGTCGACAAATGCTTGCTGGTCTTAATCCATGTAGCCTACAGTTGGTTACGGTATAAATATTTAACACAACAAATTATGTTTTTGCATAAATTAGCGAGGAAAATATTATAACGTCATGTTGTGTGTAGGAATGGCCATTGATGAGTAAATTAGACCCAAAAGTCTATGGGCCACCTGAATCAGCAATCACCAAGGAGATTGTAGAGCGAGAAATTAAAGGTTTCATGACATTTGATGAGGTAATTAAAGAAAACAGAAGGCCAAAATTAAATATATACAACGCCATTGATTAATTGATGTTGAAAAATCAATCATGTTGTTGCAGGCTTTGGCACAAAAGAAACTGTTCATGTTGGATTACCATGATCTGCTATTGCCCTACGTAAGCAAAACAAGAGATCTTGAAGGGGTAACTCTATATGGTTCAAGGACTTTAATGTTCCTTACTCCTGCTGGAACGTTGACACCAGTTGCCATAGAGTTGACTCGTCCATCATCAGAATGGCAACCACAGTGGAAGCATGTCTACACACCTTCTTTGGGTGCAACCGGTTCATGGCTCTGGAAGCTAGCCAAGGCTCATGTCCTTTCTCATGATTCTGGTGTTCACCAGCTTGTTAGTCATTGGTAACTAATCGGTTCCCATTTTCCTTAATTTACACATGTTTGTATGCGTTTTTCCCCAACTAGATCACATTAATTCATAGATGAGGTGATCATGATCATGATTTGATTTGTGTTGCAGGCTAAGAACTCATTGTGCGATTGAGCCTTACATAATTGCCACCCATCGTAATCTTAGCCAAATACATCCTATTGCACGACTACTCCACCCTCATTTTCGGTACACCCTGAAAATCAACGCCCTAGCTCGACAATCTCTCATTAATGCCGGTGGTATTATAGAGTCAACATTCTCTCCTGGAAAATATTGTATGCAACTTTGCTCTGACGCCTACGATCTGTTGTGGCGTTTTGATCATGAGGCACTTCCAGCTGACCTGATTAGCAGGTGCATTTCCTAACTTAATTTAAGCAACTAATTTTTTCCGACGCAGTCTCTTTATCTATATCTATATATATATATATATATATATATATATATATATATATATATATATATATATATATATATATATATATATATATATATATATATATATATATATATATATATATATATATATATATATATATATATGTTTATATTTTATAGGGGAATGGCTGTTGAAGATGAAACTGCACCACATGGTTTGAAGCTAACAATCGAGGACTATCCATATGCAAACGACGGTCTAATCCTTTGGGATGCCATCAAACAGTGGGTTACATCTTTTGTCAACAACTACTACCCAAAAGCAAGCCTCGTAGAATCTGATGAAGAGCTTCAAGCATGGTGGAATGAAATTCGAACAGTTGGACATGGCGACAAGAAGGACGAATCATGGTGGCCACAACTCAAAACCCAAGATGATTTGATTGGAATCGTATCAACGATCATATGGGTGGCTTCCGGCCTCCATTCAGCTGTGAACTTCGGACAATATGATTTTGCTGGTTATTTTCCAAACCGACCAACCATCGCCAGAACCAAAATGCCTAACGATGACCCAACAGATAAAGAGTGGCAGGCATTCCTAAACCGGCCTGAGGATGCGTTGTTGAAATGCTTCCCTTCCAAAAAGCAAGCTACCATAGTCATGGCAATTCTAGATGTTTTATCAACTCATTCCTCTGATGAGGAGTATATTGGTAAAACTGTAGAAGGGCCATTTGAGGCAGAGCCAGCTATAAAGAAAGCATATGAAGAGTTTCGTGCAAGAATTAATGAAATGGAACTCATCATAGATTCAAGGAATGCCGATCACAATTTAAGGAACCGAAGTGGTGCAGGGTTAGTTCCATACCAGCTTCTCAAGCCTTTTTCTGAAGCTGGTGTTACCGGAAAAGGTGTTCCAAACAGCGTCTCCATCTAGTTCAGTCGTTTCCAGCTGCAATAAAGCCTTTCAAGATCAATATATGGTCTGATGCTACATTAATAAGATCACTAAGTAGGTTGTTGTGTTTTTTTGATGTGTCCTTAACAACATATGGTGTTGTTAAGTATTGTTGTTACCAACACTAGTAGTTGGAAATTACGTAATGTGAAATAAAAGAATCTTGGTTCTAAGAATAATCCAGTTAGTCTTGATCAATGACTCGTAAAATATGTATTCAAGCTCATATATTGATGGTGTTTAGGGTTCTACACTAGCAATTGGACGGAACGCAAACAAACAAACACCCAAAGAAAATATAGCAATGAATCCGATGATTAGATGAGTCTTAATTCACTACTACAAAAAAGGGCATTACCGACGGCCAAACTGTCGATAATCCATCAGTAATAGGTTTTACCGACGGAAATGCAACTGATCCAAATACGTCGGTATATTCTCGTTGTTAATCGTTTGTAACGGATTTCCGACATTACGACAAATTTTAGTGACGGATTTTACTGTCAGTAATCAATAACGGATTACCGACGGATTTATATATGCAACGGAATACCGACGGAATAATTCAGTAACGGGTTACCAACGGAATATTTTGCAACAGAATACCGACCGATTTTCTTGTAACGCATTACCAACGGATTCTGACAGTATAAATATAATTTTTAAATTTCATGAAAAATCCAATTTTATTATATATTAAAACCATAAAATTATTAAAACATACATCAAATCCATATTTTAAAACCAAGAAATATAAAAATAAAAAAGTTTCAATATTTGACAAACATTAAAACCATAAATTTCAAATATATATCGATATTAAAACTTAATTTACATATTTTACTTATATATAATAAAAAAAACCCATAAGAAGTCACCAGAACGATGTAGTCCTCTTTCTCCCGCCGCAACCATCAGGGTGCGAAGGTTTGGAACCTTATAAAAACTAACCCACTAAAATGCAAATAGGGATCAGAAATGTGGTCAATATCACAAAGAATAAAGAGATACCGTCTATACCCAAATAAAAATGGATGTTTTCATCTCTATGACACTTCTATACCGACATGACTGGGTAGGTAGGCTCCCCCGGATGAAAGCATGTCATCTTTTCTATTTCATGAGCTTCCATATAACTTACACTCACACCTGCTACTAAACACACCTTAGAACATATGGGTAACTTAGTGTGTGTATGTGTGTGTGTGTGAGAGAGAGAGAGAGAGAGAAAAAAAATTCTTACTAGATGGACCATTTTAAATGATAGGTTAGATCTTCAATTTGATCTCCTTCATTCCTCAGCAATATAAAATGTTACACAAAACAAAATACGTTATTGATATGATTATAAAATCAGACGTACTTAAATTATCTACAAGAGGCTACAACTCAACCTCCATCATATCTCCAATGTTATTTGGTATATCAGAAACAATAAGCAAACCCAAGAGTCTCGACAAGATATAACTAAAAAAAGATTTTTTTATATAATTAAATCAGACAAATGAGGTTCACGGTTAATTAAATACCACTTAATAAAAAAAATAACTCTCAATAATTTGCAACAAAGCAAGATCATTCACTTCATGTTGTCCATGATCAGACCAACAACCATGTTGAGCCTAGTGATGATCTTTGTGAATAATGAATAATGATATCATCACATATACATGAAACATGGATAAAAAGTCAAAATTAATTGTAAGCAAGCACGCTATTAAGAATGATATAAACAATTAAGGGCAATTAAGTAAATGCATACCTCCATCTTCAGCAACACCATAAATTAATTTGATCGTCTTCTTCACTAGCAAAAATGCAATGGCAAGATGAATCATAAATTATTAGATTAGGACACCAAGTTTGGTTGAGGCCAACATACCTTAGTTTTGTAGAAACCGGTCATCCTAATGAAGCAATTATAATTGTTAATGGGCATAATACTTGGAACAATGGGACAAGTTATTCCAATTTAGTGACAATCGTTCACGAATTTTAGAAAATTATCAACATCATAGAAATTTTTAGTCACAATAACATTTGATGCAGCATCAATCTGCAACACAAAATGTCATTTGTAAGTTAGCAGTCAACATAAGGAATACTACCTCAAAACACTTAAAATTTTAAAGTAGTTTGTATTTTGGGACACATAAATTGTGTAAAAAGATTGTACCTTTCTCTTGAGATAAGAAAGATCCTTTTAGTATGCTTCGGGTGTAGCCAAGCTATTGCCTTCAATGGCTTTAGGATGTGCCTGTGAGAAGTAAATTTTTAGAAAGGTTAAGAAAAGCATGATAATAAAGTTTTTTTTTTCCCTAAAATACATTGATATTAAATAGAATAACATTTACAAGTAATACTAATAGAGAAAATGACAAAATTAGCCAAATAAACTAATTACTTTGTGGAAAATAGCCAAAAAAAATTGAAATTGCAAATTTGGCCACAGAAATCACAGATGGGAATGGTCCATCTGCGATTTTTACATCCCATCTGCGAATGTACAAGTGGCTAAAGCACAGTTGTGCTTTAGCCACTTGTACATCCGCAGGTGGGGTATTTTTTTAATTTTTTTTTTGTGTGTGTATATATATATATATATATATATATATATATATATATATATATATATATATATAGGGGATTACCAAGCTAAAATCGCAGATGGACTGTGTCCATCTGCGATTTCCTCTCTTTCATCTGCGAATTTATGTTTTTTTTTTTTTTAATTTTGACTATGAAATCAATGGGTTTGACTACGAAATAACCTTATTATATATAAACTTTTGTAGAAAATTATCAGTTTACTTGTTATTTCTTTAGGAAATTTCTTTAAAATCTCTCTAAAAAATGATTGAGTATTTGGTTTGTCTTGTAACCGATGGGAGATGGCAAGTTACTGAAACAAATCTGGAATATGTATGTCCATAGGAAGGTATTTCAGAATTCACTTTGATATTTTCTGAGTATATTAGTTATATTGATTTTATATCTTTGGTGAGAAGCAAAATTGGTTTGTTAGACAAATATATAATTAGTCTTCGTTTCCATCATCCTGAATTGAATTATTATATACCATAGTTGAAGACATGGATGTTAGAATGTTGATAAATGTAATCAAATGCAGTGAGGGAAGGGTTGTGAAAGTGTTTGTGGTGGTTGATAAAGGAGATAAGGTTAATGAGGCTGGTCAAAGTGGAAGTCAGTCGGTTGGTAATTTATGCAGCTATAAAGGGAGCAACGATCTGATAGGTACTTTCAATACTCCTAGTGTACCTCAATTTCACAGTGTTGCTGAAAATGTTAATGTTAGTTATTCACCTATTAACTATGTGGATCCTGAGAATTACAAGTATGTTGGCAATGATGAGGTTGGTACATATCTTAATGACATGGGTGGTCGTTGTGTTGATATTCCCGAACAAGAATTTAAAGTTATGAATAGGCATGTAGTAGATAAAAGTAAAAAGAAAAAAAATATGCGTCAAAAAGATGAAAAAAAAAGCATGTTTATAGGGATTATGTTGATGTTGCTGATGTAGCTTTAGATATAACCGACTTAGAAAGCAATTCAGATGGATATGACTTGGGTGATGAAGTTAAAGCTAATTTTCTCGATAACCTTTTTTACGGTATGCCCCCTCTACCAGCATGCCCAGTTGATATTAATGAAGATATCCCAACACAGATGGTAGACATCATTCTTCAAAAGATTGACTGTGAGAGTATATTTAAGAACAAAGAACTTTTAAAGCGGGCTATTTGTAAAAAACGTCTCCGAGAAGGTTTTCAGACGAGGACAAATAGATCCACCAAATCAAGGTATTAGGCTATGTGTGTTTCGAAAAATTGTTCTTGGTTACTAAGAGAAAAAGCAATTAAAAATTCTGATGGACTTTTCCAAGTGAATAAATTTGTTGATATACACACATGTTCTTCAACAATTTTGCAACCTAATCATCGACAAGCAAACAAATATGTTTTGGGTGAATATCTTGTTGATGTTTTGGCTGAAGATTATAGTAGAGTTTATTGGGGAAAAGATATTATTAATGATATGAATGCTCAATTGAATATCAATATCTCATACCATTAGGCATGACGTGCGAAGCAATATGCATTATTGTTGTTAAGGGGTAAGAAAGATGATTCTTTTACCAAACTTCCAGCTTATTTCCACAATTTGGTCAAACATAATCCGGGTATGGTGACACATATTAAAACAGATGGTGATGATCACTTTGAGTTTTTGTACGTCGCACTTGGTTGTTTGGTTAGTATTTTAATATTTTATTATTTTTTTTCATTTTTATTTTGATGTATTTGAATAGATATGCAATGTATTATAGGTACGTGCTTTTGTCAATTTATGTAAACCGACCCTTTTAGTAGATGGGGCCCACCTAAAGGGTGAGTTCAAAGGTACCATGTTAATTGCAATTACTAAGGACGGACAAAACCAAATATTACCGGTTGCATATGGTATATGCAAAAATGAGTGTACAGATTCGTAGACATGATTTTTTTTCAAAAACTACGTGATTGCATAGACAATATGCAGGAGCTTACAATTATATCTGATAGGTCTCTATCTATAGCGACATCCGTTGCCAACATTTTTCCTCACGCTCACCACGGAATATGTGGTGTCCATTTGTATTTCAACATAGTATCTAGATTCGGGAAGAGAAACATAGTTAAAGGAATTTTTTGGGAGGCTTGTCGGGCGTACACAGTTGATGCTTTTGACGCTGCCAAGGAACTTACGAAAAAGACAAAAGAACCAGTATGAGAGTACTTAAAAAGTATAAATCCATAAACTTGGTCTAGGGCACATTTTAGAAGGAACTGATACAATTTTATGTCGTCCAATAGTGCGGAGTCTATAAATACATTATCTAGACACGCACATAAGGTGCCGATACTTATGTTGATCGGTTTTCTTCGTGCAACAATGCAACAGTGGTGGTTTCAAAGACATAACTTTGCAGGTATTAAGTTAATTTTTAATATTAATGTTTTATTAAATGTTATTGATCTTAACTTCTTCATTTTGTCTGTTTTTTAAGCGGAAGCAACAACAACACTCACCCCTTGGGCCGATGATATTGTAAAAGAAAACAAAAAAAACTTTTAGTAAGTGGGATGTTCGCATGATCTCAAATACGAAATGCAAGGTAAAAAAGGGAGCACTGACCGACAAGACAAGACAAGACAATGTACTTGTCTGTAGTTCATAGTTCAACTTTTTTAATTCATAGTCAAACCAGTTCATTTCATAGTCAAACATCACTGATCGTCAAGACATGTATGTCTGCAGTTCATAGTTCATTTTTTTTAATTCATAGTCAAACCAGTTCATTTCATAGTCAGACATCGCCGATCGACAAGACAAGACAATGTACTTGTCTGCAGTTCATAGTTCAACCTTTTGAATTCATAGTCAAACCAGTTCATTTCATAGTCAAACATACTTTTATGAAATAAAATTTCTTCTATAAATGGGTGTAAAGTCACTCCATGAAATTTATCTGTGAAAGTAAGTCATATTTGATAGAATAAATAAGGCGAATGGCATATTGTAATTGCGGAGGTGAACGTATCATTAGGATTTCAGGTATAACTAAAAACCCAGGAAGATTATTTTACGCTTGCCCATATATGATATCATGTTCTTAACTTCATTCATATTTACACCTTCATGTTTATATGTCAACAGTTCTTATTGTCAATGTTTAAATTTACAGGGACCAAAATGCGGGTTTATCAGTTGGGTTGATGAAGAGAATGATTAATCATCTATGGTAATAGCTAAAATAGCTAACTCTAATAAGCACTTTCAATTAGAAAATAAGAAGTTAAAGATAGCCTTGGTTTGTAGTTGGTGTTGTTTTTGGTAATTATTGTTTACAAGTTGTAAGCTTTTTAATATTGTTTTGATAGTTTTGAAGTTGTTACGTCAATAAATTGTTGTTATGTTTAGAGCAGTGTACTTATAACGTTAAAACAAATGGTGGTGTCGTTGTTATGTTGTAAGTATTGAAGTTATTAGTAGGTCATTAAATTGTTGTAATTGTTATTATGTTTAAACTTTTGTATTTGTAACGTTAAAACTAAAAATAGACTAATGGTGTACTCGTTTGTAGTTGTAACATTAAACGCTTAATAATCAAATCCAACATTCAATTACATATACAAATATATAATCCAACTACATAGGACCAAGACTCAACCCCCAATAAATTTTTGTCATCCATTGGCGAAACTCTAAAGCTGCGTTCCTTGGGTTAATAAGTTCATGTATTGGTTGGCTTGAATCTAATTGTTCCATAAACATACAAACAAAAACACCGCAATCTCCCAACAGACTACTTTGTTGGGGAACATTTGTTTCCAAAATGAATTGCATATTCAATGGAATCCTTGGGATGTTCCTCCGGGCCCAATAGTCAATCTTGTCTAAATGATCTGCCACACGAGCTTCAAAATTTGGTAAAGGTTCCATCAGAGTTGAATTTTCCATAAGTCCCTCTACCGAGGCTGTCATAAAAATGGACTTCCATTGACGCCAATCGTAGTTCCCCAAATAATCAGTGATTAGGGAATGAATGAATCGGCATTAGGACCTGTATAAGGTAAAAAAAAATACTTATGTTTACATATCACAATACAAAAACATAACGAAAATAACGAAAAAAAATTAAAAAAAATAAAATTCAGTTTACCGTATCGACATCCCACCTAGCAACCATGGAGTTGGGGTATGTAGCAAAACCAGACATAAACGCCCTCCAATCGTACTCATCCTCTAGAACATGGCAAACAAAAAAATTTGGAGACATTATTGTATGTCGGTCGCTATCAACACAAAAAAGTCGCTCCAAATGGTCATATGCTGCACAAAATTATGATACTTTTGTTATTAATTAAAAAACAAAAAACTTTTAAAATAATAAATCAAAAGATATTTTACCGCTTCCTCCAACCACTCGTCGTGTGTATGCCCAAACAAGTCGCTCCAAAAAACTCTATCTAACACCAAATTATACAAATGATGTTGCATGTTATATGAATGAAATAAATAATTCTGGATCACAACCTCACCGGCTGCTACATAAGATTGCAGGCGCAACACGGAGAAGTCGTGAACTACAACAAATGTTGGAAGAGGAACGGGGCTTGTTGATTTGATATCAACCTTCTTTTTTGGTCTTCTTTTTTGCTTCGGTGTCGTGTGCAACTAAAACAATATTCAAATGTTTAAATCTATATCTTTCAAATAATTCATATAAAAATAAAATTCTATTATTACGATATAAGCTTTTAAATTAAACGAATACCTCGGTGTAAGGAGTGCACATATACTTTGATAGATTTTGAGCCCTCGGTCTATCGGGTGTAACTTCTTTGTCATCAAAACCATAATCATCATAATAATTTACATTTCCCATAATTATTAAATGATCTTCCTCCGACACCTAAATTAATAAGCAATGATCTCTAATAAAAAAATGTTTTGATCTACTAAAAAAATGTAAGTATAAAAACCTCTTTAGCTTCATTATCATCATTTAAATCAAACACATCATCATCAAATTTGTTCCTACTACAACCCGCATTCTCATTCCTCTCCTCCAACTCCTAGATTAAAATTAACACATTATAGTTATTAACAAAAGACACCTTAAAATTTAATTATTAAACTCGTAACCGTAATATATATAATAACATTGTCGTCTTCAATATCACCAAAAACATTTTCATTTGTATTATTTTTATTCATCCCTTCATCTTCTACAACCTACATTTTCAACTATAAAATATGAACAAAAATTTTCAAATATGTTAATAAATTATATAAAAAATGTAGCGTGTAACTAACCAGTTGACCTAAATTTGTTTGGAATACTACAGACTCCTCAAAACTGATGTTATTCCATAGATCTTCATTATTCACTTCTTCAACAAACACCTCAGTAGGTTCTCAGTTCATAAACACATGTTGCTCCAGTGCATGTAGCCGTTTCAACACCTCATTTAAGTTGGGTTTCCCACTACGCCCACCTCTACCGTGAGAGCGACCACTAGACGAAGATTCGTCTTGTCTCCTAAAATGGTCCCGTACTGGGGATGAAACTAATTTCCGTTCACCATATACATACTCTTGCAATGACATATAATAAGAATATGTCATCTCATTATCACTCGGTGACATTTTATTTCTTGGTCGTTGTCCGTCTTAAAAAATTGAACATATTAAAAATGTATATAAAACTATAATAATGAATTTTATTCAAAATAAAAAAAAATTATAAACTTGCTTCATTGAAAAAGTCTTGTTCACATCAACCAATTTCAATTTTTTTTTGTGTCACTCAATTGTTTCATCTGAGGCATGTCTCTATTTTTTCTCAATATATATCTACAGGAATGAACAGCCGGAAGCATCTCATATATCCAAATCTGCAATTTTTACAATTATAGTAATAAAAATTAAAATTAAAATAACTATCATAACAATAAAAACATTTAAATATAAATAATTTTGTATAGCCTAAATGGAGCCGTAAATCCTGAGACGGAGTATTTTAAAGTTTGGTGATGCTCCGGTAGTGATAAATATTTATTTATCTTGTTCCACGTATCCTCAAGGTCTTCATAGGTAAAATATCATAATAGCTACCCCAAGCAAAACTAACAAAACAAAAAAAATGTTAGTTATAATATACATTAACATTAATAATATGAAACTTTCAAAGTAAACAAAAAATACATGTTCCAGACATCCAAATTCTCAGCTAAAAAAAAAACAATCTTGTAACACCCGATCATTTATTTGTTTTCCCAAAAATCATTCACGCAAAATGTATATCAAACATATTCTAATTGCATCAGCGTCACCAACTTCTAAGAATGGATGATTTAAAATATAACTTTTCAGGTCACCGATTTTCACCGAAGTATTTGTATGGTTCGGAAATAGACGCTCACACAATAAACATCTTTTTTTTAATACTACCTATTTTTTTGACACTTTTTTGCCGATCATTTTAGGATACTCGCCAAAATTCAACCCGGTTATCAAACAAAACTCTTCCGGGCCATATACCATTTTCGTATCACTCACTCTAAAGTATAACCATTTTATTCCATCTAGAGATAAAACAGCGTCCGACCATATCTGATGAAGAAATATCTTGTGGAACAACAATCTGTCCTCTTGTAAACGAGGGACGTCCAACAAGTAACCAAATACTGTTTATCTAAAAATATCACGTCTGACACCATCTAACACTTCAAATACTTCTCAAATGTTACACCCTGATCTTTTTAAGTTCACAATAGCTTTAACATTGAAATTATTAGAATCATGCAGCCAAAAAAACAACATATTAGAAAACTAAACAACTATTTCATTTTAAAATATCTGAAAATTAAATGCAATAATAATCCAACATTCAAATTACAGACATAAACAATGCAAAAACCAATATTTAATCAATAATTTTTATATCTACGCTGAAAAACAATAACATACTATAACAATTTTTCAACTTAAACGACAACTATATACAATTTTTCAAGTTATACGACAAGTATACAAACGATTTTTAACTTTCAAATTAAAAAAAATAATAATAACATATTCTAACCATACTATTACAATTTTTCTACTTAACCGACAAGTATATACAAATTTTCAAGTTATACGACAAATATACAAACGACTATTGTAAACATTATTATAACCATTTTTCAAGTTATACGACCACTTATACGAAAAGTATATACGATTTTTCAAGTTATACAACAACTATACAAACGATAAATAAAATATTCTAACCATGCTATATCAATTTCTCAACTTAAACCACTAACAAAACATATTGTAAACATTATTGTAACAATTTATTTAACTTTGAACTTAAAAAAAAAACATATTCTAACCATTTTACTAAATGTACAACTAGCCAATGCACATTCTATGCAATCTATACTTGTACATTCATACAACCACTAGCAAAATAGCATTAAAACTTCAAGGTTACTAATAAATAATATTAAATCTATCAAATACAAGAAAATTACCCAATCACAAACAATATAATTTCATTTTTTACACTAACTAATACAATAAATAACAAAATATTAAAAACATATATTAAATAAATGTTAATTAAAACATAAAAAAAGTTAAAATCTAACCATATTTTCGGGATTGTTGAAAAAATCGTCCATTTTCTTCAAGAAATCGTCACAGGGAATCGCCAAGAGAGAATATTTTTCAAAATTGAAGAGTGAAAAATGAAGAAAAAAACGGTTCTATAGTGTTTTCTTCCGAAAATCGCAGGTGGAATAGCGTAAATCGCATATGGACTATTCCATCTGCGAAGGTACAAGTGCCTAAAGCACAGTAGCGCTTCTACCTTCGCAGATGGAAAACGAAAATCGCAGATGGGTCATTTCCATCTGCGATTTTAGTGGTTAAAATTGTAATTTTGATTTTTTTTTGGCTAAATGTGTAAGGTAATTAGTGTATTTGGTTATATTTGTAATTATCTCATACTAATATCATGCAAATGGAACTCGATAGACTCGATATAAAGACAAACAGAAGCTAGATGGAAACCTAGATAATCATCATATGACTTGTCGATATGTTCCACCTACAAAAGAAAAAAAAAGGACAAAAATTTGATATCAAAAGTCAAGTCTATTAATTCATTGTCTAATGACTGCAATAATTCTCTTACTGCTTAATTAGTTCACTTGAAAATGGGTGTAATTTTTATAGATTCTTGATGCACCATGATGTAAAGTTCTTCATTATCTAAATAATCTTAAAGAAGGTAAATCGACTTCACATACCTCAAAGTAAAACTCATCTATTTAACAATGTTCAAAAGGAATTTGTATATCAAACAAATTACTAGAAAATGAGCCAAATTCAACAAGTAATTTGTTAACTCTAAGCAAGGAAATGATAATCTCAGTCAAATAACATGTTGCCAGTTAAAAATATGATGTTGAATATGTTAATCAAATATGATCCTACCATGTAGATCATTTAACTTG
Organism: Lactuca serriola; assembly: GCF_051521515.1. Taxonomy (NCBI): domain Eukaryota; kingdom Viridiplantae; phylum Streptophyta; class Magnoliopsida; order Asterales; family Asteraceae; genus Lactuca; species Lactuca serriola. The sequence continues at coordinate 68,362,934 of NC_136408.1, read as the reverse complement.
TGATGACACTTGGCAGCTAGTTAAGAAATATGGCAGGCTAAGAGAACATCTCTCAGAACTCCCCTGTTCCCAACCATAATTTAAATGCACTTTGATTTTCTATCCAAAAGCTTGTCAAAGTAATTAAGAAGCAAAAATACCACTTGCATGAAAATCACAACAAGATTTATGAAACCAGATAACCTTTCCCATTCATCAATTGCCTTTGCATGCCTCTCCAGTGCTTTGTAAATCTGATCCAACTGCATTGAATATGTTGATTGATACATCCATATTAAACTATATTCCTACAGAATTCAACAAAATACAATGATAACAAAGTAACACCATAATGGGAACTGAGCAGGACTGCAGAAGTTAAACCATATAAGAAACATGACATTTCACAATATAAACGAATCTAAATCTAAAAAAATAAAAAAAATAAAAAAAAATCTAGCAGATGCATAATAGAATTAATTTGTGCAGATGTATACATAGATGCATCAAAACATGTTTGTATAGACATAGAAGCACATATTGACCCATTTTCCTTCACCGGGGAATTTTATCGAACATCTGGTAGGCATGGAAATTGAGAGATAAGAACTATGATTATTGTAACACCCGCAGATTCGTGCTTGTCAATTAAAATATAATAAGCGTTAAAATGGTTTTTTATAGAAGATTATCTAGGAAAAATAATCTTAACCAAAGTAATAGTTAGGGTTAAAAATTGTAACATATTTGACGTAATAAAGAGGAATTGTGTGAATATTATATGTTTCATGATTATTATAATATAACAAAATAGGAAAAATTAGTCGAATCGTTCGTAAATCATAAAAATAAGTGCGCCAAAACATATATATATATATATATATATATATATATATATATATATATATATATATATATATATATATATTATTTAGAAAGTACACGTCTTCCCGATCCCAAAAATATAAATTTCGTAGAAATCCGACTCAGTATGAATTATATATGGTTTTTATAAGATATAAAAGGCAGTCACACACAACGAATGTATGACGTAAAAAACTACGAATAGAATAGTTGACTTTTAGCTAATGCGACCAAAAAGAAAATCGTAGTACTCCTTAAAATAGAATTTTGAGAAAAAGAATGCCAAAAACGGATTTCGTACGAAAGAGTCATCATTTTAGCAAAATCATTTAATTTTAAAAAAATATGGACAAAAATATAAATTGAAAATTAGCCGGCGGAGTCTAAACGAAAGTTGTAGATCTCATCGATAACTACATGTGCATATAAACAACGTCAAAAACGGAGTTCGTATGAACGAGTTATAATTTTTAATAACACATTTACGTATTAAAATAAAGCGTAAATCATATATACGTATACATAAATATACATATGTATATATCATTAGAAAGGTGTCGATGATGCGGTAGTTATAAGACTAGTGTTAAGACTACTATAGTATGGTGAGTGCTGAAGCGCTGCAATAATCTTTCTTAGAAAGATTCAGCGATGAAGTTCTGCCCTTGCAGAGCTCGGCTCCTAGCTAAAACCCCCTTGTAAGTAAGTTATGCTTACCTTATTTTAAATATAGCTTATATTTAAAATTAGTATTGTTATTATGAACTTATAAGAAATATTTGGGCTATTATTATGACTTATATAAGTGTCGTTATAATATCTTTTTAACTCCTTGCGGTACGGGGAATCTGGTTTAAAGGGTTGCATAGGGTTGTTGGATTTCAGAAGTGCTATATGCCAAAATGGTCCTGCCCTCCAGTGTTTTATGTCTGGCCCTGTCTGTACATTGTGGTTGGAAAATATTGTTTAAACGCTTATTTAATAATAATAATGTTAAGACTAATAATTAGTCACGGTAAATATTAGACTAAAATCTAGTGGTAATAATACTATGTTTCGTCGAAGGAAACTATATTGTTAAGAAGCGAAGCGCTGTCCGGGTGTGGAATCATCACTTTAACAAGTGAGTGCATAGTTACTTTCATCTTACACATAGATATGAAGTATTTAATATAAATTATGTGCTATGTGTGCATATTATTTGTGTTCCTGATATCTATGCTGGATGAACAAAAATATACATGTTTTAATTGTTTTAAACTGTATATTTATTTTATACCTATAATTATGATGGGTAAAAGATGGGTAGATTAAAGATGAGATGAATGATGAGCGATGAAAGATGATATGAATGATGAGTGATGATATATGAGTGGTAAAAGATAATGAGAAGCAATGAGCCAAGCGATGGCCTCGTCGTCTAGCAGAGTAGAGATGACAAATACAGACTATTCTAGATAGTCCGTTGGAACACTAGCAAGCTCGCAACCTGTAGGTGTTGTGAACGATGTCTTCACCTGGTGTACTCTAAAAACCATTGACATGTATTGCTGGTGGACTCCCTAAAATAATATTGTCAAATGAGATAAACCCTAACAGCTATGAACTTAGTGTCTGTTAGATGAACCCTGGCAACTATGAACTTAATGCCTGTTATATAAACCCTGGCAACGATGGACTTCGTGTTTATTCCTTCGGACAATCCTTAGGACTAAATAATGAGGAATAGATGATTCTTAGGGAATATACTTATGAATAAAGAAGATAACGAGGATGTGTAATTGGGTTTTGTAACACCCTGAAAAATTTTAAATTTATTTTATTCATTTTTATGTCATAAAAATGCTCATTATCCTATATAAGCACTTTTTATTTAAAAATCATCAACACGGTTTTCAGTACATTATGAAATTCCAGGATCTGCATTCATCACTCTTTTCTCTTGTGTGTGTGTGTACAATCGAGTCGCCGCCTCCCAGCGATTCTGAAGAACCTGAAACACATAACACGGTAAGCACGAAGCTTAGTGAGTTCCCCAAAATACCACATGCAACACATACGCCACTCAAGGCTACAATATGACCCTCCGGTCGGTGTGTCTCAGCGGAACCCTCCAGTTCCGTATCGTTGGACCCTCCGGTCCAGTCTGTATCGTTGGACCCTCCGGTCCGGTCTATAAACTCCGCATAGCATAAATCACAAAGACATCATGCATAGCATATCACATATAACATAATACTTAATGTAAGCACATAAGACCCTCCGGTCACACATAACTACCACTCAAGGTAACGTATAGTGAGAAGACTCACCTCGGGTAATTCTCGAGAAGTCTCGAACTCGAAATACCGATCTAGCCGCCGCCTAATCACATAAATAAATAACTCTAATCAGAAGTGGCTCTCAAAGGCTAGAAAAGTCTCGTAGTATGCTTCCTAGAAGGATAAAAGACCATTCTACCCCTCCCCTAGCCCAATAGTCCACTGGTTGACTAGACCCTAAAAGTCAACATAAGTCAACGGTCCAACTTTGACCAGACTTGTCGAGTCAGGCAACGACTCGGTGAGTCCACACGCGTAATCAGATTCCTCGCAAGGTCTCACTCGACTCACTGAGTCACCCACCCAACTCGTCGGGTCTCAACTGATCACGAAACTCGGGTAAACTTGATCCGACTCGTCGAGTCCTCCTATCACTCGGCGAGTCTCCTCCATGACCAAACTCATCTAACCTTTTGAGGTCATATCTGCTTCACCTATACCACTCGCGCCACGTGCTCCTCATCCCGCTCAAAGGAGCGAAAGGATCACGCTACACAGGGAACCCATCCCCTGCACTATCATCGAACTCTCGTCTGAACAAAGACTCTCAAAACCTTGCCTTCGAACTCGGGGAAATGTTTATGCTAAATCAGAATCATCTACTGACGTATAGCAATCCCAAGCCTCAACTCCCTGCCAGATCTCCCTTTCCAATCCTGAGCACTAGGTTACCCTTGACTTTCACTATTGAGCTTCCCATGAAGATCCATGCATGACCCACCACTTCCTTCTCACCACAAGTGTTTCAACCCATGGTGACACACAAGTCACCAGTTCTCGCTAACCCCAACGAACACTAAAATCCACACTCGAATATCAGTTCACTCCTGAGATTTGACATCTAAGGCTCAAGAATTTCATGCAACTCACTGCACTATCCCTTCCAAACACTGAACCTCTGGTCTCAATTCCAGATGACAACTAACTTTTCAGGAAAGTAATCATTCTCTGAATCTGAAACCTCATATCGCCTTCCTGGCGCACTACTAAAATCAAACTCATCTCAAGAGTTTGATCAATCCCCGGGTTGGACCACTCGCCCCAAGAACCACTCATTTCGAGACTGATGACTCGCAACCCACACTTAACTCACTCATCTACAACAACCACGATTCCATCCAATATAAGCACTCCAGACAAATGAGATAACCACAATCTCGTCCCTGATTTAACCATCAGGCTCCCATACCTCATATATTTGGGCTACCCAAGCCAAGCAACCTTTCCGCGTTATGCCCTGATCATAGAATAGTTTATCCTAACATTCTCTTACTGACTAGAGAGTACTACCACCCTTGCAGTATCTCAACCCTTCCTCGATTAGTGCATGTTACGGCTCCCCGTGGCATCACTACAACCTCTCTCTGATCCGTGAGTACTACGACTCCCCTTAGCATCACCCCAACCTCTCTGGTCCGTGAATACTATGGCTCCCCGTAGCATCAATACAACCTATCTCCAATCCGTGAGTACTACAGCTCCCCGTAGCATCACCCCAACCTCTCTGATCCGTGAATACTACGGCTCCCCGTAGCATCACTACAACCTATCTCTGATCCATGAGTACTACAGCTCCCCGTAGCATCACTACAACCTCTACTCTAAGCCCTGAACTGCGGCTCCCCGCAGTCTTACCGCACCAGCCCTTACCTCTTCATAATCTCACTTGCACGTAGACGCCACACCGCGATCATGAACTTATGCCCTGCGGACCGGCCATGCGTAGGTGTACATACCTACTCAAGTTATGCACTGCTATTTCTGACAGCATCCGAACACACCTTTCCCTGCTGCAAACCACCTTCCCGAATAATCTCACCCGATGTCATTTGGCCATAAGGTTCTCACCGGAACCGTACTCACTTGATACCCACTATCTGCCTCCGACTCACAATTCCAAAATAATCCAAACTTAATGACAACATATTCCGATACTTCAGGACACCATTACAACATCCCACGATGCCTTATCTCAATCACTGATCTCACACTCATAGCATCATACATGGATACTGCCTCCTTTCATTAGAATCTCGAAATCGATCTTCATCTTGCAACACTTGCAACCTCGAAGCATTGCCTTTCCAAATTGAACACAGGACATCACCATTAACCCATAACTCGACAACAAGGACCCGTAAATTCACCCATTGCCGATCGCTACTCATACCATCTTACTCATACCGTCTCTAAAATTAACTAACAGACCAGTTGTTGCTTTTCCTGGTGAGGAGATCACATTCTGAACATATACCTGTCAACCCCTGCTGCTGCTCTCTGAACTCAAGGACTTAACTGTCTCATCTTGTTTTACTCACTGAAATTCTGACCAGAACAACCTCTCTGACCAACGGTCACCTGCCATAGAATCACTCATTCCTTCCCGATCATGCACGACATGCATCATCTCACTTTCACCTCGCCCTATCCACCATTTTAGCCCTGAACCCATGAATCTGCCACATAATCACTATAACCAGTCCTCTAACTACCTCTGCACAATTCTCACATCCCTTCAGCAATTACCTGGTTCTCCCCCACTTAGGGTTCGAACCATCGCCATTTGGCGCACTTTCAATCCATCCACAGACTGCTTCCATTAATAACATCGCATCTATTCTCTGATTGAGCTACTCAACGCTTGATGATCTCCCCGATTAGAAACCTAGCAATACCAAATACTCCGAACCACAGACGAAGCCCTCATAACTTCTCCTCATGACTTCTTTTAATCATTTAGGACCTTATACTGCCCCATAAATAGACATACCAACTGCCCCGATTCACCCAAGACTCTCCGTTTCCACCATTGGCTCTATTGGTATCAGAAATACTTCACAACGGACAAACCGCTCAAACACCCTGAAAAGATCTCCATCGGTACTACTCCACGGCCTCCAATTTCTGGAACTAGAAACTCGATAGCTCATTCCCCTTCTCAAGAACGGAAACCACGTAACTCTCGCCATAGAAGGTGATGGCTCATCCATCAGCCGATGGCTTGACTCGAACCCCGCTTCTTCAACAACATCATCCCACTTATCCTTAAGCCGTGCAGTTTCCACTGGCACCTCACAAATAAAACCTCTTAAAACAAATCCCATTTCTCTTTCAAGCATACTCCCTCGAACTCATTCAAATTGGCCCTCAAGCCGCCTACTCTCTCATACCTGATCTCGGTATAATCAACATAATGGCATAAATGGTAGAACCAGTAACACTAATCATTGCAGCCATGGTACTCGAACCCTGTCATCACTTCCCAACTTGCTTCCAAGCATGGTACTCAAACCATACAATCCCCTCTCATCTGCTACTGATCATGGTACTCAAACCATACGATCCCTCTCATCTGCTACTGATCATGGTACTCAAACCATACGATCCCTCTCATCTGCTACTTAGAATCCCAGGAACTTTCCATGTATCGAGTATGGGTCCTCTGATTTCAGTAGTATGGGCCCATACTACCTGCCACATATACCCATACTTTCCACATGAATCATCCCAGATCTCCTAAGTAGCTGCTCAACCTCCTCACTTACAAATTCCGCCCTGCTGGCCGCTCTTCCTGCGAATACGCTCCATTATCCGCCTACTCATCTAACAAAGATCACTTCCCAAGCTCTTCCTAGGTTCCCACACCTTCCTGCCATCAGCTGCTGAAGAATTCCTAGTGATGCCAGCCGTCTACCTTCTGAATATCGTCATATTCACTTAGTAGCCGACTCCCATCATCGAGAATTACACAAAGCATGAAGCAAGCACCATTTGAGCATCGAATAGTCCTTTATCACACGTATCACCACTCTAGGTTACAATTCCACTTGCTATACTCGTAATCAAAGGCTTCACCGAGCTCAAGCAACTCTACCCCTCGTGGGTATCCGACTACCTTCTCAGAAGGCTCCTCAAATTCTCATCTAGGTATCTCTCCTAGATTACTCCTCTGTTCAAATCCTTCTCTAAATCAGAATCCTGCTGGATACTCATAATCTGCACATACACAAAAGCAATTCACAGATAACAGTAACTCCTAGGCTAAGGCATCACAAATCAGGTCACACTAGCGCTAAAATATGAAATACCTACCGTACTCTCTAGCATATATATCATTTCACATATTACTCATAACACACAATGTAAGGGTATTTTGGGAAATCACCGTTCGAGCGTTGGCTGATTGTACACACTGCTCGTTGTCTCTTTCTCTTTTAAATTCTCTTACTCATTTTTTTTTGAAAACCTTTTTCTCAATCCTTAGTTTGAGTCCGGACATACCCGAAGGTGTATCCGAATTCCTCAAACCAAGGCTCTGATGTCACACCCCCGAACCAGACGGCGGAAACGTCCGGGGGCTGTCGTGACTCAATTGAATACCATAACATTGAATATATATGAATCATAACAACATTCGTCACCATTCATCAACATAGTACAACCAGTAGTGTTTACATATCATACATTGTTTAAACATTACATTCCCCCAAAAATTAATTTGTTCAATTCATACAAAAAAATAAACTGCAACCGTCACTGGATATGATTTCTCTTGATTCACTGGTTCCCTGAGAATACAAGTATTTTGAAAAACGTCAACATATGAAATGTTGGTGAGTTCATAAGTTGTATTTGAAAACAATGCTTTGTATCGTTTGAAAACCACCAGAAAATCCGATATTTTCTGAAAATAGTATAGTCAAAAAGGTGTGAAGATCCATAAGTATGCCTGTTTGTTTTCTATACTTGAGAAATATTGTTTATTGAAATCGTATGTATTCTGAATTTGTATGTATTGAAAACCCTAGGAAAACCCGATGTCTTCCTAGTTCCTTGAATTCCATGAAATTACTTGAAACCATTGCAACGCATGAAGTTGTTATTCCAGACGACATTGGATCATTGATGAGCATGACTATCCGCCACAGACACGCGTTACACAAACGACTAGTCTATAGCAATACCAACGATCCCGAAGGCGTCGTCCGTACTAGTCATGCTATCCAACCGTCCTGTTGTCCCACATCCGAAGAGAAGGAGGACACGAAGGCCTCGACGACTCCATTAGTCGGTTGGGGATAAAAGGTACGAGGGGTCCCAGACCCGCCTCGCAAAAAGGGCAGACTTTACTAGCGACACTAAAGGACCCTTGGGGACCAGTAGTCTACAGCCATTGAAAGTCCGGTTACGTTGTGTCGGGATGGTAAAACCCAACACTTCGTAAGATGAAGTCTTTGGGCCTTAAGATCAGGTCGTCGGGCTAGCTAGGCTCAACGAACAAGATTTTACACTTGTGGGGTCCAAAGATAGTGCGTAGACGTCTGTGCACATGTATAATGTATTCCGAATCGTTATTTGTATGAATCATAGTATTGTAGTATCATAGTATCGTTGTATTTGTGGTTTCGGATTTTTATTGGTTCGAGACCGAACCAATTCGTTTGACAACGACTTTTGGTATTGTAGTGTATTGTATTTTGTCGATAGTAGTAGTACCATTATTTGATCATATTGCATGTATAGGATTAGTCTTGGAAATTTTCTGTTTTCAGCCCCTCCTCTTTTGTAACATTTACCTTTTCAACCCTTTATTTAAAATATTTTCCGGTTTGGTATTTAAATCAATTTTCTTGACATTTTAACACCAAAAATTATTGAAATAATCATTTTCCAGCATATTTTCCATAGAAAACAGCTTAAGACCCTGAAAATGCAGTTTTCTTGGTTTTAATCCCTTCTTTTCGCGAATTTGACAATTTTGGCCCAAATGGAAATTTTTTTTGCAACTTTGGTCCTTTTTAAATTTAAAAAGCATTTTAAACCTTTGAAAAGGAATTGGAACACTTATAGTCCACTGTTTTACAGAAAGTTACAGTTTTGGCCCTCCAAAACAGAAAAATTCGCATAATGGGCCTTATTGGGCCGAAATTTTCATTTTTAGCCCATTAAGCTTGAAATTCATGTTTTTAGTCCTCTAATTAAGTGTAATTCCAGAAATAGTTTTATGGAAACTGTTTTGGCACACTTCATCCATCAGAATCTGTGAAATGTCAATTTGGGCCCTTATTTTTGTATTTTTCACATTTTAGGCCCAAAATTTGTGTTTTTAACCCAAAGAAAATTATTACTAAACCACTTAGCCATTTTTCTTGAAACACTTTGTGTTTAGAAATATATTTGAAGCTAAAATCATTTAACACAAGATATTTCTCGGTTTTGATGGGTTTTAAGGCTAGATCCAACATTAAAACACATAAAAGCATACATATAAGCATGGAAATCATACAAGGCATACAAACACATATAGATCTACACTTTCACTTGTATTCCCCCCCCCCCCCCCCCCCACAAAACTCATAAAAACAGAAAATAGGGGGTATGAAGCTCACCTTGGGGTGTTGATTCGGTTTTGCAAGAAAAATGGAAGGAAAAATGAAGTGTTTTTGGCCTTGGCTCCCTTTGATGAAGATCTCGAGTTTTGAGATGGTTCTAAGGTGCAAGATCACGATTTTTGCATAGATTAGGAAAGGATTTTGATAACAAAAGAATTTAAACCATAGATCTATGCATAATCTTACCTTAGATGATGATTTACTTGCAAGATCCTCTTGAAAGTCCCTAATTTTCGAGATTTTTGGAGAGGGGAGGAAGGAGAGTTCTTGAGGGAGTTGAGAGATTTTTTTGTGAGTTTGTGTGTGTGAGTATGGCCGAGAGTGAGAGAGGAGAGAAGAAGAGATGTGATCTTGAAGTGATATGCATGGAAGAATGGGAAATAATGCATGGAAGTCCTATGGGTAATAGTGAGGTGGCACACTTAAGTCAACTATCTTCAAATCCTCTTGGGCTTGGGTATTGGGCCGAAACATGGAGGAAAAAAAGAAATTTGGGCCTTTTGCTCCTAAGCCCAATATTTGAGTTAGTCTTGGGTATGTTTTTAGTCTAAAAGAATGTAGTAGGATTTTTATATTTTTATTGGACTAGTTTAGGTTATTCATGTATCAAGGCTTTTAATTCATTTAATTCTAGGCCCAATATGGCCCAAAATGTTAAAATAAATAAGTGTGGGTCCAATTAGAGCCCAATTAGGGTTCTAAGCCCATGTTAGTCTAATTGGAAGCTTATTGGTCCCTTTGGATCCAATAAGGGAGTCCTAGCCCAAAATGGACTTAAACAAGGACTTCTAGGGTCTCCAATTGTTTGATGACTATTTGAGGTACTAGCATGTTGTGTTTGATTGAAGTTTTTGATTCATATTAACTTGAATGTATAGATTACATAGCTCAAAATTTTCAGTTGTGACATCTGATACCAACTTGTAACACCCTGAAAAATTTTAAATTTATTTTATTCATTTTTATTTCATAAAAATGCTCATTATCCTATATAAGCACTTTTTATTTAAACATCATCAACAAGTTTTTCAGTACATTATGAAATTTCAGGATCTGAATTCATCACTCTTTTCTCTTGTGTGTGTGTACAATCGAGCCGCCGCCTCCCAGCGATTCTGAAGAACCTGAAACACATAACACATAACACGGTAAGCACGAAGCTTAGTGAGTTCCCCAAAATACCACATGCAACACATACGCCACTCAAGGAGACAATATGACCCTCCGGTCGGTGTGTCTCAACGGAACCCTCCAGTTCCGTATCGTTGGACCCTCCGGTCCGGTCTATAAACTCCGCATAGCATAAATCACAAAGACATGATGCATAGCATATCACATATAACATAATACTCAATGTAATCACATAAGACCCTCTGGTCACACATAACTACCACTCAAGGTAACGTATAGTGAGAAGACTCACCTCGGGTAATTCTCGAGAAGTCTCGAACTCGAAATACCGATCTAGCCGACGCCTAATCACATTAATAAATAACTCTAATCAGCAGTGGCTCTCAAAGGCTAGAAAAGTCTCGTAGTATGCTTCCTAGAAGGATAAAAGACCATTCTATCCCTCCCCTGGCCCAATAATCCACTGGTTGACTAAACCCTAAAAGTCAACAGAAGTCAACGGTCCAACTTTGACCAGACTTGTCGAGTCAAGCAACGACTCGGTGAGTCCACACGCGTAATCAGATTCCTCACAAGGTCTCACTCGACTCACTGAGTCACCCACCCAACTCGTCGGGTCTCAACTGATCACGAAACTCGGGTAAACTCGATCCGACTCGTCGAGTCCTCCTATCACTTGGCGAGTCTCCTCCATGACCAAACTCGTCTGACCTTCTGAGGTCAGATCTGCTTCACCAACTTGTAGATCTATCCTTCTAGCACCCACAAATCACATAAAGATCCAAACTTTACGTCCATGCATCAAGATTAAAGCCATAAATGAAGAAATAGTCATCTAAATGGAAACCTAGGATCAAAATCTCTATGTGACTGCATAAAGTTGAACATAAGGGACTCTCTGGGCCTCCCATGGTCCAGATCTAAGGCTTATTCCACATTGGGACCTCAAACATTCCATAAACCTCTAAAGAGAATGGTTAAGAAACCCTAGATTCATGAAATCAACATCAAACAGGAGAAATGGTCCGATTTGTTACCTCAAAGTGAAGCTCTAGGCTTCATAACCTCGGTACATCAACCCCCTCTGGTCCCTCTTGCTAGAATCTCATCTTCTCTTTAGAAATGACACACCAAAATTCGCAAGATGGCTCTTCTTTACTCTCTAAGCTCTCAGGGATGATTTAGGGTTTCTCCAGGGTAAGGATAGCCGCAATTGAAGACCCTAAGGCTCTTTAAATAGGTCCCAAACCTGGACAATTTGGGTTTTCCTCCACAGCGCCGACTCGGCGAGTCCAATGCTCGACTCGTCGAGTCCACTCATTTAACACGTCACTTGATCGCGCCCCTACTCGGCGAGTTAATCCACCAACTCGCCGAGTCCCTTCGATTAAATCAAAATACATAAATAATATAATTCATACTCAAGAATTTAGATGTTACAGGTTTATTATTTGATGATTAAACATAATAACCATATTATTGTGGGTTGAAAACCCTATGTACTCACTAGGTTTCCCAACCTGACCCACTCAGTTTATTAATATCATAGTGTCGATACGAAACTACATTACACTAAGAGATTAAAGGAGATGTAAATCAGTAATGAAAAAGAATGTAAGGTTTGTTTATGCTTATGTTTTTGTATTGACGATGACATCCCAATATTTTAATATAAACAAATACATTTCTTCAGAAATGCTTTGATAAAACCTTTATCATGTTTTCTGGGAACAAAATTCCGCAACATTGTCCTTTAAAAAGGATACTCTGATTTTAAAATAAGCATAAATAAATTTTTTTAAATGACCGTAAATTTGGGGATGTCACAGTTGGTATCAGAGCATTAGTTTAAGCGAACTAGGAATTTTAGGATAATTTGTAGACTTAAACTTAGAATGCTAAGCGATGATTGTGAAATGAGTGTCTGCTATATTTAGGATGTATGTCTAAATAGACACGAACACTAATTGATTTTAGGAAAGTTGCCTAATTTCTTTTATGTGCTAAATGATTTATGTTATAGCCTTACATGCTTTATGATGCAATTATTTGATTGAATCTATGGTCTATTGCCGACTGGATCTGGAAATTTTATGTGTTCAGATTCTAAACGTTTAATTACGGTATTAGAACTGACATGTAACTTTTCGGAGTAATAAGGGGATTTACACGTAGATCGTAAATAAAAGCTTTCCTATCTTAATTCTCGTCGTTCCACACTGAACGTCTGATTTGGTGTACAGATCAAAATGGCAAGAACCCGAAGCGGAGTTAGAAACAAGAATCAACAGCCTCAACCCCAAGTGATTGAGCAAGTACTTGTAAGTCCCAAATTCGCTATGGAGTGTTAATCTGATCCGCTTGATGGTGCAGAATCCCAATCAAGCGGATGATGCAAGATCAAATGGAGAAGAAGAAGCAGAAGAACTTGATGAATCTATGATGTATTGATGAATATTCAATGATGCTCCATACACATGAGATTCACACACAAACACACTCTTCTTTTCTCTAGTACACCTTGATTTACACACACTTAGCACCTACCCTTGTGTTCTCCCCTCAAGGCTTGCCCCCACTCCTCACCCTACTTATATATATATATATATATATATATATATATATATATATATATATATATATATATAGACCGCAAACTCAAGGCCCAAACCCAATGCTAGACCGAAAACACATTGGTTTTCGGTCCAAGCTACAATTAAACCCAAAACTATTTTCGCCCAAGAATAAAAACAATAAATGCTTAGAAAAGCAAAGTATAAACCAATTTTTAGACCCAATAATCTCCCCCTTGGTTTATAGCTTTCTTTTCTTTTGACCCAACAAACTCCCCCTAGGATTGTAGCTTGCATTTCTTCTCAGTCTTCACTCTGTGAGCTTGGCTTCAACGTTTATCTTTGATTTCTTCACAGCTTCCAGATGAACATATGAATCTTCTACGCGAGTGACTTCATTTTGAACAGTTGGGCTTCCCTTCAAAATTTGACATTTAACGCACGTTGGGTGTGGAGACTTCATGTAGAGATTCTTGAAAATTGGCGCTTTCAGCTTAAGAATCTTCAGAAAGAATATCAGAGAGAACGAATCTTATGGATCACTTCAGGCGGTACATAGATAGCAGCAAATTGATTGAGGGGGCTTCAATGCAATCTGTCACATAATCTTCAAGTACAGATTCACCTTGCTTCTGGGGTTGAAAGATTGAATGTTGAAAGAATAATCTTCATATCTTGTTCCTTCGAATGGGAATTCTTCGACAATCACGGATAAAGCTTTGGCTCAGAAAATATCGATACAGTCTCCATGAGTCTCATCTACATCTAAATTCACTTTTCAAGACAAAGAAAAATTTGAGATAAAAACAAAACTAAAAGAAAACTTAGCACACAATATTTTTGGATTTTTCATATTTTCTAAAAAAAAATAAAACAGAAACAAAAATATTTTTGAATTTTTTATTTTTCTGAATAAAGAAATAAAACATAAATAACAATACTTTTGGATTTTTGGTTTTCTTTTATTTTTTTTTTTTGGTTTTTTAAAATTTTTAATTCTCCCCCTAAATGTGTGCATAGAGAAGAACTATGAACAAATTTAATAAAAACAAAAAGATTTGGGATCAAAGTTGTCAAGCAATTCAATCTCGATTATCAGCCCATGTCTGCATGTCTGGATCTGGTCAATCACTGGTATTGTGGTCCACTTAAACACAAATGATATGGACAAATTTTATAGATTATAAGTGACCATACATTGTGATCTTATTCCTAAATGGAACATTTAGCTCACGACGACCAAGAATATTGTTGTCCACTTAAATTCAGCAGCGAGATCTACATACAACCTTTTAAATTGTTCAATTTTAGATGCACTAGAACGTGTTTCCCACTTCCTGATACACCCCGGTAATCAAGAACTTTCAAAGAACTCCTTACTTTAGGTGAGTATTCAATCATTAAGAAAGAAGTCAGATATAGAAGTGCATATGTTGTATCCCAGGTCGGATGTTTTCCAATCATGCAGAGGGAACAACATATGACTAATATAGATAGAGGGTTAGAGAGATAGTAGGGTGCATATGTTGTGTCCCGGGTCGAATCTTCCGATCACACAGAGGGGACACCATATGGCTAACAGATAGAAAGAATTGCATAGATAAGAAGATGCATAGAAATAGAGTTGCATATGTTACATTCTAGGTTGGATATGTTCCAATCACGTAGAGGAGGCAACATATGAATGACAGATAGAAAGCAAGAAAATAATTTCCTATAGACCTATTTAATCAGAAACCCCAAGTCGCCCTATTAGTACCGGAATTAAGGACATAAGTCCATACATCAGGGAAATGTTCAGCCACATTTCTAGATAACTAACTTTTAGTGTATCTCGCAGGTTCCCATGTTTATCTCACTGCTCAATCTACCCAAGCGTCGTATTGTCAGTCCAAATGAAACTATATAAGTTCATATTGTTTAGTCCTTTCATTTGTCAATCAATGTCTAGTCCTTTTGTATCCTTTGTGCCTACCAGCACATTGAACACAAAGTCTAGACAATTCGGCTTTAGTGCATTACACGCATCATAAATTGTCCTTTAGTACTATACTTCATATCACTTCCCAAACAATACCTACAAACGAAAAACTAAAAGAAAACAAAAGATTGTCTTCAAAACGAATCAGTTTAAGATAAACTCGAGAGTATCGAAAAGAAAACTCAAACCGAAAGTCACCGATTGAATTTTCATCCAGATGGACTGAGAGCAGCATGCATATTTCAATCTCAGAATAGATCCAAAAATTCTTCACATCATTAAGCACAACCCCCATGTGTGATCCTTTCCTTTCTTCCCTTCTCTGCAAAGGACACATACTCTCAAACTAAGTTCTGAGTGTTGTACAGTTGAGAGATGTCTCTTTATCATGTGCTTGGAACAGCCACTACTAACAAACCGAAATCTGATGATATGCCTCCATAGCTGCTCCAGCATAGAGCGGGATCAGTTGGTCTTCGGAACCCAGTCCATTTTGAAACTGGGTTGACCGTTACCATCTACACAAGGTATTGTCTCCCATTGACATGTCCTGCTTATCACAAACAGAAGATGAAGAAATATTAGAATCATTAGAAGATTTGGGATATTGAACCTTTGGTACCCATCTGTAGTTGGGTTTAACCTAACCGGTCTTGGTTTCACAAGAGCATCTCTTGAACTTGGCTTCTTGGCCAACATTCGCTTATTGTTCTTGGGATTTTGATTCTTGGCCTTCTACGTGTTCCAGTCACCATTGTTTGAACGTGGCCTCGAAGGTTTTCTTTTGGAAAAGCTCCCTCTTTGTGTGTTCTGCCAACCTTGTGCATAGTAGGGAACATATGCGCGATTTGGACAATTTTTGGCAATGTGTCCAGGTGTTCCACAGTGAAAACATGTCTTTTTCTTCACGTAGGAATTGTTTCTTCCTGCCCCTGGTGGTGTGCCTTTTCCTTGTTTCTTATTGTTCCCGCATGCACACTTGCAGCAGACACTTTGTTTCGCTTGTTTTGGTGGCCTGTATTTACCAACAACAGGTTTAGAAGTAACTGAGTTAGAATCAACATATTCAGAGTTCAAGGTGCCATTTGTTTGTTTAATAGTGTTCTCCTTGTTCTCATCTTCCACTACTTTACCTGCAGTTGAAGTAGTATCATAAAAAACGTTCACCTCAAGACCCTCAGTTGGGCCTGATTGTTCAGTCTTAACTGAAGCTGGTTCAAGGAGTGGGCCAGACTGAGTAGGTGTCTCTACCTCATTGATTTCAAGGGGTGGGGTATAGTTTTCATTGAAGGGAGGTGGAACACTATTGTACCCTAGACCCTTGGTTTGATTATCTTTAAATGTTAATTGTTTCTCTATCATGGATGTAACTACCTCACTTGACACATCAAATTTCTTAAAGTCGAATTCATTATCTTTATATTTAGCTTTTAATGCATCAAGTTCGACAGTCAGGTTAGTAAGTTGTTCCTTAACATATCTATAATTTGTACATTTGTTGCTATATTCCTCTTGAAGTTTTCTAAAGTCCTTGGTTTTGGCCTCTAGTTATGCTTTTAAGGGGTTTTTGACCTTTCCTAAGGGTGTATCCTTCATATTTAAGGTCCTCATTTTCTCTTTTAAATAAATCGATTTGATCTCGGAGAAATTTAATAGTAGTTTCACAAGATTGAGAGCATGAAACTTCATTGATCGGAATGTTTGCAGAACTCATTGTTTACCAAAAATGCCCTTTGACTATAAACCTCAAAATTCAGCCTTAAAAGTCAAGTTTAAAAGGTCAAAATTAAAAGTCAAACTTAAAAGTCAAACCGAAAAGCTAAAAATGAAAATTTAAATGTTAAACGAGAAAGTCAAAGTTTAAAGTCAATGGTCAAACTTGAAAGTCAAAGTCAATTTTTAGGGTCAAAAGTCAATAATGATAGTGAAAAATTAAAAGTCAAAGGTTTGGGTTGAAAATGACATTTTATAATTTGAAAAATTGGTTTTTGGGCTAAAATTGTCAAAATTCCAAAAATAGAACCGAAAAAGCGAAGCTATTTGAATTATATTAGGAAGATGTTAATCGTGCGGCAACCTAGACCAAGTGGTAAGATCACGGATGGAGTATGCAAGAGACTCGGGTTCGATCCTCCTCCACCCCAAAACTTTTGAATATATGCTGCTGAACGAGAACCTACGAGGACCATAAACGAGCACTGGTCGAACACGTGCTGCTGACTGAAAATGGACCGAACCGAAAACGTACCGAGGCCGAACACGTGCGCCACTTTGGACTGCAAACTCTCCTCAGCTGTAAACGCTTGGACCGCAAACCGGACATGCTCCTCCTGACCGCAAACCTCGTTATCGGCTGTAAACAAGTTTTGGAGCGTAAATGTATCACCGCTGTAAACGCTGCTGACCGCAAATGAGTTTCCAACTGCAAACCCTCGCAAAACGTATGTGACATCCCCATTTTCACGGCCAGAAAAGACCGATTATGTTTATGATTTATAAAAATCAGAGTACCCTTTTTATAAAAATGTTGCGGAATTTGTTCCCAGAAAAAAAATGATAAATACGTTATCAAAGCATTTTCCGAAGAAATGTATTTTTTATTTATTTTAAAACATTGGGATGGTATCGTCAATACAGAAACATAAGCATAAACAGAACTTACATTCATTATCATTAGTGATTTACATCTCCTTAATCTCTCAGTGTAATGTAACTTCATATCGACACCTATGATACAAATAAACTGAGTGGGTCAGGTTGGGAAACTTGGTGAGTACATAGGGTTTTCAACCCACAATAATATAATTAACTTGGTTCTTCACATATTACATGTCAAACAATTAACCCGAATACCGATCCTCATTTTCTTCATTTGATATTCCTTAAAGTATTACTTTAAGGTTCATCTCTTATATCGTATTTACCTCTCATCTCTTTGCATCTCATTTCCTTATATGTTCGTTCCTAAGGACTTTTCCTACGGATCATCGCCTACATCACACAGACAATAATGGTTCGGGGATTACTCCCTCGATACGCACCTAGTAAGGGTTGGAGTATCATCACATGAATACGTAGTTACAACATCACCTGAACTCGTAATTCATAGTAAGGGTTAGAGTATCATCACATGAATACGTAGTTACAACATCGTCTGAACTCGTAATTCATAGTAAGGGTTAGAGTATCATCACATGAATACGTAGTTACAACATCGCCTGAAATCGTAATTCATCACCTACAGGTTGTGAGCCTGCTGGTGTTTCCACGGAGTTGTCTATAATAGTCCATGGTCGCCATTTATACTCTGGTAGATGATTACATCTCCAAATTGTCGGACAAGGTTATAGTATCTTTCATCCTACATCACGGATTCATCATCACCTATCCATCAACCTAATTATCATCACCTTCCTATCATCACCTATCTCTCATCATTTTATTTCATCACACACCAACTATTTCATCTACCCATGTTTTATCCCAACATATTTGTAGATATAAAATAAATATATATTTAAATCATTTAAAACATGTATAAAATCATTTATCCATCATAGACAACAAGTATTCAGATAATATGCACACATCGCACGTAATTTATATAAAATACTTCATATCTATGTGTAAGATGAAAAGGACCATGCACTCACTTGATGGTGACTCGGTACTCGGACAGCGCTTCGTTTACTTTAAAATAATTTCCTTCGATGAAACCTAGTATTATTATCACTAGATTTTAGTCTAATATTTACCGTGACTAATTATTAGTCTTATTATTATTATTATATAAGCGTTTAAACAATACTTTCCAACCACTATGTACAAACAGGGGTCAGACATAAAACACCGGAGGGCAGGACCATTTTGGCATATAGCACTTCTGAAATCCAACAACCCTATGCGGCCCTTTAAACCAGATTCCCCATACCGTGAGTAGTTAAAAAGATATTATAACGACACTTACATAATAATATCTCAAATATTTATTATAAGTTTATAATAACAATACTAAGTTTAAATATAAGCTATATTAAAATAGGGTACGCATAACTTACTTACAAGGGGTTTTAGCTAGGAGTCGGGCTCTGCAGGGGCAGAACTTCGTCGTTGAATCTTTCTAAGAAAGATTCGTGCAGCGCTTCAGCGCTCACCTTACTATACTAAAACTACAGAAAAAGAAGTCGAATCACGAGGGATGGAAATGCTTGGGAGATAAGAAGAGAAACACTCTTGAATCAAGAGAATGGTGCAAGAAATATGAGAGCTCAAGCCTCTTATTTATAGTAATTGAATTTACAAAAACTACCCTCCATAATTACTTAATGACCTTATAGTTGTATAAACGACTAAACACCCCTTCATAATACTATTTTAAATAGATTTAACGATATTTGTACTAAACTAATGTCGAAAGTACTCAACACTAGTCTTATAATAACCGCATCGTCGATACATTTCTAATGATATATACATTTGTATATATATATATATATATATATATATATATATATATATATATATATATATGTGTGTGTGTGTGTGTGTGTGTGTGTGTGTGTGCGTGTGTGTGTGTGTACGTATATATGATTTATACTTTATTTTAATACATAAATATGCTATTATAATTTGTAACGCGTTCATACGAACACCATTTTTGACGTTCTTTATATCCACACGTTGGTATTTACGAGTACTACAACTTTCATTTAGACGTCGTCAGCTATTTCTCATTCTACCTCAGATTTACAAAACTGTAACGAATTTATCGCGCTCGAAGAGTAGGGACCAAGTTTCGTCCATATCATTAACATACGAGCTCTACTCTCGACATTCTTTATATCCGCGCGTAGGTAAAAATAAGATCTAAAACTTTCATTTAGACTCCGTCGGCTAATTCTCGACCGATCTTAAATTTAACAGTAGGAGGAAATTATACAGTTAAATGTCCGCGTAAAATTCATAACTTATATATACAGACTCCATTTTCGTCTGTCTTTTTACCATTGAGTTCCTATTAATGAGATATTCAACTCTAATTTAGGTTGCATAGGCAAAAAACCGCTCGAACTAAAATTCGAGTTTCGGGCCGTGCACTGCTATGCCAAATGTTAGAAAATTCATAATTTCCTCATACGAAGTCAAATTTGGGCGTTCTTTTTATGGACGCTCTCAGTTTAACATATTCTACGAATTTTTTTAGATTACTAAGGCTAAAAATTCCTCTATCGTAAATTCACTATTAACGTCTCCCGGTGCCGTGCCGGTTTTGCCAAAAAACTTCGACGGGTCATAACTTCTTCGTTATAACTCGGATTTCGGCGTTCTTTATAGGTACTGAACCCTTGTAACATATACTACAACTTGGTTAGGATTAATCCTTCTAAATAATCTTCCATCAAAAACTCATTTTTGATGCTTATTGTCTCTAAATTGACTAGCCCGGATTTGCGGGCGTTACACCCTAGCTGCTGACCGCAAACGCTTCGAAGTTTGTCTGTATTTTGTTTATTATAAGGGCATTTTGCGACGAAGCGTAAGTGTCTTAGTCCCTGATACTTTTGTACGCTTTTCTTATCCTTATATATATATATATATATATATATATATATATATATATATATATATATATATATATATATATATATGATGAATACTAGAGTTAGGGAGTTGCTTTTGTGACAACCATCAAATTCTGGTCAAGTCAAAGTCAAATAAAGGCAACAAGTCAAACCGGTCAACTCAGTTAAACCTTGTATACTAGGGCTTATGTTATGTAATTACTAAACAACTCGCTATTTTAATGAGAAAACATCAATTGGAAAATTCGTATCTTTGAATTTCCATAGCCGTGAAAATGCTAAACATCGAACCAAAGCGATAAAACACTAATGCACACTCATCGGGAGTGTGTAAGATCCTTAAACATGGCTTAATGGGGCTTACGAATCTTGCGTTGCGGAGCCAAGCACTCAAAAAGGTCACAAAAGAAGCCTCTTCCAAATCTTTCCAAGTATGTGAAATCTCTCTCAAATCTCTCTTTGTATGAGAAATCTCTCCAAGTATGTGAAATCTCTCCCAAATCTCTCTTTGTATGAAAAATCTCCAAGAATGTGAAATCTCTCCCAAATCTCTCTCAAAATGTCACACCCCCGAACCAGACGGCGGAAACGTCCGGGGGCTGTTGTGACTCAATTGAATACCATAACATTGAATATATATGAAACATAACAACATTCGTCACCATGCATTAATATAGTACAACCAGTAGCGTTTACATGAAATACATTGTTTAAACGTTACATTCCCAAAAATAAATTGTTCGATTCGTACATAAATAAACTGCAAGCCATCACTGAATATGATTTCCTTTGATTCACTGGTTCCCTGAGAATACAAGTATTTTGAAAAACGTCAACATATGAAATGTTGGTGAGTTCATAAGCGGTATTTGAAGAAACACAATGTTCGTATCGTTTGAAAACCACCAGAAAATCCGATATTTTCTGAAATGAAAAGCTTTCGAAAATGTTTGTGAAGATCCATAGGTATGCTTGTTTGTTTCTATACTTGTAAAAAATTATTCATTAAAGTTGAATACATTTCGAGTCCGTATGTATTGAAAAAAAAAAACCCTAGGAAAACCCGATGTTTTCCTAATCCTTTGAATTCCATGAAGTTACGTTGAAACCATTGCAAAACGAGTAGTCTCATTCCCAGGCGACGTTGGATTATTTTTGAGCATGATTAATTGCTACAAACACGCATTACCCAAACGACCAGTTTATAGCTTTACTAACGATCCCGTAGGCGTCGTCCGTACTAATCACGTTATCCAACCGCCCTGACTACGTGTAGTCCCACATCCGAAGAGAAAGAGGACACGAAGACCTCGATGACTCCATTAACCGGTTGGGGATAAAAATGTACGAGGGGTCCCCGACCCGCCTCGCAAAAAAATGTAGACTTTACTAGCAATACCAAAGGACCCTTGGGGACCAGTAGTATACAAGCCATTGAAAGTCCTTCTACGTTGTGCCAAGTCGGTGAAACCCAACACTTCGTAGGATAAAGGTCTTCGGGCCTTAAGATCAGGTCATTGGGCTAGCTAGGCCCAACAAACAAGATTTTACACTTTTGGGGCCCAAAGATGGTGCGTAGACGTCTGTGCACACTCGCATGTATATTGAATTCCCAAACGTTATTTGTATGAATCGTAGTGTCGTCGTGTTAGTAGTTTCGGATTTTCATTGGTTCGAGACCGAACCAATTCGTTTCACAACGATTTTGGTATTGTAGTGTATTGTATTTCGTCGATAGTCGTGGTACCATTGTTTGATCAAATTGCATGTATTGAATTAGCCTTGAAAGTTTTCTGTTTCAGCCCCTCATTGTTTGTAAAATCTACTTTTTCAACCCTTTAGTTAAATACTTTCCGGTTTGGTCCTTAAATCAATTTTCTTGACATTTTAACACCAAAAATCATTGAAATTGATATTTTTCAGCATATTTTTCAATGAAAACAGTTTAAGTCCCTGAAATTTCAGTTTTCTCGGTTATAACCCTTCTTTTCGCAACTTTGACAATTTTGGCCCAAATTGTAAAATTTTTGCAACTTTGGTCCTTTTTAAATTTAAAAAAAACATTTTAAACCTTTGAAAAGGACTTGGAACACTTATAGTCCACTGTTTTACAGAAAAATACAGTTTTGGCCCTCCAAAACAGAAAATCTCGCATAATGGGCCTCATTGGGCCGAAAATGTCATTTTTAGCCCATTAAGCTTGAAATTTATGTTTTTAATCCTCTAAATGAGTATATTTCCAGAAATTGTTTTATAGAAACTGTTTTGGCACACCTCATCCATCAGAATTCGTGATATGTCAATTTGGACCCTTAATTTTGTATTTTTCACATTTTAGGCCCAAAATTTGTGTTTTTAGCCCAAAGAAAATTGTTACTAAACCACTTAGCCATTTTTCTTGAAACACTTTGTATGTAGAAATATATTTGATGCTAAAACCATTTAACATAAGATATATCTCGGTTTTTGAGGGGTTTTATGGCTAGATCCAACATTATAGCACACAAAAGCATACATGTAAGCATGGAAATCATACAAGGCATACAAAACACATACAGATCTACACTTTCACTTGTATTCCCCCCCCCCCCCCACAAAACTCATAAAAACAGAAAATAGGGGGTATGAAGCTCACCTTGGTGTGTGATTTCGGTTTTTGAAGAAAAGATGGAAGAAAACTTGGTGATTTTTGGCCTTAGCACCCTTTTCTTGAAGATCTCGAGTTTGAGATGGTTCTAGGATGCAAGATCACGATTTTTGCAAAGATTAGGAAAGGATTTTGATAAAACAAAGAATTTAATTCATAGATCCAAGCATAACCTTACCTTGGATGAAGAGTTGGTGGAAATATCCTCTTGAAAGCCTCCTAATTTTCGAGATTTTGAGTGGAGAGGGAGGGATGTTCTTAAGAGAGTTTGAGAGATTTTTGTGAGTGTGTGTGTGAGTATGGCCGAGAGTGAGAGAGATAGGAAGAAGAGATGTGATCTTTGAAGTGATATGCTCCTAGAAGTATGAGATGCGCATGGAAACATGTTGGGTATTAATGAGGTGGCAAGCAAATAGTCAACTCTTCCATTTCCTCTTGGACTTGGGTCTTGGGCCGAGAATTTGGAAGGGAAAAGGAAAAATTTGGGCCTTTGCCCCTAAGCCCAATATTAGAGTTAATTTGGGTATGTTTTAAGCCTAAAAGAATGTGGTAGGATTTTTATATTTTTATTGTACTAGTTTAGGTTATTCATGTATCAAGGCTTTTAATTCATTTCATTCTAGGCCCAACATGGCCCAAAATGTTGAAATAAATTAGTGTGGGTCCAGTTAGAGCCCAATTAGGGTTCTAAGCCCATGATAGTCTAATTGGAAGCTTATTGGTCCATTTGGATCCAATAAGGGAGTCCTAGTCCAAAATGGACTTAAACAAGGACTTCTAGGGTTTCCAATTGTTTGATGACTATTTGTAGTACTTGTATAATGTATTTGATTGAAGTTTTTGAAGTCATAATCATAGGTGTCAATCATGTCCTTAAGTTTTTGATTCACATTAGCTTGAATGTATAGATTACATGACACAAAATTTCCAGTTGTGACATCATCCCCCCGTTAGAGGGAATTTCATCCCGAAATTCTGTTTGAAAGCTAGATTTGAGAATGCTAGAATAGGTGAGGGTACTTTTGATTCATTTGATCTTCGCGTTCCCATGTGAATTCTGGCCCACGCTTTGCGTTCCACCGTACCTTCACGATCGGGATGCGACTTTGCTTAGTACGCTTCACCTCCCTGTCCATGATTTCGATTGGTTCTTCGACGAACAGGAGATTCTCATTGATTTCGATTTCCTCAAGAGGAATGACAAGGGTTTCATCTGATAGGCACTTCTTCAGATTAGAGACATGAAACACGGGGTGTACACCGTTTAGCTCCGCGGGTAGTTATAGTCTGTATGCTACTGGGCCTATTCGGGCGACGATTTCGAAAGGTCCAATGTATCGCGGGTTCAGCTTTCCCCGTTTTCCGAAATGTATAACCCCTTTCCAGGGTGAGACTTTCAATAGTACTCGATCACCGACCTGGAATTCTAAGGGCTTTCGCCGTTTATCGGCGTAGCTCTTTTGTCTATCACGCGATGTTTGTAATCGAGCTCTGATCTGAACGATCTTTTCTGTGGTTTCGCGAATGATCTCCGGTCCTGTTAGTGCCCTGTCTGACGTATGCATTCTTGCTAGTTGGGTGTCACCTACTTCAGCCCAACATAACGGTGATCTACATTTACGCCCGTACAGTGCTTCGAAAGGAGCCACTTTGATGCTCGAATGGTAACTATTGTTATATGAGAATTCGATCAACGGTAGGTGGGTATCCCAAGACTTTCCAAAGTCT
Source organism: Lactuca serriola (assembly GCF_051521515.1). NCBI lineage: Eukaryota > Viridiplantae > Streptophyta > Magnoliopsida > Asterales > Asteraceae > Lactuca > Lactuca serriola. Next base: position 68,337,736 of record NC_136408.1, on the reverse strand, counting down.
ATCACACATGCACGAAGCATGTCTTCAAGCGTTTGAATGGTTCGTTCACTTTGACCGTCCGTTTGTGGGTGATATGCGGTACTCATATCGAGATGAGTTCCCATTGCCTTGTGGAGTGATTGCCAAAAGCGCGATGTGAACCTACTGTCCCTATCCGAGATGATAGATTTTGGCACTCCATGGAGTCTTACGATTTCTCGTAGGTACAACCGCGTCAGTCTCTCCATCTTGTAGGATTCTTTGATTGGCAGGAAATGGGCAGATTTCGTCAGTCGGTCGATTATTACCCATATGGTGTCCAGTCCGTCCGACGTCTTGGGCAGCTTGGTCACGAAGTCCATAGAAATCCCCTCCCATTTCCACTCAGGGATTTCCGGTTGCTGTAACAATCCGGAAGGTTTCTGGTACTCCACCTTTACTTTGGCGCACGTAAGGCACTTACTAACATAGGTCGCGATTTCCGCCTTCATGTTAGGCCACCAATAGTGTTGTTTAATGTCCAAATACATCTTGTCCGAACCGGGATGAATGGAGTATCGTGTCTTGTGGGCTTCCTTCATAACGGTCTCCCTAAATCCTCCGATTTTTGGGATCCAAATACGGTTCATGAAGTAGTATACCCCATTCTCTTTTGCTTCTAGGTTCTTCTCCATCCCGCGCAATGCCTCGCTAGTTCTATTTTCCGCTTTCATAGCCTCTGACTGGACTGATGCAATTTGAGTGGCCATATGAGATTGAATGGTTATCGAGTGTGTTTTCGTACGGCGATTAGAGTACTCCTTCCGACTTAATGCATCAGCTACCACGTTGGCCTTGCCTGGATGGTACTTGATCTCGCATTCATAGTCGTTTAGCAATTCCACCCATCTTCGTTGTCTCATGTTTAGCTCCTTCTGATTCAAGATGTGCTGGAGGCTCTTGTGGTCCGTGAAAATGGTGCACTTTGTACCGTACAGGTAGTGCCTCCAAATTTTCAGAGCGAAGACCACGGCTCCTAGCTCTAGGTCATGGGTCGTGTAATTTACTTCGTGCGTCTTTAGTTGGCGGGACGCATATGCTATCACTCTTCCACGTTGCATGAGAACGCAACCTAAACCCTGATTCGACGCGTCACAGTAGACTACAAAATCTTCCGTTCCTTCAGGTAGAGATAGTACAGGAGCGCTACAGAGAGCTTGTTTCAAGGTTCGAAACGCAATCTCTTGTCGGTCTGTCCACTTGAATGGCATGTCCTTTTGCGTAAGCAAGGTAAGCGGCTTGGTGATCTTAGAGAAGTTTTGGATGAATCTCCTATAGTAGCCTGCTAGGCCTAAGAACTGACGAATTTCTATGGGCGTAGTCGGAGTTGCCCATCCTTCCACAGCTTTGACCTTAGAGGGATCCACATGAATTCCATCTTAGCTAACTACGTGGCCTAGAAAATTCACGCTCCGTAGCCAGAACTCACACTTAGAGAGTTTGGCGTAAAGCTTTTCCGATCGCAGAGTCTCTAGGACTTGTCGGAGATGTTGGCCATGCTCCTCTTTGCTTCGAGAATAGACGAGGATGTCATCGATAAACACAATGACGAAGTTGTCAAGGAACGGTCGACAGATTCGATTCATTAGATCCATGAATGCGGCAGGCGCATTTGTTAGGCCGAAGGGCATTACGACGAATTCATAATGTCTGTAGCGGGTTCGGAAAGCGGTTTTAGGAATATCCTCTTCTCGGACTTTGAGTTGGTGGTATCCGGACCGTAGATCTATTTTAGAAAAATAACTAGCTCCCTGGAGCTGGTCGAATAGATCATCGATTCGTGGGAGTGGGTAGCGGTTTTTAACAGTGAGTTTATTTAACTCTCTGTAATCGATGCACATTCTGAAAGATCCGTCCTTCTTTTTGACAAAGAGCACCGGAGCTCCCCATGGCGAGTAGCTAGGTCGGATAAATCCCTTGTCCAGAAGCTCACTGAGTTGGCTGGACAATTACTGCATTTCAGTAGGAGCCAACCGATATGGTGATTTAGCGAGAGGAGTTGCTCCTGGAACGAGGTCGATTTGGAACTCAACCTGTCTCTCTAGGGGTACTCCTGGAAGATCTTCAGGAAACACGTCCGGAAATTCACACGCTACCGGAATATCTTGGATGTTAGTTTCTTCTTTGGTCTTGTCCACTATGTGAGCCAAGAACGCCAAATTGTTCTTTCGCAGGTGTTTTTGTGCTTTGATGCACGAGATAAGACGAAGATTCGTGCTAGGTTTGTCTCCGTAAATTACTAGGGTTTCGTGATTCGGGAGACGAAGGCGAACGGCCTTCTCGTGGCACATAATCTCAGCATGGTGGGGGCTTAACCAATCCATGCCGATAATCACATCGAAACTCCTAATTGATACTGGCATTAGGTCTATTCGAAAAACGTGCTGGTTGAGGGTTAGGGTACATCCGATGTAGATTCCCCTAGTGGATTCGGTTTTCCCATTGGCCATTTCCACCGTATAGGTTTCATTTAGCTTCTGGGGTTGTTGTTTTAATAAATGTTTAAACTTCTCGCTTACGAAACTTCGCTCCGCTCCGGTATCAAATAAGATGCATGCATAAGTGTGGTTTAGGAGAAACGTACCGGTCACAACTGCGGGGTCCTGAACTGCATCACTCTGACCCATAGTCAGCATTCTTCCTGCTCCTCTGTTTCCTGAGTTGTTGTTAGGGCAATCTCGGCGGAAATGCCCCGTCCTTCCGCACCCGAAACAGGTGTGGCTAGGTCCTGCATTGTTGCCGCCGGCATTGGTGTTGTTGGTATTGCGGTGGTTGTTGTTGTTGTTGTTCTGATTGTTTCCCTGACTCTGATTCTGGGGAGGATAAGTCCTGCAGAACCTTGCAGTGTGTCCCCTTCGGTTGCAACTGGTGCAATGGAACTCCTTACATTCTCCATGGTGATGGAAACCGCACTTGTTGCACTTGGGAAAATTACCGGAATAGGGTCTTGAAGCATTTGAAGCAGCTGAGGCTGGAGCATGTGGTGTGGCTGGAACCGGTGCGGTGACAGCGTTAACTGCCACTGTCTTCTGCTTTTTAGAGGCCTCGGGGCCCTGACGCCCCTTTCTCTTGTTGTTCCGCCCTTTCTTGCCATCACCCTCCTTTTTCTTCTCAGTCTCCACTGGCTTCTCGCCCTTCTTGTTGTTATGATCATATAGCCTCTTTGCCAATCTCTTCGCACTGTCAAACGTTTCAGGGTTCGCAGCTATCACATTCCCCTGAATGGGAGGTGTCAGTCCCCAGATGAATCGTTCGATCTTCTTTCCTTCTGATGTGATCATACCCGGGCACAACAGAGATAGTTCGCTAAATCTCGATATGTAGGCATCGATGTTCGCATTCTGCACAGTGAGGTTCCATAGTTCCTGCTCCATCCTTTGTATTTCGCCTCGGGGGCAGTACTCGGCCATTAACATTTCTTTCATTTTTGCCCATGGGATAGAGTTGGCGACAGGGAGCGTCATAGCTTCCACGTGTCCGTTCCACCAAGTGAGTGCTTGGTCCACAAAAGTACAGGCCGCGAACTTCACCTTCATCTGCTCGGGGCAATCGCATATCTCGAATACCGACTCTACCTTCTCGATCCATCGCTTCAGAGTGATCACTCCTCCAGCGCCGTTGAAAGTTCGTGGTTTAGCGTTTGTGAATTCCTTGTAGGTGCACGTTTTAGTGGGTCCTTGATTCGTCCCGTTGTTCGAACTTCCGGATCCTTGCCCGTTACCTCCTCTGTTGTTCCCTCGGTGAAGTTGTGCCATAGCTGCTGTGACCGCAGCAGACACGGCTGCCTGGAAAGCAGTGGTGTCAACTTCGGGCGGGGTTGGTTCGGGATTTCCGCGAGTAGCTCGGCGAGGCATCTTTCTGTCATGAAACGGAAAGATGTTGAGTGTACGTGGTTTCTGTGAGGTTGTGATCCTACTAACTAGGTGTATGGTACGAACCTAAACTTTACTACTATCGGGCATACAATCATAACGTCTCAACACATAACAACTGGTAATATCATAGCAAAACACACGAAAGTTCATTAATATTATCCGCATGTAATACAAGAAAATTTGCTCGTAAGAGCATACATAAGTGACACTAATCCAACAGCATAACGGCTCCATGAGTAGTGTAGTCACTTAAACATAGAGCCGAAGTACATAACATAGTTCCAAATGACCTACTATGATAAGTCTATCCCTAACCGCGATGAGCTGCGTCAGGAGGTGGTGCCGAAGATGTGGATGCTCCCTGAAGACGAGCCACCAAGCGTTCTGCGTCCTGAAGTCGAGACTCCCACCTTACCTGCCTCATGTGAAACTCCCGGAGGACGTCACGCGTCTCCTGTTCCGCACGCTCGACCCTAGTCCACAACTGGCGTACTTGATCAGCAGTGCCCTGAGCAAGGTCGCCGGTGTCCCGTAATCGTCTCACCATGACCGGTAGGGCTCGGTCGGCTGGTCCTCCGTCCCTCAGGTCAAAGAACTCACGTGACATGCCAAACGGGGGTCGCTGTCCCTGATGTCTGCTCCATCTCCAAAGATCAATGCCCCAGGGAGGGGTAGGTCCAGTGGGACCCACACGATAAGCAGGCACCCTGATCGGGTAAGGGGGGTTGATGACCTCGGACTCCGCGTCCGAATCACCCCCTTCGCTGTCTTCGAGCTCCTCTTCGAAATTCTCTTCGTCTTCTTCGGGTTCGGCAGGCTCGCCCTCGACTTCTGCCTCCGGTTCCCCGTCAGATTCCTCTTCGGGGTCTTCCTCAGGTTCCTTTTCAGGCTCTTCCTCAGGCTCCTCCTCCTCTAGCCATCCGTTGTTTCCCTGATTAGGGAAATAGGGGTCTCCAGGGTGATGAAAGCCAGCCATGCTATCTGCGCGAGTATGTAAATATGCTAACATTATTCCTAGGGTACTATGACTATTATACAGGCTAGGCGAACGTTCTCTTTTTGGTGATAAGGGTATAGTTTTAGGTTCCCTAGCTATCCCGATCTCATCAAGACGTGTGTTAGTTTTACTTTGGAGGGAATGTAGTTGATCAGGCTACATTCACTCCTTGGTATCACTAAGAACAGTCCCGAATTAACCGAGATACCAGCATTATTGTGTTTGATTCGGCGTTAGGTCCTTATTCCTAATGCAAGCAAGTGTGTTTTATTTACTTGTTTTGTTCAGAGTTATGTTAGTCCCTCTTTTGGTTTATAGTTGCATATCAATGTGTGGCTCGACATGCTAGTTCACTATAAACAAAGCTCTGATACCAACCTGTCACACCCCCGAACCAGACGGCGAAACGTCCGGGGGCTGTTGTGACTCAATTGAATACCATAACATTGAATATATATGAAACATAACAACATTCGTCACCATGCATTAATATAGTACAACCAGTAGCGTTTACATGAAATACATTGTTTAAACGTTACATTCCCAAAAATAAATTGTTCGATTCGTACATAAATAAACTGCAAGCCATCACTGAATATGATTTCCTTTGATTCACTGGTTCCCTGAGAATACAAGTATTTTGAAAAACGTCAACATATGAAATGTTGGTGAGTTTATAAGCGGTATTTGAAGAAACACAATGTTCGTATCGTTTGAAAACCACCAGAAAATCCGATATTTTCTGAAATGAAAAGCTTTCGAAAATGTTTGTGAAGATCCATAGGTATGCTTGTTTGTTTCTATACTTGTAAAAAATTATTCATTAAAGTTGAATACATTTCGAGTCCGTATGTATTGAAAAAAAAAAACCCTAGGAAAACCCGATGTTTTCCTAATCCTTTGAATTCCATGAAGTTACGTTGAAACCATTGCAAAACGAGTAGTCTCATTCCCAGGCGACGTTGGATTATTTTTGAGCATGATTAATTGCTACAAACACGCATTATCCAAACGACCAGTTTATAGCTTTACTAACGATCCCGTAGGCGTCGTCCGTACTAATCACGTTATCCAACCGCCCTGACTACGTGTAGTCCCACATCCGAAGAGAAAGAGGACACGAAGACCTCGATGACTCCATTAACCGGTTGGGGATAAAAATGTACGAGGGGTCCCCGACCCGCCTCGCAAAAAAATGTAGACTTTACTAGCAATACCAAAGGACCCTTGGGGACCAGTAGTATACAAGCCATTGAAAGTCCTTCTACGTTGTGCCAAGTCGGTGAAACCCAACACTTCGTAGGATAAAGGTCTTCGGGCCTTAAGATCAGGTCATTGGGCTAGCTAGGCCCAACAAACAAGATTTTACACTTTTGGGGCCCAAAGATGGTGCGTAGACGTCTGTGCACACTCGCATGTATATTGAATTCCCAAACGTTATTTGTATGAATCGTAGTGTCGTCGTGTTAGTAGTTTCGGATTTTCATTGGTTCGAGACCGAACCAATTCGTTTCACAACGATTTTGGTATTGTAGTGTATTGTATTTCGTCGATAGTCGTGGTACCATTGTTTGATCAAATTGCATGTATTGAATTAGCCTTGAAAGTTTTCTGTTTCAGCCCCTCATTGTTTGTAAAATCTACTTTTTCAACCCTTTAGTTAAATACTTTCCGGTTTGGTCCTTAAATCAATTTTCTTGACATTTTAACACCAAAAATCATTGAAATTGATATTTTTCAGCATATTTTTCAATGAAAACAGTTTAAGTCCCTGAAATTTCAGTTTTCTCGGTTATAACCCTTCTTTTCGCAACTTTGACAATTTTGGCCCAAATTGTAAAATTTTTGCAACTTTGGTCCTTTTTAAATTTAAAAAAAACATTTTAAACCTTTGAAAAGGACTTGGAACACTTATAGTCCACTGTTTTACAGAAAAATACAGTTTTGGCCCTCCAAAACAGAAAATCTCGCATAATGGGCCTCATTGGGCCGAAAATGTCATTTTTAGCCCATTAAGCTTGAAATTTATGTTTTTAATCCTCTAAATGAGTATATTTCCAGAAATTGTTTTATAGAAACTGTTTTGGCACACCTCATCCATCAGAATTCGTGATATGTCAATTTGGACCCTTAATTTTGTATTTTTCACATTTTAGGCCCAAAATTTGTGTTTTTAGCCCAAAGAAAATTGTTACTAAACCACTTAGCCATTTTTCTTGAAACACTTTGTATGTAGAAATATATTTGATGCTAAAACCATTTAACATAAGATATATCTCGGTTTTTGAGGGGTTTTATGGCTAGATCCAACATTATAGCACACAAAAGCATACATGTAAGCATGGAAATCATACAAGGCATACAAAACACATACAGATCTACACTTTCACTTGTATTCCCCCCCCCCCCCCACAAAACTCATAAAAACAGAAAATAGGGGGTATGAAGCTCACCTTGGTGTGTGATTTCGGTTTTTGAAGAAAAGATGGAAGAAAACTTGGTGATTTTTGGCCTTAGCACCCTTTTCTTGAAGATCTCGAGTTTGAGATGGTTCTAGGATGCAAGATCACGATTTTTGCAAAGATTAGGAAAGGATTTTGATAAAACAAAGAATTTAATTCATAGATCCAAGCATAACCTTACCTTGGATGAAGAGTTGGTGGAAATATCCTCTTGAAAGCCTCCTAATTTTCGAGATTTTGAGTGGAGAGGGAGGGATGTTCTTGAGAGAGTTTGAGAGATTTTTGTGAGTGTGTGTGTGAGTATGGCCGAGAGTGAGAGAGATAGGAAGAAGAGATGTGATCTTTGAAGTGATATGCTCCTAGAAGTATGAGATGTGCATGGAAACATGTTGGGTATTAATGAGGTGGCAAGCAAATAGTCAACTCTTCCATTTCCTCTTGGACTTAGGCCTTGGGCCGAGAATTTGGAAGGGAAAAGGAAAAATTTGGGCCTTTTCCCCTAAGCCCAATATTAGAGTTAATTTGGGTATGTTTTAAGCCTCAAAGAATGTGGTAGGATTTTTATATTTTTATTGTACTAGTTTAGGTTATTCATGTATCAAGGCTTTTAATTCATTTCATTCTAGGCCCAACATGGCCCAAATGTTGAAATAAATTAGTGTGGGTCCAATTAGAGCCCAATTAGGGTTCTAAGCCCATGATAGTCTAATTGGAAGCTTATTGGTCCATTTGGATCCAATAAGGGAGTCCTAGTCCAAAATGGACTTAAACAAGGACTTCTAGGGTTTCCAATTGTTTGATGACTATTTGTAGTACTTGTATAATGTATTTGATTGAAGTTTTTGAAGTCATAATCATAGGTGTCAATCATGTCCTTAAGTTTTTGATTCACATTAGCTTGAATGTATAGATTACATGACACAAAATTTCCAGTTGTGACACAAAAGTTCTCGTGACTTTTTGAAGTCATTCGGGTCATTCCGACCCTTAACCGGGTCAAAAATCGCTTAAAACGGGGTTAGAACAGGTAAAATACCCCAAAGGATCCGGAACCTCCCCCTAGGGCCGAAGCCTCTTAGACACCGAACCCTCTTGGACCAGAACCGCAGCATGCGAGCCGCAGCAGGCGAGCCGCAGCCCTGACCACAGCCACCGAGCTTCCTGCGGTAGTAGCTCGGATCCGCAACCTCCCCTTCTCCTGACTTCGGACCGCAGCGCCTTCCTTCTGCATCCACGACTGAGCTTCACTTTAGATCCTCCTCAGCAACCGAGCCACTCCGGTTCCAAGGCTGCTGATGACCGCACCTTCGACCCTGAACTTCGGATTTCAGCACTTTCTACCCGGTTTTCAACATTTTTAACATTTTAAGCCCGTTTTTAACTATTTTAACGTGGGATTTTCTCCAAAAATCATATTTTAACATATAAGACCCTAAATATTCATAATTTAGACATATTTTTATGGAAATATTTATTTAAGAATAAAATCTATTAAGTGAGATCTTGAGGTGGAGTGTGGATCTTGCCATAATCTTTGACACAAATAACCATCCCATACACATTCCTTTGACCAGCTATTGTACTCCCCACTAGTCCTAGTCACCTCAAGGCACTACCCCACTCTTTTCCCAGCAAACCCACGTCCAAATGAGCTGGAAAACTCTCTTTCACTCTTCACTTCACTCATTTTCCTCATTTCCTCCAAGTATCAACCATCACTTTTCTCTCAAATCCTCTCACTCCAATTTCGAGATTTAAGGGTTGAACATCAAACTTTCTCTCATTTTTGGTAAGTTTCATCATTCTCCTTATGGTTATTACATTCCCTCTTACTCAAAATCATAGATTGCTTACACAAACATCATCACATTCATGTTAGATCTTCGAATCTTCACGTGATCCTTCAAGTGTTCTTGAGTTGAACACTTCTCATCTTCAACATTCACCCACTGAAATCACTCAAGGTGAGTTCATACCCCCTGTATTTTTATGTTTTTATTAAGTTTTAAGGAGGGGAATACAAGTTAAAACACCAAGAACACAACTAAACTCATTTAACAGCCTTCATCAGAAAAGTTCAACTCCATTCACAGACTGTTTTGGGTAACTTAAACATTTTAGTTTTCAAATCTTTTTTAGGTGAAAGTAGTTCCAGTTCTTAGCTTTAAAATGACTACTTGCACATCTCCACACGATGTTTCTACAATTTATGGTGATTTTTACAAAACGGCTTATCATTTCAAGAACAAATCCGGACCAGTCTGTAAATATCAACATTTTAAACCAAGTTAAAGACTTCCAAAAATCATACATTTTAGGAACTCTCAGAATTTACGGATTCAGTTTTCGACCTCGTATGATTTTTCTATTATTTTTCTAAAACAGCGCAGAAATATTAAAAACTAGTTAGCAGCTTATAACTTTCATAACACTTTGTATTATGTTGAGCAAAGTGTATAACAATAAGTTCTAAATATTGAATGTGTTTCCTTGTTAGTTTATCATCATAAACTAAAATTTAGTCATTCATGATAAGATTCTTCATTCATTTAGAACACATATATTAAGCTACAATAAGCATAGTTTATGGATTCATAGCGCTAATGTATTTTCATAAAAGAGTTCTTATACATTACAAACGTTTTGGATAAACTATAATAGGTATAGTTTATGTATCATTTACTTTCAAACTTATTTATCAAAGGTTTTCAGTTTAGTTCACGTAAATCTGTTAATGAATAAATTTGTGAGTCATTCGCTTCGGGTTACTTCCAAAGTAACCAAGTCAAAAAGTCCTGTAAATTGTAACCAGAGTCTCTTGTAGGGAGAACGTGATAGTTGTGTATAGATCTATATTGGGTTTGACAAACCCACACCTGAGTTGCTTGCAACAGCTAGACCGACAGGTCTGTGGTGACAAGTGTCATTTAACGGCGACGCCTGAAGAACGTCGTATTACGAGGTCGTCCATGTCAAGTATGGTTATAATAGCTCACATGTGGTAGTAACAAATCATAAGATTTAAGGGTTCTACTTTTAAATTAGCGAGTTATGTCGATTTAGCTCACATAAATTACCTTAAGTATGGAAAAATACTTGTACGCTTTCATATCAAAAAGGGTTTTATGCCGATTTAAAATCACCTTTATATCTTTAAGTATGGAAAATACTTGTGTAAGACCCCGTTTCCAAGAGAAACCCTAAATCAGAAGATATGTTTTAAGTATTATTTATTATGATGTATGATTAGTGAAAAGTGTGTAACTGGCCTTATAATTGGTTTTGGGGAGGTCTAAAGTGTGCCTTCGGGATTCGTAGTGAGTAGAATGTTTGAATATATGGCTAAAGAATAATTAATTGGGTTTGTTTTGTAGTTTGTGGACTAATATTGGGAATATTTTGTAGAAGAGGGGTTACTTGGGTAAATATGGATTTAATTTGAAAGGAAAAGAGGAGGGAAAGACTGAATAAGTCATACTTGAAAATTTGGGGGTTTAAAAGGTAAATCCTGGATTAGTTTTGGAAGGATTCTCAAAGGAGAGGGCTGTTAGGTAAATATAGTACCTAAATTGTAAAAGATTTTAATGCTGAGGGTTTAGATGGTATATGTTGGCCTTTATTTGAAAGAAATATCAATGGGGAGGGGTCATTTGTGGCATTATGGAAATAAGTTTGCGGGGGGATCAGGGTATATAACCCATCACCCCCGTCCATACCCTAACCCTAAGGAGGCCATCTATAGCCGCCACCTTCCCCACCCTTATACCTCCCTCACCGGCGTCATCTTCTCCGGACCCTCCTACCGCCGTTCATCAACCTCCAGCCGACATCCTTCATTCGTGTTCCGATCCGGCGAGTCCAGCCAAATGCCGTCGTTGCCTCGCCATCCAAACGCCATAGGGACCACCGAAGCCACCGGGATACCGAGCCTGCTGCCGATGACGTTGTGCGCAACCGAAGGAGCCGACACAAATTGATGATTGAAGCGGAGGTCGTTGTCGCGTGGGCCAGGAATGATCAGGAAGCTCTTGGTGTGCCAACCGCCACCTCGTGTTCTTCTCTCAGCCGCCACCACCCGTGTCACGAGTTTTTTCGGCCAGTCGAGCCACCAAGCGTAGCAACGTGTGTCTTCCGACGAAGAGCAGTCGACGACGTGACCGCCAGGATTTTCGTCGCCATCGTTTCTGCCGACCTCCTTCTTCCTTTCTTTTCTGTCATCGTAAAATCACCACTGCAGTCGCTGCTCTTCCGCTGTTTACCACCCCAAAGGGTCACCTTGTTCATGCTCCACGAGGGTTCAAGTGTGCTGCTGTTTCAAGTTCCTGTTGTGTGTATTTGTTATTTTCATGGAGTGGTGTTTGGGTGTTTATTTGACTGGAAAAGCCACCACCACCACCGTAAGGTGGTAGCTGCCACCACTTTCCACCACCGGCCACCATAAGGGTGGTTGTGTGTTTGCGTGTGTTATTATTAGTGTGTGCGTGTGTGTATTATCGAGTTGTACATTGTAATGGTGCCAATAATAATAGAAATCTCAAACCACCACCGTAGGGTGGTGGCTGCCATCTCCTGCGGCCACCGGCCGCCATGTCTGGTGGCGGTGTGCTTGTCTTGTGAGTTGACTCGATTGGGAATGCTTGAAACCCTAATGGGCCTTGTTAGCCTAACGGGCCCAATGAAGCCTAATGGGCTTAGTGAAAACCCTAATGGGCCTAATAGGCCCAATAAAGCCCTAATTGACGTATAAGGCCAACAAATTGATAAATGGGCTAATATTTGGATTGAAAAACCCTAATGTCAATGAAACCCTAATTTTAAGAATTAATCGGGACACACACACACGAGAATTATTTAATAACTTGAGATATTAAATAATAATCATTGGCAAAGATTAATCTAAGCGATATTAGACTTAATAGATTAAGTCCTTAGAGGATTAAGTCCTTAATGGGTTAAGTAGGAAACCTAACCCTAATTGTCATTTTATGTGAAACCCTAATCTCATTTGGGTTTATTATTGGGCCTCTTTATTGGGACTGGATGATCGGGTTATTAATGGGCCATCCAAAGTCAAGCAATTAGACTAGAATAATTTAATGGGCCTAGGGTAAGGCCCATGTAAGGGGCTTAGGCCCAATTTGGAAAATTGGGCCATAGATGGGCCATAGTTTTGGCCTTAATGATTATATGATGTTGGGCCTAGAATGAGATCATGTATAGGCCTAGGCCCAATTTGGAAAATTGGGCCATGTGTTGGGCTTTGATTCCTAATCGACTTTGGGCCTATGGATTGGGCCTTGGGCTTGAATAAGCCAAGCTAGGGGTAATGTAGTAATTACCCAAAGAATGTACTTATGGTCATGCCTTGGGACCCAATTATTAATTGGGTGTTATTTTGGTGTTGACAGTTCGGGAATCTGTCAGCCAGCAGCTGGGGTTGAGTCTGCGGGACTTCAGCGGTGTGGGATTGTGTCTACGGGACTTCAGCAGTGTGAGGTGAGTTACCTTCCAGTAGCGGTGGGTCTATGGCCACAATGCCAGCCCACCAGTAGGAGTTGTAAGTTAGATGATTGTCTTTATGATATCATCTAGGTTTGCTACTACATGATAGGTTATATGCTGGCATGAGATGTTATATGTGATAATAGTAGAGTTCGGTTGGTAGGACCGAAGGGTAGATCAGACACCCCAGATATGTCTGACAGTATGTGATGATATGTTTATATGCTGGCATGATATGTTATATGTGATAGTGGTAGTAGGAGGGGAATAGTCCCCAAGTTCGGTTGTTAGGACCGAAGGGTAGTTCAGACACCCCAGATATGTCTGATAATCCGTTACGTTATGATATGTGATAGTAGTAGTAGTAGTAAGGGGTGAAATAGTCCCTGAGGTTCGGTCGTTAGGACCGAAGGGTAGTCAGCACCCCAGAATGGCTTGACACTAGTAGGTCGGCACCCCAGAATGGCCGTACCGGGTAGGTCGAGCACCCCAGAAATGCCTGACAGTATGTATATGCTATTTGATTGTATGATATGTAGTATGATGGGGGGAACTCACTAAGCTTTGTGCTTACGGTTTTCAGTTTTGGTTTCAGGTACTTCGTTTTCAAAGGAAAGGGGCCGGCTTGATCGCAGCGCATCACACTATGTTTTCCGCACATGAGATCCTTGGGGAGTACGCTCTGATATGGTTTTATGATAATATGTTTTGATTACCGACACTTTGGTTTGACACGAGATATTATTATGAATGTTTTTACACTGATGGTTTTATGTAATAACTTATTTAAAAATGAAATTTTTGGCCTTGAAAATTGGGATGTTACAACTTGTTTACTTTCTGTCCTGGGATTTAGGACTACATAACTTTTATAAGGAAAATATTGGATTTTCTTTGGAACATATTCTATTAATATTACATCTCGTCTAGAATTGTTAGACTTCAACGGTTCATCTAACTCAATTTATATATAACTTATATACGTTGAGTGATCATAGAAGGAACCTATGGGTCCTTCTAGAGTTCATTATCGCATAACATAGAAGCATTCAGTTCACACTTGATAAAGAAAATATCGGATTTTCTGGAAACATACTTGTCGTTTTTACAAAGAAAACGGTCTCTTTCTAAAAAAAACTCTTTTGAACTCACCAACTTAATTGTTGACACTTTTTCAAAACTACTTGTATTCTCAGGAAATCAGTGAAACAGGAAAACCAAGAGCATCTTGAGGATGGGACGTTAAATCGTCAAACAGTTCATTTTGTCATCATAATGTAATTGATTTGAAACATGTAAACATATACTTGGGTGTAACTTCTTCAATTATATTTATGATGGTTGTATTTACTTTGAGCACTATTATACACGTTGTTGTGATACTATACATGAAGTCCTCCACCTCCGGACGTTTCCGCCATCCTTGGTTTGGGGGTGTGACAGCTTTTCAGTAGCTTTAGCTTCGACTTGTACTCTCTGAACTTTATATGTATTTTCAGAAAGCGTAATCGAGCCAAACAGATTATATTTAGATCTTGTGTTCTTAATTCTTTTCAAACTCTGATCTCATATTACATACTCGATTAAATCACTACTACAATTATCTCCAAGATTGAAAAGTTGCAAGCTGACTTGGTAATAGAAAACAAGATTATGGATGAGTTAGCTGAGAAAAATCAGAAGACCAAAGTTCTTTTTGAAAAGTTAAATAATGCTACCCACGCCAAATCCAATCTTAAAGAAGAGCGTTCTTTAATCAAAGGGTGCATTTCTGAAGTCAATGACTACTTGCAACAGATTATTGAAACTCGAGATTCTTCCTTCACTGTCTCTATTAGACAGTCTTTCTCTGAAAAACTTCAGCCGGTGTTTGCAATGCTCAATCAGATAATCAGTGTTCCAGGATCTAGTGCTCCTTCGAAACAAGGGTGAGACAAGGACCAGCATCCAAAGACTGAAACTGATCACAAGGGTAATGAAGCTTCTGCATCAAAGAAAGGAAAGGGAAAAGAAATTGATGATGATGAAGAAGAAGAAGAGTTGTCTAAATATGAGAAGCTAGTGAGAAAGATACGTGACACAGAGCTAGATGATCTCCATGCTCTTCAGAAGAAATTAGAAGTAGAGGAAGGTGAGGCTAAGAATGCAGAAATTATGCTTGAAACTCAGAAATCACTATTTCCTTCTTGGACCACGGAACACATTCATAAATAACCAATTGATGATCCTAGTGTCTACTGGCTGGAGCCCTCGATCTCGTTTGACTTAGACAATGATGTGGAAAGTCAATTCGATTTTCCCATCACACCAAGGGCATTTCTACTTCGTTGTTTTGAAAACATTGAGAAGTCTTTGATCTCTAATAGTGTTGTTAATCGGAAACACTTCTCATTTTATTTAAAGTATGCCAAACCATAGTACGAGACGTGTAGCTTGAAGAGAATAGTGATTGTGAAGCCTGGTTTGCCTGTTCAAACAGAAGACTTTCTGAACATAGAGTTCAAGGGATTCAGAGGAGATAATCACATTGTAGATAAGTTCACTTTGGCAGACATGCCGTTTATGAACCCATACGGTCGGATTTCCTTGTTTTACATCATTACGAAAGATAAAAAGAAGCATGAGCCTATTTTTGCACATTTGAAAGGAATGATCATTTGCTACATCCATGAAATTGAAAAGATGGATGTTGAGATAGCATCAGTTCTAAAAAAGAGGCCCATTCTGAAACCAGAAGAGCAACCAAAGGACATTCAGAAGCTGAAGGTGGGAATTATCCGAAAAGAGCATTGGAAAATAGTCTATAAGAGAAAGCATGGTGATGTAGTTCAAAATAACATGTTCTTTCTATGAGACAAACACTTTTACTCTGCAACCACTCTGAAGAGTATTCTTTCTTTAGCTGAAGCGAACAAGGCAAACTATGATGCCGACCTTAAATGCTTTTCGGATATGATTAAATGGTACTTGTGTGTCCGAAACTCGCTTATGGAAATAATGTCAAAATTGTTTGACGCGTAGAGAAGACAATGAAGACACTCCTTCTGAATTTGATACAAAGGGGGAGATTGTTAGGTCTATAATATGTTGTGTCAAATGTACGCTTTTATAGTTTTGTTTATTCCGAAATGAGCATGTCCATATTCGGTTCTGCTATCTAGTTTAGTCTATATATAGTGCATGCATGCAACACATTAGGTTATGCTTTTGAACCCTAACTCCTTTTGTAAGCTCTTAGAGAAAAGTTTAGTCTTTGTGAACTCTTCTAGAGCCATTTCAATCCAAGCATTAGGCACACTTTTGATCAATATTTTTCTTGTCTTTAATTCACGTCATGAATATAGAATCTATCGATCTTCATTGTTTTTACATGTTTGTGATTTTGGTTTGTGGAAGTGCTTTGGATTTCAACTTGCGATGTTCATGGATTTGGTCTTAAATCCAGTGAGCTACACACAATTCATCAAACCACTTAAATCTCATAATTCATAATTGCGATTACAAGAGTTGCAAAATTTGATTTTGCATGACTCTAAAATCCCAATTTGTTGTCGGAATTTATAGAAGGTTTCATCCTAACTTACAGTTGAAGAAGAGAGGAAGAGAGATGATGATGGAAGATGGGTTTCTCTTACTACATAATGAAGCAAAAAACAATGAAGACAAGAAAAACGCAACAGGTGTATTTCGGTCTTATTAGGAAAAAGCCAACACATCTTCATCAATAATCCTCCCATATCAATTATGTACATCATCATGTCCTGTTGTATATTGATGGTACAAGCAAAAAGATATTTTGGTCTCTCCCTAGCATAAAATGGAACTACATGGACATAATCGATGGTTATCTTGTGTTATCAATGAAGGGAACATCACAAGAAAAGGTCAAAGTTTCAATTTTAAAGGAAAAAATTCAGGTGCTTTGTCTACTGCTTTTATGGGAAGCCCAAGGTGTAGATCAAATAAAAGGGAATTAAGGGTAGTTTTGTCCAACTCAAAATTTCCAAAAGAAATAGGAGATTGAGGGTATTATACACCTATAATAACTTTTCAGAAAATCTGTTGTTGACAGCAACAACTCATAGTGATATTTCTGCATTTCTAAAACGCAATGTAAAGCAGATATGTTCAGCAAATATCAAAGCTAATGTAACATCATGAAGGGTTAGAAATTGGTGTCCCACATCATCCAAAATGTCAAAACCTACTAATATATTACCCAAATTCACTCTTTTTTCTCTCATTGTTTTCGTACAAGGCTTGTTGAGTGAAGATAGAGGTATGGTTTCTCTTGTGTTAACCTACAAGATTTTAGATAAATATTGACGGCATGTCATTCTCACTGTGTTGTCACAAGATGTATAAAGAAGCACAACATAAAAATTAATTAAGACAAAAGGAACGACGCTCTCATTAAATTGTCTTTAGAAGAAGAAAATAATGAAATTCAAGAGCATTTCTTTTATTTTCGTCAACTTCTCTCTCTCTCTCTTTCTCTCTCTCTCTCTCTCTCTCTCTCTCTCTATATATATATATATATATATATATATATATATATATATATATATATATATATAGGTTCATTTGAGACCATTATAATTTTGTGAGACCGTGATACCAAATCTAAAAATAATTTTAAAATGCAAAATAAATGGAAAAATCCAAATATTCTTTTTTTAAATATTATTTTCGGAACTTGGATTAACTAAAAAAATATAAAAAAAATTCTGTTTTTTTTGAAAAATACGTAAAATATTCAAATAAAATATTACACTAACATATTCTAAAAAATAATTTTAAAATGCAGAATAAATAGAAAAATCTAAAAATTCTTTTTTTAAATATTATTTTCGGAACTTGAATTAACTAAAATAAATAAATAAAAATAAATTCTTTTTTTTTTGAAAAATACGTGAAATATTCTAATCGAATATTACACTATACATATTTTAAAAAATAATTTTAAAATGCAAAATAAATAAAAAAATCCAAAAATTCTTTTTTTAAATATTATTTTCGGAACTTGAATTAACAATATATATATATATATATATATATATATATATATATATATATATATATATATATGGTTAGGCTCATGTGAGACGACTTAATTTTGTGAGACCATGAGACGCATTTTTTTTATTTTTTTATTTTTTTTAGTTAATTCAAATTCCGAAAATAATATTTAAAACAAGAATTTTTGGATTTTTCCATTTATTTTGCATTTTAAAATTATTTTTTAGAATATGTACAGTGTGATATTTTATTAGAATATTTCATTTATTTTTCAAAAAAAATGATTTTTTTTTTATTTTTTTTAGTTAATTCAGGTTCCGAATATAATATTTAAAAAAAGAATTTTTAGATTTTTCCATTTATTCTGTATTTTAAAATTATTTTTTATAATATATCAGTGTAATATTCTATTAGAATATTTCACGTATTTTTCAAAAAAAACGGATTTTTTTTTTATTTTTTTAACTTTTTTAGTTAATTCAAGTTCCGAAAATAATAATTAAAAAAAGAATTTTTGGATTTTTCCATTTATTTTGCATTTTAAAATTATTTTTAGATTTGGTCTCACGGTCTCACAAAATTAGAATGGTCTCAAATGAACCTGAACCTATATATATATATATATATATATATATATATATATATATATATATATATATATATATATATATATATAGGGTTAGGTTCATGTGAGACGACCTAATTTTGTGAGACCGTGAGACGCATTTTTTTTATTTTTTTTAGTTAGTTCAAGTTCCGAAAATAATATTTAAAAAAATAATTTTTGGATATTTTCATTTATTTTGCATTTTAAAATTATTTTTTAGAATATGTACAGTGTAATATTCTATTAGAATATTTCATACATTTTTCAAAAAAAATGGAACTTTTTTTTATTTTTTTTAATTAATTCAAGTTCCGAAAATAATATTAAATTTTTTTTTTAGATTTTTCCATTTATTTTGCATTTTAAAATTATTTTTTAAAATATTTTAGTGTAATATTCTATTAGAATATTTCACGTATTTTTAAAAAAAAATGGGATTTTTTTTTAATTTTTTATAATTATTTTATTTTATTTTTATTTGTTTTAATTAATTCAAGTTCCGAAAATAATATTTAAAAAAAGAATTTTTGGATTTTTCCATTTATTTTGAATTTTAAAATTATTTCTAGATTTGGTCTCAAGGTCTCACAAAATTAAATAGGTCTCAAATGAACCTGAACATATATATATATATATATATATATATATATATATATATATATATATATATATAGAGAGAGAGAGAGAGAGAGAGACACTTAGGTTCAAATATTTTCACTATCTATTGTGTGCCTGTATGATTGATTCTGGACCAATCATTTTAGTTATTTTAAAAAAGTAATTAATGCATATTAAATGCTGAAATGTAATTAATATCTATTATATCTTGAACATGTAATATGAATTAATTACTTTCTTAAAATAACTAAAATGATTGGTCCAGAATCAGTCATACATGCACACAATAGATAATGAAAACAAAATAACCTAACCCTATATATATATATATATATATATATATATATATATATATATATATATATATATATATATATATATATATATATATATATATATATATATATATATATATATGTTTTCACAAATGGATTACATTCGCCTTTTGAAATCCGGGAAGCCTCACCACACACTTTGTACTGTCGGCTGAAGAAGAAAAACAAATATAAATATTTACAACGTTTGAAAAACATGGTTTATTGAAGATTTAATAATCTGGTCCACTGGCAACAACGTTCGAGTTTTGCCCACACTGCGTCTACAGTGCTACTGGACCACCTGAAAAACTGAAGGATGATGAGTTGATGACCTACTTTTGTGGCGTAAGAAATCTCGCGTCATTAGACTAGACACTATTTATACTCCAGTCACTTCTTTTTTTTTTTTTTTTAAATCGCAGGAAATTGTCATATTTTATTTCCTTCATTTAATTTTTCCTTTTTAAATAAAATAAAAGTACTATGATTTATTAAATATATAAAATTAATAAAAAATATCTTAATAAATACAAAATTAACAAAATTGGAAAGCTTTTCATACTCTTTGGTGTGTTTAAATCTTTACAGGAACGAATCGCATATATTCTTAAAGACTTGCACGCAAATAAAATGAAATTATATAATTAAAATTGAAACAAACCTAACAATCAACTAAAATATAACATTAATTAAAATTCTACATCGCGCCGAGTTGTTTTGTGAATCGTTGTTGGAATCCTTGACGATCAATTCTCAATCTTTTTTTGTATATCTTCTTAAAAATCTTCGCCGATAGGATATTCTTTGACTCTGTAAATATATTTCACTAAATCAGTGGAAAGTTTGTGATGCATATCATTGTTATGTATGTGGCTTCTATTTGCCTTGTATTGTGGCATACCATATGTGTTGTGGCGTGCTCATATAAGACTCTTGGTAGAAACTGCATTACATGACAGGGGAGTCAATATTCCCTTATCATCTATCGTATATGTAGTGTTTGACAAGAAACTGTAGATCATGTCTTCATTGAATGCACACTAGCCTTTGTAGCTCATGAATGGGTGTTTAGATGGTGTCAAATCCCTAACCAATCATTCTCAAGTGCATCACAATTTCTAAACTTTGTAGCATGTTAGGGAAATTTCCCTAGGAAAACAAATGTCCTTGACACCATCGTCTACTGTCTTGTATGGTGCATCTGGATAGCAAGGAGCAATATAGTGTTTAAAAAGCTACCTCAATCTCCTTCCATGGTGGTTAATACGGTTGTCTTATTGTGCTAGAATTGGTATAAACATAGAGGTGGTAAGCAATCAATTTATTGATGGGTTTTGAGCAAAATATCAATCATATGGTGTGCATGCAAACCATAAAGCTTTGGATCTAGTTTGTCTAATAAACATGCAATAATCATCGAAAGCTCATAAACCCTAGATCTAGCATACAATGAACGAATTAACATATGAATTAGGGTTTAGATCTTACCTTGATTGTTATGTAGCAATAACAATCTCAAATCCTCTTGATCTTGACTCTTGAAAGCTTAGTGCCTCAAATGTTGCACCTCTAATGGAGTCACAAACACCATGAGCAACAAGATGACTTAGGAGAGAGGGAGGAGGCACCAAAAACGTCCTAGAAACCTTAAGGATTACTTCACCACGTTTTTGGGGCCTTAGGGGTTCCTTATTTAGGTAGGCTATTAGGGTTTTCAACCAACAAACCCTAATCTGACTGCTTAGGCCCTAAGCAGCCCATGGACTCCCTCTTTAGAAGCCGTGGACGAATTCTAATTGGTTTCCCCATAGATTTCGTCCACTCCAACTTCTATGGAGTCCATTAGCCTATTTATGAAACTATCTTATAATTACAATATCGGTCCCCTTTATTTAATTAATATCTTCTAGCCACAAAATTAATTCTTATCAATTCTTGACTAATATTAATAATATGATTTCTCTTTTAATATATTAATCGTATAATATATTAATAAATCATAATTAATCCTCTTTCTCCTTAGTTCATCATATCAGTTGCTATGGTGAAGGCAACCCAAAAGGACCATGCTCACAATCGGGTCAAGTACATACCCAAATAGTTATGGGCTTATACACCTAATCCAACAGTCTCCCACTTGGATAAGTCTAATAACTATATTGCGTATGACTTCGGAACTTGATCAACAATCGTCGCTTTCAAAAGCCACTATCGAACTCTGATCATATCAGAAACGTGTCCTTTAGATAAGGATCATATATTCCTCCATTCTAAATATCGTATAGACATGAGAGATGGATCATAATCATTCTCTCAGTCTATCTGTTGTTTCCCGATTTCCGATTTATGAAGACTGACAACAGCCTATAACTGAACACATCAACTTAGTTCCGGCTTGGCCAAGCGCTTAGGGTGTCATCAGTAAATCATCGATCCTATACTCGAAGCGTATGGGACACGATTCATAATGAAAAATGTGATACTTTACCAGTTCCTTGCTATAATATTGCCATATATATAATCCTTTTAAGTTGAATCTTTTCAACACAACGTCCATATATGTCTTTTGACTAAATTTGATTAAAATTTCTCGATCCAAGCTTTTAGATTTCGAAACGAAGTATAATATTCTTAAATGTTTAAACTAATTGCCAAATCTTAAATGTTTAAACTAATTGCCAAATCTCACAATTCGAACTATGAAGAGGGATGCCGTAATCATAATCAAATTTGAGAATGTAATTTACACAATTGCTATCTCCTTAAAATCTCTCTTAGTGAAAGTGTTTCCTCACAATCATTTTTCTTGAAGGAGAGAAACCTTAGACACTTAGGTGTTATTTGTTTTTTTCGAAGAGAAAATGCGTGAAGTCTGCGGACCACATCAGCAATCCTCTGTAGCAGAAGAGGTGGAACAAACGGCTGCAGCATGTCATCAAAAGTATGTTTGTTTTTTCACGTCTGCAGACTACTGCGGTAAGTTAAACTAAGGCCTGAAGAGGTTTGAAGCAGTTGGTTTAGTGCTGCGCCACGCAGCACACACGTAACAGTTTTTAAGTCAGAATTCTTTTGAAAAAACAAACAATTGTGAAGGGCCAAGTGTTGTGTGTGTGCTGCGCGACGCAGCAATAAGTGGTCTGAAGTGTTTTTTTTTTAAAAAAAAACAAAAAAACAAACAGCACCTTAGATTTTATGGTGTATGTGTTCCTATCCATGTGAATTTTGTCATAACCATATTCGTAAGATAATGTTTGTGACAAATCCAGACTCTTATGGACTGAACTTGTTTATTCTTAATTTCTTGCCATCAAGGGTCTCACCATTGCTTCCAAGTTATTTAGCAGCTCACCTATACTACTCAATGTACTTTCATTGAACAAGGTGTTTGCCCTTATGCAGTCAATTGAGAACTCATATAACTCATATACATAAGTAACTTTACTAGAATGGCATAAAATTTTTGTCAACACAATAGGTTACAACCTCAAGTCATGCACTAGTGTCCAATAGGTTTACTCTTTATTAGTTCTTGAACCTTTTTCAAGATCATTTAGACTCCCACTGACCTCTTGACATATAAGATTCTGTTATCAAGAAACATTTCTTGACAAACAAATATTCAAGAGTAAGTTCGGATTCTTATCAAGACAAACCACTACACACAATTGGTCTTAATTGGTCTTTGTCTTATCCAATACATCACAACTTACCAATTTCAAATGTGCAAGAGTAAGAAAAACATTTTCTACTCTACATTTGATGAGTGTGTTAAAACTTCTTAAGATATGTCACTCAAGTAACAATCTTGGAGTATGACTCTAAGGCTTGATTTTGGAACGAAGTATGATTCACATATTGATTTAACCATTTCAACAATTTCTGATTCCTCTTCTTAGCCATACTAGTGCACTAAGATTTACTTAGAGGATCAATTGTGATATGGTTTCACAATTAATGAGACAATCATAAAACATGATACAAAAGTACTCTCCCATCTTTTCAGATTAGAGACACTTTTATTTTTCTGCCTTATTGATTCTTCTTATTCGTTCTGTCATTCATTGAAACATTTCAATAATTCAGAATCATACTTAATCTTGTAAGCACAACCACATTTACTATACTTTTAGTAAATCATGACGAATAATCTTATTGTTATTTGTGGTGGACTTGACTAATGCACAAAATTATGTAGCAGGTCTCTTAGTCCTTCACTTGACTCTTTGTCAAGGAATAAGTCTTAATTTTCCAAATATGAAAGTTCTCATTCATCATACAATACAAGTGGTATGATTCCAAGTTTTTGTCCAATTGAAACTCGGGCGACAAGAATCTTTCCTTATTTGTTAATTCTCGACATTACCACAAATAACATAACTAAGAATCGCATCCATTTCAATATTGCTAAAAATAGAAATACACAAACATCAATTTTCATACATGCCATTGCAAGGAATTATAAATAAGACAAAAACCAAAATTTATTTTATTAATAAAAGGTGTGGAAAAACTTGTTCTTACAATGCAAATTCAAATGAAAACTATGTTATTTCATATTCCTAAACAATCTATCATAACTCTAAAAGTAGCAGCTCCAAAAATCCTATCATCGAATCATGCGATCGAAATCCATTTCTTCACGATCAGACTCAGTTCACTTCTTCCTTTAAGTTTCCTCTCTTTTCTTCGATCCTACAACAAATCAAAATGTAATCTTATTACATCATGTATTAAGAATCTCCAAATAGGAACTTAATAGAGTTAGATAGTGGATTTTACCTGAAGCAGAGTCATACATCTTGACTCTCCCATCTCTTAGATCTCTCAGGTAGTCAGGGTAGCTTCGTAACCAATGCCCCTTCTTTTGGCAGTAAAAACATATGGATTCTTCTGGAATGGTACATGAGACTATCTTAGACTTAGCTTTTCTCTTGCGTAGTGAAAACTTTTCTAGACTTCCAATGTTTCCATTTCCCATAGAAGGATGGGATATTGATTTACCAGACAAATTTGCTTGACCAGTACGCCAAAACATCGTTGATTCAACAGCAATAGCAAATAAGTCAAATCAATGAGGGTTACATCGTGGTCCATCATATAGTACTCTGTAATGAACTCACTATATGATTCAGGAAGTGACTGAAGAGCCAAGTCAACAACCAACTTCCTTGATACATCGACACCCAACATTCACAATCTATCAATATGCAACTTCATATCCAAGACATGAGCGCATACCGACTTTCCATCTTCGTGTCTTTTCGCCAATAGGGCTTGAGTGACCTTGAACTTTTCAAGTCTTCGAACACGTGGGTCGGGGAGAATTATCGGAGGAGGTGGAGTAAGTGAAGCATGATTTCCATTTTCACAATCCAATCGTGGAACCTCATCTTCATGCGGAAAAATTTTTCCAACGGATTCAGGAAGACCATAGTTGTCAGACTTTGATATCTACAAAACGTGAAAAATTCAAGTTAGTTGATTGGAATCCTTGATATAACACCCAAATGAAATATCAAGGCTAGGATCCAACACAATATCCTACAATATGGTAAAGGGATGTTGTAATCCAAATTGCAGAACATTTGAAGGTAAGTAAATGACGATTTACTAATTTCCACCATGAAAAAACGAAAACTGAAAATTAAGTTTTAAAAGAATTGAAACTCCTAGATCTTTTTTAGATTCATTGAACTTTTTAATGGCATGTTTAAATCTTGAGTATGCCCTTCGTTTGTGACTGGGATGTCGAGGATCACAAACAAGTTGTGGATAACTATGCAAATATACATGGTGCCCCCAATGTTACAGTCACCTAATCGACATGTCGGTTAATCACACACGCTCCATCGATCTATGACAAAAATCGTGTCACCCTTTGCCACCTTTGCTTATAGCTCAATTAGTGTGTCGGTTAACCACACACGCTTCACTAACGTCTTAGTAAGGGTACAAAGTGTAATTTCATGGAATAGCACCAACTCCACATTTTTCCTAAAGTAACTAAGATTTGGGAATTTATAAAACATTTAGTTACTTTGTATTTCATTATACTTATAATGGAAGGTTGTGTCATATCCTACCCATTCGGCTAACGACCCTCCACTAGTCAAGAGTATGGTGGGTAAGAGTGGATACCCAATGGCCGTCATTTTACAGGTCGCTTCCTTAAACACCCCTTATAGACCAGCTTCGTGAATGAGGCTTACTAACGGTAAGACTGACTCTTTACTTATACATATATAATATTAGACTTTTAATTTTATATATAGTATAAGAGTTATTTTACACTTTTAAAATACTAAGTGGTGTAATTTAACAAAATTATACTTTTAATTTAATTAAATACAAACAATACCATTATGGATTAATTAACTCTCTTTTAATTATACATTTAATTAACTTAATAAAACCATAAGGTGCAATTTGAATTTTTCAAACAACTAGGGTTTTAGAATTTGATATTTCAAAATTAAACTTTTTAATTAAATTTTAAATTCCAAAACTTGAGGGCAAATTTTGAAACTTTTCAAAATATCTTTAAGATCAAATTTGAAAAATAATTATGTAACGACCAAAAATTTGAGCCAATTTTAAACATTTTATTTCATTCAAAAACCATTAAGTTCATACATCTTATTTTTCAAAATAGTTTAAACATCAGAGTATCCCCCAGAACCATATCACATGAATCATAAAACATGAGGAGCGGTACGATCACGCCTTCGCCTTGCCACAATCTCCTGAAGTACCTGAAACAATACACTGAACTGTAAGCCCGAAAGCTTAGTGAGTTACCCCCAAAATACCAACCACATACAACCATAATCATAACATATTGTATCACAATACAGAACAGTCATGCCTCTCAAGTCTGCAGCGTGACTGGTCCGCCCTCAACAGGCCTTCAGTTCACCTGGTACACTCTCTGAGTCTACATTATGACTGGACCGCCCGCACCGGGCTTTTAGTCTATCTGGATCTATCCGAGCCTTCGGTATGACTGGACCGCCATACGGGCCTACAATCTATCCGGACCGCTCGTAGGGTATGTTGGCCTTCAGCACAAAGCATGACCACCTCAACCCAAACATCAAACAAATAACCATGTGTACATATATCAGGAAATCTCATAACAGTCCATAGGCAAACAAATCGATCTAGCATATCATACAACATAGCATCATCCTTACCAGGATATCGATCTAACCAGTCACTAACATAACATCATCCTATATACCAGGATACTGACCTAAACCAAGTCACTAACATAGCATCATCCTATATACCAGGATATCGGCCTAAACCAGGTCACTGACATAATACTGTCCCAATTACCAGGACGCCGATCTAACAGATCAATAAGCACATCAACAATACAAGTACAAATATCATATATAACTATCTCACAGATCATCGATCATAGCAATCTCTCATGACCAAGGCATCGACTTAACCAGGTCACTAACATACCAATCCTAACGGATCACATGAGCATAACAACATACTGTCTATTCTGATCCCAATCTAACAGATCATAACCACATGTAGCATATTGTAACCAAGATAACAACTAAAAGGCCGGCCTTGGTGCCTTAGACCCTATTGATATAGTGAGGATAACTCACCTGAAATTGCTGACTGAAAATATAAGACCAAGCTGCTCCGACCTCCGACACGATCGCCGCCACTAAACACTACTAAAGAACCAATTCCATAAATACCAATATTACCAAAGTACCCTTGGAAGTCAAACTGGTCAACTCTTGGTCAAGGTCAAAGTCCTCAGTCAAAGTCAACCTTCCTGGTTGACTCTACTCGCCGAGTCACCCCGTCGACTCGCCGAGTTCCCTTACCCAGAAAACTCTCATGACACAACTTAACTCGTCGAGTCACCCCAAGACTCGCCGAGTCCAACGATCTTTGAGTCTCATCTTGTCCAACTCACTGAGTCGCCAACCGACTCACTAATCCAAGGCTTTAACCAAAAGAGGTTGGGGTTCTGCAACCTGACTCGCCGAGTCCAAGGCAATCTTCAACAGACTCGCTGAGTTGTTCTTCCAACTCGTCGAGTCCATGCACGTGCTCATACAACTCGTCGAGTACACCCATGTGACTCGCCGAGTCTCTCCAGTTCTCAATCCATTTAGAGGCTTTTCGAGCCATGCTGAGGCTCCAAACCGTAGATCCACCCTTCTACAATCTATCCCTCACATAAAGTTGCAACCTTTACGTGAAACCAAAGAGATATGGTCCCAAAATACACTAGGGCTTGGGTTTTAGACAAAAGGGCTTCACCAACAACTCAATAACTGATGCTTTATGACTTTCTGGACCAATACAAGTCTAGATCTGAAGTAGCAACCTCGGATCTGGACTCTAAACCCGAAGTGGATCTCAATCATACAAAAATGGCCCCAAATCTCATTCAAGAATAAATCTAGAAGCAACAAAGGAAAGGTAACAACTCATTACCTCCAAGTTGTGCCCAAAACTGTAGATTCTGGATCTACACTACTTTCTTGATGCAAACCCTTTTGATCTTCAAGTTTCTTCTATTAGAACACCTCTTAAAGCTTCAATCTCCCTCCAATGGCCTTATACACACGAGCTAGGGTTTACTGGATCTCAAAGGGGGCTAAGGGAGCTGAGGGGAGGCCATTAAGTCCTTTAAATAGGGTGCAAACCCTAAGATTAGGGTTTTTCTCATCCCAACACCAACTCGTCGAGTCCAGCTTCCGACTCGGCGAGTTAGTCACTTAATTCGCGAACCAAACCCGCTCCGACTCGGCGAGTAAGCGCACCTACTCGTCGAGTCCCTTCTTCGAAATTACACTTTAAACTCTTAAATCATACTTCTGAAATTCAGGATGTTACAAATTAAATATTATATAATTAATAATTATCACATAATTTAACCTAATCTATTTTCTTATGAGATAATTCAAATCAATTTACAAATAATCAATATTTATCTTATAAAACAAGTAATTATCTTAAATTGAAAATTATCCATTAATTTGATTAGGATATCAATTACCATAATATAAAAATCTAATTTTAATTTGAAAAAACAATTTAAGGTAATTATCCAAAGCAAATTAAGGCAAAAATCTCGAAATTGTGCTGTCAGACTGAATTCATGAGGTGAAGACACTGTGTTCACGACGTGAGTCTGGTTTAATTCGAAAATCTACTATCAGACTGAATTCACGAGGTGAACACACTGTGTTCATGACGTGAATCAGGTCAGATTCGAAATTCGCAATTTTCAGCTTTGAAAACTTAATTTTGCATCAAAT
Source organism: Lactuca serriola (assembly GCF_051521515.1). Taxonomy (NCBI): domain Eukaryota; kingdom Viridiplantae; phylum Streptophyta; class Magnoliopsida; order Asterales; family Asteraceae; genus Lactuca; species Lactuca serriola. The sequence goes on along the minus strand of NC_136408.1, from coordinate 68,309,019 downwards.
ACAATAGACGAACACCTAGGCTCAGATACCACTGATGGGTTTTGAGCAAAACATCAATCCTATGGTGTGCATGCAAACCCTAAAGCTTTGGATCTAGTTTGTCTAATGAACATGCAATAATCATCCAAAACTCATAAACCCTGGATCTAGCATACAATAAACGAATTAACATATGAATTAGGGTTTAGATCTTACCTTGATTGTTATGTAGCAATAACAATCTTAATTCTTCTTGATCTTGACTCTTGAAAGCTTAGTGCCTCAAATGTTGCACCTTTAATGGAGTCACAAACACCATGAGCAACAAGATGACTTAGGAGAGAGGAAGGAGACCCCAAAAACGTCCTAAAACCCTTAGGGATTACTTCACCACGTTTTTGGGGCTTTAGGGGTTCCTTATATAGGTAAGCTATTAGGGTTTTCAACCAGGAAACCCTAATCTGACTGCTTAGGCCCTAAGCAGTCCATGGACTCCCTCCTTAGAAGTCTTGGACGAATTCTAATAGGGAGGGGGGGGGGGGGGGGGGGCAATGTGGGCAGCCGCACAGGACCCAGTTTTGTTTATTATATATTTTTATTTAACATTAACAACTTAGAACAATGATAAGGTCCATTTTTTTTCTTGTTCGTCTTAGCTTTTGAAGATATTTAATTCCTCAGGACCAGCCCACAGACCGAAGCTTTTAACAAGTAGATGAAGTCAATGCGCCCTATAGTTGACCCTTAAGTTAACTGTTTAGGCCCCCAAATAAAATTACCTATTGGAGTACACGAAGCAATTTGGATGGTAAATATAGAATTACCTATTTTTTCCTATGTAGATCGTGTGTCATAATATTTTTCCTATGTAGATCGTGTGTCATAATAGCTAGACAACTTTTTCTACCTTATATCTCTTATATTCAAATCGGTTATGGGTTTTAATTGGATTCTTTTATTATTCATGGTTCCAGATAATTTAAAAAATCCAGCATTAAGTGGGAAATTTATTTCTAGTAATGATTAACAAGAACAAATGAAAATATTTTCATGAACAATATTCCCGAAAAATTTTATTTTGTTCGAAATGTATCACCAAAATGTCTTTTCCTACATATTTTCGACCAATCTTGTTGTTAGAAAACATCCATGTTTCTAGTAGTGATATAATTAATGACATTATGTTTATCATATGATATATGACAAACATGAATATATTGTTGTTATGTAAGTACAATTATAAGTATATAGAGTGGTTTACTTTTGGAGAACTTCCAACTACAAAGGAGATAAAAAGTTCTATAAAGTAAAAGAGAAAAAGGTTGCCGATTGATACGAAGTAGTTTTAATTAATAGAAATTCAACACTTTTTTTTTTCTTAATTTTAGTTTTTGATTTTCTAATAAAGTTTATTGAAATTAATTTTAATAGAAATTCATCACTTTTTTTTCTTAATTTTAGGTTTTGATTGTCTAATAAAAATTAATGAAATTAATTTCCTTACCATTATGTTATGAGTTTCATTCATTTTGAGCAAATGACATCTTCATCTTTTTCAAAATATGAACTAGGGGTGAGCAAAAATCGCACCGCAACTAAAATTAACCACATAAACCGCAACCGCAATAAAAAAACGCACCGCGCCGCATATATTTTATGCAATTTTTATTATTATATATTAATATATTAAATATTAAAAATAAGACAAGTTTCATAAATGAAATATGAATAAAATACTAGAAGACAAAAATATAGTTTTTTTTGTTATGTTTAACTTTAAAAAATGGTGAAATTGGACAATTTTAAAAAATTTATTGTTAATTATAATTGATTTGATATTTTTAAGATATTAATTGTTTATGATTTAAGGTAATTGTCTTATACATTATGGTTTTATTATTATTATAAGTAATATGTTTGAACTCTTAAAACCGTTTGAGCTTTAACTGTTGTTAAAAATTATATAAAATAACCGTACCAAATTCATGCGGTTAATAACTGCACCATAGAAAAAATAAAATCGCACCACAAAAATAATCGTCTAACCGCACCGCAAAAACAACCGCACCAAGCGGTTTTGAAAATGGGTTAACCGTATTTGCAGTTAGTGGTGAGGTTTTGGCTAATAATCGCACTGAACCATACCGCGCTCACCCCTAATGAACACTATTGAATCTATGTAATTTATTACCTCGATTAAGTTTCACATTTATAATAAGACGAAGACGTTAATTGGGTTTGCGACATTTAGAAATTAAAAGATGGTATTTAGTTATAAAATTGGGTCCATGTCGTTTATTCTGATATTGCCTCTCGCTTTTCAATTTGCCGTAGTAAAAGATGTTATATTATAAAATAAATATTTAAACAAAACTGGGTAGATCTTTAATATGTTTTTTTGATGTATCATCCAATTTAATTTGCCACCGTCGGTGTTATATCTTCATCATGGAATCATAGTTTTGGTTTGTGCATCATCGATCATGTGCTTGTACTGCATCGTGACGTATTCAATAGAAAATTGAACAAAAACCTGCACAAGTTTTAAAGAACGATAAATACTTATGGTTCAAGAAAACAAAAAAACCGTGAGGAGATTGATCTGAATTAATTAAGTATAAAACTGCGTAGTTGGTTCTATAACTCACATTATGTACATACAAGGCACATACTCTAGCCCCATCACATATACATATTAATTTGAATAATTAAGAGTTAGAAAATTTAGTCGATGAAATTTAGAAAAGTTGTTCGTTTCTTAAAATTACAAATTAAAGTAGACATAATTGGGTTTATTTGAACAAGCTTCCATACCCATTTATATATAGATGAAAGTAAAATCAAGTTAACGAACGACGCAAAGAAAAAACAATTCTCAAAAAATATTGAAATGACTCATAGCATTAAATATAACAAGCAAAACCTAGCATTAAAAATGACAACTTTTACCCACCAAAGAATAATTACAAGAAGGTGACAAAAAAAAATTAGTATAAATAGAGGGTGCCCTTGCAACCCTAAAATCACACCACCAAGAGCGAGTACTGAGGAGTGAGAAGGAAACATATAAAAAAAAACATGTTGAATTCTCAGATCAACCAATTTCAGTCTTTCCATAACTTAGTCACACTCCAAAAGCCCTTCTTAGCCAGAGCTATTGACGCCACCCACCACTCCTCCTCCTCCGCCTACTCCCATACCACTCTCCTCCTGCCCACGACCACAAAGAAATCCAATGCCACACCCACTCGACGTAGCTCAGCTGGTAAAATAAAATCCCGCTTGTTTACTGATCTTCTTAAACTTGATAAGACCAAAGTCACTGGTGTCATCCACACCAAATCAACATATCTATACAGTCTAGAACCTAGCCGCCTTCTTGACGACGCTGCTAGTTTGCTTTATTCTTCCGTGAAGCTCGAGTTCGTTTTTCATGAACTTGATTGTACGTATACCTACTTTTCACAGTCACGTAATGCTGTGTAATTTCGAATTCAAAATAATTAACTATATACTAAGCTTTAATCAAATACTGTATACCTTATCTTACGTGTATATATATATATATATATATATATATATATATATATATATATATATATATATATATATATATATATATATACACGCGCGCGCGCATAATATGGTATAATGATTTTGATACAGCCGAAGGTAAGCCGAGGAAGAAGACAGTGAAAGCACCCTATGATCACTTTGGTGGGCAATACACCTTCGAGTTTGACGTCAATGATGATTTTGGGGAGATCGGAGCTGTGTTTGTTGAGAATGACTACCGCAATAAGATATATATACAGAAAATTGAAGTTGACAAACCTAAAAAAGTTACCTTCACATGTAATTCATGGGTTCATTCCAGTTATGATAACGATCAGAGGAGGATCTTCTTCGCTGACAAGGTTTAATTTATATATATATATATATATATATATATATATATATATATATATATATATATATATATATATATATATATATATATATAGGGTTTGTTTCATTTGAGACCACTTATATTTTGTGAGACCATGAGACGCATTTGTTTATTTTTTTTAATTTTTTTTTAGTTAATTCATGTTCCGAAAATAATATTTAAAAAAAGAATTTTTTGATTTTTCCATTTATTTTGCATTTTAAAATTATTTTTAGAATATGTACAGTGTAATATTCTATTTAGAATATTTCACGTATTTTTCAAAAAAAATAGAATTTTTTTTAATTTTTTTTTAATTTTTTTTTATTTTTTTTAGTTAATTCAAGTTCCGAAAATAATATTTAAAAAAAGAATTTTTAGATTTTTCCATTTATTTTGCATTTTAAAATTATTTTTTAGAATATGTCAGTGAAATATTCTATTTAGAATATTTCACGTATTTTAAAAAAAAAAGACGGAATTTTTTTTATTTTTTTTTATTTTTTTTATATTTTTTTTAGTTAATTCAAGTTCCGAAAATAACATTTAAAAAAAGAATTTTTGGATTTTTCCATTTATTTTGCATTTTAAAATTATTTTTAGATTTGGTCTCACGGTCTCACAAAATTAGAATGGTCTCAAATGAACCTGAACCTATATATATATATATATATATATATATATATATATATATATATATATATATATATATATATATATATATATATATATATATATATATATATATATATATATATATATAACATGTTTCTGTTTACTAGCATATCGCAATGGTGTATATATGGCAGCCATTAATATCCCTTAATCTATTTGTAATTTGTACAGTGTTACCTGCCATCGAAAACGCCAAATGCCCTCAGGTCGCTGAGAAAGAAAGATTTGGAGTTCATTCGAGGCAATGGCCAAGGAGAGCGTAAAGCTTTCGAGAGGATTTACGATTACGATGTATACAACGACCTTGGAGATCCCGACAATAAGAAATCAGATCTTGCACGGCCGGTGCTCGGTGGCAAGAAATTTCCTTACCCTAGGCGCTGCCGTACTGGTCGGAAAATGTCATCTAAAGGTACGTAAATATAACTAACAAAACCATTAATTAAATAATAGTATATCGAAGATGGTTGTTTACAATTGAAACATGTTGAATAACAGATCCGCTGACTGAGACAAGATCTTCAGACCCGTTTTATGTACCAATTGATGAAGACTTTTCAGAGATAAAGTCGGTATCATTTGGAGCGAGGACTTTGTACAACTTGCTGATTGGTGTTATACCCCGTCTAGGCACCGCTTTTGCAGAAAAAGACGAAGACTTTCGTTTATTCCAGGATATAGAGTCCCTTTTTGACGAAGGAGTTGTTATTAATGGTACTGATAAACATGTTGCAAGTGTTTTGCCTAGAATTGTCCATGAGGTTGTTGACGCCGTGGATGACCTTCTCAAGTTTGATCCACCTGAAACACTCCAGAGTAAGCTCGCATATAAACATGCATTATACTTACTCTTTTTAATTAAGTTGTTTGTGATCAGCTTCTTACAAAGGTTTTCTATACATTGCAGGGGACACGTTCTTTTGGCTCCGTGATGATGAATTCAGTCGACAAATGCTTGCTGGTATCAATCCTTGCAGCATACAGTTGGTTACGGTATATATATCACAACAAATTAAGAACGTTTTCCAACACATAGTAATATAATTAATGAAAAATCATAAGGTGATTGTGTTTGTGTGCATGTGTGTGTGTGCAGGAATGGCCATTGATGAGTAAATTGGACCCTAAAGTTTACGGGCCACCTGAATCAGCAATCACCAAGGAGATTGTTGAGCGGGTGATTGGAGGTTTCATGACTTTCGAGGAGGTAATGAAAAACAGAAGGCCGATTACTTTATGGAAACTTCAGATCTTTTAATTAATACACCAAATTCCATTATGAGATATATAATTGTCATGTTATATATAAGACTAGCTAGAGATGCTATTACGATTGTGAAGTTGTAGTAAAGTTGAAAATCAATCATGTTCTTTCAGGCTTTGGAACAAAAGAAATTATTCGTGTTGGATTACCATGATCTACTATTGTCATACGTAAATAGAACAAGAGATCTTGATGGGATGACTCTATATGGTTCAAGGACTTTAATGTTCCTTACTCCTGCTGGAACGTTGACCCCAGTTGCCATAGAGTTGACTCGACCGTCTTCAGAATGGCAACCACAGTGGAAGCATGTCTACACACCTTCTTTGGGTGCCACTGGTTCTTGGCTATGGAAGATAGCCAAAGCTCATGTCCTTTCTCATGATTCCGGTATTCACCAGCTTGTTAGCCATTGGTAATGTATCGGTTCCTGTTTACTGATCATCATAATACTTTAATTACACACGTTTGTGTGTTTTTCCCTAGATCTCATTAATTTATAGGTGAGCTTAATTATCATGATTTGATTTGGCGTTGCTGCAGGCTAAGAACTCACTGCGCAACTGAGCCTTACATCATTGCCACCCACCGTAATCTTAGCACAATGCATCCTATTGCACGACTACTCCACCCTCATTTTCGTTACACCTTGAAAATAAACGCCCTAGCTCGACAATCTCTCATTAATGCCGGTGGTGTTATAGAGTCCACATTCTCTCCTGGAAAATATTGTATGCAACTTTCTTCTGACGTCTATGATCAGTTGTGGCGTTTTGATCACGAGGCACTTCCAGCTGACTTGATAAGCAGGTGCCCTTAATTTATGCAACTTTGCAATTTGACGACTATATACGGTTTTTCACTTTTATGTATGGCACGCATCTCTATAGCTGGTTAATTATGGTTTTTCACTTTTTACAGGGGTATGGCTGTTGAAGATCCTACTGAACCACATGGTTTGAAACTAACAATCGAGGACTATCCATATGCAAACGACGGTCTAATCCTTTGGGATGCCATCAAACAGTGGGTTACGTCTTTTGTCAACAACTACTACCCACAAGCAAGTCTCGTAGAATCTGATGAAGAGCTTCAAGCATGGTGGCATGAGATTCGAACAGTTGGTCATGGCGATAAGAAAGATGAACCATGGTGGCCACAACTCAAAACCCAAGATGATTTGATTGGAATCGTGTCAACTATCATATGGGTTACTTCTGGCCAACATTCCGCTGTGAACTTCGGACAATACGAGTATGCTGGTTATTTCCCTAACCGGCCAACCATCGCTAGAACCAAGATGCCTAACGATGACCCAACAGATAAAGAGTGGCAGATATTCCTAGACCGGCCTGAGGCTGCGTTGTTGAAATGCTTCCCTTCCAAATCGCAAGCTACCAAAGTCATGGCAGTTCTTAACGTTTTATCGACTCATGCCACTGATGAGGAGTACATCGGTAAAACTGCAGAGGGTCCATTTGAGGCGGAGCCAGCTATACAGGTCGCGTATGAAGAGTTTCGTGAAAGGATTGAAGAGATGGAACGCACCATAGAGAAAAATAATGCCAATCGCAATTTAAGAAACCGAAGTGGTGCAGGGTTGCTTCCATACAAGCTTCTCAAGCCTTCTTCGGGACCTGGTCCTACCGGAGAAGGTGTTCCAAACAGCATCTCCATCTAGTTCACTCATTTCATGCAATAAAGCTTTTCGAGATGATCGATGCTACATTAATAAGATTACTAAGTATGTTGTTGTGTTTGTTTGTCTTGTCCCTAGTGTTGTTGTTACCAACACGAGTAGTTGCAATGTACGGAATTTGAAATAAAAGAACCTTGGTTCTAAGAATAATCCACTTTGTTTTGACTAATGACTCAGGCTTATGCTAAGGGGTATCGTGATACCCAACCCATTCAAAAAATGTTGTCATATAAGCATAATGTCAGCTTCACTACAAATTCATTATCAAACCATTAATTCATTATCAAACCATTAGCCTTTGGACACGGTTACCATTCTACGTCATATTTTTTACATTATTAGATTGAATTAAAAAAAAATAATTCAAATAAAAACAAACATTAAATTAAAAGACATTACATTCATTTTAAAACACACAAATTTAAATCCTAAAATACTTATATATATATATATATATATATATATCCTAAATTACTTAAAAAAACATAAAATATACCAAGTAAAACATAAATATTTGAACCTATTTTCCATATTTATCGCGAACTTGTTGTTGAATTTTGAGAAATGTCGCTAGATTTTTCGTGTCGAGATCCAGTTGGGGCTTTATGTTTATGATTTGAAGATCAGTAAGAGTGATTTTTTGGCGACGAGCTTCCTCCGTTGATGGATTCCACAGGTCGTCGTTGGTAGTTGCGGTTGCTTTTCCGCTTGAAGACGCCGCCCGTTTTGCTTTGTCCCTTCCCGGTGATCGACGAAGTTGGACTTCCGGTGGACCCTCTGCATCAGCAACATCGAATTCATCATTGAGGTCTACCCCAAAACCTACGTCCGAATCAGAAGTTCTTGGTCTTTTGTTGGAGTCGGTGGTCGAGTCCGAATGCAACGTCTCCGAATTAAGGACCCGTTTTGGACCGTTACGGCAAACTTCCCACGCTTTTTAGTGAACGAGTGGTTTACCATTGTTAGTAACTTTGAATTGGTAGCACGCAGTTGATAAAATGTTGAAGTCATTGCAACCACTTTTAAGCATATTTTTTAGATTTTCAAATATGTTATTAAACTTTGTGCAAGTCGCGCGTAGATCACTAGAATGAGGACCAAAAGTTTAATTCTAAAAAAACATATTGCCCTGCCTTCTAATACGACCCTGATATTGGGCCAAAAGTGTCATTCTAAAAAAAACATTTATTTAAATTAGGACTGAAAAATCAAAAAATGAGGACCAAAAGTGTAACATTTTCAAATTGGTACGGTTAAAACCCAAAAGAATAAAAATTTATAATTCCCTGAGGGTTTGTGCATTAATATATAAAAGGATGACCACTAAGTGTTGCCTTTAGAAAATGGTGTGGTCAACACCTAAAAAACTAAAGCTTTACTATTCCTTAAGGGTCTGTGCATTAGATTTAACTAGGAAGAAAGCATGGGCTTTGCCCCGGGACGTTTTTTGTGTTTTTTATGCCAAAATGTAAATGTTTTGACAGCATGGACCAAAAATGTCAAAATGGCTAAAGAATTATGGTAAAAACCTAAAGGCTTTTTGTGTTTTTTGTGCCAAAATGTAAAAGTTTTGACTACAAGGGACAAAACCGTCAAAATGACAAAGGAATTGTGGCAAATCCTTAAAGGCACTAAAGGCTACTATTACTAACTTCAAATGTGCTTATATATATATATATATATATATATATATATATATATATATATATATATATAAAGAGAGAGAGAGAGAGAGAGAGAGAGAGAGAGAGAAAGAGAAAAGCTAGGTTATTGTATTCTAAATATCTCTTGTATGGATATATGGTTGATTGTGGACCAATCATTTTAACTATTTTAAGAAAAATGATTAATAAATATTATTAAATTAAAAATAATTGAAAAACATCATCTAATTTCAATATAAGGGTATTTTAGTTAATTAACATAATTCTAAAAAAAAATTACGGATTATAGAGAATAATTAATTCTTGTAACTTTAAAAATCTAATTTTTCTGGATAATAATTATATTGAGGAAAAATGACATAAATGTCCTATGAGGTTTCTAGGGTTGGTCCATTTAGTCATTAAAGTATTGTTGTTGCTTTAAAGGGTAGGAAACAACCTACTTTTTTGGTCACCATAACTTATTTTAGTTGGTTTCTATGTCAAGTCAGCTATTTTTGTCACACCAGCCATTGGAAAGTCAACATCACATTTTGACAATTTCTTTGTTACTAATCCAAACACAAACCTATCATCCTCTCTAGTTTTATCGTGAAAAAATCTTTCATTTTTTCTCTCTACTTCACCACCAATTTGTCATCTCCCTCTTGAACTACCTGAATCCTTCCCTCCTTTCCATTTCCAAATCTCTGGAGAGGAATTGCAATGAGTTTGCTTTATTATCCATGAGTTATATGCTTCAACATTTGTTCACGGAGGTCAGCTGTGTCAACCTGGTTTGTATGTGCCTCTGTCTTATAGCAACCTATAACTAGATCTGAAACCCATGGAGTACTCGATTTATTTGAATCATCACCTCCTTTCTGCATAACTACAACTTTACTTCCCCTAACGCTTATGGAAACTCTCCCATGTGTTACCTTTTCAAATCTACGTCTATCAAGATCATCAAAAACATAATCAGGTACTTAATCTCCATATCAGATCTCAAACAGATAGAATATAATTAGTTAAATGTAATTAATGCAAAACTATTCTTTGATTTCTTCTCTCTTCTTCTTCACTAAATTGCATTCTCCTTCTTGAACTACCTGAATCCTTCCCTCATCTTCCATTTCCAAATCCATTCTTCTTTCTGAACAACTTGAATCCTTCCTTCCTCTTAGCAAACTGACTTTGTAGTTGTGTTTGGATGCCCTTGTTGAAAACTGTAACCGGGATTGGGTTGTCAAATTAAGGAGCCTTAATTTACTAGATGACAAGGACGATTGTTACTTCAGTTTGTAAGGAAATACACGAGTGAAAACCTTGTGCCTATCGTGAAGATATGCCTCTCCGGTCTAAAACCAATAGGTTCAACCACCGCTACATCCATCACTCAACAAATCATAGAAATCGCCTCCTACTTCCTCCAACACCATGCCAACAATTTGCGGTGATCAGAGACTTTGGTAGTTTGTGAAGGATGATGAACGAGAGGGATGGAAGAACTAGGAAAACGTTGTCGTAGATTTGTGAAAGATTCAATTTATGGGTATTTGAAGTACGAAAGAGAGATGATTTATCATATACCTGGGTCAATATATCCGGGTCAAGGGAAATACGGTCCTAAGAAATGCTTATGTGGCAAGAGGTAAGCGGTTTACCCCTTCAATTCTTCCAAAATGACCTAATAGACCCAACAAAAACTATTTTATACCCTCATATAACAATGAAAATACTTTAGGGACAAAATGGACTAACCCTAGAAACTTTTTAGGACATTTATGTCATTTTCCCTTCTAATAATTCGGATATTATAAAAGAGAGAGAAAGAGATTGCTAACAGTGAGTAGAATGTACGTTTTAATGTTCGTAATTTGATATGAATTTTAGGCGTGGTTAAGGAAAAGTGAGAGATATATTTTAGCAACGGATTGCCTCTAAAAGCATATCATATTTGCCCGCAAAGATCGTCCTCTCGTTAAAGGGAAACATCCAGTAAACTTATATACAAACTTTGGGCCAGATTATATATATATATATATATATATATATATATATATATATATATATATATATATATATATATATCCTTCTTAATAAATAAAGGTTTTTTTAGCCACATGTCTATCTCTCATGAGTTTTGATACTTGTCATTTTGTTGTGTTTTTGAAATAAGTATTATCCACTAGTCAATTTTTGGTTTGTTTTAGTTTTAAAATTAAAGTCATATACTTATATATGTAAAGTATTAAATATCATATATATGATATTAAATTCCAATAAATATGTTTCTTCCTTTCTTATTTTAAAATTATACATTAAAAAATATTTTTTTGTTAACACTTTAATGTTTAATCTTTTTTTTTAAATCAACCCGTGTAATACACGGGTCTCACACCTAGTATATATATATATATATATATATATATATATATATATATATATATATATATATAACTAGGTGAATGTCCGCGCGTTGCGCAGAAACACCTATATAGTTGAAGTCTTTACAAATATATGATTTTTTAAATATAATAATAACGGTGTTGTTAAATTTGATATAATAATTTGTATATACTAAATTGATATAATATATTGATTATTTTGAATTATATGATAATATATACATTTATTATAACTTCATAATCTCAATCGTTTGAATGACTTCTACCCGCGAGTTACACATAAATAAAATTAAATATAATATATGATTTGATGTTATTTATAGTTGTTTTTATTGTTAATTAATTTTTTAAAACTTATTTGCTTAATGTTTTAATTTGTATCATTATAATTACTTAAAGCATCAAACATTGTTTTTTTATTTTAAAGCTAACAATATAATCATTTATATAGATTTGTTTTTAACTATTGTTATTGTAAGTTATTTTAAGCTACTTATTTGGATACTTTTAACGATTATAAAAATATATTTAAGAAATATTTTAGTTAAATTGAAATTACAATTTAGTTTTTGTTTTTATCACTACAATTTATCACTTTTAACTATTTACAAAATATTCTTTAGCTTTTTTAAATAGAACTGAAATTTATATTTGAGTTGACATTTTAATGCACAGAAACACCTATATAGTTGAAGTTTTTACAAATATATATTTTTTAAAATATAACACTAATGTTGTTGTTAAATTTGATATAATAATTCGTATATTAATTTGATATAATATATTGATTATTTTGAATTATATGATAATATATAAATCTGTTATAACGGCATAATCACAATCGTTTGAATGAATTCTACTCTCGAGTTACACATCAATAAAATTAAATATTATATATGGTTTAGTATTATTTATGGTTGTTATTTTTAACTAATTTTTTAAAATTTATTTGCTTAATGTTTTAATTTCTATTATTAAAATTATTTAAAACATCAAACATTATTTTTTGATTTTAAAGGTAACAATATAATTATTTATATAGAGTTATTTTTAACTATTGTTATTATAAGTTATTTTAAGCTACTTATTTAAAAAAATTTAACGATTATATAAATATATTTAGGAAATATTTTAGTTAAACTAATATTACAATTTAGTTTTTGTATTTATCACTATAATTTATCACTTTAACTATTTACAAAATATTATTTGGTTTTTTTAGTGGAATTGAAATTTATATTTAAGTTGACATTGTAATGTTATATTTAAATTAACAATTTAAGTACTTTGTCCAAACTGTTCAAAAATTGTAGTTTTAAACTGATAATGGTTTACATGCAACAACATTTTAAATCTAATAAATTAAGTATAATATGTTAAAATTAAAAGACATAACTTTATAAATAGAAGTAAAGATATTATTTTAAAATTGAAATTTAGTCTATTTATGATTACACTTTAGGTTTGATATTTATTTAACCTTAATAACCAACTTACAATCATTATTAGAAAGACACTACAATTTATCACTTTTAACTATTTATAAAATAATCTTTGGGTTGTTTAAGTTAAATAAAATTTATATTTAAGGTTAGCCTATAATGTTATATTTTAATCAATAATTTAAGTATTTTATACAAATTGTTCAAAAATTATACCTTTAAAATGATAATTGTTTACATCCAACAATATATTAAAACTAATAAATTAAGTATAATATGTTAAAAGTTAAAAAACATAATTTTATAAGTAGAATTAAAGATATTATTGTAATATTGAAATTTAGTTTATATATGAATACACTTTAGATTTGATATTTATTTAATCTAATTACCAAATTATAATTATTATTATAAAGAAATTGAAAAGTCATGAGAGTTTCAAATGAATGTGGTGAAAGGAAAAAAGAATGGGGGTTTCAAATGCATGAGATTCAAGAAAAAATACATACTTTATAAGTATGTATGATGATTTGTTTTTAAGGAAGCTTCGTACATTTCACGCTTGCCTTGGTTTTTGGCGCGTGAGGCACTGTTCAACCACTCTCATCGCCTGTACGCCCCAATCAATTTACTTCAGCTTATTATATTGTTTATGATGCACCGTATTCTCCACCAATGCATGGGGAGACATATGCCTCCTCCTCAGTCTTATTCCACCACCGTTTCCTTTTCCTTTAGGCTATCCGGAGTGGATAGTTCTCCACGCGTGAAGGGCTGAGCTGGAGGGGCTAAGGACGCGTGAACACCGCCCCAAGCCCCGGTGGTTTGGTTGTTGCGTGACCATGGAGACGGACGAAGACGCTCACATTGATTGGTTCCCTCACTGTTTCTCTCTTTATCTCTCTCTTCCTTTTGCACTTTCACTACTAAACCACCGGTGCACACCATTTCCACAACCCCTTTTGCACTTTCACTACTAAACCACCGGTGCACACCATTTCCACAACCCGATGAGTTGGTTGTGGAATAGTAAAATATCTACATGGCATCACCTTTATTCACCAACCACGCGTGACCATTGCCAATAGCCTTATATCTCTTCATTTCTGTCGTTCTAGAACGAATTTGAAGCTTCTCTATTCTACTTCTCCACCACCGTTTCTTGTACATATGCAAGCTTTAGTAGATTAATGTTGTTCTCATATCCTCGGTTATGAAGATTTTTTGGTTTTATGATGAAGAAACTCAGACCGACTCCACCATTCACAGGACTTCTTCTCCACCTCTTTCTTCTTCTCCTCCTCCTTAATTCAAACTAAAATTTATATTGTTCTGGATTTTAATCATGTGGGTTGTTTTGACACAGGGGAAAATCACCTCTTTTCTACTCACAAAGCGTCAATTGTTACTCCGTTTCTTATCAACTAATGTGTATGGTCGAATTAGTCATACTTTTTAAGCCTGCCATATGTTTGTGAAAATGTCACGAGAATGTTAGTAATGTCCACTACAATTATGTGGTTTTCACACTTGAATAGAATGTTAGGATTAGGTTGAGTTCTAAAATTGTCGATTTATAACACCCTAAAGGAGTATTGGTTGGTGTTCCACAAAGTGGTGACTATTTTCTTTTGTTTTTGTACAGGGAAATGAAGGTTGAAGAAAAGAGACTTAAGGCAGAAAAAATGAGTATTCACGGGCTCATTTGAATCAATAAATACCCTGTGTTTCCAATGGGGACTTCTCTATGTGAGTAAGCTATATTTTCTTTTTATACTATCCTTTTAAAGTCATCTTCTGTTTCCATACAACCTGATATCACCACCCATGATATGTTATATTAGGAGGGTTGTATTGTACAACTTCATGATGCTTTGTGAAATTCATTTAAAAAGGTAAAAACCTCAAAAGGGAAAAAGAAACGTACCCTAATACTTATCTCTAAGGGCGAAATGTCATGTTTGTATACTCAAATGTTTGATGATTGTGCAAGAAAGTGGCTACAGGGGCTGATGTTGTTTTACTTGTCATTTTTATAATTTTGTGTATTAATGGTCTATCCTTTACTAATTAAAGAATTTAAAAAGTTTTCCTTAATGATGCTTGCGTGTTTAAGTGGGTTCAGATTGAGATGGAAAGGGACATGTGGTATGCAGTGTTATACTGCCGCAAGGTTGGGCATGTAGTGTTCCCTGAGAATGCTTATGAGCCACCAAATCACCAATTTAGTGTCCTCAACTTTTGCTTGAATAGGAAATGGTTAGTCTTAATTTATTTAACATTGTATTATTAATAGTATTTAAAATGAATTTGATCATAAAATGAAACATTCTATTATTGTAGGATGGCTTCTAGAACATATTTTTTGGATAATGGATCTTATATTGACTTAAAATGTCAAGTCAAATTGCATTTTGATATTAACGTACTTTTATGTGCTGTACATGAGTAAGTAAAAACAATGAATTTTTTTTGGGCCTTCGACATGTGAAGGTGGAAAAATAGAATGTGAATAGCAGTGTTATCCTTTGGGAACTAAACTATATAATTCTTTTGCATTTTTTGAAAATTTACCCATAACTCAATTTCTATTTGTGTGTTGCTACAGGGGCAAAAGGGGAAGAAGAGAGTGATTCACTTATAAAGGTGTGTTTAAATATATCGTATTAGTAACCCTACATTTATGGCAAATAATGGCAAACAAGAGAATTCATATGTTGAAAAGCATGTAAAGATCTAGATTCCATCAACTCTAAAAAAGCAACTTCTCAGATGCCGTCAAGAAGATGATGTAGGAAATTGTAATCATCGTTTGGGTTGTCTTAGGAACAAGATCGCTTATGTTTTTTACTCATATCATTAAGTGTAAATTTGTATTAGTAGAGTTGGGGTTCAGATTTCCAGTTACTTACTTATGGTTTTATGATTGGTTAAATCAATCTTTGGGTATACCAAGTTTTATGTTGGATTTGTTTGTGTTTTATCATTTATGTGCTTTATATGTGCATGTTGGTGTAGCATATTTTTACAAATTTTTTTTAAGGAAACGCCCGTGGGTCATGCTTAACACAGCCCATACACCTACCTAGTATGTATATATATATATATATATATATATATATATATATATATATATATATATATATATATATATATATATATGAGAGAGAGAGAGAGAAAAGAGAGAGAGAGAGAGAGAGAGAGAGAGAGATTGATTGTCAACGGTGAATAGAATGTACCTTTTAATGTTTGTAATTATATATATACTAGGCGAATCCCAACGCGTTGCACAAGAATAGAATTATATAGTTAAAATAATAACTTTTACCAAATTATTATTTAATATTTCTACTTTGAAACAAAATGTTAGTAGTAAAGCAAACATATAATTAACATATTAGTTTTATTAAACATTGTAGTTTAACTTTTAAGTCATTGTGATATATATAATTATTTGATAATTTTATAAACCGTTTAAAATTGTGTAAATTATATATCAAATGAATGATAATATAACGAGTAACAAAACGTATGAACAAAAATATGAACTGCAACTTTTAGTAACATAAAAATAGAAAAACATTTATTATAACATTTGTATTAAAAAAGATATATATACAACGAATAATAAAAAATATGAAAAATAAACACTATAACTTTTAATAACATAAAAACACTAAAACATCTATTATAACATTTATATTAACTCTTCATATTTAAATCGTTCAAAATTATGTTATCTTTTAAATATGTTGTGTAAGATAACCCAACAAAAAAATAATAGAAAATAAACATAATCAAAATAGAAAAACTACAATCAAATAAATAAGAACATTGAGTGGTTGAATATATAAATAAATATGTTACATAAACATACATTTAAATCAAAAGAAAAAACTAACATTTGTCAACTTTGCTCGAACAAAAAACCTATATTCATTCTATGAATCTTCTTTCTTCATTTAACGTCATTTAACCATAGAAACTTGATGACAATTCTTCACTAACTTGCAATCAAAATATTTTTCTTGAAAAAGAAGAATCAGAAAGATATTCGAAACAAAACATTGATGTTTGGAGAGTCACATTCAAGATTGAGTAATACGCACAAATCACATATAAAGATTAAATGAGAAACTGAATATAAAGAAAGAATAGAAAATCTTCATTTGTTTTGGTTGAAAGAAAAAAATCATATTACAATTACCATCAATGCAACATAACCCATTTCTTCAAATCATCATATTTGGATCGTGAATGCTTCAACTATATGAAAACTTTTGAATCACAATATCTTCAAATCCTTCTTACATGTAAGATTTTATATAACACAAAAGACACAAAAGATTGACCTTTTTATAGTAAACTTTTCACTAAATGCTAATTAAACATAATATAAGTTATAAAACTTTTGAGTGTTAAATCATAATTAAGAAAACTTTTAAGTTGCATTAGTTAAAAAAAGAGGTTTCAAATGAATGCGGTTTGAGAAAGTTAAAAAAGGAGGTTTCAAATGCATGAGATTTAAGAAAAAATGCTAGCTTTATAAGTATGTATGATATATATATATATATATATATATATATATATATATATATATATATATATATATATATATTAAAGCGCATGGGATGTTTTAACAGTGATGTTTTGAACTTCCGTCTTTTGGCACATGTTTTTTACTTTTTAGAAAATTTGGTCCCTTTGTTTTATTTGTTTTTTAATCTTGCCACATAGGTTTAATAAATTGTCGAATTTTGTTTGTTTACTGGGTCAAAGCGCATGGGATGTTTTAACAGTGATGTTTTGAACTTCCGACTTTTGGCACATGTTTTTTACTATTTAGAAAATTTGGTCCCTTTGTTTTATTTGTTTTTTAATCTTGCCACATAGGTTTAATGAATTGTCGAATTTCGTTCGTTTACTGGGTCAATGCCTGGCTTCGTGTGTGAGTCGGTCCATCACCGACTCAAATACCTCTAGAAGCTTTGGATAAAATCCCACCGCCTCTACGTTCCAATCACCCACCTCCACCACCGTTTCATTTATGTTCTATCGGTTGTTGGGGAATGTGTTCCTTTTTCTCCAGCGTCTTTCTCCGTTCCCTTCTGCACCGCGGTAATTTTTTTGGATGCTTTTAAAGTCGACCGCCATTCTTTAGCCACCCACCATCGACACCGTTTCGAGCCCCAAATCGGTTGAAAGAATACCTCTTTGTTACGAATGAATGAAAGTGTAATTATTTTCCAAAATTTGGTCATCTGCTTCCGAAATCTCTGTCGCTCTCGAACCATAAGGCACCGCCTCTCAGCAATTTAGATGCTTACTGCTATCACTAAACCCAACTTGATTTCGTGCCCTAATCCTCACTCTATTTCGATTTGGCATTCGGACTCCGCGTATTTGCATCTTTAGGTTTGATTTTATGCCCTAATCCTCACTGGATTTGGATTTCGATTTGCTTTGTTGGCGACCCACCATTACCAGAAATTGAGAGGGTAGGGTAAAGACAAACTGAAAGACTGAGGGTGAGTGAGTCGAACAGTAAACTATTATAACGAATCTTTAAGCCATTTTGAAATGTCATCGAACTTAATAACTTCACGTCTCCACCACCATATCCATCAGGTATGAAAAATCAAGCTTTTACTCTTTTTTTATGAACCTTCTAGGTTTGGTCATTCTCGATTATAAGGAAAACAAATTCTCATTTCTTATCAGTTGGAGGACATGAATCTTGCTGTTCTAGCAAGTCTTAAGGGATCAAATTTTCTGTATCTTGGGGATCTTCAAGTAACATCAATTTTTTTCACCAATATCAAATTAAAAAAAAATAATTGGTGATTTATTTTTTATGACGATCAACGTTTTTTATAGTTGAAAAGCGAACTTCATAGTACATTTAAAGTCTTTCGTTATCAGCAACATAGGTGGTCCTGTGGTCCACCTAATTTGTTCAAGAAAATGTTGATGGAGATTGTTAGGAACAAGATTAGTCGACTTCATTTTCATTTATCTTTTATAATCTCGTCATGTATTTCTTTAAAAGTAATATTCATTAGCATTAATGTTATGGAAAGTGACGTTATGGAAGAAGCTTTACGTAATCTAAACATGGTAAATATCTGAAAGAACAGTGACCATCAATGACCCTTCTACATTATGCAGGTACTGGAGTTCAAAGATGGCAACAAAAAAGCAGAGGCTTTTAAATTCTTTTACATGGACTGATGTTTGTGTGTTTGTATGTTTTCTTCAAACTTGATCTTACCTATATAGATGCTAATGTAAATGTGATGTTAAATATTTGTGATTTTAATTTTTTTGCTATGGAATCTGAAACAGGTGATGTTTTTGCTGGGGTTGGTCCTTTGGCTATATAAGAAGCTAAAAAGGTTAAGCATGTGTATGCAAATGGTTTAAACCCTCATGCTATTGATTATATTGAAAGAAATTAAATCCTCAAAAAACTTGAAAGACAAATTCAGGTTTGTCTTTAAACTTCAGTTTTTTCACTTCACTTCATTTTTGATCAATAAAACAAAGGATACATGCAGAAAAATAGCAACATACTATTAACTTCAGTTCATGTATTCTGGCATCTTATTTTCCTCTTTTTTTTTCCCCTGTTATAACATCATATTTTTAGTTTCTTTTTCTTATAAAGACAGTGTAGTACTTTGAAGAATATATCTGATTGTAGCATTGTACTTTGTTTTTTTCATTATTACGTAACATTTTCAGATAAAATGACTAAATTACCCTTACTCCTACTTCATCCAATGTTGGTAGTTTTCTTGATAAACATTAGATTCAGCATAATCCCTACATGTGTTTGAAATTCTTAATATTTCACTTTCTACATATTGTAATGATTTTTATATGTTATAAATAGAATAAAATGTCATAATTGTTTTTTAATTTTACAATATTTACGATATATATTAAATTTGATGGAGTAAGTGAACAGTAATCGTTTGGACTTCTGATTTGTGCCACATGTTTTTTACTTTTTGGAAAACTTGGTCCGTTTGCCTCTTTCGGACTTGAGCCACCAAATTTTCGTCAGTTGCCGCTTTTCGTCCCTCGGCGCCCATGTCATCCAATCAAATGATGCATCAACTCCTTTTACCTCCTTTTACTGCTTTCATCTACCTTTGTCTTTTGGGGTGCTAATCAAATGAAGATGTGTTTCTTTCACTATCTCTCTTTCCCTTTGTTTCTCTTCCATTCAGAAGTTATGGAGTCTTATAGTACCAATTTCCACAGAATCTTATTTTGATTCGAATTGTTCCCAGATCATAAATCTATGTTTACGGTTTTACCATGTTTGACAACTTTTCATTTTGTATTTAGATGGATGAAGTGCAACCATCTCTCATATTAGGTGATGTGTCTTAGAAAAAGAAGAAAAAGAAAGTGAAGAAGGTGAAGTTATGTAATTATTTGTCATCCTAATTCTTCAGTTATATTTCATTTTCATTTTTCCTTTCTATTTTCTTCCACTTACAGATCTGATGTGCACTAGGTAAAACCATTTCTCTGTAATCGCTATAGAATTTTTCCTATAACTTAATGAACTTTATGAATAATCGCCTTTACATTTTATTCTAATAGAACATTGTTGTCATTGGTGGAGTGAGGGCTATATTCGAATAGGTAAAAAATTATTTGTTTAATAGGGGCATAACTTGAAAACCCAAAACTTTCAAATTTAAAACCAAAAAATGGCATTGAACTTTGGAGTAAAAGGATTTTTTCCAAATTCTTTACACAACATAGGTTAAGAATACAAGAAATATCAGTCTACTTCTATCGAGTCGTTAGTTGTAGCATTTTTTACAATTATATTAATATTAGCCATGTCATCCAATGTTTTAATTGAAAGAAAGGAAAGTAGAATTCTCTGACACGCAAATAGATGAAAATACAATGCTATTTATTGGGATTCAAATGTCATTCTGCTTCTATTGATATGATGTAATTTGTATTGTGTAGGACCATGATGGTTCATATATCAAAGGACTGTTGGTAAGCCTACTCAAAAGAATAGTAACAATGTTGAAAATGCATTGTTGCCCTGTGTTATCGACTAAATTTTATTGCATCTCTATCTACCACGGTCAATATTTTCCCGGACTCATGGACAGGCGAAAATCTTCCTTTTTGACTATGAAAGTAAAATGTATGTTTTTGTTTATAAAACTCTTATTTTGTATTACTACTTTTACCTCCACCCACAAAATGGTGATATTTGCTTAAAGATTAAGGACAGAAACACAACATATTTCTCAAGTAGAAATGTTAGGAAAATTTGCTGACACAATTAGGATATGCCACAAGTCTGTTTGATTAAACTTTAATTCACATGTAACACATACATGCTTTATTTCTTCTTAGTCTTTTATGCATAAAAAAACTATGTAAAGTTGATGACGGTACAAATAATATCTAGAACCATGCAGATTGAATCTCATGACTACACGGCAAATCCAGTCCCAAGAATTTTTGGAATTGAATGGGAGGTGGTGACGGGATCGGGTTTTGTTCAGTTTTCCGACGAGGTCGAGGATGATGGCGGTCGGCGGTAGTTTTTGGAGAATAGATGGGTGGGGGTCTGCCGGAATTAGGTGGGGAGTAGAGCGGGGGTAAAGCGCCGGCGAAACAAGCAGCGCTGAGGCGACAGCGGTGAGATGCGATTTTTCCGGCAACAAAGGGGCTGCGAGTGAGGTTGCTGGCGGCGACGGCTGGCGGGAGAGATAAGGCGCGATGGTCGATGATAGCGACGGTGGAGGCTGAAGCCGACGACTGGCAGCGGAGGGATTCGTCGGCGGAGAATGGAGGATGGACGGAGGGGAGGGTTCGCTGACGGGAGGCACAAGGTGACTTAAATGAAATTGTTTTGAAATCCCGTGGGTCTTGGTTGACCTTGATATCCGCCCATCGCATTCACATCTTTCGGTTCACTTCCAAGTGTGGGACACTTATCCATATAATGGCCCGTCATTGCACAAATACCACATACCATCAATTGTTGACCACTTCCCACCACCATTTGACTTAACACATTAGTCAAATCCAAGAGCTTTGATTCCAAATGTTTGAGTGTTGCTAACTTCACCAACCACTTGTGCAGAATTTCTCTTCATGTCATTTTGAGTCCCAAAATTCCTTTGATTTTGAGAAATGGTACCAAAAAGTAATCGAATTTCGTGAGGGGTTTTGTTGAAGATGTCACCACCACTTGAAGCATTAATCATCCTCCGATCTTTTTCATTCATACCCTCATAAAATTGTTGAAGAAGTAGTTGTTCGGGTATATTGTGTTGAGGACAACTTGTACACAAATTATTGAAGCGCTCCCAAAAATCATGAAATGTTTCATTTTCCCCTTGACGAATCCCCAAAATGTCACTTCTTTGACTTGAAATGCGGGAGGTGGGATAGAATTTGCTATTGAATGCCTTGAGTAACTCTTCCCATGTGTGAATAGATCCCGGTGGTAAGTTGAATAACCACTCTCTAGCTTTGTCTTCCAAGGTGAGCGGGAAGACGGTTAGCTTGAAATCATCCAATGTCACATTTTCGGGCAACATGCTAACACATATCATATGAAATGACTTCAAATGCTTTTGAGGGTCTTCTCTATCCAAACCATGGAACTTGGTAAGTTGATGGATGAAACTTGACTTCAATTCAATCCCTCGACGGTTTGCGGGATAAACAATAGCAAGAGGTGTATGAGTAACATCCGTTTCCATCATTTTTCTAAGTGTCAACTCTTGAGGGGGATTGGGTGGGTTGGGGTTGTTGGGATATTGTTGCAAGTAATTGGGTGGTTGATGATAAGGTGGTTATGGGTATTGTTGGGGATTGTAGATTGGTGGTGGATAATCTTGGTAATTAGGATATTGGTTGTAGGGGGTTGTTGTTGTGGGCACATTTGGTTTTGGTACATTTGAGGGGGTTGGTAATTGGGTTGATTTGGGTAATGTACTTGTTGAACTTGAAAAGCATTGTTTTGAGGTTGGTTGTTTTGGTGGAAGTGTTGGTTTTGTAGTTGTGGTGGTGGTTGATAATTGGGTTGGTTTTGAGGAGGGGCTTGATTCCAAGGTGGCATATCAATGAGAGGTTCTTGTGGTTGTTGTCTTGGTTGATGGGGTGGGCTATTGGCATCTTGATTGATTGGGTTTGGGTTGGGATTATGAGGTGGAGTGCGATTCATGGCTATGTGGTTTTCAAAAGGAATGTCTTCAAAGGAATGACCAACAATTGGAGAACTCGGTTCGGTGTCGATATCACTTGAAGTATGAACTTGATCTTCTATGTTGATTAGTGGAGAAGAGGAAGAAGCTTGAACTAGTTGTTGTTGCTTTACTTGTTTGGCTAACTTTTTCAATCTTTTTGCTTCTTTTTCAATTTCCGGATTGTAGAATAGTTCACCGGTTCTTGTAGACCTAGGCATAAACAATCAAATAACAATAACCAATTTCCCCGGCAACGGCGCCAAAACTTGATGAGATGTCAAGCCCACCAAGCAAATTACACCCTTTTATTGCTAAATAAACGTAATATAATGGTAAAAAGGGGTATCGATCCTCGGGGAAATGGTTGTATTCAATCACCAATGCAATTCAATAGAACTAGTGAAATTAAACTAACTAACTACAATTAAACTAAAAGGGGGGGGGGGGGGTTGGATTACTTGAAAACTAAAATACTTGAATAACTAAAAACCTTGCAATTAAGCAAGTTGATGAGATGCTCAAAGGTTGGGAATAATTGGTTAACTAAGGCAATTCAACACAATGAACATTTGTGTGTTTATCATTAGGATCTAATACAAAGTTTATCCTTCATCCCAAATTGGTTATATCAATCATGAAGCATGATATGCCAAGATTCCTCATAGGTAGTATGGAGGTTGGGGAAGCCCACAACACACCTTCTTAATTAAGATCAAGGGTCAACTGAAGCAATTAATCCCAAGAAATCAATTAGCCTTAAGAATGAAGGAATCCCCAATTCCTAGAGGATGTCAAATGCTTACACATCCATAAAGGAGATATGATTCATAAGCTAGAGATGATTTCTACCATCATAAAGCCTTTGTTCTAGATAAATTCAATGATCCATGCAAAATCAATGAAATAAATCAACCATTGCTCAATCAAATACTAAGCTCATGATTAAAGCATCAAATAAGCATAAGAATTGCAAACTAGAATCATAAACATGGAATACATTTATAATCAACATAAATCCTTCAAAACCCACAAACATTCATTGGTTTTCAGTCAAAGTCAACCAAATAAAAGTATTAGCCACTCATGGCAACAAAGTAACAAGAACAATAATCTAATTGCATAAAGAAGCTACCTAAGATTTGGAAAGATGAAAGGAAATGGTTTCTAGCTCCCAAAATCGTCTCTTACAGGTCTCTAATGGTGAAAAATCGTGAATGAGCCTCTAGATCTGATCCCCAAGGGTTATGGTGTGTCAAATGACCAAAATGCCCAAACTGGGCAGTTGCGCGGGTACCCGCGCGACGAAAATTCCACTCGTGCAAATGTTGCAGTAATGCTATTGGTCATTCTTTCCACCACTCCACCCTTTCACTACCAAAGATTCCTTTGCCCCCCCCCCCCCCCTTGTCCATGTAATTTGAAATGCACCAATCATCATTTAGCCACCAAATGGATACTCCAAGCCCAAAATTAGAATTTTATGATCCATCTTCACAAGCCCAAATAATCCAAGCCAATAACTTTCAAAGCCCAATTCTTCCTCTTTGATTCTGCCAAGCCCAATAATGCCTCGGGAGCCCACTAAGCCCGTCTCCAATCAACCTGCAACCGCAACAAGCACCGAAAAACCTATAAAATATCTCATGCCACATAACAAGCACCCAGTACGATCCATACTAAAAAAAATAAATAAAATACAATGCATTAATGATAAAAATATCTAAAAATCTAAAATAAATTAATAAAAATAAGGAAATAAAATAAACTATCAAAAAGCATTTCGCATGGGTCCTTTTCCTAGTTTCATATGAACTAGTTGTAAAACCCGTATATTATACGGGTTAATTAAAATATAATGTTAAATAGGAGCGATTAAATGAAAATTTTATTTGAATTTGAAATATAAAATAAGTGAAAATTATGAAAAAAAACATGCAAAAAATAAATTAATTAAAATTATATGTTTAATTGTTAGACCCGTGTACTAAACGAGTTTTTATAATAAAATGTTAAATACAAAGGTTTAAAGTGTAAATCTATTTGAAATTGAAATTGAAATTTCAAATTTCAAATTTGAAATTAATAGTTATTATAGTATGTTTAATTTATGAAAACTAAATTAATGATATAATGAAAATGAATATGAATAATGAAGTAATTGACAAGTGGAAAATAAATATATTTCAAAATTTTGACAAAATGACATGTGGCCAATTAAATGAGAGAATGATAAGTGACAATAACATTTTCATTTATTATGGTAGATTTTAGTCGGTGGTAAAAGGAAGAGAGATATTTTAGCAAATGATTGCCTCTAACACATATCATATTTCCCCGCAAAATCATCCTCCCGTTAACTTATATACAAATTTTGGGCCGGATTATATATGTGGGCCGAGAATACAAATCATAAAAATACACAATATAATTCACTAACACAATGCACTTAAATTTCCGAAATCCATAACAAATGTCCTACATTTAATAGGTCCATTACAACTCACTTTTTATGATAAGCGCTTATATATGGAATAAAAATTATGTGCTTTTAGCATTACTACCAATGTTTTAAAAACCGGTTGAACCGGTTGGACCAGGAACCGGGAGAATAAGCGGTTCAACTATCACCGATTTTACATTAATTTCAGAACCGAATTGAATCGGGTGGATTTTAGAAAAGCCCAGTTGAACCGGTCAAAATAAACCGGTTAAACCGAAAAAAAGTACATGAAAAAGAATAATTTACATAATAAACTTTGATGATTTTTTTTTCAAATCTATTTAGTTTTCTCTAGATAAAAACATATGATAATATTATAAAGTTTTTTGATGTGTTTGTATTCATCTAAAACTATATTCTGTTTCGGTATTATATTTTATTTTCTTTTTGACGTATATAAATTGATATAAACACTAAAACTTATGGTTATGTGTTATTTTAATGTATTTGAATTCATCTACAACGTATTTTTATGTGTATTTTTAATGTTTGAACTTGTAAGTATCAAATTCATAATTTATATACGTAGGTATGTGTAGGAAAATAGAAAAAGACATGAAAACTATAGAAACCGGTTCACCGGGTGGTCGAACCAATTAAACCGGTTGAACCGTGAACTGATCACCATACCGGTTCAACTAAAAAATCGGTTTAAAAAATATTGATTACTACATCAAATTTATAATATAACATGGTAACTATGTCAATGTCACCATAAAAAAATTATCAGAAAAAAAAAAAGTAAAGTAGCTTTTTTTAATCTTACTCAAATAAATAATTTTTTTTCTACATATCACATTTTCATTGATTTGACCACATTTCATTTTGTGATTATTTTTAATTATATTTTTCCCACGTTTCATTTTGTGGTTTTTTTCTATTTTATTAAACTCTACGTAATATTTAAATCTAATAATTACAATAAATATAATAATAAATGAATATCAATTTCAGTAATTGACTTTCCTTCTAATTTTAACATTTCTAAACTAAAATTTCATTAGTTTCCTTTGTTTATTTATCTAAATTATTTATTTAAATTTAAAGGAGAAAAAAAAACACTTTAACTTAATAATTCAATATTTATCTAATTTTTCTTATAAATTCAACCTTTTTCAAATGTTTAGAATTTTCATATTGTTTTTTAAATGAACTCATGTAATACATGAATCTTACACCTAGTTTCCTAACAAACGTAAATCATTGGGCCCAATGGTGCATCTCGAGGTCTCCACATTAGACAAAAGTCAAATACGACACGACAAAAATACACGATACAAAATGAAATTCGGGTGAAATCCAAGTTTGAATTTGTTTTTCATATCGTGTATAAGAAACATGATGTCGTGTCATGTCCTCTTGTTATTCGTGTTTGCCATATTTAAATTAACTTTTTTTACAAGAACTTATGTGTTTGTCGTGTTTTTATTTTTGTCGTGCTTGTCGTGTTTTTATTGAATCGTTTTCGTGTTAACAAAAAAACACATTATCATGTCATGTTTTGTTCGGTTTAAAGAGTATAATGTATCATGTCATGTTAGGCAAAAATACAAAATGACCGACCGAATTTACACCCTAATATTACATGAATGTAGCATGCTTGCTTTATAGATTAAGCTTTGACACAATCATATATATATACACAATTAGTTAATGACATGGCCCATTGGGATCATGGGTACTATATATCGTGGAAGACATGAAAGTCGGTAGGAATTCATGACAGCTTATAGCTAGGTTTCTAATCATACACACGTGAGAAGTGAAGTCAAAGTCACTTTGAATTGTTGACAAAGATAATGGAAAGAATAGTCACCAGATATATTCAAATAGGGTCACATGCATATATAGATGTTCCCTGAGAAAATGACTTTCATTGGTCTACCACCCAAATATATGCATGTTCCCTCTCAAGTCTCAACAGGACTTCAGAAAGCTATATATGTTACTTGGGACCACCCTACCAATCAAAAAAAGAATGAAAGAAAGCTCTTCAACAAATACATTTCAAACTACTAGAGAGACGAATGTACTAATAAATTATAAAAACCAAGAAAGACATCCGATTTTAACAATTCCGATTGAAGTTAATTTATTGATAATGAATTACACTGGCTATAGAAAAAGAAGCTAATTGTATTCTAAATGGTTGTGATTAAAAGATAGATTAAACATTTTATAATATTTTTATAATTTATTGTAATTAAATATGATTACATAATGCAAGTTAATCTCCAAGTCTCCACATTACATGAATATTGTAGCATGCTTGCTCTTTTTTTTTCTTCTATAGCACAATTATGCATATGCTTTTTTTTCCTTCTAGTGGAATATCACCTAACTATTTTATTCCATTACAATACACCGTATTATTTCATGAATCCATTCCACATTATGCAACATCAAGGTGAAATAACCACCATTTCATATTATAGATTCATATGCGCTTGACATTCAAGCAAAGTTGAACACCATGAAACCTTGATGTCATATGACTCAAACAAGAAAAACAACGTAAATGTCAATATATATTCATTGATCGAAAATAGTAGAATTTGATGACATAATGTTTAAGAATATCTACAACCACATACAAAGTACCTTCATCACCTCACTAGTTTCCAATCCTATTAATAACAGAGTTTCATATATAATCTTGAAAAAATGCATAGATTTTCAAGAAACACCATGCCCGCTAAACTCTAAAATGTACCGAGTGTCCTTCCTTAGTATTATCATCGGGTAGACCGATCACTGTCTCCTTAAGAAGCTCGATAATGAGATGAAAAATACGTATTTTTACTTCACCTCGTTTAGGTGGAAGCCTTGCATTCGGTTTCACTAACACCAAGCCTTTCATCATGCGTGTTGTGTACGTTTTTTCAAAAAGATACAATCTTGGAGGAGAGAATGAATTTGATGTACACGTTGAAATAGGAAATAAGTAGGATCACATATTTATACCCATACAAAGCCATGTGGGTCTTGGGTAATATCGTGGAAGACACAAAATTTAAGTGGCAATAATAGCTACATTTCTAATCATTCGCACGTGATAATT
Organism: Lactuca serriola; assembly: GCF_051521515.1. Lineage (NCBI taxonomy): Eukaryota > Viridiplantae > Streptophyta > Magnoliopsida > Asterales > Asteraceae > Lactuca > Lactuca serriola. The sequence continues at coordinate 68,280,170 of NC_136408.1, read as the reverse complement.
GTAACATGAAGAGAATAAACAACCCAAGTCAATCAAGCCACATAAAATTGTTGACAAAAAGGGAAAGAGTAGTCATTTCACTTTATAAATATATCCAGCATGTTCCCTTTGAATAGGACTTTCATAGGTCTATCACACCAACATGTTCCCTTTGAAAGCTATGTTACTTGGCACCATCCGACAAACAAATTGTTGTTTTCTTGAAACATAGTACGGAACAATTAAAGCAACAAAAAATCAATAGTTCGAAAATAACACAAATTTATGAGAAAAAGTAAAATCACTTTTTCCTAACAAGTGCAAATCATTGGGCACAATGAAGACATCTCCAATTCTCCACATTACACGAATGTAGCATGCTTTGCTTTTTTTTTTTTGTTTTCTTTTGCATAATCATGCATATGTTTGTGTGGTCAAAAGTGGTCATGACTACCTTTCTAACTAGTGGAATACAATATAAAATTCTAAAGACTCATGGTTCCATTCCAATGCACCTAATTGTTCAATCCAATTCCATTATGATTTTTGTAACATGCGTTTATCGAATAAATTCATGTGTTTTTAGTAGTACTATTGTCAATGAAGAGTGTAGGCTATGTCATGGTAACTTGCTTCAAATGCTTACCATAGAAGAGCATAAACTCAAAACACGAAGAAAAATGACATAAATATCAAACCATATGTGTACATTCATTGATAAAAAAGAGTAGATTTTGATGACATAAGCTAAGACTAGTACTAAAATCCTCAAAGCTTCATAATCTTGAAAAGGTGTAAATATTTTCAAGAAATACCATGATCATCCTTAGATAGCACATTTCGAGTAGACCAATCACTTTCTCCTTATAAGAAGCTCGATAATGAGACGAAATATACGTATTTTCACTTGACCTCTTTTAGGTGGAAGCGTTGCATTCAGTTTCATTAAAACCAAGCCTTTCATCATGTTGGTTTTTATTAAAATTTTCTATCTTGGAGGGAGATAATTTGATGTGTTGAAAGAGGATATGAATATGAGCATATATATATACACAAAGCCATGCGTTCTACTTCTTGGGCACTATAATGAAAGACTAGTAAATAGTAATTAGGTGAGAATGATAGCTATGTTTCTAATCATGCACACGTGATGACAGTTTAAAAAGAATAAACAACAGATAAACATTTCAAGACAAAGTCAAGTCACTTAAAATTGTTGACAAAAAGGGAAAAAGATTAGTCACTTCATGTTATATATACACATAGGGCCAAGATGTTCATTTGTTCCCTGAGAATATGACTTTGAAAGGTATGTTATGTGGGACCTCCAGACAAACAAATCGCTGGTTTCCTGGAAACATAGCATTGAACAAAAGCATAGAAGAGATCAATACTTCAATAGTTTGAAAAAAGTATTCAATGTTGTTGAATTCAAGAACAGTGTATAAAGTCTACCTCTTGGATTACATTATAGACATAGTCAAGATTTCCAGAATCAACATTTAACAATGAAGCAGTTGCAAAATCCAGCAAGTATAATGGGAAATTTGACTTTCTATCACCCATGTTTCCCCTTATATCCAAAAATATAACCTTACAGAGTGCATATATGAAACTCTTGTTATTTCTTTGGTTTTTTTAAAACTTACAGATCCTTTCACAGTTCAATATAACATGAAGGAAAAACTATATTTTCAGCATATATTATAATTTATAACCAATAGGACAAATATCTTTGATACAATATTCGTATCATCTTTAAACCAATCACTATGTGTTTTTTTTTTAAGTAAAAGGTTCAATCTTGGAGGTGATATTTGATGTGTTGGAAATCAAATAGCTATTGGACTTTACATACTTTCTTGGAAGACACTAAATGAAGTGAAAGATGAAGAGAATAAACAAGTAGAAGACAAGTCGATTTAAAGCTACTTATAAAAAGGAAAAGAATAGTCTCAACTCATCCAGATGCCAGATGGCATTTCAACTCCAAATTATTCAAACAAGATCCTAGATGTTTCCTGTGAAAGAGACAACATGTGCCCTTTGACCATGACATTGAAAACTATGTTACTGGAGACCTTCCTACAAACAGATTGTTGTTTTCCTGGAAAGAGAATATAGAACAAAAGCAACAGGGAACACAATATATTGAAAAGAATACTTCAAAGTCATTATCCATGGAAGTCAAGTACAAGAACAATGTGCAAGATACACCCCAAGACCACATTATTGACAGAGTTATAAAGGAATCTGATCACCATTTCATATTGTAGTTGTAATTGCTTACATAAAGCCAACTACAATACAACTTTATACACATAAAAGCCCTTGTTCAATCAACAGTAGCTAGATTTTACTGATTACATGAGCAGTAAAGGACAGTTGTATCTTATTAACACCAATTTTTACACGAATAGATCATTGGAAACCTGCTTAAATTCTTGCATCTGCTTGAAGTTAATCCAAGGTTTCACCCAAACTTTAGTTTCGTATGCTTTTATCTTGCCAGCAGCATCTGTTGCCTCCAATGTGAGATAGTACATCTTACCAGCCACCACCTGCTCTTTCGCCTTTATCAATCTAGAAAACTTGAGAAGGGAGTTCTGCACACATAACAGATATGATTCAGAATGATTAATCTATCACTTCAATCAAGAAAAGAAAGAAAGAAAGCTCTTCGCTAAATACTATTCAAACTGGAGATAAATACTAATCACAAAAGGTAAGAAACGATACATGCGTGAATTTGGTAAAAAAGCAAGCATGTAGATACAAAATTCGATCGTAAATTACGGGATATTGACAACGAGAACAAAATAGGAAGGCAGAAGGCTCGTACAAATCATGAAACAGTACCTCTTTTTTGTTGTGTTCTTCGACAGCGAATCGAGCGAGGGTTTCTATCTCGATCCCGTTGAGGCCTTGTTCCGTGATATCACGAACTCCGCCTAGCTTTTGTGACCTTATCATACCTTTTTCAACTCTGCAAACCCCGAAATCGAAAGTGGCGAACAGCAAGAAGGCAGTGATGATCAGCGATGATGAAACAAAAGGGGATTTGTTAGGGTTCATAGTTTCTAATTGGCGCGGTGTGTTCGGATTCAGATGACTTTTATTCTGTTTGCGTAGTTAGCTGTTGCTTGAAGCCACAGGAACCACTTAATAACTTTTTTGGGTTTCAGAATTCACCAACCGAATTAACAGATGAACTAAAAGTGATCACGATTTCATTTACTATGACCAAAAAATAGTGATTTATTAAAAAGAAAACATTTTGTAATTTCTTATGAGTTAGCCAATTTTGTATTGTATAATTTCTTAAAATATAAATTGTTGTCTTATGCAATTCACTTAAAAAAAACATCGAGAGAGAAAGAAAAAAAAAAGAGTTTAGGAAGTTGTGTACATGTGTTTGGATAATGCTTAAGGCTTTGTCTAAATCCGTACTTTATAATTGTTAAAATATTTGTAATAGTTCGTTCTTTATTAACTCGCAGAGTGATTTGTGTTCTGATGTTTGATTGGTTAGTTTTAGGTACGTCAACAGCGGCAAATGAGTGGGGTAGGCTCGGGTAAGGGCGGTTTTAGTAGGTGTTCCAGTGTGACATCGATAATATTTATTTTTTCTATTCGCAGTGAAAAAAATTCGATTTTCCTATTTTTTATTTATTTTTCCTACGTCGGGAACATCTACTATATATTCATACGTCCGCCCCTGGACTTAGGTGGTGAATGACATCCCAGTGTCCCACAGAAACACTGCCCTGCCACCGTAGCAACGACAAAGAAAATGTCTAGTTTGGCATATTTGCGTTGAGTCTCTCTCCTCCCACTTTTCTTCCATTCTTGACATTTTCTTTCTTCTCCCTCTCTTCTCCACTCCTTTGCCATGGTAAAAATGCACCACTCCTAGGTGGAGCTGAGGTGAAACTCAACACCCCATCAACACTCCCGCTAGCCTAATGTCTTTCTAGCTTGTGGAATACAATCTAAAGACTAACAATTCCATTCCAAGAAGCCTAATTAACTAATTCTTTGATTTTGTCCCACTATAATGTAACATGTGTGTTTATTTTTGTTTTATAGCAAGATACTTTACTCTCCGCATTAATATGGTTTAAGCCCGAAAAAAACCAAAAAAAATAATAAAAAAAAAACAAAAAGATGACGAACCAAACAGTTTTCAAACAAAAGAAAATTTGCACATTTCAATTTGGCTTCGGTTTTATCTAAAAACCGATCCATTGAAAATGACTTGATTTTATACCATCGAAGTCGTATTGTTTACTAATTTTCATATTTTAAAATGATTTTTCATATCAATAAAACCGGAAAAAAAAACATATATACACTATTAAGGTGTGTTTTCAAAAAATGTCACATTGTAATCATTGGTCTATGAACAAACTTATCGTCTTGTTTCATAGGGTTGTGGAGCTACTAGTAGCATAATGGAAACTTTTATCTTCTTAACACCAATTAACTTCTATACATTTCATATTGCAGTTGTAAATTGTATTGTTTACATAAAACCAACTATAAAAACTTAATATACAAGGCCTTAGAGGAAGACAATCAACAACTCAAAACTTTTTAAGCTCATCAACAAGCCGTTAATGAACACTTGTATCAAATTAACAATAATTAAATTCTAGACATTTGGATCATTAGAAACCTTAAATTCTTTCATCTGCTTCATGTTATTCCAAGTCTGCACCCAAACTTTAGTTTCATATACTTTTATCTTGCCATCACCATCTGTTGCCTCCAATGTCAGATGATACATCTTACCAGCCACCACCTGCTCTCTTGCATTTAATAATCTAGAAAACTTGAGAGATGAGTTCTGCATACAATGATACATTAGCAAATCAATGGTTGATCACGACTAAAGATGGAGAAAGGATTTAAAGCTAATATATAAACCAAATTCCCAATCTTAAATATGTGACATATGTTCCTCAAATCTTTCAATATATACAATCTCAAATTCGAGATGGATATTAATCACAAAATCCATGAAAACAATACATATATTAAGTTGATTGGATCGTAAATTATCAAGCATTTACAACCAGAACGAAATAGGAAGGCTAGTTCGTACCTCCTTTTTGTTGTGTTCTTCAACGGCGAATCGAGCGAGGGTTTCCATCTCGGCCCCGTTTACGGATTGTTCCGCAATATCACGAATTCCGCCTGTCTTTTGATCATTTATCATATCATCTTCAACCGTTTCAACCCCCATATAAAAATACGCCAACATCAAGAAGGCGGAGATGACCAGGGATGATGCAACAACACTAGATTTGTTAGGGTTCATTGTTTCGATTTTGGAAATGGTGTGTCGTTTCTGGATTCAGAAAACCTTTTATTTTTGTTTGTGCAGCTGTCGTTGCTTGAAGCCATAGGAACAATCTAAAAAATTTTGAGGGCTCCAATTCATCGGCCTAATTTACTTACATTTTTTTATGAAAGTTTAATTCAAGAAGTCGTTATGATTTATAAAGTTTAAAAAATGATAAAAATATATTTTTCAATGAAGCCCCTCTCGCTTTTGAAAGTTGAAACAATTTAAATTACATTAAAATGACATATTCAAAGATTTTCAATGAGTTGTGTTTATGTCGCATTTTTAATTCTTAATTGTGCAGAATTTGAAGGTTTTTCATCACTTTCCTCAGACTGTTTGACATTATATTTTTATCAATGGAGAATAGTGAATAGTCCATTTTATTCATAGACCTAAGGTCTTCTCAACTTTAAATCATCATTGTATTAAGTATCTATTTATAGGTTTTTATGGTTTCCATCTCCACCTCCAAGATTGCCCATGACTCATCTTCAACCTTCGACCACACAACTCCATTTTCAACTCCCCATGACTCCATTTTCAACTCATCCACTTCTAAAGACGTGGGTTATGATGAATCATGAATACTAATTTTGGAAGTGACTTCGATGTCAATTTGATGATCAAAAGCATATATATTATTTTTAAGGTTCAATGATAAATTTTCTTGCATATTAACAAAAAGTCATATATATATATATATATATATATATATATATATATATATATATATATATATATATATATATATATATATATATATATATATATATATATATATATATATTTCTATCTTTCTAAAATTATATATTTATAAAGAATAATACTTAAAATCTTGTGTATGTATCCTTATAATTATACTATTGAATTTGTGTTTATTTAAGTATTAAATTTTGTTTAAGCTATAAAAGGTCACTAAACTTTTTTATTTTTAATTCAAAATGATAAATAAACATGTTATCACTAGTCATATATGAGAAAATAAGGTCATTCATGGCGCAGACGGTGGGCAACCCGAGCGGTCGTTCAAGGTTCATGTCTCTAAGGGGACCAAATTTCCTAAAATATATGGCATATATAGAGAAAAAATAATGACTTTGGGGGGGGGGGGGGGGGGAGGGGGGGGGGGGCATTTTTTATTTTCATCATGGGCCCACTATATCTTTGGACCAACCCTAAATAAGATATAATAGATAAGGGGAAAATGACTTACTAAGGTAATTAATTTTTCGATATGTCCACATGTGGGTAACTGTCTTTTTTTGTATGCATCTAGGTAATAAACTTGTTGGAAGTGTTCGCATATAATCATTATGACCTGCTATAGCAGGTTAAATCCTAGATGTGAACGCTTTCAACAAGTTCGTTACCTAGATGTGTAAAAAAAATAGTTACCCAAATATGAACAAAATGAAAAGTAAAAGTAAATTACACGAATGGTCCCTACGGTTTGGGGAAATTTGTGTTTTTGGTCCCTAACTTATTTGTTTTAACTTGGATGGCCCCTACTGTCTTTTTTTGTGGCGTGTTTAGTCTCTGTCTTACCTAAAAACACTATAGTGTCCTTATTAATTTATTTTTTAATTAATTTTCTTATTTATGTATTTACTTTTTATATATTTAAAAAAATTAACAGACCCCACATATCTGTAGTAGGGACCAAACATGTAACAAAAATAAATAGTAGGGTGTAACACCCATAAAAATCATGCCAAATTTAAACTTTTAAAAACATTTCAAATCTATTAACCATTACAAAACTTGTTTTCAAAATGTATCATATCAGAGTATCCCAGAAACAAAGTCATAAAAAGCGAGGAGTTGTACGATCACGCATTTGCCTTGCCACGATCCCCTGATGTACCTGAAACAATAAACTGAAACTGTAAGCCCGAAAGCTTAGTGAGTTCCCCCCAAAATACCCATACCTACAATAATACACATACAACCATAAACAGCATACTATGGGTCCAATCAACCATCGGGTTAGAATACCCCATGCCCACAACCAACAGGTTGGAATGTAACACCCTGTTCTGAATCGATTCCTAGCCTGAGGCTGTGGGCCGAATATCGGTCATCATAAGGATTAGGGCCTTTGAAAAGGTAGGATCTAGGCCCATTTGGGTGCGGGTGATTTATTAGAAGTGATTTGGGTGTTCGGTTCGTGTTTTGGAACCTAGGGGTATTTAGGTAAAGTGTTAGTTCGGGCTTTTGGTGGAAAATGGATTTTTCTTCGGAAGGTCTTAAGAAAGGTTTGATTTGTTAGAAGTGTAGAGCTTCTAGTTACCTTTCTGTGGATATAAGGATCATCGGAATCGTACTTGTAACGAAGAAGTTATGGCATTCGGAAGTTTCGTGGTTTTTAGGCTTAACCGAGTACACTGGGCGTACCTAGGATTACGCTGGGCGTAATGACCAGGAGAGGTCGCGAAGGTTCTCTGGAGTACGCTGGGTGTAATTCCGTCAGATCAGAACCCTATTTTAGGGTCTTGGACCCTATTTAAACTCCTTATATCATAACCAAACCCTAATATCTTCAGCCTCCACCCCTCTAAACACTAGAAATCGTCATATAGCAACCATGGTGGCATTTTGGAGCTTATGGAGTCCATTTTTGGGATATTTGGCCCATTTTCAAGAAGATGGAACTTGTTGCAAGGAAGGGAATCAAGGAGGAGCTTATGGATCTGGCTTTTAGGACTCATTTTCAGCTTGATGAAGGTATAAAGTTGTGAACTTGATCATTCATCTCTAAGATCTAAAATTTTTGGGTTTTGGATTCTTTTTGGTCCCAAGGTTGACGCTTTATGGTTCCAAATCCGTTTTTTAGGCTTGGGGTTGCCACCCTTGATGTTATTTGAGTCCCTAAGGCATAAAGTTGCCATCTTGATGGTCTTAATGGGTCCATGCTTGAGTTAGGGTCACTTTTATGGAAGTAGAATGCCATTTTTGGAGTTTGGGTTTGTTTGGGGCATGCAAAGTCACCAAGTCAGTGACTTTATGGGTTTAGATGTTAAGTATAGCTCAGATCTGTGATTTGGACTTATTGGATCAAGTATTAAGCATTTAATGGATGTTGTGCATGAGTTGTTTATACGTTGGGTGTACTATGTAGTACGCAGCGCGTACAGTCCATTTGCTCAGTACGCTAAGCGTACAGAAGAGGTACGTTGGGCGTACGCTCTCAGGAGGACTTGGGTCTTTGTGGACTTCGGACCTTTAGTCCCTAATGGTTTTGGGCCTGGAATTGCTGATAGTTGGGCCTGAATGCATCTTTGGGCCAATAATGGAATAGTTGGGCCTATTGGGCCTTGTGGCCCAATATAGAAATGAACTTCGCATTATGGGCCTCGGGTTGGGCCAATTCTTGGACTGGGTTGTTGTAGGCCTACGTGGGCCAATTGGGTCGGGATTATTGACTAAGGAGAATATTGGGCTTTAGTATAAGCTCCATTAGAAAGGTCTGGGCCTAATTTGGAAAATTAGGCCATTGATGGATTTATGGACATTATAGTGTTAGACTTTTGGTTTGGGTTTGGGCCTTAGTTTGAATCATACAGGGCCAGGGGTAGAATGATTATTTTCACCCAATGCATGGATTAAGGACTATGCTATGGACCCAATTGCTAATTGGGTATATTGATTGGTAGTGACAGCTCGGGAAGTTGGCGAGGCAGCAGCTAATGATTTCATGTGGGAAGCTTATGCAGTGCGAGGTGAGTCTTATCACCATACCAATGGGTCTAAGGCACCAAGGCCGCCCCCATTATGTGTTACGATATATGTGTTAGCTATTCTGTGAATTTATATGCTTTGTGATGGTGCTTGCATGAAAGACCTCGGGGGGTTCCCTGGGCACGAGGGGTTCCCGAGGCATTGGGCTAAGACCATGTGAGGGTTCCCATGGCACCCGGAGTAAGACCATAGAGGGTTTCTAGGGCTTCCCTATGTGTTAGCTTGCATGGTTTATGCGTTCTGTATAGCTGTTTAGCTAGTATGATATGTTATACATGATTGTGTGTGGGTATGCTCCGGGGAACTCACTAAGCTTCGTGCTTATAATTTTGTTTATTGTTTCAGGAATCATCGTTTGGAAAAGAAGGGCTCGGATTGATCGCAAGGCGCACACCCATGATTTCCGCAATGATAGATTTTGGGAAGAGCTCTGATAAATCTTTTTAATTAACGATGTTTTGGAATGATTGAAATAAATGATATAAATGTTTGGCTATAATAAAAATGAAATTTTTACCTTTAATTTTTGGGTTGTTACATGGAATGCCAACATACTATGGGTCCAATCATCCTCGGGATGGAATACCCCAGGCCCACAACCAACAGGTTGGAATGCCCACATACTATGAGTCCAGTCATCCTTGTGATGGAATACTCACGGCCCACAACCAATAGGTTGGAATGACCAGGTCTATTGGCTTTCGCACGAAGCAGATAAGCCTCAACCGCCAAACAAACATGTGCACATATATAACAGATAATCACATAACAGTCTATAGACAACAACTGATCAAACAGATCATACCACATAGCACATAATACCATCCTATCTACCAGGATACCGATCTAACAGATCATACCACATACTACATAATATTATCCTACCCGCTAGGACACTGATCTAACCGATCATACCAGCATAACATAACCAGATAACAATCCAAAGGGTCGGCCTTGGTGCCTTAGACCCTTGAGTAGAGTGAGGATAACTCACCTGGCAATGCTAAAGTCCCACGGATGAAACTCCAGCTGCTGGTTGATAGATTCTCGAACTGCCAACATCAAACAACACCCCATTAATAATTGGGTTCCAAGCCCAAGGTCCAACTCACACTCCAAAGGCCCAAAAGTCAGGTATAGGCCAAACCCAACATATGGCCCAATTTTCCAAATTGGGCCCAACCCTTTACATGGTCATAATTAAAGGCCCAACTACTTAGTCCAGACCAAACATTTGGCATTTCCAACGGCCCACTATCATATAATCATCAAGGCCCAAACTATGGCCCATCTACGACCCAATTTTCCAAATTGGGCCCAAACCCTCATATGGGCCTCACCCTAAATCCCATTAAATTATTCTAATCCATTTGCTTGTTATGGGATGGCCCATTAATAACCCAATTACCAAAACCCAATAGAAAGGCACAACTCAAGGCCCAATTAAAAATTAGGGTTTCTTACATGAAATGATGATTAGGGTTAAGTGTTCCTACTTAACCCATTAAGGACTTAATCCATCAAGTCTAATATTGCTTTAGGTTAATTGCAAATGATTATTAATTAATATATTAAGTTTAGTGAATGATTCAAGTGTGGGTCCCGATCAAATTCCCAAAATTAGGGTTCCACATAAAATGACAATTAAGGTTAAGTGTTTCTCACTTAACCCATTAAGGAATTAATCCATTAAGTCTATCACTCTCCTAAATAAATCATATGGTGTCATTGGGGCTTTACACACAACTCCTATTCCAACGGCCCAAATGTGGGTCCTGATAAGTCCAAGGCCCATAAATATAATATTAGGGGTTTCTAAACCCTAATTAGGGTTTCCAACCCCATCTTAGCCCAATAGGCCCAGTGGATAGGTCTTTTGATCAATTAATGTTCATTAGGCCCATTAGGGTTTCACTAGGCCCATTAGTCACATGCTTGGGCTTTTAGGTCATTTAGGGCTTTATTAGGCCCACTAGGGTTTATTAGGCCCATTAGGGTTTTAGTCTCTTTGTCCAAACATCCTAACGAATCAAACACAACAAGCACACCGCCACCCAACATGGCGGCTAGTGACGGCAGGAGGCGGCAGCCACCTCCTCACGGTGGTTTTTTGGTTTTCTTATGATTATTCCTACCCTATTACACTTTTACAATGCCAATCTCAAATAATACACACACATACTAGGCTACACACACTAAGATATATATACACACTAAGCTACACACAAGTCGCATTGTGGTGGCAGGTGGTGGTCGGAGGCGCTAGCCACCACCTCACGGTGGTGGTGGTGGCCTTCTTGTGAAATCCGGCCAAAAACCACAGACACACACGCTCTCTTGTTGTGAGATAAACCTAGCCACCCAACTGGCAGCAATGGTCACACGAGATGGTGGCGGCTGAGAGTTGGGGAGAGGCGGCTAGAGGATAAAGAGGGAGTGGGGTGACTGCCAATATCTCATTTAGGGTTAGGGTTTGGCAATATGACAGTTAAATACCCGATCCTTAGACAACTTCATTCCATAATGGCAGGAATAGCCCATCTCCATCGAACTCTTTTCGAAATAACTCCCTTATTTACCCATTAGACCCCTGCTCCTATAAAATCCTTTCAAATCAAGTCTGTTAAAATATAACTTTAAAATAAAGTTAAAACTAGCCGATGGAGTCTAAACGAAAGTTTTAGATCCCATCAATTCCTACACGTGGATATAAAAAACCTAAAAAACAGAGCTCGTATGCAAAATACAGATTTTAGAAGATAATTAGTTTTCGGAGTAACCAATGAGAGACACGTGGCGCGATCTGAGTCACTGCTTCCTTACCACGACTTGCCACCAGATAGTCACATGTGGCGTGGGAACGCCCAACGTTCAGCAAGGGAATACCCAACTTTCACATTAGACTCATCCTATAAATAGAGGCGCAAATCACTTCATTTCTCTGTACCTTTCTAACCTTTCTCTCCCAAATACCCCCAAACCGTCTAAGGCTTTCCCTAGCACCTCCTAGGTGTTAGAGGTGAGTCCTAGAGCGCCGGAAATCCCCGAGAAGAAGAGCCTTTCGGCTCAGAAGTGCTACCCGTGCAGAGCCCGATTCCTCGCTACACCCCTTATAAGTGAGTTATGCTTATCCTACTTTAAGTATAACTTTTGTTTAAGTTCATTATCGTTATTATGAACCTATAAACAAGATTTATTAGTGATTCAAAGTCATTATAGTGATTGATCTACTTACGGGGATGATGTTTAGGCTGTGATTTAGTTAGGTGTTTAAAGTGGGCTTTCCAAATAGTATACTTCGTATACCAAATGGACCCTACCTTTAAAGTGGGCTGTGATTTAGTTAGGTGCAAATCTTGGATTTCGTAGACCAAAAACATCGAACTCGTGCATGGGCGCGACCTGCTGACACGAATGCAATTCCGAAAACTTGACAGTTTTGGTCACGCGAATGCAATTCCGAAAACTTGACAGTTTTGGTCACGCTTAATCAATTAGTGATTTGGCGGAAAATAGGTTGTCTCAGTGAAGCACATCAATTAGTGGCTTTCCGAAAATCTATAGCTATTGGTCAACTAAAAGCGCCGTGGATAGTGAACTTGAGTTAGAAACCATAGTTAAAAGTTTTATAACTTGTTGATATTGTGATATACATTTTTAGTTATAGATTAAGACCATATATGTATTTCGATCTTACAAAAGGCTCCTTAAATCATATTAACCGAAGTTACATATTGTGAGGTTATTCATCAAAACCCCAAAAATCATATTAACCGAAGTTGGATGTCTTGAATTTTTTTGGGTTAATTAATAATATGTAAAAAAATAATTGATTTTAAAAGATTTATACATGTCAGTAAATTGTATATAATTTATGTGCAATATAAAAAGTTTCATTAAATTGGGTATATCTTAGTATTTGGTTCATTAATTATATCGGACTTAGATGTATTATGTTATTCAAGTGTTGGGTGACTTGGGTCTATTTTATAGTGTTGGGCTCATGTTATGGCCATTGGCTTATTGTTGGACATATTGTATCTATAGGTTTAAGCCCATCTTAGTATCTTTAATCTTTAAACTGAGTTGTTCGATTCACATAAAAAGTGGTCTATCCATTTTAGGGAAAAAATTATCTTTTTATTTTAGTTTTCTAACATCGTGCTTAAAACTTTTAGAATGTCCCAACTTAAACATTTGAACCATCATTGATCCGTTAGTGCATATACATTGATACTTTGTATGGGTACATCCCCACTTTTACATTTTACAACAAACATTTTCTGTAACCACGATAAGTATACATTTCCTTTTATTTGCATTCCATCTTATAACACAAATCATCATTTGATTTCATCACATACCATTGTACGTGCTTAATTGGTTCCATGTTTGAACATTCATGACATAAATACATGACTTTTCAAAGTCCTAAACATCGAATAAGCTTGTTAGCACTAACATCCATAAGATCATCATAATACAACACATATCATATTAAATTTGAGGATGTTACATGAATGATAAAATGATATATTTATATGGAATAATAACATAAAAGCATGAATGCGTAATGTACTTGTTATGTATCGATCTTGAAGTCTTGAAAATTTCAAGGCTTAATTTTTCACAAACTACAACATATACAATACTGTAAGTACAATTATTTTTATAGATTTGTAATGTTATATTAGTAACCGGTTTTCTTAACATCTATAGGAAAAAGAAGTTCATGTATATAAACCTGAAATGTAGTTTACATGCATATTGTCAAGTTGTACTTAGAGTCTTGTATACGTTTGTAGTTTGTACGAGCTCTTTGCATAAATTATGATTATCAACACTGGATGTCTTTATATTGGTTGAATTATTTATTGTTCTGTATCTATTTTATAACATATATAAATGTAATCTTTTAAATAAACTTGCCTTAAAGAACTTTGGTTTATTTTTTATACATAACCAGAATAGTATTTATTTATGGGCCTTTATTTATTCCCAACCCTATTGCGACATTCCAATGTTGTTTTTCCCAAAAAGCCGTTGTTCTTGTGTAATCTAATCAAAGACAATACCCACTGTGTTGTGCTGTTTTCTAAATGAAGTACTACTACTCTGAGTTCTGTCCATCAGATTCTACCCACGGTGACTTTTTGTTGCTTTCTTATTGGTCATATCAAATAACCAAAAACCAAAAACAAAAAATCATCTCGACATACATTAATATTAGATAAATATATGTGGATTGATATAATAGATATAAATAAGATGTATTTTGATAAGTTCAAGCTACATATTCTTCTTATCGAGATTTTTATATTAAATATATATATACAGTGTTTAGTCCAAAATATACTTCTAAATGTTTCTTCTTCTTCTTTTATTTATTTATTTATTTTTTTTGTGTGTGTGAAAATTTACTTTTGATGTATATAAAAAAGTTCATAACAAAATTAATTTTGGTTAAATCTCTTAAACCACACCGACCCACATTATGCGATTTGCCTTCTTTTGGTATGTTTTGGTTGGGTTGATGGTTCGACACCCTCCCATTTTCAACTTTTCCTAACTACCCCACCTCCTTTTCATCTTCAAATTCCTTCACGCGCCACCATTAACATCCTTAATCTGCCCCTACCTAGCTAACAGCTTGCACACACTCTCTCTCTCTCTAGAAAAAAATTCTATAAGAAAGCAGACAACCGCCGGTGTTGATGCTAGATTACTACTCATTTTTCCGCTTATAAATTTCTCCGACCGAGTAAGATCTAAACTATCAATTCTTCTCATCCTCTATATTCGTGTTGATATGTGATTGATCAAATTATAGTTTAATGTGTACATGTGTGCAGGTTTTAATTTGGCAGTGTGTGTAATTAGTTAAGATTTGAAACAATTGACGTGATGTTAGACCTTAACCTAAGTATTTACCAGACCGATTTGATGTCGTCGGAATATATGGAGGAGGATAGCGGCAGGAATAAACAGATCCTTGAGCTATCTGTTGGCACTTCAAATTCTTCCGTCGTGAGTAACGCCGGCGACGAGGAGCACTCACACTCACACTCGCACTCGCACTCGCACTCCTGCTCGAATCTCACGTATGGTTTTGAGATACTGAAAAAGAATAATCTAGAAGATTTTCAGGAGCATAGGTCAGATCATATGGTGGTTACAAAGCAGCTCTTTCCGGCGATTGGCGGTGGTGGCGGTGGCGGTGGCTTCATTCAGCAGCATTGGTTGGATAATGGTGATGACGATAGAGTATTCATGTTGAGGCAACAACAACAGCAGCAGCAGCAGCTGCATATACAGCAGGTGAAGAAAAGTAGGAGAGGACCGAGGTCTCGAAGTTCTCAGTATCGTGGTGTTACGTTTTATCGAAGAACAGGAAGATGGGAATCACATATTTGGTTAGTTAATACATCGATCTTTTTTTTGATTTTGTGTAACTATACCCAACATCCATTACTTTAAAATAATAATTTTTTTAGTCACAGAGAAAATAGATAAGATGGTTTTTACGATTTATTAGAGAAAGATACATAGTTCAAAAAAAAAAAAAAAAAAAAAAACACTATATCTTCGTTATTTTACCATTTCATTCAATGTTTTATCATTTTATGTGAAACATTACATAAAATGCATGCTATACATGTTCAATAAAACGGAAAGTTTTTAATTTGATTAAAAAAATGAATAGGTTAAACAATAAAAAAGTATAGTATGTTCAGTTAAATTGTCAAAAGACTATATAGCTGTACGAGAGTGAAAACATGGTGTATTTCTTTAATATTAACCTCTAAAAATAGAGTATTGTACGTAAAAAATATTTTTTATTATCATATTAATTACCAAATATAATAAAAAATTGATACTTCATTGTTACATTTATTTATGTTTGAATTTCTATGATTTCTGCAGGGATTGTGGGAAGCAAGTTTACCTCGGTAATTAAGCAATCATACGTAGCATTGAAATCCCATTCTATTCCAATATGTATATGTTTAATTAATACTTATTTGAATTCTATATATATTCTTAATTATTTTTGTAGGTGGATTTGATACTGCACATGCTGCTGCTAGGTAAATATCTTCTATACTTTTCCAGTTTTCTGACATCATTTTCATCATTTAATCATGTCAAATTTTATAAACCTGATCTTTTTCTACAGGGCATATGATCGGGCTGCAATAAAATTCCGCGGTGTTGATGCTGATATTAATTTTAATATAAGCGATTACGAGGATGACTTGAATCAGGTTAATTTAACTAAATTTGATGTATAATTTAAAAATTGTTTCTTATAATCAATTGAAAATCCCAACAATTTATGTATATCTTATGTTACACAGATAAAAAACTTGACAAAGGAAGAGTTTGTGCATATACTTCGTCGTCAAAGCACTGGATTCTCAAGAGGAAGCTCAAAATATAGAGGTGTTACCCTACACAAATGTGGTCGTTGGGAGGCTCGAATGGGCCAATTTCTTGGGAAAAAGTGAGTTTTGTCATTTAGCGGGTTGGATCTGTGAAATTAATGTGATAGAATTAATTTTTTTTTGTTTAAATTTTGAAAAAAGTTTGGTAGATTTGTTATTTTTTCAAAAAAGTATAAAAAAAAAAAACTCTGATCTTATATTAACTTAAAATATTGTAGAGGGGTGATGTTATTTATTGTCACACGTTTTTGGTTTGCAGATATATCTATCTTGGATTGTTCGATAGTGAAATCGAAGCTGCAAGGTTAATTCCTACAATTCCCTTAATTAACTTGATTGTCTCCCAATTATGGTTCTTAAGTTGTTTTGATGATTTACTTAATAACATGTGTGATTTTTTTGAATTGATTAGGGCTTATGACAAGGCTGCAATAAAATGCAACGGGAGAGAAGCGATCACCAACTTTGATCCCAGCTCATACGAAGGCGAGCTTAGTCTTGAAACAAACAATGGAGGTAAATTATTTCCTCTTTTAAAAAAAAATTCTATGTTTATTCGTTAAATATGATTTACACATACGTGTGTGGTGCTAAATAAATCCTTAAATAGTGATTTTATGTCGCATCATGTGAGTGTGTGGATGAAATTTTTTTAAGTTAACTTTTTTACTAATTTCATAAACAGATAAAACTGATTACATGGATTTGAACCTGGGTATCGCTCCTCCGTCTTTAACAGAAGGTGCTAAAGTCGACGACGACACCTTCCGCAGCTTGCACGAGATCAACTATATTTTAGGTGACATGTCTTCACAGGCCGCAAGAACTACGGTAATATTTTCAACTTTTTTATCATATAATTTAATAAAAAAAAAAAATTAACATTAAGTCATTAATAGCCTCAACTCCTTATAATGTCTAGACATGAGGAACAATCTCTTAAATTATTTTACCAGCTACAGATAATATATAATCTAACGTATCATTTTATAAATGAAATTGTTGGAAACTAGGGAACAACAGTTGATAATCATCCCCTAAGTCACGGAATGGGAGAAAGATTGACAGGTGTACTTCCACTTTTCTATTGTAAATTAATATTTCTAGCTAGCCAATAAATTGTTTAGAGATTATATCTTATAAAATTTATAATCAACTAGTTAATTCTGCCACCACAGATTTCTTGGCTCCGTTGCTGCGTGATCCTCCGTATTGGGCGGCAGCAAGGCAAGTGAAGGCTCATTGCGGCGGAGCTACACCACCAGTTTCATTCCTGCCGGCTGCAGCATCATCAGGATTCGGTAATTCACCATCACCGGCTGCTCCTGCTCCTGCACCACCCATTCCTCACTGTCCCTACAATGTCAACAACATTCCATTGTACTACTGTAGAAGTTGAAGGTACAAGTAGATGAAGCACATCATTTTTTTTTTATATAGTTGAAGGAGAAATTAACAGGTTGTTGGTTTACCCATAACAAGAAAAAAATGTTACCTTGACGAAGTATTAATTAATTAGTAGTATTATCAAAATAATTTTTATACGATGTTATTCGTGTATGTTAATTTACTTAATATATATGCATGGATTTAATTGGTAATATGAATAGATATGCAAATTAGATAAGGGATCGAATTAATTTTGCATGGGGTTTCGTTCACGTGTACATTCATAGTAAAAGATTGAATTGAAACAATGTCGTTGATAACACTTTTCAAATATTCATGAATAAATCATAGAATAGAATATTTGAACTGTTTTGAAGTTACAAAGCAAAAGGAAAAGGTTGCATAATTGCAATGAAACGTGTTTTCCTATCGTAATAAAAGAAATAATTCAGAATATAATATTTTGAATGAGTAAGATCATGATAAATACTAAGGTTTACATTATAAAATTAGACCTTCACATTGGTTCTTGATGTATGTAGTGTGAAGTTCATCCTCTTTAATGTGAATTTCTATTGCTCTATATTGTCATGCTCAGCTCATGGTTGAGAAGTTGATATTAGATTTTCTGGAACGCGCTCCAAATAATACTTCTTTCATGTTTATGGCAATTTAAAGACTTCAAATGTGGATTTTGTGGCAACCACGATGTGGTGGAGGAAGCACCACCACGTGGTGCTAGCTAAGATGGAATGCACATTCTGTGTGTGTCACGACATGACAAGGTTCATGTCACGACGTGATGGTGGTCAGCATGCAAACCTTAATTTTTTGGGTTTTACGTTCTATTTAAGGGATGTGATGGCTAGACTTTGCTCACCCTTAGCCTCTATCACATTTTCTCGATCTAAAGCAACCCTAGCCTCCATTGTTGACATCTTGGAGCTTTTTTGTGGTTTTTGGTGGTATTGAAGAAGAAAAACATGTTGTTGGTGCATAGATCTAACAAGCAAAACTCATCATCACCTTCTTGCATACATTATGGACTTTTGTAAGTCCTCAAGTTTCTACATTTATGTGCATCTCTTCTATACTTAGACTTTTATGCACTTTTCTTCATGTTTAAGATGATTTGAGTGGACAGATTTCATAAAGTTTTCAACTTTATGGATCCTTATGGTCCCTTTGTGGTTTCATGTTCCAAATGTGGTGTTTGGTAGAGTTTTGGTCCCCATGAATGAGGTTTTGACCTTATTTTCACCATTCTTGACCTAACTAAAGTTCAAGACAAGCATTGGACATGCACGTCCATAAAGAAAGGTTTTTAAAGGATTTTTGGGTGTAAGGAAGCTTTCTGGAAAAGATGAGTAAGTGGCTTAATGGATTAAGGGCTTAATCCATTGAGTTGTCGAGGAATAGCTCCTACGATGTGGTGATATGCTCAACATGTCGTGGTGAATGGGTTTTGTCATGCCTGTTTTGTCGTGAGAGTGCCACGACGTGGCAGATGCTTGGCCACGGCGTGGTGACCAACTGAGTTGATTTTCGGTTGTTTACTTTGACCATTATTCGTTGACTTTTTGATCAAGTTGACTTTTTGATCAAGTTGACTTTTGGTCAACTAGAGGGTTTTTAGGATATAGATTGAGGATGTAACTTTGATTGTTGTGTAGGTAGCTCGTAGCACCAATATTTGTTTCGTGTGAGTTGTATTAATTGTATGCTAGCCTGTGATGTGAGTTTTCTCACTATACTTTGTATTGTATTATGTATCATTGTTTTTAGGATGTTGTTATGTTGTAGTGTCGTGTGAGTTGTATTAATTGTATGCTAGCCTGTGATGTGAGTTTTCTCACTATACTTTGTATTGTATTATGTATCATTGTGTTTAGGATGTTGTTATGTTGTAGTGATCTGCTAGTCTGGTAGATCTGTTATGATTACCTGTATTTGCATGTTATTGTCTGTTTGTTTGCATATGTTGACATATTGTGGTTGAGTTGATACGATCATGGTCTGTGTTGTAGGCCAAGATACTTGGGCGGTCCAGTTGATACTCTAGCCTATGCTATAGTCTTAAAAGGGCGATCCAACTATATGTTGTAGGCTCAAGAGAGTGGTCTAGGTGTACTATATGCCTTGCGAGATGCTCCAGTTAGACTGAAGACTCATGTGTGCATCCATTGTATGTCTACTGTTATGTGGGGTATTTTTAGGAACTCACTAAGTTTTGACTTGCAGTTGTGATTTTAAATGTTTTAGGTACTTCATAAGATCAGGGGAACGCAAAGGCTTGACTGTACATATCATCCCACGGATTTATGTTTGAGAGATATTATTTGATACTATGATTTTATGACTATGTTTTGAAACAATGAATTGGATGACTAATGGTTTTTATGAAGATGTCTTTGGAAAAAATGAAAAAATTTACTATGGTTTTTGGGACGTTAAAAGTGATGGGTTTTGGTCATAAGACATCCTATGTGCTCATACAAACCCTAATGCTCGGATCTAGGTTTCTCTATTGTACATGCTTTCAATCCAAGACTATAAACCCTAATTCTAGCATATGGAAATCAATATTAACATATAATTAGGTTTAAGATATTACCTTGATTGTTATGTAGCAATAACAATCCCAATTCCTCCTTGAATTGACTTTGGAAGGCTTAGAGTCACAAGTGTCACTCCCCTAATGGCTCACAAACACCATAAGCAAGAGGATGAAGAGGAGAGAGGATGGAGGCTGCCCAAAACGTGTTCTAACCCTAGAAAAGAAGTTTCCCCACGTTTTTGAGCCTTAAGGGTTCTATTTATAGTGAGGCTATTAGGGTTATTTAACAAGGAAACCCTAATTTGGTTGCTTAGGCCCTAAGCAACCCATAGACTCCTTTAATCAAGCCCATGGACGATTTCCTTATGGGTTTCCCCATAGAATTCGTCCACTCCTTGATTCAAGGCAATCCATGGCCCAAATTGCAATTATCTTATAATTACAATTCTAGTCCCTTAAGTTTAATTAATCTCTTTTAGTCACAAAACTAATTACCAATTAATTATTGACTAATATTAATTAAACAATATGATTTCTCCTTTAATATATCATTCCCATAATATATTAATAAATCATATTTAATCCTTTCTCTCCATAATTCATCCTATCAAGTTGCTTTGGTGAAGGCAACCCAAAAGGACCATGCACCATCGGGTCAAGTACATACCAAAATAGTTATGGACTTAGACACTAATCCAACAGTCTCCCACTTGGATAAGTCTAAAAACTATTATGCGTATGACTTCAGATCCTGATCTACAATCGTAGCTTTCCAAAGCCGCTGTCAACTCTGATCCTATCAGATACGCGTGTCCTTAGATAAGGGATCATATATTCCTCCATTCTAGATATCATATGAGATATGATTTCAAATCATTCTCTTTGTACTATATCTCGAATTCCGATTTATGACGACTGGCTAATTGAACAAATCAAATTAGCCCTAGCCCGGCCGAGCATTTACGTTTGTCATCACTAAATCATCGAGGGGCCCAAAGATATCGCTTTTATCCTACTTTGGATAAAAGGAACGGATAAACTTTGATATAATGCTCGCTTGCACTCACTCACCGAATTACACACAACAATATGTTTTATAACACCAAGTTACTAGTGCGTTTACATATTATCAATGTGCAACCGATTTGCAAGATACAACTCACACATCTTAGTTTCAAGAATATAAGATGTTATCGTCTCACCAATCACTCGTGATACAATCCATAGAGTGGTCCAAGTGAGCGTGGGTTTAATCCAATGCTCAAATCATATTCATAAGCACTCATGAACGTTGCAGCAAACATTTGCTTATGTCTAATACTCTTTTAGACAATCCACACACCAATTCACGACAGTCTTCATTCATATCTACTTTCAACATATGAACGACTGTGGCCCGTTTGAATAATTCGATTATTCTTAATAAACTCAATTATTCTGGAAGTCAAAACATGAAAATGTGAAACACAAGAATAATACTAATCCCATATGGCCTCAACCCTTTGAGCATAAATAAAACACTTTTTATTTATCACCATATGGATTACTCATTATTTGTCGTTTCGGGTAATCAACTTCTTACTTGAATTACAACACTTGTCCCATGCTCCTAGCATGCACACAATGTTTACCTATGGTTCTTACTTTGTGAAATAGATCACATTGAACACATTTCCAATCATTCTCATTTCACAACTCCAGATCCTTTTTATAAGTGAAGGAATATCAAATTCTTGCTACTTATAGAATATGCTAGGTTCTAACATTTTATGCAATGATCTCTTTTGTAATGTCACTGCACCAAAGTCACAAAGACTATTGTCAATAATATTACAAAGTCTTCTATCGGAGATTGCTACAAGACAATTCCATAGACGTGATGTCTCTCACTCAAAGTACATTCTTTGAACATCCTTTTGCATAAAAGTTTCTAATCTAGACATAGATTTTTAATATTCAATTCCCTAATATGGACACGCTTCCATATTTTCCATATGACAACTCATTCTTAATACATACTTTTCTATTCATAATAATGTCCATATGGTCCATTCAATACCATGCTTCCAACTACTCACAAGCGACCAATCCTCGTCGAACTTTGGATTGTCCTTTGATAGTTGTTTAATTATTTTAGTCAAAATCGATTCCAGTCCCCTTTCCCTTTAAATGCGCTAGACATTTGGAAAATTTTAGAATGGTCAAACATTAAAACATTTGCAATCGATCCTATACCCGAAGCGTATGGGACACGACGCATAATGTTTTATTTGCTATGTTCTCAAAATTCGAATTGTGAAGAGGGATGTCGTAATCATAATCGAAATTTTAAGAACACACTATGTACCTTTGACTAAATTTTATTAACATTCCACAACCTAAGCCTTTAGATTTGAAATGAAGCATAATATTTTCTCCCTTAATTATAGCAAAACAACTTTACAACCCTTACGACTTTGCAAGGTATAACTCTTGTTTTCTATAATTAATATTGCCAACTAGCAATATGTGCCTTAATAATCATACAATCATAACATTTATGCTCCCACTATCATGATGATTATTATAAAACATAACATTTATGCTCCCACTAGCTTCGACATGTATTCATAAACATGTTAACTTTAAGAAAGACAATACCTATTGACTTTCTTAAGTCCATGTTTCTAATACTTAGTGCTTTAATAATCTTTTATCAAGGCTTCTTGAACTTATACACCTTTGCCTTAGATAGTTCATATGTGTGTGTAAACAATTGCCAAACCTCACAATTCAAATTATGGAAAGGGATACCGTAACCATAATTGAATTTGAGAATGCAATTTTACAATCACTATCTTCTTAGAATCTTTCTTAGTGAAAGCATTTCCTCACAATCATTTTCATGAAGGAGGAAATCTTATGACACTTAGATTTAAATGGTGTATGCATTCCTATCCAAAGTTTACGACAAATTCAAACTCATATGGACCGAACTTTCTTGATCTCGATTTCTAGCCTTTATGGTAGCACAGCTGCCCACCATGTCTTCCAAGTAGTTAAGCAGCTCACCTTTTCTTATCAATGTACTTTCCATTGATCAAGGTCCTTGCCTTTTATGCATTCAAATGAGAACTCATAGGACTCACATGCATAATTAACTCAATTGGAACGGCACAGAAACAAAATAATGTCAACACGATAGGTTGTAAACCTCAACTCGTGTGCTAGTGATGATCGATAAGGTTTATTTGATTTGTTCTTGAAACCTTTCAAGACCATTAAGACTCCCACTGACTCCTTGACATATAAGATTCTTTTTTCAAAACATTTCTTGACAAACAAATATTCAAGAGTTAGTGTAGTTTTTATCAAAACACTTCATAAATTGGTCTTAGTTGGTATTTGTCTTATCCAAGACATCATAACTTTCCACATTTTATGAATGTTATAAACCTTTAATACTTTTCACTCAATGTCACAATCTTAACTTTAAGACTTGTTATTGGAACGAAGTATGATTGACTTCTTGATTTAACCATTTCTTCAATTCTTGATTCCTCTTCTTAGACATGCAATTGTACTAAGACTCACTTAGAGGATCAATTGAGATATGGTTCTTAATCATTAAGACCTATCATAAAGCATAAAAGCTACTCTCCCTTCTTCTTAGAATGGAGAAACTTTTATCTTTCTGCCTACTTGATTCTTCTTATTCGTTCTGCTATTGATCTAAACCCTTTTTCAATTCAGAATTACACTTAATCTTGTAAGTATAATCATATTTACTAAGCTTTTAGTAAATCATGACGAATATCTTTGTCACTGTTATGGTGAACTTGATCAGCACACAACTTTGTGTACTCGATCTCCTAGTCCTTCACTTGACACCTTGTCAATGTATTAGTCTAATTTCCAAATATGAAATTTCTCATTCATCGTGCAACCAAGTTGCATGATTCCAAATTTCTGTCCAATTGAAACTTGGGTGATGAGAAACTCTCCCTATTTGGTAAATTCTCTACTTTCCATAAATAACATAATAAGAACCAAATCCATTATTGCTAATAATAGAAACATTTTAACATCAATTTTTTCATACACGCAATTGTAAGGAAAAATAAATAAAATTTAAAATCAAAATTTATTTTATTGCGGAAAAATTTGTCCTTACAATGCAACTCATTGAAAAACTTATGCTAATACATCTTTCTTAGCAATCTAATTCTTACTCTAAGTAGTAACTCAAGAATCTAATGATCGAAATCCATTCCTTCACGGTTAGATTTTGCTCACTTCTTCCCTTAAGCTTCCTTTCTTTTCTTCGATCTTACAAAACATCAATTGTAATCTTATCACATTATGTATTAAGAATCTAGAATAGAAACTTAAAAGAGTTAGTCAATGGATATTACCTAAAGTAGAGCCATACGTTTTGACTCTCCCATCTCTTAGATCTCTTAGGTAAATAGGGCAGTTTCGTCTCCAATGCCCCCTCTCTTGGCAATAAAAACAAATTAACTCTTTTGGAACAGCACATGGAACTACTTCAGACATCGCCTTTCTCTTGTGATCAAACTTTTCGATCATAGCATGTCTTTCGTTGCCATTGTCTATATCCATAGAGGTCTCGAAGGCAGATTCACCAATCAACTTTGCTTTTCTATTGCGCCAAATCATTGCTGATTCAGCAGCAATAAGCATATAGGTGAGATCTATAAGGGTCACGTCGTAGTTCATCATATAGTACTCTCTTACGAACTTACTATATGAGTTAGGAAGTGACTGAAGAACCCAATCAACAACCATTTCCTCACAGACAACGGATCCCAACATTCTTAACCTATCAATGTGTGACTTCATCCCTAGGACGTGTGCACACACCGGCTTTCCTTCTTTATGTTTACTTGCCAAAAGGGCTTGAGTGATCTTGAACTTTTCAAGCCTTTGAACTTGTGGGTTAGGGAGAATAATTGGAGGAGGATGAGGAAGTGAAGCATGATCTCTTGTTCCTCGATCGAATCGTGGAATATCATCTTCATGTGGAATGCTTGTTCCATGGGATTTGAGAAGACCATAGTTGTCAAACTTTGACATCTACAAAACGGGAGAAAACGAATTCAAGTTAGTTGATTGATAGAGTCCTTAGTAAATAACCCAAATGAGATACTAAGGCTAGGACCCAACACAATATTCTACAACTCGGGAGAGGGATGTCGTAACCCTAATTGCAGAATATTTGAAGGTAAGTGAATGACGATTCACTAATTTCCACCACGAAAAACGAAAAAGAATTTAAGTTTTAAATCTATGAAAACTCCTAGATCCTTTGTGATTCATTGAACTTTCAATGGCATGTTTAAATCTCGATATGCCCCTCTAGTTTGTGACTGGGATGCCGAGGATCACAAAGCGGGTGTGAATAACCATGCAAACTACATGGTGCCTTCACATGTTACAGTCACCTATTCGATGTGCCGGTAAACCACACACGCTCCACCGAACTATGACAAACATTGAGTCACCCTTTGCTACCATTGCTTAGATCCATTTAGTGTGCCGGTAAACCACACACGCTCCACTAACGTCTTTGCAATGGCACAAAGTGTAATTTCATGGAATTGCATCAATTCACTTTGCCAAAGTAACTAAGATTGGGAATTTTATGAAAACATTTAGTTACTTTAATAATTCATTATACTTATAATGGAAGGTTTCGTCCTATCCTACCCGTTCGGCTAACGACCCTCCACTAGTCAAGAGTGCGGTGGGTAAGAGTGGATACCCATTCAATCGCCATTTTATAGGCAATTTCCTTAAACACCCCTTATAGACCAGCTTCGTGAATGAGGCCTACTAACGGTAAGACTGACTTTTACTCATACATATATATAATGTTAGACTTTTAATGTTATATATAGTATAGGGTGTATTTTACACTTTTAAAATACTAGGTGGTCAAATTTAACAATTATACTTTTAATTCAATTAAATTGTAAACCTAAAATTTTATGGATTTATTAAATCTCTATTAATTATACACCTTAATTAATTAATAAAACCATAAGGGTGTGATTTGAACTTTTTCAAAACAATACTAGAGTTTTAGAATTTAACATTCCTAATTAAACTTTTAATCAACTTTTAAATTCCAAAACTTGAGGGCAAGTTTTGAAACATTTCAACACATTAGGGTTTAGAATTTAAATATACATCAAAATTACACTATTTAATCAAAATTTAAATTCCAAAACTTGAGGGCAAGTTTTGAAACCTTTTTCAAAACATAAGGGTTTCAACTATTTAAATTTCAAAACAACAAAACTTTTGGGTTCAAATTTAAACTATAAAACCTAAAGGGAAAAATATGAAACTTTTCATAACAACAAGGATCAAATAACAAATAATTTAAATTAACATTTAATCACATAATTATCCATATTTGATTTGTTTAATGATTTCTTGCAAAACAATTTATCAATTTAGTCAAAATAATTAATCAATTATCTTATAAGGAAACAATTATCTTATTAATTGATAAATATCTTCAATTAGATCAAAATTATAGTCAAATATATCATATAATCAGATTAATATTGATCTAACATGATAAGGTAACTATCCCAATGCAAAAACAGCAAGAAATCCCGAGATAACCTCCATCTGACGAGTTGACTCGTCGAGTCAAGCCTGGACTCGTCGAGTCAGCATGGACTCGGCGAGTCCAGCCTCCAGAAACCCAAAAAACGAATTTTCCAGTTATACAATGCATCAATACAATTAAAACCAAGTTAGGCTCTGATACCACTGATGGGTTTTGGTCATAAGACATCCTATGTGCTCATACAAACCCTAATGCTCGGATCTAGGTTTCTCTATTGTACATGCTTTTAATCCAAGACTATAAACCCTAATTCTAGCATATGGAAATCAATATTAACATATAATTAGGTTTAAGATATTACCTTGATTGTTATGTAGCAATAACAATCCCAATTCCTCCTTGAATTGACTTTGGAAGGCTTAGAGTCACAAGTGTCACTCCCCTAATGGCTCACAAACACCATAAGCAAGAGGATGAAGAGGAGAGAGGATGGAGGCTGCCCAAAACGTGTTCTAACCCTAGAAAAGAAGTTTCCCCACGTTTTTGAGCCTTAAGGGTTCTATTTATAGTGAGGCTATTAGGGTTATCTAACAAGGAAACCCTAATTTGGTTGCTTAGACCCTAAGCAACCCATAGACTCCTTTAATCAAGCCCATGGACGATTTCCTTATGGGTTTCCCCATATAATTCTTCCACCCCTTGATTCAAGGCAATCCATGGCCCAAATTGCAATTATCTTATAATTACAATTCCAGTCCCTTAAGTTTAATTAATCTCTTTTAGTCACAAAACTAATTACCAATTAATTATTGACTAATATTAATTAAACAATATGATTTCTCCTTTAATATATCATTCCCATAATATATTAATAAATCATATTTAATCCTTTCTCTCCATAATTCATCCTATCAAGTTGCTTTGGTGAAGGCAACCCAAAAGGACCATGCACCATCGGGTCAAGTACATACCAAAATAGTTATGGACTTAGACACTATTCCAACAAAAAGTTGGTATCAAAACCCTAGTTTGAGGGATCTGGATGAATATTTGTGTGATTCCAGACTCAAACTATGGATGCGCAAAAGATTGTTCACAACATTTTTCTAAAAAAATAATAATGAAATTTAAAAGGAAGGATGTGACGTGTATAATTAGTCGGAGATCAAGAGAAAGTTATTCCCCAAGATACTCACACTTGTTATATAAATATTGGTGATTTGTTAAAGTGTTAGAACTGCATGCTAGTTCATAGGCTAGGGTTCTTCAGGAATTGCATGATAAAATTGCTGGATTTGTGATGCCTGATAGCCTAGCAGATTTCTTGTTTATGTTATATGACACTGGCATTATTACTATAATTGTTAAGTGTATAGATCATGTTTTTTACATAACTAATATTATATAGCCATAGGTAGCTTGCTTTAGCCTTACTTCATGTTCCTTTTTTGGTCGTGGGCTTAAGGTAAAATCAATTATTCGATTGTCTATTAAATATGTCATTATGTACGATCGACATACGTAAGGCAACCACAGTGTTTGTGAAGGTTTCATGAGTTGGTCACGTGATTGATAAAACTCTAGAAGAAGTGAGGATCCCGCGGTTACTCTTGAGAGAGTGAGTGTAGGGTGTATGCATACTCTAGTTGTTTTAGGCCTAATGGTCCAGGAAGTTCATGGTGATCCTTTGACACAAATATGGGCAGGTGTGGAAGATAATATGATCCTGTACTACTAGAAGCACAAGAGCCGTATGCGTGTCAAGGAAGTCATGGGTTCAAGGGGTGAATAGTTGAGTAGTGGTGTGTCATGGTATCATGTGATTTTCTGATGTTTTCCCGATTTATTTTCAGTATGGTGGTTACGAGAGGTTCCGGTTCAGGTGTTGATGGTTCGGAGAGGCCATGATTTAGAGATTACGAGATCCAAGAGTTGATCACAACCCAGGCTAGGGTTTCATTCTTAGGGTTAAGGAGGATGGAGGCTGAAGAATGGAAGAGGTTTGGGTCCATAATGATGCTTATAAAGGGACCAAGCCCTAAAAACAAGCTTTTGAATCTGCCCAATGAACACGCTACGTTCCTTTGGGGAACGCCCTGTGTTCCCAATCTATCCCACATCCATTTTCCTTTTGAACGCCATGCATTCCCACTTGGTACGCCATGCATACCCGGTTGGCCTAAAACCCCTCTAACTTCAAATGGTCATAACTTTTGCGCCCTTTATCCATTTTTGGCATTTTTTATATCCACAAAAAGGTAACGAGAAGCGCTAAACTTCTATCAACTTTATATAGCCTGAAAAACCAACCGAACTTAAATCCAAAATTCATAAAAGGCCCGAACCAACGCCTTTACCGATACCCTTGGACTCCAAAACACAAATTGAATACTCGGATCATCCAAACTACATCGTCCACCTCCAAATGAGCCCAAACTCGATTCTTCAAGGGTTCTAAGTCATCTAATACCCATTCCTTTCTCACTACCTCACAATTGAAACGATTCGAAACAGGGTGTTACAAAATGGCCACGTGTCTCAGACTGAGGTCACATCATGAGACCATATCTCTCACGTCATGACCTTTAAATTTCGGGTTTTTCTTTCTTATTTATCTCAAAACATTAGCATTAGATGTTACAATAGGCTCAAAATTGTCATGGACAAAAATTGATGGGACATATGAGGGATTTTGTAATGGTGGATTGTTTATTATGGGGAAAGGCTTTCACAAGATGGTTAAAAAAAATTGGTGTTCAATTATGATATGGAGGAATGGAATTAGTTGGATTTAGAGGATTACGTACGAAATTCATTGTGGTGTGCAGTCATAAATTTTAAAATTAAACATTGTTTGTCCATACAACGCTTTAGTATCATGGAATTGGAGATGGAATGGAATGATTGATTCCATCTGAAATAAAGAAGTTTTTTTTTTGCATCATGGAATAGGAAATATGTGGCTTCACATGCACTAAATTCTAGTAGGGATTATTTGTTTTCATTTTCTTTGGTAATACACATGTTAAAACATACACATAGCACAATAGTTTTCATATATATTTTAATAAGCCAGTTAATTAATAGATCTTGGAAACTCAAGTTCTACAAGTTATAGATCTTACAATATTATAATATTTGTAAGTCCTTATTTTTGCATGTTGGATTTGATTCTCTAAGTAGTATGGATAATTATGGGTTTTAAAAGAAAAAATAACAATGTACCCAAATATTATGGTAGTGTACTTCAAAAAGATTACCCAAATATAACTTTTAGGAGAAACACCCCTACACTTATTATATAGGTTGTTTCTATAAACACTATAATGGTTGTACTTACAAAATTTGTTAGTGCACTCTTATTCTGATAGCCCTTCTATAAAAATAATGGCAAGAAATGGTGTAGATTTGATACCTAGAACTGTGTACGCTTCTATAACACCCCGTTTATTAAATAAATAAATTAATAAATGGGAGGAAGCCCTAAAATCAATAATATTATAGCAAAGTGTTGGTCTCGAAGGTAAATTGTTACAATTTTAGAAGTTGGGGGTTAAAAAGTGCAAGTTCTGGACTTCATTTGAAAAGGATTTCAGAAGCCAGCATCTTTTTGGTAATAAATGGATTTAAATTGAAAAGATTTGAAGGTTTTGGGGGCTTATTGGTAATATAGGGATCTATTATGAAAGGAATTTATGGGATTAGGTTTTAAAAGGTAAATTTTGGATTGATGCTGAAAATAATATGGGGAGGAGGGACCAAAAGTGTATTTTCGGCACTATAGTTTGCTTTGAAGTTACGGGATTTATTTGATCCCTTCATCCTCTCGTCAAAGGGGTGCAGCCAAAGAACCCCAATCCCTAGTTCAAAGATCAGCCGCCACCGAGGAATGGAAGCCATCCAGCCGCAGCTGCGTGTCGAGCATGCTACCGCCGTTCCTTCGCCATCGAAGAGCCACAACGTTGATAATGGAGACGCCGACGATTGAAGGTCCGACAAGCCGGTTGATGGATGTCAGGTTAGAATTGGATGAAGAAAGAACCATGACGTCGCTTTCGTCGTTTCCCAGTCGAAGAATTGTGGGCATCCCTCGCCTCCATCCTTGCTGCCAATCAGCTGCCGTCGCCGCCACCCTGAGCGGTTGAAGAGTACCGCCGCTGCCACCCCGAGGGTAGCCATGACAGGTGTGTTTTCAGTTTTTTTCTTTGTATTAGCACTGTGTATTGCTGCTACTGGCTTATTGATTGTGTGTGTGTTTTATTTGGTCGAAAATCCACCACCACCACCTAATGGTGGTGGCTGCCACCGCATTCTGTCGCCCAGTTCCACCACCAGTCACCATAGGAGGTGGTTGTGTGCGTGTACATTATGTGTGAAATGAGATATGCTATTTTTGTGTCAAGATTTCGAGCCATCACCATTGATAATGGTGGTCGCCACTGGTCACCACCGCCCGAGGTGGCAATTGGTGGTGCCCGGCCTAGTAGGGCCCTAATGGACCTAAAAGCCTAATGTTGGACTTGGTTGGTTCATGTGACATCCCCAAAATCACGGCCAGAAAAGACCGGTTTGTTTATGCTTTGTTTAAAAATCAGAGTTACATTTTAAATGAAAGTGTTGCGGAATTTGTCCCAAAACAAAATATGATAAAGATTTATCAAAAGCATTTCCATAGAAATGTATTTCATTAAAAGACTTGGGATGTCATGTTCGTACAGATCAAAAGCATAAACAGTACAATATAAGCCTTACTACATTATTTCATATCTACAGGCCTATATCCGTAATCCCTCGTCCAAAACATCACACCTATGCTCATGCGCCACTACCTGTAATACATAAAACTGAGTGGGTCAGGCTTGGGAGCCTGGTGAGCACATAGGGTTTTCAACCCACAATAAATAAGTTTATTAATTTCATCAATCAACAATAACCCGATTACCCGTTCCCGTTATCCTCACTTTACGTCCCTAAACACCTATCATAAGGGACCTAGCCTAAGGATCATCATCGGGACGGACACTACTGCTAAGGGGATTCCTCAGCAATAAATGTCCTAAAGGCAACCATGTGGGGGATGGAGTACACCGGTGAACACGTCGTTCACAAACACCTACAGGTTGCGAGCCTGCTAGCGTTCCACTGGACTGTCTAGAAGAGTCCGTGGTCGTCATCCATACTCCGCTAGATGACAGAAACAACAACATCAACATCGAGGCCTCTCATCATTTTATCACACATCAGCTATTATATCTACCCATGTTTTACCCCAACATTTTCGTAGATATAAAATACATATACAGTTTAAATCATTGAAAACATGTATAACAATGTTCATCCAGCATAGATAGCAAGTATTCAGATAATATGCACACATAGCACGTAATTTATATAAAATACTTCATATCTATGTGTAAGCTAAAAGTAACTATGCACTCACCTGATTAGGTGGTGACTCAGCACTCGGACAGCGCTTCGATACTCTCAAAACGATATTCCTTCGATAAAACCTAGTATCGATACCACTAGGGTTTAGTTTAACGATAACCGCGACAAATTAATTAGTCCGAGTATTATTAAGCGTTAATAATACTCGATATAACTCATAATAATAGCCCAAATAATTATTTTAAGGACCTAATAACATTCCTATAATTATTTGAAAGCTATATTAAAAATTGCGTAAGCGTAGCACACTTACAGCGAATTTTATCGAGAACCGGGACTTGATTGGAGCAACGTTTCGAAACCGAAAAACTCCTTTTTCTCGGGATTCCGGGAGCCTCGGGGCTTTCCTAGGGTGCTAAGGGTTTTACCTAGGGCTTAGGGGGGGTTTGGAACTCTAGAGAGAGAAAGAAACTAGAGAGAGAAGTTATTTTTGGTGTGAAAATGTGGGCAGCCTCGGTCCCCTTTTATAGCCTGGTCCTCGGACGTACGCTGGGCGTACAGGTCCTCGGACGCGGGGCGTAGCTTCGGATCAGACCTCCAGGTGGCGAAGGCTCGGTGGTGCGACGTGGCTTCTTCTGGACCGAGAACGGCTAAGCGAACGCGGCGCGTACGAGACCGAACGCTGGGCGTAGCAAGGGGCGACGCGTCACTCATCCGAGGCGACTTCAGCGATCATCATCGGACGGCTGGGAAAGCGCCACGTCAGCGAATTCGTATCAGACCTCGCAAAAACGAGTACAAACTTTAAAAATTCGTAACTTTCGCGTACGACCTCCGTTTTCGACGTTCTTTATATCCACGCGAAGGTGGGAACGTACTCTACAACTTTCGTTTAGACTTCGTCGGCTAATTTTGGCTCGATTTTAAATTTTATATTATTAACGGGCCGAGACATGATTGGTCCGTTAAATCCTCATAACTTCTTCATCCGACATCCGTTTTCACCCATCTTTTTCTCGTTACGCTACCCTTAACGAGATCTTCGATTCTCGTTCAGGTCGTGTCGGCTAAAAACCGCTCGATCTAATATTCGAATTTTGGGCTGTACACTGCTATTCCGAAACTTCGAAAAATCATAACTTCTTCATACGAAGTCAGATTTGGGCGTTCTTTTTATCGATGTTCTTATTTTAACATATTCTACGACTTTCGTTTAGATCGCTAAGGCTAAATCTTGCTCTATCGTAAATTCACTATTTACGCTTCCCGGTGCCGTGCCGGTTTTACCGTAAAACTTCGACGGGTCATAACTTCTTCGTTATAACTCGGATTTCGGCATTCTTTATATGTACGGAAACCTTGAGACATATTCTACAACTTTATGTAGAGATATCGGGATTATCTTATACTTTAATTTTGACGCTTATTTTTATTATTTATTAATTATACATTTATAATTAAATTATAAGCACATAAATACACATAATTCACATAATACTCAAATATTTCATCTTTATTACTTCAAAAAGAGTTACAAGAGTTGACCTAGACTATTACATTGACAAAAATGCTTAGCCCTGAAACCCGGGCGTTACAGTTCATTATCGGGCTAAAAACCCTAGTTAGGGTTTAGAAAACCCTAATTGTGAATTTGTTGGATTGGGCTTATTGGGACCCACTTTTGGGCCATTGGGGTTGGATTGTGTATTAAGCCTAAATTATTCATTTGCTTAGTGGAATAATGGACTTAATGGGTTAAGTGAAAACACTTAACCTTAATCATCATTTCATGTGCAAACCCTAATTTTTTGGGCCTTTCTATTGGGCCTTGATGATTAGTTTATTAATGGGCCATCCAAAATTAAGCAAATGGACTAGAATAATTAATGGGCTTTGAGGTAAGGCCCATATGAGGGGTTGGGCCCAATTTGGAAAATTGGGCCGTAGATGGGCTATAGTTTGGTCCTTTATGATTATGTGATATTCGGCCATTAGAATGTCGAATGTTTGGACTGAACTAAATGGTTGGGCCTTATGGTAAGACCTTGTAAAGGTTTGGGCCCAATTTGGAAAATTGGGCCATATGTTGGGCTTTGATTCCTAGTTTGACTTTTGGGCCTTTGGATTTGGCCTTGGGCTTGAATCAAGCCAAGATGGGGTAAAATAGCATTTTACTCCAAGGACTTATGGTTATGTGTTGGGACCCAATTATTAATTGGGTGTTATTTTGATGTTGACAGTTCGGGAATCTGTCGTCCAGCAGATGTAGAGTTATTCACGGGACTTCAGTAGTACGAGGTGAGTCTCCTCACTGGTTGTATGGGTCTAAGGCACCAATGTCGTCCCATTTAGTTTATGTGTGATAGGAAGACCCGGGGGTTAGCCCTAGGCATTATGCATGAAAGACCAGGAGACGACTCCTAGCACACAGTATGTTATTATGTATGGTAGGAAGACCTGGGGGTTAGACCTAGGTAATATGTGTGAAAGATCAGGAGGTAGCTCCTGGCACACTATATGCTATTATGTATGAAAGACTAGGAGGTGGCTCCTGGCACACTATATGCTGATTAGCTAAGTAAAGTAGTATGTATGCTAGTTGTCTTTGTGATGCTTGCATGGAAGACCAGGAGGTGGCTCTTGGCACTTGTCTGTGAGACCGAGGGGGTGGCCCCCGGCTTGGCAAGAAAGACCACATGGCGGTTTGTGGCATAATGGCAAGATTATGTTTGGCACATAGCACTCTTTACTGATTATGATATATGTATGGCTCATGGTTATGTATGACAGTATGTTTATGTTATGTATTATATGGTAGTTGTATGGGGTGAAATAGTCCCTGTAACCGGTTGAAATAAACCGGTGGTAGGTCGGGCACCCAAATATGCCTGGTAGGGTAGGTCGAGCACCCAGATATGCTTGATAGGGTAGGTCGGGCACCCAGATATGCCTGCAGGGTAGGTCGAGCACCCAGATATGCTTAACACGGTAGGTTGGGCACCCAGATATGTCTGACAGGGTAGGGCGGGCACCCAGATATGCCTGGCAGTATATGATTGTGTGGTATGATGGGGGAACTCACTAAGCTTCGTGCTTATACTTTACAGTTTGGTTTTAGGTACTTCATTTTCAAAGGAAAGGAGTCGGCTTGATCGCAGCACATCACACCATGTTTTCTACACACGAGATATTTGGGATTACACTCTGATATGGTTTTATGATACTATGTTTTGATTATTGATACTTGGGTTTTGATATGAGATATTATTATGAATGTTTTTATATTGATGGTTTTATGTAATAAATTAATTAAAACGAAATTTTTGGCCTGTATTTTTAGGATGTTTCAAGTTGGTATCAGAGCGTTGGTTTGAGGGATTCGGGCACACTCCCGGGTGTGTCTGAACTCAAACTAAGGATTTGGTATGAAAATTTTCAAAAGTAAAATTCTTTTATAAAAAGAAGTTTGAAAAGAGAACAGAACTTTGAAAAGAACAAGGTGTGTGATGCGTGAAATCAGTCGAGCTCAAGTAAGTTTTCCCCAAAATACCCATACATGTTATGATATGTTACGTTATAATATGATTATGAGAACTGCATGCTAGATTAGGGCTGAGGATCTAGGAGGATGCCTTATATGCCTATGATATGTGCTTGTAGACTTTCATGCTAGTACTGATCAATTAGTGATATGATAGCATGTTTAGGTTATGCCTGATTGTATGAGCCTTTGAATTGCATGTATAGATTCCTGATTAGAGGATAGAATGTTTGATTGGAATATGATGGTTAGATTTTTCCATTGTTTGAATGTTGCTTGCTTTGTGCATTGTGGGACTCTTAGTAATGTAAGCTAGCTATTAAGTGAATATGATAAGTCACATGTGGTACAGGCTGGATAATTTCAGAGTGATAGATTTGACCCTATTGTGCAACTCTTGTCTGAGTCCAACCGCTCTAAGGATGGGTCTATTACTCGAAGGGATTATCTGATCTTTGTTGCATGTGGCTATATTCATGAGGTAGCTAGTTTAAATTACTGGGAATCTTTCAGCAGCTGAGGACCGGGTGATTACGGGAACCTAGGAAAGCCTAGGATATGTTTCAATGGGTTAGTAGTGAGGTGCAGAGAGACTTGGGTACCAGTTTGAGGAAGTGACTTGGAGGATTCGGGAGGATTGCTGAGGAATGTGTGGATAGGAGTGGAAGGTAGTATTGGGCCCGTACTACTGAAAGCACAGGATCCATACTCGAATCGGTGAGAGTCTTGGAGAATCTGAGAAGCTTTGGGAGAAGTTTGTGACCCGGGTTGGGGACAGAGGATGTTCCAGTTGTTGCAGCTTAGCCATTGGCAAGCGAGCTAGTGAGCATGACAGGGTGTTAGATCCTAAAGAATATGATTTCCAAGAATTACAGATACGAGATCGATTTGGAGCACCCTGGGAAGAGAGGGTCGTGCCAGGTGCGTATAGTAGAAGGTCCCAGGAAGAGACCCATGACTTCCGATCATCGGGTGAAAGGCCAGCAAAGTCGGAGTCAGTACAGCACGTACGGGAAAGTGCACAAGGGAGTTTGTCATTCCAAGGGTTTAGGCTGCTACAAGTGTGGCAGGGTTGATCATGTCAGCTGGAGGTGACTAGGATTCCTCCAGGTGTTGTGGGTATGTCATCTTTTACTGCTACTTGATGGATGTTGGGAATACATATCACATTGGAATTATGAGTAAGTTTGGATTGATAAGATCTCGGGTCGGTTTTCTGCTAGTGTCTAGGTTATCAAGGACCACATCGGCCATCCAGCATGCCGAAAAGTCCTTGATGAACCCGCAGAGGGACGCATCTTGCAGAGTGGGTTCCGCGTGTACCGTTATCATTCTAGATCTTTGTCGGGATTTGTGCAGGAGTATTACTTAAAGGATACTCGGTCAGGCTTAGAGTGATAGTTCTCCAGTGAAGTCAGCGTTCAGTGGTTCTATCATGGTTCAGGTATGGTCGACATTTGTCTATGGGTGAACTTTGGAGTTCAAGGCACTACCGTTGTTAGGGAATGACTGGTAGCATGAAGATAGTGAAGTCATTTGCGAGTGTTAGACGCATGGGTGTTCAGTCATTGGATGTTCAAGAGAATTGTATTTTTGCATGGGCTGTGTTCGGTTAGAGTTCAGTGGTGCTGCAATAATGGAAGTGGGAACGAGGATTCGTCGGCCAGGGTGAAGATTAGGGCCTTCAGTTGACAGCATGGGAGATGGATTGAGGTGTCAGACTGGACCGTATTTCAAGAGTACTCATCCAGACTTCCGAGGATGGGCGATCTCAAGGTTTAACTGGTGATTAATCGCTAGCATTGGTAACCACGGATTGTCATCAGTGGGATATCAGAAAGCGAGAAGGATTGGGAATCCTTCAATTCTCTCATGTCGTGTAAACTTAGTCGAATCTAAGTGAGGGAGAGACTTTTTGTAAAGTTCTCCAAATGTGAGTTTTGGTTGCGCGAGGTGCAATCTCTTGGGCACCTTGTCAACCAGAAGGCTATTCTGGCCGATCCAGCCAAGATAGAGGTTGTGATGTAGTTGGAGATTCTGAGGTCTCCATCTGAGATTCGTAGTTTCCTAAGTCTAGCGGCTATTACCGGAGATTTATATGGGACTGCTCCGAGATTTCGTTTCCTTCGACCCGAATGACCAAGAAGTAGGTGGCCTTTCGTTGGGGGACCTGAGCAGCAGACAACCTTCGAGGCTCTCAGGCAACAGGTTTCGAGAACCAGGTTAGAGCTCCAGATAGGACTCAAGTTCAGTTAAGTGTTAGGTCGAGTGCGTGTTCGACCAGTATGGAAAGTGTTGTAAGACTGCGGGGGTAGCCGTAACATTCACTAGCAATCAGGTAGTATGGAAAGTGTTGTAAGACTACAGGGGTAATCGTAGCATTCACTAGCAGCAGATAGTGTGAGAAGTGTTGTAAGTATGTCGGTGTATCCGTAGCATTTGCAAAGTTGGCATATAATGATAGAGTGGTAAGTCTGTGGGTGTAGTCGTAGCATTCACTAGGTTGACAAATAGCATAAGTGCGTTGCTAGAACACGGAAGGAACAATAGTATCCACCAGTTCGGGTATAGCAGTGAGGGCGTGGAAAATCTACGGATTGGTTTATGGGTTTTCTCAGATGGATTACATCTGGTTGAGCCAGTGATAAGACTGTAGACGCACCACTACAGCTATGAGATCAAGGAAGCAGTGGACTGCTTGAGGTCGTTCGTGACATAAGGCTACCACTGGCCAGGTAGCAATCACTTTTAGTCTTGGATTTGATGATG
This sequence comes from Lactuca serriola, assembly GCF_051521515.1. Taxonomy (NCBI): domain Eukaryota; kingdom Viridiplantae; phylum Streptophyta; class Magnoliopsida; order Asterales; family Asteraceae; genus Lactuca; species Lactuca serriola. The sequence continues at coordinate 68,241,428 of NC_136408.1, read as the reverse complement.
ACATGATTTGACGCCAAGACTCGATCGGGTTAAAAAGTGCAAGTTCTGGACTTAATTTGAAAAGGGTTTCAGAAGCCAACGTTTGTTTGGTAATAAATGGATTTAAATTGAAAAGATTTGAAGGTTTAGGGGGCTTATTGGTAATATAGGGATCTATTATGAAAGGAATTTATCAGATCAGGGTTTAAAAGGTAAACTTTGGATTGATGCTGAAAATAATACGGGGAGGAGGGACCAAAAGTGTATTTTTGGCAATATAGTTTGGTTTGGAGTTACGGGATTTATCCAATCCCTTCATCCTCTCGTCAAAAGTGTGCAGCCAAAGAACCCTAATCCTTAGTTCAAAGATCAAACACCACCGAGGAATGGAAGCCATCCAGCCGCAGCTGCGTGTCGAGCCTGCTACCATCGTTCCTTCGCCATCGAAGAGCCACAATGTCGATACCGGAGACGCTGGCGATTGAAGGTCCGACGAGCCGGTTGATGGATGTCGGGACAGAAGTGGATGAAGAAAGAACCACGACGTCGTTGTCGTCGTTTCCCAGTCAAAGAATCATGTGCATCCCTTGCCTCCATCCATGTTGCCAATCAGCTGCCGTCGCCGCCACCCCGAGCGGTTAAAGAGTACCACCTCTGCTCCGACCGCCGTTGCCACCTCGAGGGCAACCATGGCGGGTGTGTTTTCTATTTTTTTTCTTTGTATTAACACCGTGTATTGCTGCTACTGGCTTATTGATTTTGTGTGTGTTTTATTTGGTCGAAAATCCACCGCCACCACCTCATGGTGGTGGCTGCCACCGCATTCTGCCGCCCAGTTCCGCCACCAGTCACCATAGGAGGTGGCTGTGTGCGTGTACATTATGTGTGAAATGAGATATGCTATTTTTGTGTCAAGATTTCGAGCCACCACCATTGATAATGGTGGTCGCCGCTGGTCACCACCGCCCGAGGTGGCAATTGGTGGTGCCCGGCCTAGTAGGGCCCTAATGGACCTAAAAGCCTAATGTTGGACTTGGTTGGTCCATTATTGGGCTAAAAAACCTAGTTAGGGTTTAGAAAACCCTAATTGTGAATTTGTTGGATTAGGCTTATTGGGACCCACTTTTGGGCCATTGGGGTTGGATTGTGTATTAAGCCCAAATTATTCATTTGCTTAGTGGAATAATGGACTTAATGGGTTAAGTCCTTAATGGGTTAAGTGAAAACACTTAACCCTAATCATCGTTTCATGTGCAAACCCTAATTTGTTGGGCCTTTCTATTGGGCCTTGATGATTGGGTTATTAATGGGCCATCCAAGATCAAGCAAATGGACTAGAATAATTAATGGGCTTTGAGGTAAGGCCCGTATGAGGGGTTGGGCCCAATTTGTAAAATTAGGCCGTAGATGGGCTATAGTTTAGGCCTTTATGATTATGTGATATTGGGCCATTAGAATGTCAAATGTTTAGACTGGACTAAATGGTTGGGCCTTATGGTAAGACCTTGTAAAGGTTTGGGCCCAATTTGGAAAATTGAGCCATATATTGGGCTTTGGTTCCTAGTTTGACTTTTGGGCCTTTGGATTTGGCCTTGGGCTTGAATCAAGCCAAAATGGGGTAAAGTAGCATTTTACTCCAAGGACTTACGGTTATATGTTGGGACCCAATTATTAATTGGGTGTTATTTTGATGTTGACAGTTCGGGAATCTGTCGTCCAGCAGATGTAAAGTTATTTGCGGGACTTCAGCAGTACGAGGTGAGTCTCCTCACTGGTTGTATGGGTCTAAGGCACTAATGCTGACCCATTTAGTTTATGTATGATAGGAAGACCCGGGGGTTAGCCCTAGGCATTATGCATGAAAGACCAGGAGACAACTCCTGGCACACCGTATGTTATTATGTATGGTAGGAAGACATGGGGGTTAGCCCTAGGTAATATGTATGAAATACCAGGAGGTGGCTCCTGGCACACTGTATGCTATTATGTATGATAAACCAGGAGGTGGCTCATGGAACACTATATGTTTATTAGCTAAGTAGAGTAGTATGTATGCTAGTTTTCTTTGTGATGCTTGCATGGAAGACCAGGAGGTAACTCTTGGCACTTGTCTGTGAGACCGAGGGGGTGGCCCCCAGCTTGGCAAGAAAGACCACGTGGCGGCCCGTGGCATAATGGCAAGGCTATGCTTGGCACATAGCATCTTTACTGATTATGATATATGTATGGCTCATGGTTATGTATGACAGTATGTTTATGCTATGTATTATGTGGTAGTTGTAGGGGTGAAATAGTCCCCGTAATCAGTCGAAATAAACTGGAGGTAGGTTGGGCACCCAGATATGTCTGGCAAGTTAGGTCGGGCACCCAGATATGCCTGGCAGGGTAGGTCGAGCACCCAGATATGCTTGACACGGTAGGTTAGGCACCCAGATATGCCTGACAGGGTAGGCCGGGCACCCAGATATGTCTGGCATTATATGATTGTGTGGTATGATGGGGGAACTCACTAAGCTTCGTGCTTACAGTTTTCAATTTGGTTTCAGGTACTTCGTTTTCAAAGGAAAGGAGTCGGCTTGATCGCAACGCATCACACCATGTTTTCCTCACACGAGATCTTTGGGATTACACTCTGATATGGTTTTATGATACTATGTTTTGATTATTGACACTTGGGTTTTGATATGAGATATTATTATGAATGTTTTTATACTGATGGTTTTATGTAATAAATTAATTAAAACGAAAATTTTGGCCTGTATTTTTGGGATGTTTAAGCTTCATCATTGTGATATCACTAATGTCCAAATAAATTAGAGTATTACTTGTCACGAGATCCTAATATTCAACTAAGTTAGTATATATATGTTTGACTATGTTTGCGTATGTGGTTGTATGTTTGTATTATGGCAGGCTTAAAAATATTTAAGGCAAAATGAGTCTCCGAGAAATAAACTGAAAATATCTCAAAACTTCTCAAATATAGCCAAATTCTTGCCTTCACAAATATGGTTTGATTCTCACATAAACATTTACTTTGAAAAAACATTTCAATATAGCATTGTGCTTTTGTTTTGTGCTTATTAAGACATCATACTTTGAAGCATACTATAAGCATCGATAAAGAAATAGTAATATAGCTTTTAATCAACTTTAGACATAATATTTAGGTATTTTTTAGACAAAATACCAACATACTTTATGTTATCAAATTGTACTTCTATTTTATTTAATTTAGCATCCTACTTTTATACTTATTTTATGAGATTCTAGTTTTAATTGTCTTTTCTTATTAACAAAACATGATGGTATTTTTCATTCTCCTAAGGAACTTAAAGAAATCGTTACAATTGATTCAGATTTTCATTTGTACATACATTTAGTAACCAATATCTATGAGAAAGAAGAAAGGATCATGGATTCCCAAAACATTCTTGCAACTATATTAATCTTTTATGTACTTATAATGTTTATGGGGAAAATTTAGATGCTACTTTTTTCTTATATTATTAGTGTTGCTTTTATTATTGTTGCAGTTAACTTAAGCATTATATACTTTTAAAGAAAATAAGCATTTACTAGATGCTTAACAAGTACTAAAGTAGATAAATTAAATTATGTTGTTATTTCTTTAATTTCTATTTCTAAAATATACGTTATTTTAGTTTATAAACTGTGTGCTACTCATATTATATATATATATATATATATATATATATATATATATATATATATATATATATAATGAATATGGAAACATTGAAGATACTAAGTCTTTTTTAGCTTAGTCTTGGGTTCGAGTCCCACAGATGGCGCCAAATGATGTGAGACCAGCTCAGGTATCTGAGTCGTGGTGTTGGATCAAAATCAGGGATCTGGGGTAGGTGTCAGCAGCGAGTCCTCGGCATGATACCTAGATACCATCGCGGTGCGAAGTAGTTAGGACCGCCGAAGGGATTGGGCCACTAGAGCATGCTCTGACGATCAAGTTAGATAAACATATGAGATGAGATGGTTTCTCCATGGTGAAGAGGATCATCTTGGTGAGGAAGGGAAGTATATGGGCGTCATGGAGGCTCAGGTTTGAAGATACTAAGTCTTTTTTAGCTTAGTCTTGGGTTCGAGTCCCACAGATGGCGCCAAATGATGTGAGACCAGCTCAGGTATCTGAGTCGTGGTGTTGGATCAAAATCAGGATCTGGGGTAGGTGTCAGCAGCGAGTCCTCGGCATGATACCTAGATACCATCGCGGTGCGAAGTAGTTAGGACCGCCGAAGGGATTGGGCCACTAGAGCATGATCTGACGATCAAGTTAGATAAACATATGAGATAAGATGGTTTCTCCATGGTGAAGAGGATCATCTTGGTGAGGAAGGGAAGTATATGGGCGTCATGGAGGCTCAGGTTTGAAGATACTAAGTCTTTTTTAGCTTAGTCTTGGGTTCGAGTCCCACAGATGGCGCCAAATGATGTGAGACCAGCTCAGGTATCTGAGTCGTGGTGTTGGATCAAAATTAGGGATCTGGGGTAGGTGTCAGCAGCGAGTCCTCAGCATGATACCTAGATACCATCGCGGTGCGAAGTAGTTAGGACCGCCGAAGGGATTGGGCCACTAGAGCATGCTCTGACGATCAAGTTAGATAAACATATGAGATGAGATGGTTTCTCCATGGTGAAGAGGATCATCTTGGTGAGGAAGGGAAGTATATGGGCGTCATGGAGGCTCAGGTTTGAAGGTGGAGGAAGATTCACCTCATGGAGGATGAGGTGCTCTATTTATGGGGCTACGTCAAAAAAAAATTAGACCGGGCCTTGGACAGCCCAAATCAGGCCCATCCGGTTAGGGGTTGGGTTGTGCTTCCAGGAAATGTTGTCATGCAATGTTGTCTCATTATGTTGCCAGGCAGTACTGGCAAGCAATGTTGTCAAGTAACAACTAGGTTAGGCTGTCAAGTTGCCGGCGGGCTAGAGTCCTAGTAGACAAGTCTAGCAACTAGACAAACCCTTATATATATATATATATATATATATATATATATATATATATATATATATATATATAGAGAGAGAGAGAAAGAGAGAGAGAGACAAAGAGAGAGAGACAAAGAGAGAAAGAGGGAGAGAGAGAGAGGTTATTTTAAAAGCTTGAAGATTTACGAGAACCTGACAACTTCTAATCCGCTTATAATTTTTTCAAAATGAAAACTCCAATTAATCCCCAAATGTTTCGTCTAAGCCATATAAAGGCTAAAAAAAATTGACAACTTTTTATTTTTGAAATGTGCATATATGCATATTTAAATGTTCATATATATATATATATATATATATATATATATATATATATATATATATATATATATATATATATATATATATATATATATATATATATATATATATATATATTTTGTGCTTTTTTTCAAAAATTTCAAAACCATCACAACATTGGAACTCTAATACCAACGTTTTAGAGAATTGCAATTTCAAAACATCAAAAAAACTAATATTGTATATGCATGTACATTCAGATATGCATATCTGCAAATCTTTCTATTCTAATAAAAGAATAGTTTTATTCTTTTTTTGACAATTGTCATCTTATTAAACCTCTTAATTAATGCATGTTTTATTCTTCTTTTGCCATGTGTCACCATATATATTATGTCTACTAATTAATACTTGCCGCATGTCAACCTATTGATTATTATTTTAAATTTTAAATTTTCCACTCTATCTACATTAAATTAATAACATTAAAATAAAATTAATACAAATTATAAAGTGATATAATTTCACATATTTATTTAAAATCAATAATTATATTTTTTTTATAACTAAAAAATCTCCTAGTTAATAATTTATTTAAAATAATTGATTAATAACTTTGAATTTTCACTAAAAAAACTTAATTAATTTTATAACTGTAGTTCCCACGGGTTATAAACTAGTTCTCAATAAAAAAAAGTTTTGCCTTTTTTTATGTCCGGTTCTCTCTTAAACATAATATTTCTAATCCAATGGTAGTGATAGTTTTGAAAATGATTAGCACATTAAGAGTTTTAGATTCTCACAAATTTTTAAGTTTTCAAAATAAGTTTTATACATATATATATATATATATATATATATATATATATATATATATATATATATATATATATATATATATATATATATATATATTATTGGATAATACCAAAAGAGAAAGACTGGACAATCAGATTTGATAGTGGTCAATAAGTCCCCTCAATTTTTCACAAAACTTATGATTTGTCAAATCATAAATAAAGTAAATTACCTAAAACACCCTTTTTCTTTCCCAAGCCCCATTTGTTTTTAATTTTTGTTGTATTATATCTTCAAAGTATCATCATATTCTATGAAGTATAAGAAATATATAGGACGAATTGCAAATGAAAGAGCTGTTTTTTAATCATATTTATTTCAATAATTTATTTTTGAAATGAAGATTAAATGTTTATTATTATTTTGTTTGTAACTGAACATGAATCCAGATTGTCAAATATAAAACAATTAGCTAATTACCAGTAAAACAGCATTTATTTTATATTTAATTTATCCAATACTCTCACAGCAAGTTGAATAGTTAATAATTAAGTTTATAATCAGTTTATGTATTTATTTAATTATAATGATTTTATCTGCATATGTTTTGTATAATAATAAGTTAATATTTCCCCTCTCTCTTAATTTTTATATTGATAAAAAATGAGATATTTATAAAAGCTGTTAGCTTTATTTTTTCTTTGCCTTCAAAATTCAAAAACTGTTGAAATCATGAAAATCAGAAAATATAACACTCTAAATTTCTTTTTTTAAGTGATGGAAAAAGACAAACCATATTTCATCTCTGTTATCTTATAACTTGTATTTTGTATTATTCTATTTCTAAATTCGTGAATACGACAAGTTTTCTGTAATCAGTGATATCGAACATGCTTTATGGGATATATATGTAAAAAAGTTGTAAAAAAGTTGTCTTTTAATAAAGTAGGCAAATAATTTTCTTTAGAATACAATTAAATTCATACTGAATTATGCCTTTCGAGATCAAACACAAATTCTTTTGTTGAAACAAACACGACAATAAGCAGTTTGACTTATTATAATGATTATAAATGTATATGTTTGTAATGATATGTAAACATTTCATTGTGTGTATAACAAAATATCTTTACATGTCTATAATTCATTGATAAAAAAAGATAAAATATAAGCGTACAAATATAAAAATATTTATTTAACCATGTCTTTTTAATACTTGTGTAGGTATGAAGGGTGTATGAGTGTATCTTAAGGCTGTTTGGGTTATTTAATAATCTATTTAATACTGATAGATTGATAGTAAAGAGTACTAGGTTTTTCGCAACACCTTCCTCAATCCAATCAGACATAAATATGACTTCCGTCTGTGCGTCTTTCATAGTCACACTCACACAGGCAGCTTTTCTTTTGTGGGTCTGTCAGATCTGTTTTTGGTGACAGACACAGACTGTAGTCGGATTCTCTTTGGTTTTTTTCATGTTCTTTTCCACCTTCCTCTTATAACTGTGCCACTGTCACTTCACTGCCTCCTCTACTCCTTTTTCTTTCTTTTTAGATTTTTATTGTTAATAAATGGCAATAGACATTACTCTTTTTGAAGAAAACTTCAATTCTTAGCTTGTTGCAGCTTTTATAAAATAATCTTCTTGCGATTTCTTTGAGAACCTATTACCACATCGTGACTAAAGAAGGAAAATTTTAACATCAACACTACTATCATCTCTTACTTTAAATCAAATGAAAAAAAAAACAATTGTAAGACCAAAAGGCTTCTGCTCATATGTATCCGGTATCTATGTATGAGGTTTGTATATGGAACTCATGTCCTATTTCACTTCATGGTAACTTCTTTTAAAGATTCTACAACTACAAACTACAACTAGAGTGCAACATCCCAAAATTAAGACAACCATTAGTAACTTGATTATATGAGAATCATCAAGTTATATGATTTTTATATAACAAGTTATGCAGTCAATCACAACCCTATAGCGGCGCTATAGCGGTTAGCGGAGGTAAAGAACCATGATTTTCAAAATAGCGGTGACGTTATTAGCGCCGCGATTTACTGATATTTACTGCAATATGGTCACCGCTGTAACGAAGTTATAACCGATATTTGAATAAATTCTATTTTTGGTCTATTTTACATAAAAAGTGTTTTTCTGTCATTCTATTGTATAAAGTTGTATTTTTTTAGCTCAAACAAAAACTTTTGTGTTATTCCATTGAATAAAATTGTGATTTTGTGATTATGATAAATTCCATTGAAACCATGTATGTTTTATCTTGCTAATTGTGTTGAAGACTTGGAAGTACTATAATATGATTAACTATTAGATTGCTTAATTATTTTATTTTTAATTATCAATATGTTGAAGTATGATAAAATGTTAAGTATGGCTTATGTTTTCTTTTTGATTGTGTTAACATAACATATGATTAACTGTGATATGGTAATCGGCCTGTGAAATATGATTAACTAATTATGATATGTGAAGTATAATTTACTGACTAACTAATTAATTGGATTGAGTTGAACTTTAAAGTATGATTTAATGATTAATACTCTAATATATATAAATTTTACATAATATAAAAATTGATATATCACTGTTATACTACTGAGAATCACGATTTAAAATAGATGCCGGTGACCGCTATTATATTTTTTACCACAATAACTGCTTAGATAACAAGAAATGTAACTAATCTTTTTGCTTATGTATTTAATTTTAAAAGAAATATTAGTTAGGGCTTAAGAAACATGATATAGTGGATTGAAAGAAAATACAATTCCAATTATTATTTAAGTATATTACCAATAAAAAAATAAAATAAAATTTATTTGTTGGGTCCACTACTAGAAAACTAGGAATCAACGACGGACATTTCCGTTGGAAATCCGTCGATGAGGCCATCAGCTTAGCGACGAGAACTAGTCGTCGAAAAAACTTTGCTCGCTAATGTTCAACGACGGATTTAGCAACGGACTTAACGACGGATCATTGATGGATTAGGTTGTCACCAATGATCCAAAATTGTGTGAATTTTGCAACACTTTCGTCGCTAATTATGTATAAATGGGTAGTTTTTCTATCTCTAATCCTAGTGTTAAATAGTTGGATATTCTATAACCAAAATTCACAAATAAAATTCAAATTTATACCCCCAAACCAAAACATTAACATCCAACTACCAAAATAAAAATTAAATTCAACTTACACAATAATGTTTCATATTTAATTTCCTATTACCTAAACTTGTTCACAAAAATCAAAAGTTCCAAAGTCTAGTTAAGTGGGTAGGTTGTTTCCTTGGTTGAGCTTTAGGAGTTAGTTATACATCTTGACGATTTCACTACTAGAAATTGGGACCTCGCATTCTTCAAACAGTTCTATGCTTGAGATAACGTGCAAATATGAAACACAATCTATACAACATTAATGAAACTAATTTCCACTAAAAAAAATAAAAAAATAAAACATACAAGAGCACGATGAGCAGATTTCAGTTGATGGGAATTTCATAAATGATACTAAAATTTAAACGAAATTATTACATGTCAACTCCCTACCTGCATTAACTTCACATAAAGGTTTGTTTGAGCTGTTTCACTGCTTGCAAAGAACGTGCAATACAACACACGAACAAGACTTACCACATTATAGTTATGCAACAAGTAATGCGAACTTAAAATAAATGTAAATCTTATTTACTCCATAAAGGTAAGAATTACCATATACCTTAAACACTAGAAGCGTGTTATAAATTTGCTCTAGCTAAACTCAAGGAAAAATAATTTAGATAATAATCAAAACTTAGTTACAATTGTTGAATCTGTAAATCACAAACCTACAAAAAAAAATATTAAAGAAATGATATTGAACTTAGTATTTATCGGGCCAATGGATTTCATCTACATTTAACCGAGTTTTTACCGGGTCAATGGATTCCATCTACATCCAACCTTTTTCTAAAAAATATCAAATATTTGTAAACATGAAATTTAATTACCTCATCTGAAGACTCCAACTTTAATTCACCACTAGAAAGATGAGCAACATTGGAGTTTGTACACACATAGATAGTCAAATACCTACATTAGAGTATACAAATGCATAAAGATATATAAATCAACTAACTTAGTTAAGAACCTACAACACCCATTCTAGAACATTCCTCACAAACATCAAACAAAACATGCATCAACCAAAACAAACCACAAAACTGAAAAAATTATCTTAATAACAAATATCATAAATATTTATTTTGTGTAATCAAACCATTTTGGAAAGAAAAAGCAGAACAACTTTTGTTTCTATGAAATAAAAACACATGGTTAGATAGATAGAGAGAAAAACCTTGGTTGTGAGGAATTAAGATTTTCGTGAGAGAGGATGAGACGGTGGTTTAGTGGATTTTAGCATCGACGATGATGCAGTGGCCGAAAGGAATCAGGGGTTGTGGTCATACTCTCGTCTTCATGTTTCTCTTTTTCCTTTGCTTCTTCCCAGATCTGAAAGTCGAAACCGAAGAAAAGAAGCCACATACTACCTGAAAAAGATAAGCCATTGAAACCACAACATGTTAACTAAACAAAAGAAGACAAAGACTTAGAAACTTACTAGGGTTAAACATCATCGACAGGAAGGGTCATTGTGATGTCGAGGGTTTTGGCTAGGATTTTCTTCTACTGGAATCAAGTTTTAGGAACGTTAAGAAGATGACTATCAATAGTCGATTTGTGATGTGTAACGCCCGTAGATCCGGGCTAGTCAATTTAGAGACAATAAGCATAAAAAATGACTTTTTGATGGAATATTATTTAGAATGATTAATCTTAACCAAGTTGTAGTATATGTCACAAGGTTTCCGTGCATATAAAGAATGCCAAAATCCGAGTTATAACGAAGAAGTTATGACCTGTCGAAGTTTCGCGACAGAACCGGCAAGACCCAGGGCGACGTAAATAGTGAATTTAAGGTAGATAGATATCTATCCTTAGTGATCTAAAATAGAGTCGAATATTTCTTCGATAGTAGTCCAACTATGAAAAGACAGACGAAAACGGAGTTCAGATGAAGGAGTTATGAATTTCGAACAGAGTTTTCCTGTCCCGGCCTACTAAAGATAATATATAAGTAATATATTTATAATATATTAAAAATAAATTCAAAATTAGCCAATGGAGTCTAAACGAGAGTTGTAGAACATAATCTCACCTACGCGTCGATATAAAGAACGTCGAAAACGGAGTTCGTATGCGAAAGTTATGAATTTCTGAAGTTCGGGGCGCAAAACCCCAAAACTGTCAGATACCACGACGTGGCAAGTCTTCTGACACCTCCGGGAGTCCCCCAGATGCAACTTACGATGACGCATGCAGTGACGACCAAGCCCACGACGTGGAAAAAGGTGTCACGACGTGGCAAGGGTAGATTTTGCCCTATAAATAGATTTGAAGGGTCAGCCGAGTTTGGTTGCTCATTCTCTCATCTCTCTCCCATATTACATCGTTTTACGTGCAATTTTAACCCCCCGAAGCCCCGGTATCACCCCGAGACCCGAAGCAAGTCCCGAAGCCCGAAGATCCCGAGAAGAAAAGAGTTTCCGAGCCGAAGCTCTGCCCACGAGAAACCCGGTGTGTGAAGTGATCCCGGTTTTAACGAAGAATATCTACTTGAAGAGCCGTAGTGTTGTCTGATAATCTTCTGATCAAGTGAGTGTGTGGTCACTTTCTTCTAACACATAAATATTAAGTATTTGCTATGACACTACAAGAAAAAGACCCTTTTACGACGCGCAAAACACGACGCTCTTTGATTTATGTTACGCATTAGAGAGCGACATTAAAAAAGTGTCATCTCTTCAAAAATTTTAAGGATTTAGGTCGCGCATTACTGAGTGACCTTAAATTAGTGTCTCATGTAAAAATATTAAAAACACGGAGGGCACCTATAATAAAAAGGGCGTCCTCTACAAATGTCGCTTTATAATTTTAATAAACGCGCGTTTCTGGGACTCCTTGATAGGTAAGGGGGGAAACTAAATCCCCCAAAATTTTGAACACCCGCTTCCTCTTCCTCTCTACTCTCTACACCCGCCAAATCGACTTCATTCTCTCCCTTCTTTCTCTCTGCAAACCCCTTCCTCTCTGATCGACTTTCACTTCCTTCTATGTGCAAATCCTAATCAAACATAACACATTTGAAATAGTAATATCTTCTTTCACAAAATAGAAGATTGATCGAAGAATGATTTTCTTTTGATGAATCGGACATCACCAACAACAATAGCTTCCATCACAATTTGTGTTTGCTTTCAGACTCCACCGTTACAACATCGCACCACAACACCAGCCCTGAGCCACCACCACACTACCTTCGCAACAGCCCAGAACCACCACTACACCACCACAGGTCTTTCAACAAACCCTAAAAAGTCGCAATCAGTTGTCGCTCTACAGATTTAAGAGTTTTGGTTATCGTGGATATTGTCGATGTTCCTCTTCTACTATCAACTCTCTCAGTTGTTGTTGTTGGTATTGGTGGTACGACGGCGTGGGTTGCCAGTGGCGGTGACCGGAGACGTTTTGGTCTTCAGGTCTCGCAAATCGATTGCAGGGTAGGCAAGACCTCGTTGATGGATCAGTATCCTGTATAACTTAGATTTGTTAGGGTTTATTCGTTTTTACCATTCACCTTTTTTCTCCCTTTAGTCTTCAGGTGTAACAATCAAATAGGATCCACAATGACATCTTTCATGTCTCTAAAAATCCAACAAGTTGAAATTTTAGAATACATCGAGCTCGTGTGATATGTGCCATTGTTGGGGATGATTATTATTGTTTGCCCTTAATGTTCAACTTTAGATATGTGAACAAGAAGTTTAGCAATCAATACAAGGCAACAGTATGAGTCGATTTCTTGACAAAAGAAGTGTTATTTGAGGATAGGCTCTTCACTCTACAGGTTATTTGTTACTGATTCTCATTTACTGAAGGGCACAAAGAATGTCCATAAAGTACAAGTTGGAGGACCAAATCTGTAATTTCGTATTTAGTTATTCTCATTTGTTCAGAGCCTTGGAGTTGCTTTTTTCGTGGTGCAGATTGTTGTCTTCTTGTGTATGATGTCCAACTTGGTGTTTGCCTCAAATGTTCAACAGTATGGATCGTCTTCTGCTGATCCCTTTACTTCTAAGAGAAAAAGGATAACTATTGAAGATTTGAGGGCGTTGTTGGATTCCTTTGTCAACAAGTACGCGTCTTTTATACATTTCTTGTTTATACGCAATCCTGTTGAATAAAGTTCAATTTTTACTCTTATTTAGTTTTTTTGGTTAATGTGATTTAATGATACTATACAGTGCAAAAATGAGGAAGAAGTTGTTGCTGTGATTGCTCATGAACTTGGTCACTGGAAACTGAATCACACAATGTACTTCTTCATTGTTGTTCAGGTGTGCTGACATTTCTTTATTTCTTATAATTTTAACAATACAAATTTCTAATATATATATATATATATATATATATATATATATATATATATATATACATAGTGGCTTAGAATACGGTTAAGAGGGAATAGAATACAGCTTAAATACGTTGTATTCCATTTATAACATAGAGTACAGTTAACGAGAGGTTAGAGTACATCGTATTAGATTAAAGAGTAGCACGCCTATTAAAAATTAAAAAATTAATTACATCGTTTTGTTCTTTAAATAAATAGATCAAGTACTTTAAAATTTTAATGCCATACATCGTTTGTCAACTTACTTAAAGGGTATTTTCTATAATTTAACAATAAGGGTAAAGGGTATTTTCTGTAATTTAACAATAAGGGCAGTATGGTCATTATGTACATAAGTTAGTCAGTTAGATTTTTTTTTGTACACAGGTATGTATGGTCATTGTAAACGGTTCTTTATTCAAGTTAACCTTTTAACTTTCTGTTGTTGGGACTTTCATTTGTGTATTGATCTTCTCCATTGCAACTTTTCAAAATTATACAAGTAACAGGGATATGTTGGGCTAGTGTGAACAGATTGGTATGCCAATCATGGATTATATTTTATATTTTTATGTATATATTAATACCTTTGAAAGCTCTTAATTTTAAAAGTAATCTTGCAGTTCTTCTTGGAGCTCATTTGACTTCCCTGTTCACCTTGAGGCATTGTATTGCTACTGCATTGTCAAATAATGCTTTTCTTAAAAAAAGTACATAATATAATACAGTTAGTTTTGGATTTGATACTCAACCAGTTCTCATTGGACTCGTATTATTCCAGGTAGACTGATATTTTGATTTAACTATAAATCTTAATATTATTCTCAAAGTATTGGTTGTTGGGGTAAATTTGTTATGAAATGCCCAAAATGCCCCTAACTCCTCTGCACTAATAAGATGCTCTTAGAATTTCTCTATATTGTTTAGATCATCAATTCAAATGATTCAAATGAATCATAACTTAGGATTTCTAGATCCTAACATAATTGGTCATATCTAATCACATGCAGATATATGAGTAGCATGATGTGGGATCTTTAGATAAGTCAAAACAGACAGCAGCTCAAGATCTTTTGTGTTTCCAGTGTAAGCTCTTAATATGCTTTATTTAAGTGCTAAAGTTCATATTTCAGAAAGAAACAGCTCTTAATATGCTTGAGTTAAAGCATGATAAATTTAATTAAGTTTTCAGAAAGAAAGAGTTCTTTTAAATATTTTTTAGTTTTTTTTTTGTCATTTTGTGGCTTGATAAATTTGATTAAGTGGCTACCTATTTTTCATTAGGTTCATGTATTGGGTGCTGGTGATTTTTAGTTGGGCAAGATTGAAGTTCTCAGGGATCATAGAGCTGATGATATCAGGTTCATGTATTGGGTGCTGGTGATTTTTAACAGGGATATGTTGTGCTAACCAACGTGAGGTTGATACTCATGTATCAGATCATTAATGCAATCATGAGTGGGAGAGATGTTCTTGTGATCATGGTTGCTGGTGGAGGCAAAAGTCTATGCTATCAACTTCCATCTGGTTTACATCATGGAATTGCTCTTGTTGTTAGTCCTTTACTTTCTCTTATTTAGGATCAGGTGCTTATTTTTGTTTTTGTTAATATTCTATATCCTTTACTATTGATTACCTGATTATAAACTCTAATTAAGATTTTTTTTTTTTTTTTGCTTTAGGTCATGGGGTTAACTGCATTAAGGATCCTAGCATCTATGCTTACCTCACCAACTAGTGAAGTTTATATACAAAGCTCATGAAAAGGGAGAAGGGGATCTTAAAGTATTGTATGTTACACCAGAAAAAGTCTCCAAAAGCAAAAATTTGTGTCAAAACTTGAAAAATGCCACCATGCTGGACGTCTTTCCTTGATCTCAATTGATGTACACTCACTCTTTTTTTTCTTAGTTTTTATAAAGAAATATAATTTTGAAAATTTAAATTTCATATGTTTTTGAATTTTTAGGAAGCACATTGTTGTAGTCATTGGGGACATGACTTTCGTCCAGATATATATATATATATATATATATATATATATATATATATATATATATATATATATATATATATATATATATATATATATATATTTGAATAATGGTAAATGAATATTCGATTAGTTTGTATACTTTTAACTTTTAATATCTGCCAGCTGATTTACTTGATATTGCTATATGAAATGTTACAGGTCATCAAAACTTTACTCCCATATCCTATGAAGAAGGAGCCTTTACTTGTTGAAAATATACCAATCTACAAACATGCTACCAATCTCCTCTGCTATGGCTGAAACTTGTGCCTTAATTTTCAGAAAATCTACAAACAGTATATAATAAGTTAGTTTCAACAAGTAACTGTTACATACTACTTTGTTCTATTCTTATTTATAATAATTCACTCTTGTATTTTTCTGTCTAGTACTTTATCTAATATGTTAACTTTACTTGCTTTCTTTTTTTAGAGTTTATACAGGGTCATTCATGACTTCTCTTGATTTGCAGGTTTGTTAAGTTCATTTTGTTTTCTGATGCAAAAAAAGTGGCTAATATCTTTGTGTTAGTTGTGTTGTGGTGTAGTTGATATTGATTATTGATGAGTTGATATTGTACAACTGACATGATTATTGATTAGTTGATATTGATTTGAATATGGTTGATTCCACTCTCATACATACCATGTGTATTATTAATTAGTTGATATTGATATTGTACAACTGACATGATTATTGTGTAGGATTTCCATGTTGTTCTTGATAAAGAGTTAGGATTGATATTGAAGCTAAGAGACATGATGAAGGGTTTTAGAGCTTCTTCAGACACCTTAATGACAAGTTACTGAAACAAGAAGGTGCCCCTTTATAGCAATGTAGTATTAGGTTATATTGTTAGGGAAAACCTCTTAATAACAATGTAAATTTAATTTATATATTGTAAGTAATAGAATTGTATGACATTAAATTTTATGCAGTGTATTGTATTTTTTGTATATGGTATTTTATTTTTATTATGAGACATTAAATGAAAATTTAATTAAAAAACTAATAAATATATAAATATTTTTTTTAACATTTAAATTTACGATACGCAAAAATGTGTGTCATCTTCATTTATGACATGGCCTTTCTTGACAAGGGCTTTCTTGATACGCACTGCGTGTCATTAACACGCGCGTCGTAAGGTCACGACACGCGAATGCGTGTCGTCTTTCTTTATGACAGGGCTTTCCTTGATACGCATTGCGTGTCGTAAACGCGCGTCGTAATTGCGCGTCGTAAATGAGCGTCGTAAATGCGTGTCGTCTCTCTTTATGACAGGGTCTTCCTTGACGCGCATTTGCGCGTCGTCTGAGCCTTTTACGACACGCAATGAGCGTCGTAAAAGGCTGTTTTTCTAGTAGTGTGAAATACGTGTTATGTGTTTATATATTGTTGTTTATTTGAGATGTTGGTGGAATACATGAACTATATAGGTTTTAATGAGTTAAACTGTATATGTATTTTGTAACTAAAAATATGTTGGGTAGGACATGGGTAGATGAGATCCGTGAGTATGGATCAGATTAAGAGATTAGTTTAGATCCGTGAGTAGGAATCAGATCAAGAGGCTAGTTTTAGATCCGTGAGTATGGATTAGACCAAGAGGTTAGTTTTAGATCCGAGAGTATGGATCAAGTAAAGAGATAAACTTGCTATTAGTCCGGGAGTATGGATTAAGACTAAGTTAATTTTCCTTAGTCCGGGAGTATGGATTGGGCACAGTTATAGATCTGGGAGTATGGATCAGATATGGATTAAGACTAAGTTAATTGTCCCTAGTACGGGAGTATGGATTGGGCACAGTTATAGATCCGGGAGTATGGATCAGATCAGGATTAGGGTATAGTTAATTGTCCTATTCCGGGAGTATGGAATGGGTACAATTATTGATCCGGGAGTATGGATCAGATTAGGAGGTTAGTTTTAGATCCGTGAGTATGGATCAGGTAGTTTTAGATCCGTGAGTATGGTTCAGGTGAAAAGGTAGTTTTAGATCTGTGAGTATGGATCAGGGGAAAAGGTTAGTTTTAGATCCGTGAGTATGGATCGGGTGAAAAGGTTAGTTTTAGATCAGTGAGTATGGATCAGATCAAGAGGTTAGTTTTAGATCCGTGAGTATGGATTAGACCAAGAGGCTAGTTTTAGATCCGGGAGTATGGATCAGGTAAAGAGATAAAACTTGTTATTAGTCTGGGAGTATGGATTAAGACTATGTTAACTGTCCCTAGTCCGGGAGTATGGATTGGGCACAGTTTAGATCCGGGAGTATGGATCAGAGCAGGATTTAGGTATAGTAAATTGTCCCTAGTCCGGGAGTATGGATTGGGCACAGTTTTAGATCCGGGAGTATGGATTGGGCACAGTTTTAGATCCGGGAGTATGGATTGGGCACAGTTTTAGATCCGGGAGTATGGATCAGACCAATAGGTAAACTTGTTATTAATCTGGGAGTATGGATTAAGACATAGTTAATTGTCCCTATTCCGGGAGTATGGATTGGGCATAATTTTAGATCCGGGAGTATGGATCAGACCAAGAGATTAGTTTAGATCCGGGATTATGGATTAGACCAAGAGGTTAGTTTTAGGTCCGAGGGTATGGATCAGGTGGAGAGATTAGTTTAGATCCGTGAGTAGGGATCAGATAAAGAGGAAAAGTTTAGATACGAGAGTTTAGATCGTGGCGTTGTGAGGATCGATGGGGTGGGATAAGAGTTGCTTTTATATGGTGAAATTATATAATTTTGGATGTTCTATATATATATATATATATATATTTATATGATATAACATTGTGGGATGAAAACCCTATATGCTCACCAGGCTCCCAAGCCTGACCCACTCAATTTTCTTTGTATCACAGGTATCGATACGAATATATATTTCACAGAGAGATTAAAGGAGATGTAAAATCTTTAGTGTAAATAATGTAAGTTCTGTTTACGCTTATGTGTCTGTATCGGAACATGACATCCTGAGATTTTGTTATATAATGAAAATACATTTCTTTAAAGAAATGCTTTGATAAATCTTTATCATATTCTGGGAACAAATTCCGTAATTGTTTTCTTTAAAAGATTACTTTGATTTTAAAAACAAGCATAAACAAATCGGTCTTTTCTGACCGTGAAATTGGGGATGTCACAGGATGTGAGTGCCGATTTGGGAGATGAGTGTCGATTTGGGCTTTGGATTTCATAACCAAGCATGAAAGGTAACTGATGAGTGTCGATTTAGGAGGGAGAATGGGGGAATGAAAGTATTTTGGATGAGGAGCGGGGGAAAGGCAATATTTGGGAAGGACTTAACAAAAATTAGCAACGAAAATATTTATGAGTCTCTAATTCCATCAGTAATCTCGTTCTAATCCCTCGCTAACATGCTAAATTTTACATCTTATCTACAAAAACAAGTTATGTCGCAGATCCCTTGTAAATCCGCCGCTAATTAGCTAGGGGTTCATTCTGTCGCTGATGCCCCCTTTTATTCCTGATTTCCTTTGTCCCTTCCTATTGGTCGGGAAGGTGGTGAAACTTGAATGGGTACATCATCGTTGAGGTCGAAACCAACACAAACATCAGATGTAGTGTGGTCGGATTCGAATGTTCTTAAGTATTTTGAACCACTATTGATATGCACTTCAGATGTTTTGCTCACTTGCCATTTTTTGTTATCTTTCACAAGATCCCAAAAGTCAATAAACTTGAAAGCCTTCTTATTTTCTTTTTGGTACACTTTTAGAGCTTTCTTCAAAATTACTTCATCACTTTCTTCGTTTTTCCATTGACGTTTCATGTTGTTATACAAATCATTAAACAAAATGACTTCCTTGTTTGTCTTCCCCCATTTTGATTAAATTTGATGTTTTGAACGATATTCAGAAAACTTCATTCTTTTGTGGAGCCTTTTGTAACCGACGTAAAAAAAACGGTCATGTTTTTTGTCTTTTCCTGTCGTCACATCTTCTAAAATATTGATCCATGATTGTGCCAATACGAACACTTCTTCGAGATCCCATCCTTTAGCCACCGCCTTCTATTTTCTTTTATTTGGTGCTTGAGTAGGTTAATTTCTTAAACGAATGTGGGTTCGAAATCAGATATGGGTATTTTTTGTTGTGACTGTGTTTATTGAACAAATTCAAGTTGAGACAAAAATTCAAACGGATTAAAATCCAGGTCGGTTATGGGTTGTGGTTGTGCTTATGTTTTTGTTGGTCGTTGTGGTTGTGAGAATTGTTGTAGATAATATGGTAGCATATCGCCATAATGATAAAACGGGGGCTAATAAATCGGTTGATCGTAAGAAGGTCTTGAAGTGTTTCTAGTGGGTGTTTTTTGATTGTTTAGGTTGTTGGAAGAAGGCATGTTGAGAGTTTTTGAAAAAAAAATGATAGTGAAAGATAAACAAATTTGATTAAAGTTTGGTAAATTAAGGGATGATAAGTTTTATATATACGTAAAATAAAAAAATAAATGAATTTCAAAACATTTTGACCATTCAAACGGTCAAGAGAATGAGCAAAGTGCGGCCAAATTCGACCGCAATGCGGCGAGACTACATGAGAGACTGCATATAGGGGGCATGATTCCCCCTGCCACCGTGGCAAGGGTTGCGGCCAAACCGCACTCACTCGCTATGGTCTAATAAAAATAATGATTTTTTATATGGATGATTCTATATGCATCCCCCTACCCCCAGGTTACCACCTCTTTTAATTTTTTGTTTATTATTTTTTTTTTTTGTCTTTTTAATCTATTTTGTCATGTGTTGTTTTTTCTTTTATTAATATTATTTAATTTAATATAAATAAAAAAACAATAAAGCAAAGTTTATTTTTATAAATCTTCGGATATACAAACAGTTTGATTATTACAATTGTGTGGTGCATTATGTGTATTATACGGAAAATAAGCATTCAGTCGAACATTATACAATGTTTCTCATCTAGTGAAACGTTTTGATTTGTACGTACGTAATATACAATGTTTTCCTTATAATTTTCTCATATAACTTTGTTTCCTTTACTGAATGATAAATTTCTAAAATGATTAGCAATGTCATTTGATTATGAAAGTCGTGATACAATTATAATATATATATATATATATATATATATATATATATATATATATATATATATATATATATATATAATACTTATTAACTAATTTTACATAAATGTTCCCTAAAGTTTAGAATGTATGTCACTTATTAACTAATTTTCATTATTATTGGAAATAAGAATTAACATTAATAATAATTTTAACGTATGTCAATTAATTTAACACATATCAATTATTCGAATGACTATGTAAATCTGAATAACTTTTTGTACAACACAAAAACAATTATAGGGAAAAAATTAATAATAATAATAATAATAATAATAATAATAATAATAATAATAATAATAATTATTATTATTATTATTATTATTATTATTAAAAGACATCAAACAATAAACTTAAAACAAAACAAAAATAAAATAAAAGTCAAAACCCTTTTTGATGCGACTGAAATTAAAAGATAATTAAAGGTTTAGAGTACGTATAGTCAAGGACAGACATAAGATTTCGTAGTAGGTGTTGCTGGAAGTAAAAACAAGTTTACATAATGACACAATAGCAAAGAAAACGAAAAATCTAAAATTTTTACACTTCGTCCGAAAAAACAAAGGTTACCGATACCATTATGGGCACCATAATGGAACCGCCCCTACATATAGTAACCCATTTTTATATTTCTATTTGTATTTTATTTTATTATATTACTATATTTTTTTATTTTATTTAATCTTACTCTATTATTGTATTTTAATATTATTTTATTTTCACTACATAAAAAAATTATATTGTATTTTTTTCTTTCTAATCTGGATAATCTATATAAGGTATTATTTTATTGTTTTAATGTAATTTTAGATGATAAAGTGTGCTATTATACAACTTTTATATTAATTTATTGTATTAATTCTACAACATTATTGTATTCTTAATGTAATGTTGTTGTATTTGTTCAGTGTAATTTAGTCCCAAAAGTTTGGCCTCGTTGCCATATATGTTGGGGCTAGGGTTGTTATTTTTAAATTTCGTTTTCTATGTGTAGTTTTTTTCTAGTTCATTTACATTGTAATGTTGTCAGTTTCCCACTGATTATTTTTGCTTTTAATAAAATCTATTGTTGTTAAAAAATGATTGTGCAACAACTACTTAGTCTTGTATGTCTTGAATTTTGCGACAATTAAAACGTGTGTTTAGTATCTGATTCACTTTACACATTAGACTTTCAAATGAAAAAAAATAATGAACACTAGGAAAAAAATTAAGATAAGATTACACGTTATAAATTAGACTTTGGCATATGCATATGTACATTGAGCTATGTATATAGCATGCATATACAAACGTTTTTTGAGTTTTTTCAACGAATCATCTTGATGATTTGTCTTATATGGTTTCTGTGGTGTTTTTAATAATAATGCTATGGGAAAGTTCTTATTATATTCAACATATTTTAGAAAAAATATATATTTTCGCTTTTTGAAAAAACAACTAAAAATAGTTTTATTTAAGAAAAAACATTGAGACATAGTTTTGTTTTAGGAAAAAAAAAAAATTGCAAATCGGATGAGAGATTTTACCTGTTAAAATTTCAAATATGTAAAAATTCTCTGATTTTTGTTGTCATTTTCTATTAAAAAAATAGACTCAGTTTTTTCATAAATAAGGACAAACCTTATGATTTTTTCTGAGTTTTTTTTTATCATATTCTAATTGCTATTGTTGGCTATCATTTGTATCGTTGTGGAATGAAAGTTGAAATAGGTAAAAGAAATAACAACAAACAAATTGCAAGAAAAATATGTATAATTGCCATTTGCCAATATAGATACCGATATATTAGCAACTATCGAAACCATCACACCATCACAAAAGTTTACTATAGTGGCAGACTAAGGTTACTTCACTAAACATGTCACTAAAGAAATAACTAGTTGTCGTTAAGTTTGTAACAAATCTGAAAGTTTGTAGAATTTTCGTTAAATAGATTTAAATTTGAGAACTGAAACCAGATGCATCACAATAAACTTTCATATATTTTAAAACAGGAACTAGAAATTGAGTCGAGATGCGTTGTAATTTGTAAATTTACTCACTATTTGAAAAGTTGTTGTAGACTTGTGGTCTTGAGGATGATAATAAAATACACTTGAACTCTTGAAGCCCTATTGCTTGTGAAAAAGGGTGTCAAAGCCCAATTGCTTGTGAAAAAGGATGTTATAGAAAGGCCCATTTGAACACAGTGGCTTTGTAACTATTCTTTTATATATTGTGAAAGTTATCAAAAAACTAAAAAATTTGTACTTTGTAATACAAATTTATTTATTTATCAAGTACAACTATTACAAGAATAATTCCAGTATTACATTCAGGTCTTAAGATCACCAATTGAACACGACTTTGAGCTTTGTCTTTAGTGTGATGCATAGTCTTATTTGAATTTTACATTTTGAAAAATGAAAAAACAATCATAATTCTAAATTTAAATACAAAAAATGAAAGAAATGACATGTAGATTGTTGTATAGTTACAAGAAATGAAATGACATAAGTCGTACCCAAAATAAACAAAACAACTAAAGACGACAAATTCATAATACACTCACAGTTGGTCCATGGGGGCGTTGAGAGGGCAAAATGGGTAGCTACACAGAGCCTAATTTTTTTCATTATATGTAAGCAACGTCAATACCAATGATTAGGTGCTAGCTTCTACCGGGATAAAAGTGATGACTGCGATTTTGATCTTAATAGATAACAACCTTATATCAAAATCCCAAATTCACCAAAATGACAACAAACCTCAAAAGGGTAAAGGATGCATTTTGTATGGATGGTGTGACATCCTCATTTTCACGGCCAGAAAAGACCGATTTTGTTTATGCTTTGTTTAAAAATCAGAGTAATATTTTAAGTAAAAGTGTTGCGGAACTTGTCCCAAAACAATATATGATAAAGATTTATCAAAAGCATTTCCGTAGAAATGTATTTCATTAAAAAGACTCGGGATGCCATGTTCGATACAGATCATAAGCATAAACAATACAATATAGGCCTTACTACATTATTCCATATTTACGGGCCTAAAATCCATTAATCTCTCATCCCAAGACATAACATCTATGCTCATGTGCCACTACTTGTAATACAAGAAACTGAGTGGGTCGGGCTTGGGAGCCTAGTGAGCACATAGGGTTTTCAACCCACAACAAATAAGTTTATTAACTTTATCAAACCAAACAAACCCGATTACCCGTTCCCGTTATCCTCACTTTACGTCCCTAAAACATCTAACACAAGGGACCTAGTCTAAGGACTATCATCGGGATGGACACTACTGCTAAGGGGATTCCTCAGCAATAAATGTCCTTAAGGCAACCATGTGGGGGATGGAGTACATTTAGTAAGCACACAGTTCAAATAAACACACAGTTCAAATAAACACCTACAGGTTGCGAGCCCTGCTAGTGTTCCACTGGACTGTCTAGAATAGTCTGTTGTCGTCATCTATACTCCGCTAGATGACTAGATCATCAATGACATCTATAACGAGGCCTCTCGTTATTTCATTTTATCACACAGCAACTATTACATCTACCCATGTTTTACTCCAACATTTTTCGTAGATATAAAATACATATACAGTTTAAATTATTGAAAACATGTATAAAAATGTTCATCCAACATAGATAGCAAATATTCAAATAATATGCACACATAGCACGTAATTTATATAAAATACTTCATATCTATGTGTAAGCTGAAAGTAACTATGCACTCACTTGAAAGGTGGTGACTCAGCACTCGGACAGCGCTTCGATACTCTCAAAACAATTTTCCTTCGATAAAATCTAGTACCAATACCACTAGGGTTTAGTCTAACGATAACCACGACAAATTAATTAGTCTGACTATTATTATTATTATTATATAAGCGTTAATAACACTCAATATAACTCATAATAATAGCCCAAATAATTATTTTAAGGACCTAATAACATTCCTATAATTATTTGAAAGCTATATTAAAAATTGTGTAAGCGTAGCTCACTTACAGCGGATTTTAAAGAAAATCGGACTTTGCTCGGAGCAGCGTTTCCGAAACCGAAAGACACTTTTTCTCGGGACTCCGGGAGCCTCGGGGCTTCCTTCGGGTGCTAGGGGTTCACCTAGACTTTAGGGAGGGTTAAAAACCTTAGAGAGAGAAAGTAGTGAGAGAAAGTGTGGAGAAAGGTGTGTGATTTCCGAGGGGGTTCGCATGGTATTTATAGTGTTGGAGCTGCTCGGATTACACTGGGCGTACTCCTCGGATATGGATGCCAACCGAAGCCAGCTGTCTCGCACTCATCTCGGAAGGATAGGGCCGAAGGTACGCTGGGCGTACCGGATTTCGTACGCGGGGCGTAATGCGAAGGGAGACGTGTCCGAATCCGAAGCGCGTTTCTTCATCAGCGATGGACGGTCTAGATCGCGCCACGTTATCGCATCTAGCAACAGCTTCGCAAATTCAAGTTTAATCTTTAAAAATTCGTAACTTTCGCATAAGAGCTCCGTTTTCGACATTCTTTATATCCACGCGAAGGCGGGAACATACTCTACAACTTTCGTTTAGACTTTGTTGGCTAATTTTGAATCGATTTTAAATTTTATATTATTAACAGGCCGGGACAGGATTGGTCCGTTAAATCCTCATAACTTCTTCATCCGGCGTCCGTTTTCGCCCATCTTTTTCTCGTTACGCTACTCTTATCGAGATCTTCGATTCTCATTTAGGTCATGTCGGCTAAAAATCACTCGATCTAATATTCGAATTTCGGGTTGTACACCGCTAATCCGAAACTTCAAAAAATCATAACTTCTTCATACGAAGTCAGATTTGGGCGTTCTTTTTATAAATGTTCTTAGTTTAACATACTCTACATCTTTCATTTAGATTTCTAAGGATAAATCTCGCTCTATCGTAAATTCACTATTTACGCTTCCCGGTGTCGTGCCGGTTCCGTCGCGAAACTTCGACGGGTCATAACTTCTTTGTTATAACTCGGATTTCGGCGTTCTTTATATGTACGGAAACCTTGTGACATATTCTACAACTTGGTTAAGATTATTTATTCTAAATAATCCTTTGTCTAAAAGTCGTTTTTGACCCTATTGCCTCTAAATTGACTAGCCCAGATTTGCGGGCGTTACAATTATCTCCCCCTTAGGATGATTACGTCCCGGAATCATCAACGAAACAGGGAAGTATAATGGCTCCATACGTTATCTCTTCATCCTAGGTAATAATTATAACTTCTATATTCCTTCATGTCTATCTCTTAGACTTATTGACTATAAGCAGTACTTAATCGTGCACCTGCTCTCTACCTCAGGTTAGACTCCAAATTATGACCTATCAACATGTGATGCACGTTTAGACTCAGGTCTCTTAGAGTTAAATTCTAAAACATATTATGTCTTCCTTCATGTTTTAATGTGATATAATCACACTTTAACATGTAGCATTTCTAGCTACCAACTTCTTTAACAACGAGCGCGATACTTCTATTGATCGCTTTGATTTCAATCGTTTGGTTTAAGTCGGATGCTACATCAAACTTGGTTCTCTGAACCACGTAACCTATTCATCGTAGTCGGACTCAATGTGATATGACCACTAGGGTCGGGATAACAACAATTCTACCACTAGAGCTGATGGATGAGAGATTTGGCACCTTCCGTGCCGAGGTGGCGGCCATGATGGGGTCGCGTACACTTACATTCAGGGAGTTCAGGACATGTGGAGCTCCAGACTATCATGGGGCGTGGGACCCCATAGCGAGTACTAGATGGTTGGCAGATGTGGCCAACGCGTTCCGCACTAGCTGGTGTCCCGAGGGGGACAAGGTCAGATTGGCGTCCTGTCTTCTGAAGGACAAGGCACGGGATTGGTGGGAGGAGGTCGGACATACCATTGGAGATGATGCAGCGTTGGATGCCATGACCTGGGCTGATTTCTCTACCAGGTTCAGGGCGGAGTTTGCACCAGTTATTGAGGTGCAGCAATTAGCCAGAGAGTTTTAGGACCTCACCCAGACTACAGAGACCGTGGCGGAGATCACCGCCAAGTTCAGGGAGAGGGCTCTTCTTGTTCCTCAGTATGCGGCCGATGAGGAAATGAAGAAGGCCCGTTATCATGAGATGTTGCAGAGCGATATCCGTCAGTTTGTGAGCCGGTCCAGCTGTAAAACGCTGGATGACATGATTGCTAGGGCTCGGGAGAGGGAGATTGATCTCGAGATAGAGAAGAAGAGGAAACCAGAGGCGGTTTCGGGTTCAGGCAGTTCGGGCAAAAACCCCAAGGTTTCTGATCACGGATCCAGGAATCAGCAGAGCCACGGTCGATGTGGCAAGTGTGGGAGATTGCACGATGGGGTGTGCAAGGCAGGGAGTTCCGGTTGCTACAAGTGCGGTCGGACTGGGCATTTGAGCAGGGATTGTACGGCCCCTGCCACTGCCGTTGCAGCATCAGATCTGATTTGCTTTCAGTGCAATCAGAGGGGACATAAAAAGTCCCAGTGTTCGAGTTTAGCTTCAGTAGGGAAGGTGGCTGCACCTGCCCCTGCTACTTTGAGGATTACAGATGGCCGGCAGGGCCGAGCCGAGGCGCCAGTGGCGAAGAGTAGAGCGTTTCAGATGACAGCAGAGGAGGCGCGAGCGACTCCTGATGTGGTGACGGGTATGTATCTTCCCTTTATCTCTTTATTATTGATTGATTATTGCTTATGATTGTATGTTTTATATAGGGTCGTTCTCTGTGAACGGCATTTCTGCTTTGGTATTATTCGATTCGGGGGCTACCCGATCATTCGTATCGCTTGCGCTTAGCAAGAGATTTAGCAGAGCTCCAGGGGAGCTGGATTGTCCACTAGAGGTTGAGATAGCAGATGACAGGACCGTGAGGGTCGGCAGAGTGCATAGAGGTTGTTCTCTCCAGTTGTTTGACGAGCAGTTTTCGGTGGACCTGGTTCCTATTCCCCTGCGAGGGAATAAGGTTATTGTGGGCATGGATTGGCTAAGCCCCAATGGGGCGGTGATTGATTGTGACTTTCAGCTAGTGAGGGTTCGCACTCCCAGTGGGGGAGAGTTAGTGATTCAGGGCGAGAGGCCACAGCGCGGACCGAACTTTTGTTCCGCCGCAAGGGCGAGGCGCTATTTTCAGCAGGGTTGCGCTGGTTATGTAGCTTATGTCTTGGATGCTCGGGAGAAGGGCAAGACGACAGTTGATGATGTTCCGATAGTGCGAGACTTCCCGGATGTATTTCCCGAGGATTTACCGGGAATACCTCCTGAGAGGCAGGTTGAGTTTGGGATCGACCTGATTCCTGGTGCGGCTCCGATAGCCAAGGCACCGTATCGCCTAGCTCCCCCTGAGATGCAGGAGTTGTCTACGCAGCTGCAGGAGCTACTAGACAAGGGTTTCATTCGGCCGAGCAGTTCGCCTTGGGGAGCGCCGATCCTGTTTTTGAGGAAGAAGGATGGGTCGCATCGTATGTGTATAGATTACCGGGAGTTGAATAAGGTAACGGTGAAGAATCGTTACCCACTTCCGAGGATAGATGATTTGTTTGACCAGCTTCAGGGAGCGTCTTGGTTTTCCAAGATCGATCTACGCTCCGGGTATCATCAGATGCGGGTTAGGGATGAGGATGTGCAGAAGACTGCTTTCAGGACCAGGTATGGTCATTATGAGTTTGTGGTGATGCCATTTGGGCTCACCAATGCCCTAGCCGCGTTCATGGATCTCATGAATCGCGTGTGCAGGCCGATGCTGGATCGATCAGTGATAGTATTCATAGATGATATCTTGGTATATTCCAAGACGCAGGAGCAGCACGAGGAGCACCTGAGGGAGGTGCTGGAAGTTTTGAGGAGGGAGAGACTTTTCGCAAAGTTCTCCAAGTGTGAGTTCTGGTTGCGCGAGGTGCAGTTCCTTGGTCACCTCGTCAACCAGAAGGGTATTTTGGTGGATCCGGCCAAGATAGAGGCCGTGATGCAGTAGGAGGTCCCGAAGTCTCCATCTGAGATTCGGAGCTTCCTAGGGCTGGCAGGGTATTACCGGAGGTTCATTCAGGATTTCTCCAAGATAGCAGTGCCGCTCACCCGACTGACCAAGAAGTCGGTGGTATTTCGTTGGGGGCCTGAGCAGCAGGCAGCGTTCGAGACCCTCAAGCAGAGATTGTGCGAGGCTCCGATCCTTACCTTGCCAGAGGGAGTAGAGGACTTCGTAGTCTACTGTGATGCCTCAATCACAGGTATGGGAGCAGTGTTGATGCAGCGAGGCCATGTGATAGCTTACGCCTCAAGACAGTTGAAGCCTCACGAGGCTAACTATCCTACCCATGATTTAGAGCTGGGGGCGGTTGTGTTTGCCCTCAAGATTTGGAGGCATTATCTTTATGGGGTCCGTTGTACTATCTACACAGATCACAAGAGTTTGAGGTACCTTATGGATCAGCCGAGTCTGAACATGAGGCAAAGGAGGTGGTTGGATGTGCTGAAGGATTATGATTGTGAGATCCTTTACCATCCAGGGTAGGCCAACGTGGTGGCCGACGCCCTAAGCCGCAAAGTGTCGGCAGTCCCTATCAGAGATTTGTGTTTGAGGATGACAGTGATTACTCCATTGTTGGAACGGATCAGGGAGGCTCAGGTTGAGGGCCTCAAGGAGGAGAGGCAGAAGTGTGAGAGGATAGTGCGCCGAGTATCTTCGTTTGATTATGACAGTCGGGGATTGCTGACACTTCATGGGAGAGTGTGGGTACCGTACTAGGGTGGGGTACGGCAGGTGTTGATGGATGAGGCTCATAAGTCTCAATTTTCTATCCACCCAGGGGCGACGGAGATGTATAGAGATCTTCGACCCGATTATTGGTGGCCCTGCATGAACCGGGATGTCGCTTGGTATGTTAAGAGGTGCCTGACCTGCAGGAAGGTCAAGGCGGAGCACCAGAGGCCTCACAGCAAGATGCAGCCGTTAGACATTCCCGTGTGGAAATGGGAGGACATCACCATGGATTTTCTCACCAAGCTCCCCAGGACCGCACGAGGAGTAGATTCGATATGGGTAGTAGTGGATCGGTTGACGAAGAGTGCTCATTTTATCCCGATCCAGGAGAGTATATCGGCAGAAAAGTTAGCTGATATCTATGTGCGTGAGATCGTGGCACGTCATGGAGTGCCGGTATCGGTAGTGTCAGACCGAGATGTCCGTTTTACATCCAGATTCTGGAAGCGGTTTCATGACGAGATGGGTACTCGTCTTCATTTCAGCACCGCTTTTCACCCTCAGACAGACGGACAGAGCGAGAGGACGATTCAGACTCTCGAGGACATGCTCAGGGCGTGTGTTCTAGACTTCGGTGGCAGTTGGGATACGTATCTTCCATTAGCGGAATTTTCGTATAACAACAGTTATCATGCGAGCATTGATCGACCTTCCTTTGAGATGCTTTATGGGAGGAAGTGTAGGACCCCGATTTGTTGGGGCGAGGTCGGTCAGCGAGTCGTTGGGAGCACAGAGGTGGTGCTCAAGACGACCAAGTTGATTCAGCAGGTTCGTAGTAGACTGCAGACTGCGCAAAGTCGGCAGAAGAGCTACGCCGACAGGAGGCGTTCAGACTTGGAGTTCCAGGTGGGCGATATGGTCCTCCTGAAGGTCTCACCCTGGAAGGGTGTCATCAGGTTTCGGAAGAGGGGCAAGCTGGGCCCCAGGTTCATTGGTCCTTTCAGGGTTTTGGCCCGAGTGGGTCGGGTTGCTTATCGGTTGGATCTTCCTGTAGAGCTTAGCCAGACCCACAACACTTTCCATGTATCTCAGTTGAGGAAGTGTTTGGTGGATGAGTCAGCAGTTGTTCCCCTAGAGGATATTCAGGTTGATAGCAGCCTGAATTATATTGAGAGGCCGGTCGCGATTCTGGACCGGAAGACAAAGACCTTGAGGAACAAGGCAATTCAGTTAGTGAAGGTGCAGTGGCAGCACCGGAAGGGGTCTGAGTGGACATGGGAGGATGAGGATGAAATGAGAGAGCATTACCCGGAGTTATTTGCAGATTCAGCCGCAGCAGACTTCGAGGACGAAGTCTGAGACAAGTGGGGGAGAATTGTAACGCCCCGTCTCTGGTATGTTGCTTCCGTGGCATTTATTTAGAATTTTTATTGAGGGACTCGGCGAGTCTATGGCCTGACTCGTCGAGTAGGGTCGAGTTTTCGTGCACGTGTTAGTCGG
Source organism: Lactuca serriola (assembly GCF_051521515.1). Taxonomy (NCBI): domain Eukaryota; kingdom Viridiplantae; phylum Streptophyta; class Magnoliopsida; order Asterales; family Asteraceae; genus Lactuca; species Lactuca serriola. The sequence goes on along the minus strand of NC_136408.1, from coordinate 68,210,491 downwards.
CGACTCAGCGAGTCCATATTCGGGACTCGGCGAGTCTGCCTGCCTGGAAGAAACCCTAAATCCCCGGGTTGCTCACTATTTAAGCAATGCTATGTGCCCCAAACTCGCCTCCTTCACCCTCAGAGAGCTGTGAGAAAACCCTAATCCATTCCTTATTGTTTTAAGTGCTTTTGTGTGGATCTTGAAGGCTTGAAGAAGAAGAAGAAGAAAGGAGCAAAGAGAAGAGGTGTAGAGCAAAGTTCCAAGGGCAAATCAGAGTTCATTGAGGTATTTCTCGGTTTCCTTTTGTTTTATGCTTTAGACCTCCATTAGAACTCTTCTAGGGCTAGTTTGATACTTTTTCTAAGCCCTATAGTTGTATGGATGCCTTAATAGGTCGAGATATCTCTAGATCTGTTCATTTAGGAGTTGTAGAGCCCGGATCTGTTGCCTTTTTGGAGATGCTTTGCATAAGAACCCTAGATCTAGCCTTTATTATGCTTTTTGAGCCTTATTATCTTCTTGGTCGCTTATGGGCACGTAAAGATAGAATCTTTACGTGCTAATCGAGTTAAAGGAGCCCAGATCTATAAGTTTCAAACGCTGGTTTCCAGCAGAATCGAGTTTAGAGTAGCTGCATGGAGGTGACTCGGTGAGTCGGAAGAACGACTCGGCGAGTCCAAGGCAATCTTCTTAGCTCAAGAACAACTCGTCGAGTTGTTCATATGACTCGGCGAGTCGGATGCAGATTGTCTGAGTTCTTAGATCGAGAGGATACCCGTCGAGTCGATGCCATACTCGACGAGTAGCCACGAGTAGGGTTGAGAAGTGAGACTAGAGACTCGGCGAGTTGGCGGCCCAACTCGGCGAGTCAGGTCAACTGTGGGTTGACTTTGACCAAGGGTAAAAGAGTCATTTTACCCCAGTGAAGTGTGTAGCATTTGATTGAGTGTGTTTATGGATTTGTAGCCGGGGAGATACCGGAGCAGCAGCAGTTAGCCTCCAGAGCCTTTCATACAGCAGCCAGTTCACGAGGTGAGTTTCCTTTTCAGTAGGAACGGGTCTACGGCCACAATGCCGGCCCGTTTAGTTAGCAGTAGTCCCGGACTTTAGTCTGATACAGTAGTTAGAGTGCTTGATGTCTTTGTGACTCAAGCATGTTTGTGCTATGTGTTCCGGACTCTGTTCCGATGCAGTATGCAGTGTATGTGTTTATACTAGTTGATATTTGTTATGCTATGCTATGATCAGTCAGTTCCGGACTTCGGTCCGATGCAGCTAGTTCCGGACTTCGGTCCGATGCAGTTAGTTTCGGACTCCGGTCCGATGCAGTCAGTTCCGGACTCCGGTCCGATGCAGGGGACAAGGTCCCAGTTAGTTCTGGACTTCGGTCCGATGCAGCTAGTTCCAGACTTCGGTCTAATGCAATGGGCAAGGCCCAGTATGTGCTTTATATGTATTGTATAGTATGTGGTAGTTTGGGGGAGCTCACTAAGCTTCGTGCTTACAGTTTCAGTTTTGGTTTCAGGTACTTCCACAAGTAAAGGGAAGAGCTCGGGATGATGGCATCGCACACACCACAGCTTCAGTTTTTATCCTGGGAGTTGATTCCGTTAGTTGATATGTTTGGATACAGTTGTGATACAGTTTTCCTTCTCTCACTATTTTATCATGGTTTTTGAAACACGCGACGTATGATGTTGTTATGAGATACTTGGTTTCATGTTTTGTTATGATAAAAAAAAATTGAAAATTTTGGGTCGTATTTTTGGGTTGTTTCATGGGAGCCTGGTGAGCACATAGGGTTTTCAATCCACAATAAATAAGTTTATTAACTTTATCAAACCAAACAAACCCGATTACCCGTTCCCGTTATCCTCACTTTACGTCCCTAAAACATCTAACACAAGGGACCTAGTCTAAGGACTATCATCGGGATGGACACTACTGCTAAGGGGATTCCTCAGCAATAAATGTCCTTAAGGAAACCATGTAGGGGATGGAGTACATTTAGTAAGCACACAGTTCAAATAAACACACAGTTCAAATAAACACCTACAGGTTGCGAGCCCTGCTAGTGTTCCACTGGACTGTCTAGAATAGTCTGTTGTCGTCATCTATACTCCGCTAGATGACTAGATCATCAATGACATCTATAACGAGGCCTCTCGTTATTTCATTTTATCACACAGCAACTATTACATCTACCCATGTTTTACTCCAACATTTTTCGTAGATATAAAATACATATACAGTTTAAATTATTGAAAACATGTATAAAAATGTTCATCCAACATAGATAGCAAATATTCAAATAATATGCACACATAGCACGTAATTTATATAAAATACTTCATATCTATGTGTAAGCTGAAAGTAACTATGCACTCACTTGAAAGGTGGTGACTCAGCACTCGGACAGCGCTTCGATACTCTCAAAACAATTTTCCTTCGATAAAATCTAGTACCAATACCACTAGGGTTTAGTCTAACGATAACCACGACAAATTAATTAGTCTGACTATTATTATTATTATTATATAAGCGTTAATAACACTCAATATAACTCATAATAATAGCCCAAATAATTATTTTAAGGACCTAATAACATTCCTATAATTATTTGAAAGCTATATTAAAAATTGTGTAAGCGTAGCTCACTTACAGCGGATTTTAAAGAAAATCGGGCTTTGCTCGGAGCAGCGTTTCCGAAACCGAAAGACACTTTTTCTCTGGACTCCGGGAGCCTCGGGGCTTCCTTCGGGTGCTAGGGGTTCACCTAGACTTTAGGGAGGGTTAAAAACCTTAGAGAGAGAAAGTAGTGAGAGAAAGTGTGGAGAAAGGTGTGTGATTTCCGAGGGGGTTCGCATGGTATTTATAGTGTTGGAGCTGCTCGGATTACACTGGGCGTACTCCTCGGATATGGATGCCAACCGAAGCCAGCTGTCTCGCACTCATCTCGGAAGGATAGGGCCGAAGGTACGCTGGGCGTACCGGATTTTGTACGCGGGGCGTAATGCGAAGGGAGACGTGTCCGAATCCGAAGCGCGTTTCTTCATCAGCGATGGACGGTCTAGACCGCGCCACGTTATCGCATCTAGCAACAGCTTCGCAAATTCAAGTTTAATCTTTAAAAATTCGTAACTTTCGCATAAGAGCTCCGTTTTCGACGTTCTTTATATCAAAGCGAAGGCGGGAACGTACTATACAACTTTCGTTTAGACTTTGTCGGCTAATTTTGAATCGATTTTAAATTTTATATTATTAACAGGTCGGGACAGGATTGGTCCGTTAAATCCTCATAACTTCTTCATCCGGCGTCCGTTTTCGCCCATCTTTTTCTCGTTACGCTACTCTTATCGAGATCTTCGATTCTCATTTAGGTCATGTCGGCTAAAAATCACTCGATCTAATATTCGAATTTCGGGCTGTACACCGCTAATCCGAAACTTCAAAAGATCATAACTTCTTCATACGAAGTCAGATTTGGGCGTTCTTTTTATAAATGTTCTTAGTTTAACATACTCTACATCTTTCATTTAGATTTCTAAGGATAAATCTCGCTCTATCGTAAATTCACTATTTACGCTTCCCGGTGTCGTGCCGGTTCCGTCGCGAAACTTCGACGGGTCATAACTTCTTTGTTATAACTCGGATTTCGGCGTTCTTTATATGTACGGAAACCTTGTGACATATTCTACAACTTGGTTAAGATTATTTATTCTAAATAATTTTTTGTCGAAAAGTCGTTTTCGACCCCTATTGCCTCTAAATTGACTAGCCTAAATCTGCGGGCGTTACAGATGGGAAGGCTAGAGTTTTGTTAGTCTTTTGGCCATCCTCCCTACGTCGTGCCTTAGGATGTGGCACCACTCTTGACCACGCCAAATAGCACTAATAAATCCCTTATGTTTCCACTTAAATTTTCAACAACTTGTATAATTACTTGTCATGTTCCTCATCGGTTAATTATTAGTTATTTTCTTTTCTTTTAACCGTCAAATATAAATGTATAGTTTACTCCTAAACTAACATCTAATTTCGTTTATGTTTACCACGGGACTTGAACAGAGGTGGAGGATATTAAGGGTACCCCCAGTTCTTTTGCTTATAAGTAGTTTTATCCACTAATATATATATATATATATATATATATATATATATATATATATATATATATATATATATATTAGACAAAAATTTAAAATTTAGGCTGTTCCTCAAGAACTTTGTTGATGGCGATAACTTTTTCACCATTTAGAAAAAAAAACATTTTACTAAAAATTACATTTTAGTGACAATACAAGAAAAAAAAGAGCTTCTATATCATAACATAAAAATGATGAATCATTTGTCTTTCCTTGCGAATTTGTAAGAGTAAATTACACGAATGGTCTCTATGGTTTTTGTTAATTTGCGTGTTTGGTCTTTAATTTATTTTTTTAATTCGAAAGGTCCTTAATGTTTGTTTTTGTTACACGTTTGGTCCCTACAGTTTGTTTTTGTTATGCACTTGGTTCCTGTCCTACCTAAAAAGACTATTATTTAAATAGAGAAAAATTAAAGGGTAGGTAAGATAAGATGGGGGGTGGGGTTGTGGTCTATTTATTTAAATAAATTAAAAAAATCAATGACAAAATAGTATTTTTAGGTAAAACAGAGACCAAACGCATAACAAAAACAAACAGTATGGACCTTCCGAATTAAAAAAATAAGTTAGGAACCCATTGTACAAATTACCCAAAACCATAGGGACCATTCGTGTAATTTACTCAATTTATAAAGCAATAATGTTAAAGATTTAAACAAGAATAACAAGTTAAACCAATTTTATTTATAACAAAAAATACTACCCTACATTTATAGGGGTGTTCAAAAATATCCGCATCCGAAATATCCGATCGAAAAATCCGAAAATCCGATTCGAAATTATCCGAAATTTCGGATATCCGGATTTCGGATATCCGATTTTTCGGATTCGGATACGGATAGTGAATTTATAAAGTTTCAGATATTTCGGATATCCGATATCCGAAAAAAATAATTATTCTTTATTTTTTAATATTTTAAAATGAGAAATTATAAACATTGACATGCTTAATGGACTAATGCTCCCCACCATTTTCAACTTTTTCGTGACCATTCTTTACAAACTTTTATTGCAAACCTTTCCATTTACAATTGTTATATATTTGTTTGTTATAATCCTGGTTCGTTGACTTATAATAAAAAACTATTAAGTAAATGCTACATATATTTATTTGTTGCTATCGATATCCATCTATGTTGCAAGATTTAACATAGTTGTTATTATTAATTTTAAGAGTTACAGTGATTTTACGGATCGGATGTTCAGATGTGGATATTTATTTAAAATTAATGAAATTCGGATATCCGGTTTAATATCCGAATCCGTATCCGAAATTTCGGATATCCGAAATTTCGAATACGGATTCGGATATCAAAAATCAACTATTCGAATTTTCGGATATCCGAAATTCGGATATCTAAATTTTCGGATATCCGGTTTTGAACACCCCTACCTTACAAGCTCGTAAATCCTTTTTTTAACAAACTTAATGGTTATATTCTAATAAAACTAGGTGTAGACCTATTTATTACATGAGTTTATTTAAATATAAAATAAATATGAAATTTTAACAATTTGAAAATTTTGAATTTGTAAGAAAAATAAGAAAATTTTTGAATTATTAAAATTAATGAGATTTTAATAAATTGAATGCAATACATATATACATCATGTTTAATAAATACCTTACATATATATTACATTACATATTAAATATGAAATTTTAATTTAATAAAATAAAAAATACAATAAAATGACAAGTGGAAAATTTAAAAATCTACAAATTGTCATGTGTCCAAATGAATGAAAAGAGGACATATGACAAAAAAAAACTTTCATTTATTAGAGTAATTATATAACATAATCATTTTTTAATAGTTTATATATCTTTTTCGTCATATTTTAGTGATTCACTTTAAAATGTTCCCAATATTGTTTTCTTAACAGGAAAGAAAATAAGAAATTCTCTTATTACAACCAAGCAAGAATATTCCATCCACATGGCCCGATACCTCTCATTGATTTTAAGCATTTTACCCTTGTATATTTATATTGTGTGAACTTTTGACTTTCCTAAACTTACCCCTAAAGTTTTCTTTATTAAATTACGGTTAATATATTTCCATGACTTTAGAACGACTTCTATTTTCAGGACATTTTTTTTGAACGGGGTGGACTTTTATTTCCATTTGAAATTTAATCAAGTTTGTGAATCCACTTATCGTTGAACAGGTCCTAGTATAAATATATATATATATATATATATATATATATATATATATATATATATATATATATATATATATATATTTGTGTATATACATTGTTCATTATTCAATACTCAGTGTTTCAAATGGATAGATTTCTTAGTGGAAGCTTAGACACTAAGAAAAGTCATATAACTTGATTTAAGTAGTAGTAGTATATACTATTTTTAAATAGTTAAATTTTTTAATTGTTATATGCATCTTCTATATCTTTTATATATTTATTTAATACATTTGCATTGTATTTAGGTATTACAATTCTTGCATTTAGACGGTTTGGGGATATTTTATGAAAATTTGTGAAATTTTTTTATTTGCATATTTTTGGATGTTTGCATGGTTTATGAAGATTGGATAATGTTTAGGATGATGTTGGGGGATTGTTGTTCGAGATGGACCTTCCTGAGATATGGTAATGTTTAGGATGATGTTGGGGGATTGTCGATGGAGAAACTCAGTTTGTGTGTGTTTTGAAGGCCACTCGGTTGAGTGGATTAATGTTGTTGGTTTTTGGGCTTATAAATACACCCATTAAGTCATAATTGTTGTCTTGCTCGACTTTGGACGTAAATAACTTGAGTTTGGAGTATAATAACTTTGAAAAACTCATTAAGGAACAACAATTCAATATTTTTATCAGTTTAGCTATGAACGACGATAAAACCTTATTTTTTTGGTTTCTTGTTCGACACTATCTATATATGATTGGTTGCGTTGAATTGATGTTTTGATTTGCTTTTAATCTAGTGATTCATATTTTGTTCGAAGAAAAATATTGGAATATATATATATATATATATATATATATATATATATATATATATATATATATATATATATATATATATATATATATTCCATGAATGACCACTTGAATAGGTTAATTCTAGTAAAGTTACTTCATTTATTGAATCTATGATTATTTTATGAATTATCACAAACAATAAATTGATTATTTGTTTGGATTTAATCTCATTGTAAACCTGAAATAACATTTTTCACTTGCAAGCTTATGAATGGAATTTAAAATTATTTGGGAATACTTGTAATAAACGCAATGCAACTTTTCAGTTGAAATTTAAGAACTTGTTTGGATTACTTTGGTAAAGTTAGGTTTAAAGAGCTTGTTTTAACTAAATAATTTAACAAGTAAAATAACATTAGAGATTGTTAATGTTGCTTAGGCATCTATAATGCATTGAACTCCATAGAGTTTAATGGATTGCGACATCATCTTTCTACAATCCATACAACTCTATTATTTTTTCTCAACAATGCATTGAACTCTACAAACTTCAATACAATGTTACATAATGTAATTTATAGTAAATATTTAAGAATTAAAAACTTTCCTTTTTCTCATTGAAGAGTTCAATGGTCATTGAACTTCAAATCCATTGAATATCAAGGTGGCATCTCACAATGATAGAATTTTATCTATTGAATGACAAACAGACTTCTTTATCACCTCATTCAACTCTCTTATTGAACTCACCATTATGGATGCTCTTAGTACCAACTTAGATTAATAATGACTCAAATGTCAATTAATGATCAATTACATTATAGATTAATAGAATAAGGCTATGTTTGGCGTACTACCTGAAAAGTTGGTTGTTAGCTGAAAAGCTAGCTGATAGCTGAAAAGCTAGCTGTTAAATAAAAAGCTAATTGGTAGCTGAAAAGCTAGCTGATAAAAAATAACATTTAGTAAAACTAGCTGAAATATATAAAATTACATAAAACGACATGTAAGAATATATGTTTCTATAATTAATTAAGGGGTCTATTTGGAAAATTTTAAAAAAACTCCTAAGAAGCTAGTCTAAATAGTTTTTCAAAAAAGTTAGCTTATAAGCTACTTTTTGGCTTACCAAACACGACAACATAAAAAATGTCAAAAAATAAGTTAGTTTATCAGCTAACTGTGGCGCGCCAAATATAACCTAAGAAACCAAAATTGTTACTTAATTTACAAAAACCTAGTTTTCATAGCATGCTATTTTAAGTCGTTTAAACATTAAAAATCCATACTTTTTTACTTTTTATTCGTGTGTTTCCAATGTCGAGACTACGTACCTTAAACAAAAAGGTATTTAACCGTTGTTATGTGACCATATGGATTAAACCCATTAAACCCTTGCTTTCAGGTTACTATCTTTTAGTATACATAACAATGTTTCAATTTGCTTATTTATACATTTATTGATTTTTTAATCATAGTGCCAATGTAAAACTTAAATCAATATCAAATTAACTAAAAATTCGTTCAAAAACTATTGTTTTATAATTATGAAATCTTTTTTAAAAAATTATAAAATTAATTAACAATAATATCAACTAAAAATAACATGAAGTTCAAATTATATTAAATTATCTTGAAAACAATGTTGATATATGAAATTATATGAAATATTTTCATGCTTAAAACTTAGAAAAATAGATAAATTATTTTCAAATTGGTGTATTATAACAATAATTAAAATTAATACTAGATGAAAATTTATATTTAACTGAGTAGAGTAGTGTTCGATCTTGTGGTGAACTACGAGACGTGTATTTTTTTATTTATTTGTGTTCAACGTTCATTATTGGGTTTTAAAAAAGATTAGATGGATAAAATAGCAATGTATTTTTCTTAATTTGTTTACTATAGTATCCTACTTTAATTTCTTTTTATTACTTCGAAAAGTATACACAAAAATAGCAATGTCATCCTAATAAGAAAAAAAACAATTGAAGTTCAATGATTGACCTTTGTTTAAACAGGACTGGTTTGTAGGAGTCGTTGCCTAAGCAATCCGACAGAGTTAAGTTTGACTGGTCCAGTAAGCCCTCGTCCAACATTGACCACCCGTTCATTGGTTCATCCTTCCATTATACGGTCGTGGGCATGTAGACATGGATGCAAATTTGGGGTTATATCAAGAATTAAATTCGATAAAGAAGAACCAACCAAAAACTGTATGTAACACCCGTTTCAAGCATGCGTCTATTCATTTAGTTTTCATAATTGTATTCTTGGTCGGCCATGGCGTGGTGGGGATTCACCACGGCATGGCGTTATTTCTCTTGACCACATATTTAAATGACTCGCCACGACGTGGCAATGTATGTCACGGTATGGCAACCGGTTTTAAAGAAACCCTAATCCATGGGCTTTAGGCCCTATATAAAGGACATTATGGCTAAGGTTTCATGTAGGTGTGTTCGTTTGGATGGATCGGTTTGATCCGATCCAATCAAGTAAATCCAAATTGATTTTGGTTTTCAAAACATGGATCCGAATTTTCCAAAATAAATTCAAATCCGATCCGATCCGATCCAATTACAATTCAGGTAGATCGGTTTTTATAATTCGGTTTTCAAAAACCGAAACATTTTAAAACGACATATAATTATAATATTACCCAACTTTACACAAGAAGCACAAACAAATAATATAGTTGAGATTTGAAATTTATAAGGAACTAATAAGAAGATATATTATAGTTACATATTTTATAGATACAAAGTTTTCGAGAGAAAATGCATATTAATGTTTTTTTTATCGGGTGAAACGTTTTGAACATATTTCAAAAAATAAATTACAAAATTAATAAATAATTATAGATATATATTATAAATAGATGAATAATAAATGTTTATTCGGTTTTTTTGGACTATTCGTTTCTTATTTTAGTAACCAAAACCAATCCGAAATCAAAAATAATAATTCGGTTTTGTTGAAAACAAATCCAAAAATCCGAATAACCGAACCAAATAGTCCAATCCAAATTGTCCAATTGGATAATTCAGATTTATCCGAATAGTGAACAACCCTAGTTTCATGATCTTTCTGCCTCCATCACCTCTCAAGACCAGAAACCCTAACCCTAGCCTCCCTTGTGTGACATTGAGATTTTGTGGTGTTTGGTTGCATTTTGAAGGAAGAAGAAGAATGTTCTAGCCCAAAGATCAAGCAACAACTCCTCCCCATCCTTGGAATCACTCTTTGGACCATTGGTAAGTCCTCAAGTTTCCATCTTGATGATTCTTTAGTTGTAGATCTAGCTTATTTAGCTTATTTTGGTCCATAAATGATGTTTGGTTGGTTTGATGTGATAAAGATTGAAACTTTATGACTCTTCCGAGTCCCATGAGCAATATATCTTGTAATCTAGACTTTGGTTGGGATTCTTAACCTTGCATTAGTTTTGGTCACCTTTTGCTGACCTAAAATGGAATGTAGACATGCAATGGCCATGCATGTCTATAAAGCACCTTAAATTTATGATTGTATTGGTATTAGAAACTTCTCTGAAGTTGGTTGGACTAAAGGCTTTGAGGAAAAAGTGTTTAATGGTTAAGCCCATGTAACATCCGGATTCTTGGAGGTACTTTAATTTATTATATTTTGGATATTAGGCAGCACAACATCGTTGTGAAGGCATCCCACCATGTGGCTATGGTCATTGTATCGTTGGTTTTAAATAGCCCCCACGATGTGGAAGCTGTTTAATGAGAAACCCTAATCTTCGAGGTTTGTGTCATATTTAAGGGAATGTGATGGCTAGGGTTGCTCATCCTCAGCCTCCAAGCAAACCCTAGCCTCCATTTTTGCTCTCTAAGCTTTTTGTGTTGATTTTTGGGGAATTGAGGAAGAATGAGGTGACTTTTATGCTTGGATTCAGCAAGCAACTCTTCTCACCATCTCATTGTGCATCTTCTGGACTCTTGTAAGTCCCCGGGTTCCAAGCTTTTTGGTTTATGGTGCATAGATCTAGGTTTATATGCCTTAAAATTCATGTTATTGACTTTTGGGTGGTGAGATCCCATAAAGTTGCAAACTTTATGAATCTCCAAGTCATTTTGGACCTTAGATGCTTTGGATATGGATTAGAATTGAACATGCATGTCTAGAAAGTAAGGATTTCTATGTTGTTATTTGATGCTAGAAACGTTATGGATTAAGGGATCTTGGAGTCTTTTAGATAAAGTGCTTAATGGGTTGAGTTAAGTTTTGTTCTTACCCCTTTTGTAGGTCTAGAATGGGATCCTTATCCCTTAGAGAGTCTAGAGGGATAAAGTTGGAAACTTTATCCATCTGGACCTTCTAATGGACCAGATCGAAGTCTTGGAGCCCTTATGATCAAGCAAATTGACTTAATCCATTCAACTGTTGGGGAGTCTAGTACCCACGATGCGACCAAGATCTCCACGGTGTGGCGGCTGGGCTGGGACTCGACTGTTTTATCATTTGGTGGCCCCCGCGTGGCCAAGGATGGCCATGACGTGGAGACCTGTTGCAGTTGACTTTGATGAAGTTTAACCCAAAGTTATTTTGGATATTTAGAGTGGTAATCGAGTTTGGTCACCTATTTGATGAATATGTGACCAATTGAGTTGGCATTCAGAGTTGTGTCCTGTCAGAGATCTTTTTTAGACCGAGAGGTGAGTATTCCTTAAAGTACCCATGGATCAAAGAGACCAATGTTGGCCTACTAGGTTATGTATCCTAGTTATAGGATAGCACTATGCTAGTCTATGGATGATTAGTAAATCTGCATGATTACTTGTATTTGTTGGTTCTATGTTTATGTTTATTTGTTACATATGTCCACATATTATGGTTGGGTTGAGGCGTTCTTGCTTTGTGCTAAAGGCCAAGACACCCAGGGCAGTCCGTATAGGCTGTAGGCCCTACGAGGCGGTCCAATCATGTCGAAGGCCGGAGAACAGTCCAGATAGGCTATAGGCCCTACGAGGCGGTCCAGTCAGGCTAAATTCTCATATTTGCATGCTTTGCTTGTTATGTAGTGTGTTGGTACTTTAGGGGAACTCACTAAGATTTGGCTTACGGTTTTAGTTTGTTATTTCAGGTACTTCAAAGGATCATGGGAAAGCAAAGGTCTGACCATACACATCCTCCTATTTTTCATGATATTGATTTTGGGATGCTTTGACATGACTTTTACTTTTGAAACAATTGTATTTTGTAAACAATGATGCTTAATGGTTGTTTTTGACAAGTTTTAAATTTTTATGATTTTTGGTGTGTTACAAGTTAGTATCAGAGCCTTGGTTTGAGAGAATTGGATGAGCATTCGTGTGAATCCAAACTCAAACTAAGGAATTGCAAAAGTTTTAAAATAGTTTTCAATTTTTTTTTTCAAAAGTAACTAAGGAAGGATGTGATGTGTACGATCATCCGGAGCAAGAAAGTATACCCCAAGTTACCCACACTGTTATTTGATGTTATGTTTATGGTAGAACATCATGCTACTGGTGGGTTAGGGATCTCGAGGAATTGCATGATAGAACTGTCTTATACATGATGCCTGATAGCTTAGGGTTATTTCTTGTATGAAATTGACATCATTACTGTAGTGCTTAGTGTATGCATCATAGTTGTACATAACTAAGATTTTATATCCTAAGAATGTTTGGTTTATCCTTATTTCCTATTCTTGTTTGATAAAGGGCTTAGGGTAGAATCAAGTATTCGACTGTCTAGAGGATCCATTATTATGTTTGATTAGCATACGCGGGTGCTACATAGTTAATGGAAGTTTCATGGATGGGTTTATGTATGAGCAGTCGCCCAATTGAGGAATGTCTAGCCTTCTCTAGGAAGTGTGGATATGATGTATGTGTATCCTTGTATGTGTTCTTAGGGATATTGTGATGATCCTCTGAGACAAATATGGGTAGGTGTGGAAGGTAGTATGGGCCCGTACTACCGGAAGCACAGGACATGTACGCGTAACAAGGAAGTCACAGCCCCTAGGGTTTCATTTATTAGAATAGCTTGTATGGTATGAAATGTGTCTTGTCTGATATATTTTGGTTTACTTTCAGTATGGTGCTCATGAGGAGATCAGGTTTAGGAGCTAGAGTGGGTGGCTATGATAGGTGGGGTTGACCGAGGATCAGATTAGGGAGTTGATTTCTGCTGAGGTGGTTACTACTATCCGAGGATCGATTCCGAAGTTGTTTGGGTCTATCAATACCACCATGATTGAGATTTTTGACGATCATTATGTTGCACTTTCTGGAGTTGTTGTTGTTACAGCTATCACGGTTGTTGTGGTCGTGGGGTCTGTGGGGAGAGAGCCTTCCAGTATCGGGACTTCGATAATGTGAAGCCCCTGGTGTTCAATGGAGTTTAGGATCCGAGTGTTCCTCCAATTTACTCAAACTAAGGCTCTGATACCAATTTGTAACATCAATAAAATTCATGAAAATTTAAAACTTTTTCAAGCATTTAAAAACCATTATTTATTACAAAATGTTTTCAAAATAGTTCCATATCGGAGTATCCCAGAAATCAAATCATAAAAATGTTTGGAGGAGCACGATCACGCCTTCGCCTTCCCGTGATCATCTGAAGTACCTGAAACAAAATCCAAAAGTGTAAGCCCGAAGATTAGTCAATTTCCCCAAAATACTAACGCCATACAAACCATAACCAAATCATAAAAAACATCATGCATATAAAGTCTACAGTATGACTGGAATGCCCTCAACAGGACTTCAGTCTGTCTGGCCCACTCTCAGAACCTTCAGCATGTCTGGTCCACCCTCCCGGGCCTTCAGCTTGTCTAGACCGTTCTCCGGGCCTTCGACCTGACATATTTGCCCCATTAGGCATGCAGTCTATCCGGGCCGACCTGGGTATGTTGGCCTACAACACAAAGCAGGTCCGCCTCAACCCACCCCCAACACACAATCAACACATAAATAACAATGCTAGCATATTCGAAAAATCAGACCGACCTAATAGATCACTAATCATAGCATCATCCTATAAAGCATGATAACGACCTAACAGGTCACTAAACATAGCATCATCCTATATACCAGGATATCGACCTAACAGATCACTAAGAATATCATCATGCAATAGACAAGATAACAATCCAAAAAGAAGGGTCGACATTAGTGCCTTTAACCCTGTTAGTATAGTGAGAACAACTCACCTTACAATGTCGATCGGAACTAAAATATCGAACTCCCGAAACACGCCTCCAAACACCAACATGTACAACCACCAATGATCAACTTCCATAAATTCCCAAATTACCAAAATACCCTCAGAAGTCAAACTGGTCGACCCTTGGTCAAGGTCAACAGTCTATGTTGACCAACTCGTCGAGTGCAGCTTACAGATAGGGATGAGCTTTTGAACCGCCGGACCCGGAACCGGACACAAATTAGTAGAGCGGTTCGGTTATCGGTTCTTGACTTATGGCAAAACCGGTTCCGGTTCTACCACCAGTTCGGTTCTAACAAAAACCGGTTAAAAAACCGGAACCGGCTTGGAAGTGTAAGAGTCGGAATCCATGCAAATCTATTTTCAAAATATTATCTAATTGATGCAATATTGATATTGTTGGGTTTTGAGCATTCTAACACTCCTAAGTGTACATGCAACCCTAAATACCTTGGATCTATGTTTTCTCTATTATACATGCAAATAAGAACTTCCAAGGTATTATCCTAATCTAGCATACAAAACAATAACTATAGCAAGATAGAATACATACCTCTTTGATGTAGAAAGTCTTCATGAAGCTTGAGTGCCTAGTGCCCCAAGTGTGACACCTCAAATGGAATCACAATCATCAAAACACTTGGAATGACTTGAGAGAATTCTACACTCATCAAAATCGGCTAGCCCTCTCTAGAATCATACTAGTCATTCTAGTTGCCAATTTTGTCAAGAATAAGATGCTTATATAGTTAGGGTTACACCATGTAAACCCTAATTGACATGGCCTTTCATTTCCATGATCCATGGGTACAAATACACCATGGAGCATCCATGGACCATCCTATGGGTTTTAGCCCAACTTGATTATCCATGGAGCATTAGCCCACTATACAAGTATGGATGATTTACACAATCAACCCATATATTTAATTAGTCTTCTTTTGATCACTTAATTAATCCTAGATTAATTCTTGATCAATACTAATTAAATAATCTTATTATTCTTATTATTAATATACTAGAACTTATAATATATTAATAACCATAAGTGTCTTATTTCTCTCATCCAAGTGCATGATGGTATGCAACCCAAATGGACCATGCCGGGTCGGGTCAAGTCTTACCAATTATAGTTATGGACTTAGACATTAATCCAACAGTCTCCCACTTGGATAAGTCTAAAACTATTATTGTGTATGACTTCAGGAACCAACTGGCAATCGTAGCTCTCAAAAGCTTCTGTCGAACTCTGACCTTGTAGATGAACTCTGACCTTTGTCAGTGACTTGTCCATTAGATAAGGGATCATATATTCCTCCATTCTAGATATCGTATGGACTGAGACATGGATTATAATCATTCTCTCTGTCCATTTGTTGTTTCCCGATTTCCGATTTATGACGACTGACTAATTGAACAAATCAAATCAGTCCTGGCTCGGCCGAGCACTTCCATTTGTCATCATCAAATCGTCGAGGGGCCCACAGATATCACTTTTATCCCGAAGGTAAAAGGAATGGATAAACTTCGACTCATATGGCTTGCTCTACTACTTGTTGAATCATACACAAAGGCACGTTTTATAGCACAGAGTTACCAAATGCGTTTTCGTGCTATCAATGTACTATCAACTCATAGTAACAACTCATATCTCTAGGTTTGAAGAATATAAGATATTATCGTCTCATGATCACTCGTGATAAAATCCATGAAGTGATTCCAATGAGCGCGGGTTGAATCCAATACTCAGAACTTATGAGCACTCATGAGTGTTGTAGCCTTGTCCAACAGCTTAGACCTCTACAAGCCAACCCATGACAGTCTTAATTCATATCTACTTCCAAAATATGACCGACTGTGGATGGTTTGAATAACTTAGTCATTCCAGAAGAATAACCCAGTTTATTCGGGAAGTCAAAACATGCAAAGTGAAACACAACAATAATTGAATCCAATATGGTCTCAGAACTTATGAATATAAATAAAATACCTTTTATTTATTACCATATGATTACACATTATTCATTGTATACTGTTTCAGCTATCAACTTTAATCTTGAATTTAAAACAATAGTTGTCCCATGCTCCAAGCATGTACACTATGTTTTCTAAACACTAGTCATGCCATACACCAAGTATGAATACTATGTTTGTCTATGATCTTTACTTTATGAACTAGATCAATTGAACATAACTTCAATGATTCTCTTTTCACACTCCCAAATCCTTACTGCAAATGCAAGAATTCCAAATTCATGCCATTTACTGAAATCTGTTAGATTCTAAACTTATATGCATTGATACTCTTGTAATGATTATGCACAAAGTCATAAAGACTTGACAACAAACATTACGGAGCATTCCAAAGGAGATCAACTCCTTGGAAATATCCTTCTTGCATTAAGTTTCCTTAATCTTACACAGATTGAAATTTCTAACTTTGAAACACTTCTGAACAGGAGTTGCCTCCTTGCAGATTATGTCAATATGGTCCTTCCAGAATTATCACTATACTTCCAATTGTCCTTGAGCAACCAATCTTTGGTAAACCTTAGATTGTCCTCGACAATTGTTTAATCCTTTTAGTCATATCCAGTTCTAAACCTTTTCCCTTCTTAATGCCCCAGGCATTTGGAAAATTTTAGAACGGATGATTATAGCACATGTAATCGATCCTATATCCGAAGCATATGGGACACGATTCATGATGTCTCACATAAAGACTAAACCAGTCTTTTGCTATAACATTTCCATTTCAATTTGCCAAGTTCTCATAATTCAGATTATGAAAAGGGATGCCGTAATCATAATCGAATTTTAGAACGCAAATAATGGACCCATATACAGAATTTCCTTATGTTGAGCCATTCCAACATGAAATTCATATATATCCTTGACTAAATGATTAAAACCTCACGATCTAAGCTTATAGATTTCAGATGAAGTATAATTTCCTCTCCCTTAATTATAGCAAAACAACTTTTTCCCAATTGAAACTTTTGTTTTCTATAATTAACATTGCTAGCTTGCAATACTTATCATAATTATCATGCTCCCACTAACATGATGATTATTAGCATAACACTTATGCTCCCACTAGCTTTGACATGTACCCAGAAATTAGCTGGACTTCTAGAAATCAATACTTCATTGACTTTCTTACCAAAGTTCAGATTTCTGATGCTAGATTGTTTTGATAAAGCTGTATCAAAATCATACACCTTCTCTTAGATAGCACACTTGTGTATCTAAACAATTATGAAGAGGGATGCCGTAATCATAATGTTTAGACCTTTTTGCCACTTCTCACAAGTCCAGGTTAGTGTGCCGGTTAACCACACGCGCTCCACTAACGACTTTGAGAATGCAAATATCACAATTGCTATCTAGCTAAAATCTACTTAGTGAAAGTGTTTCCTCACCATCATTTTTCATGAATCGGAGAGAAACCTTATGACACTTAGATTTACTGGTGTATGTGTTCTTATCCATGTGAGTTGTCAAAATCATAGTCACAAGACAAGGATAATGACAAATCCAAACTCATATGGACTGAACTCAATCTTAATTTCTTGCCACCTGGCAGCTCAAGGGCCTACCATTGCTTCCAAGTTGTTGTGCAACCAATTGAGAACTCTAAGAACTCATATGCAAAGCCAACTTTAACTGGAATGGGCACAGAATATGTCAACACGATAGGTTATAAACCTCAAGTCGTGTGCTAGTGAAGAACTTCAGGTTTTATTCTTGATTAGTTCTTGAGACTTTCAAGACCTTTAAGACTCCCACTGTCCTCTTGACCTATAAGACTCCCTTGTCAAATATCCAAGAGATAGTGTGGATTCTAATCAAGACAAACACTTCACACAATTGGCCTAAGTTGGTCTTTGTTTTATCCAAAACATCACAACTTACCAATTTCAAATGTACAAGAGTAGAAAACTTTTACTCTTACATTTGACAAGTGTTTTTAAACCTTCTTTATGACATGTCACTCAAGTTACAATCTTGGAGTATGACTCTAAGACTTGTATTGGAACGAAGTATGACTCATCTTCTTGATTTAACCATTTCAACAATTCAAGATCCCTCTTCTTAGTCATAAGAATGCACTAAGATTTCCTTAGAGAACTAATTGTGCTATGGTTTCTTGATCATTAAGATGATCACAAAACGGATACTAAAGTACTCTCCCATCTTTTCAGATTTGAGAAACTTTTATCCTTCTGCCTAAATTGATTCTTCTTATTCGCTCTGCCATACATTGGAACCTTTTTCCAATGTCTCAGAGTTACACTTAAGCTTGTAAGTATAATCATATTTACTGAGCTTTAGTAAACTATGACGAATAGTCTTACCAATCTTTTGTGGTGGACTAAATCAGTGCACAAAACTATGTACTCGATCCTTTAGTCCTTTACTTGACTCACACATCCATGTGAACAAGTAATTAGTCTTAATTTTTCCAAAACTTGAAAGTTCTCATTCATCATGCTATACAACTTGCATGATTCCAAGTTCCGGTCCAATTGAAACTTGGGTGATGAGAATCTTTCCTTATTTGGTAAATTTAGACATTACCACAAATGAAAGAATCAATTTCATATTTCCACTCTTGCTCTTAACGGAATCATATAAGCAACAATTTTTCCTCAAATGCCATTGTAAGGATATTTTTAAAATAAATAAAATCAAAAATTTTTCTTTTATTTTAAAACTTTGCGGAAAAACTATCCTTACAATCCATATGAAAACTTGTTGTTATCTATTCCTAAGCAATATCTCATAACTCCTAAGAAGTAGCTCAAGAATCCGATCTTCAAACTATGCGATAGAAATCCATCTACGCCATCAGATTCAGCATATTCTTTCTTTAAGTTTCTTCACTTTTCTTTGATTCTTAAAACATCACCATGTGACCCAGTCACATCATGTATCAAGAATCTCAGAATAGAAACTTAACAGAGTTAGATAGTGGACTTTACCTGAAGTAGAGTCAAACTTATTGACTTTAACACCCTTAGGTAAATTTGGCAGCTTCACAACCAATGCCCCTTCCTTTGGCAATATACACATATGGACCTTTTGATAATGGTACACGAGACTATCACAGACTTAGCTTTTCTCTTTACCATTTGGTCAACCGAGTTGACTATGGCCGATCCCTTTCCATTGGGAAGAGAATGCTTTTCTGGATGTCCAATGTCATCATTGTCAATGTCCATAAAGTTTTAAGGAAGTTGATCTTAACAAATAGATAAGATCATTAAGGGTCTTGTCATAGTCTGTTTCATAGGTGTTCCAAAAGAACTCACTATGTGACTTAGAAAGTGATTGAACCACCAACTTTCTCAAGACTTTGACACCCAACTCTCCCGGCTTGTCAATATGTGACTACATCTCCAAGACGTGACCACACCTAGACCTTGCCTTGCCAATAGGGCTTGAGTGACCTTAAACTTTTCAAGAACTTGTGGGTTAGGGAGAATAATTGGAGGAGGTGAAAGAAGTATGATATCCATGGGACATCATCTTCATTAGGAAACCTTGTTTCAAGAGATTTGGGAAGATCATAAATGTCTAAACCAGACATCTTTTGGGAGATATTCAAGATAGTTGATTTTAAGTCCTTAATATGACACCCAATATGAAATATTAAGGCTAGGACCCAACAAACTATTTTATAACTTGGAAGAGGTATGCCGTAATCCAAGCTATAAAATATTTGAAGGTAGGTGAATGACGATTCACCAATTTCCACCAAGATAAACGAAATGTATTATTAGGTTTTAATTGGTTTTGAAACTCCTAGATCTTTGAGATTCATTGAACTATTCAATGGCATGTTTCAATCTCGAGTGTGCCCTCCAAGTTTTGTGACTGGGATGCCGAGGATCACAAAACGAGGTGTGAAGTAACCATGCAAATCACTTGGTTCCCTTAATAAATTACCCCTCAATCGATGTGCCGGTTAACCACACACGCTCCATCGATACTATGATAAATATTAAGTCACCCTTTACCTACCTTGTTAAGTCCAAGTTAGTGTGCCGGTTAACCACACACGCTCCACTAACGACTTAAACAAAGTGCAAAGTGTAATTTCATGGATTAGCACCTTATTCACATTTTTCCTAAGTAACTAAGATTGGGTATTATTAAGAGTTTAGTTACTTAGTATTATCATTAATACTTTTAATGAAGGGAGAATTCTAGTCCTGTCAAACCCGTTCGGCTAACGACCCTCCACCGGTCAAGCAAGCGGTGGGTGAGAGTGGACACCCATTAAGTTGCCATTTTATAGGCAACAACCTTATACCCACCTTATAGACCGGCTTCGTGAATGAGGCGTACTAGCGGTAAGACTGACTTTACTCTTATACATATATATATTATTAACTTATAATATTATAAAGTATAAGGGTTGAATTTTAACTTTTAAAATTCTAAGGGCTAACTTGGAATTAAAGTATTCATAAGTGAAAACTTTACAAATTCCAAAACTTGAGGGCAAGTTTTGAAACTATTCAAAACTTTTCATTTCTTGTAACTTATGAGTTTAATAGAGTAATAAAATGAGGACTTTTCATTTTTCTAACTCTTGTGTTCTTTTAATGGTTTTTTTTTTTTTTTTTTTTTTTTTTTTTAATCCAAGAGACTTTTGGTTTTCCATAACTTGAGGACAAGTTATGGACTCCATTAAAACACATTATGATCAAGAATTAAACTACCATATAGGTTACAAATAATTCCTATGATCATCTAAACTTCATAAGAACAAGAACATGAATATGAACACTTTCAAGAATCAAAATCACATTAAACTTTGTAATTTTGATAACTAGTTGTTGTAAATGAATTAGCAAAAACATTACACCAGCTAAAACAAGTTTTTCAAGTACCAAAACAGTTTAGGGTAATGTTTCCAATCCATTTCCAGCAACTAAAGTCGAAAATCTGCACTCTGTCGACCCTACTCGCCGAGTTGCATGAACCTACTCACCGAGTAGGTTGAAGATACTCATGAACTCGCCGAGTCCCCCCCATGGACTCGCCGAGTCCATTCGTCAGGCAGCAAGTTTTCGACTTTTTTCAACTTTTAATTACAAGTATAAGAGAAAGCAAGCCTAGGCTCTGATACCACTGTTGGGTTTTGAGCATTCTAACACTCCTAAGTGTACATGCAACCCTAAATACCTTGGATCTATGTTTTCTCTATTATACATGCAAATAAGAACTTCCAAGGTATTATCCTAATCTAGCATACAAAACAATAACTATAGCAAGATAGAATACATACCTCTTTGATGTAGAAAGTCTTCATGAAGCTTGAGTGCCTAGTGCCCCAAGTGTGACACCTCAAATGGAATCACAATCATCAAAACACTTGGAATGACTTGAGAGAATTCTACACTCATCAAAATCGGCTAGCCCTCTCTAGAATCATACTAGTCATTCTAGTTGCCAATTTTGTCAAGAATAAGATGCTTATATAGTTAGGGTTACACCATGTAAACCCTAATTGACATGGCCTTTCATTTCCATGATCCATGGGTACAAATACACCATGGAGCATCCATGGACCATCCTATGGGTTTTAGCCCAACTTGATTATCCATGGAGCATTAGCCCACTATACAAGTATGGATGATTTACACAATCAACCCATATATTTAATTAGTCTTCTTTTGATCACTTAATTAATCCTAGATTAATTCTTGATCAATACTAATTAAATAATCTTATTATTCTTATTATTAATATACTAGAACTTATAATATATTAATAACCATAAGTGTCTTATTTCTCTCATCCAAGTGCATGATGGTATGCAACCCAAATGGACCATGCCGGGTCGGGTCAAGTCTTACCAATTATAGTTATGGACTTAGACATTAATCCAACAGATATATCATATATCCTAATCTATTCCTTAATTAACCTAAACACAAAACGGCAAGTCCAAGAGTTAAAAAAAAAAGTCGATCACCACACAGAGGAAAATAGGGACGATCGGTTTTGCTTGGGGCTTAGGAAATCACGATCAATAGTCGACATTGTGAAAAAAAAACCGATCCTGACAAACAAAAATCGATTTTGTGTAACAATGGAGAAGCCAAACTCAAGTAATTGGATTAATACAGAAGATGAAACTCAAGTAAGTCATTGTTGCTATTGTTGCTTATTGTATACTGGTTCGTTCTTGCTTTTTTGATGTAATAGAAGTACATAACTACCAACTGTTTTTTGATAAGATCTTTTAATCAACAAGTGCAATCTCCAATTGATTGTTGCTGCATTACTAAATTACTAATCAACAAGTCATTGTTGCTGTTTTTTGCTGATTGCACTTGTCGATTATTGTTGGCTTGCTGCATTACTAAATTACTAAAAACAACTCCATTACTAAATTACTTAATTACCCTTCAACCCATTTGAGAGTTGAGACTTATTCTTTAGGTTTCTTTCCAGTTTCTTTCCTGATTATGTTAGTCTACATTTATGTTAGTATACCAACATGGCACATATAGGTTAGGAGTTAGGATGTTAGGTAGAGAGGATTCCTTTGGTTCCATTCCAGTTTAGGGGAATGATGTATTTCAATTTTCAAGCTACCTAGACCTTTATTGCCTTATCTTGTAGTAATGCTTGTGATATATGGTTGACAGATAACATATCCCTTTACAATTTACATTGTTTATTAATTGATTTCATATTTAAAATATTTTTTATGATATAAGGTAAAAAGATATAATAGATTTTGTTAATTGTTTTCCTCCTAAAGGCTCAATCTCAATATTCAATTCATGTTTGAGAAAACTCTAATAATATACAAATAAAATCTTAGAACTTAATATGGTGTAAAATAATGTCACTGATCCAAATTGAATTAAACATCTTTTGAACTCATTTTGCTTGATGATATATAATATTTTTTGAACTCATTTTCCAAATGTAGGATTATGAAGATGATTTTATTGGTGAGACACCACCGGTAATTAATAATATTAGTGACGAATCCGGAAAAGAAGACATGCCAAAGCCAAGTCCTAAGAAACGAAAAAGGAATGGAGGCGTGCCAAAACCAATTACTAGCAAACGAGATAGAGCAAGGAATAATGGTAAAGGAACGACTCCTTGTTGGATAGCGTTCGAGCCGGTGTGGATTGTAAAGGATGATGGTGTTGAAAGGAAAAGTGTGGAATGTATTCATTGTCATACAATGCTTAAAGCCGATACGGACCGAAACGGGACTTCTAATATGAACAAACATTGGAGGAATTGCAAGTTAAACCCGGACAACAAAGAAAAAAATGATAAAAAGCAAGCCAAATTGAATTTTAAAAAGGAACCAAATGGTGAGACTAGTGTACAAACATGGAAACATGATGACACTAGGATCAAACGAGCATTACTAGGCCTTTTTACTGTTGGTGAACTACCATTCAAGTATGTTGAAAATAAAGCATTTATTGAATATACTAACGCGCTTAATGGTAGGGTGATCTTGCCTTCTAGACATAAAATTTCCCGAGACGTAGGCAAGTTTTACTTAGATGAGAGGAATAAATTGCTCAAGTATTTCAGTAATGCAAACACCGTTGTACACTTGACAACCGACACTTGGACATTCTCTTGTAAAAAGGTCAATTACATGGTTGTCACGGCCCATTTTATTGATGACGAGTGGGTCATGCACAAGAGAGTCATCAATTTTAGGGAGATAGATACACATAAAGGTGAAGAAATTGGACGAGAGTTACTAGCATGCATACATGGGTGGGGTATGAAAAATGTTATGTCAATGACCGTCGATAATGCCACGAGTAACGACACAACAATCGAATTTTTGGTTAAAATGTTTCCCCCGATTTACGACGGTGGAAAACATTTCCACATACGGTGTATGGCTCACATCCTAAACCTTATTGTGAAGGTTGGGTTAAAATATCATAACTATCATGTGGAATGTGTACAAAAGGCGGTGAAGTATATTAGAGGTTCAACACAAAGGATTAAGAAGTTTAAAAAAGCCATCAAAGACGTGGGGTTGGAAACAAAGAAATTTTTGTGTGGCGACTCTCCAACCCGATGGAACTCGACATTCGAGTTGTTGAAAACCGCCTACGAGTTATGGGAAGCTTTTGTGGAATTTGGCATCAAAGGTATTACTTTTCTTATTTTGTTTCAGCACATTTTATTATTGTGTCCCGGTTTTTAAAATTGCATAACTCACTCATATGAAGTCGGAATCACTTGATTTTTTTTTCAACATGTAGCTTAGTCTTTATACTTCAGTTTAGAATTTTACAAATCATATTTTGGTTAAATATTGAATTAGATACAAGCCTGGAAAGACAACATATCAATGCAACATTTTTTCTGTTTCAGCACATTTTATTATTGTGTCCCGGTTTTTAAAATTGCATAACTCACTCATATGAAGTCGGAATCACTTGATTTTTTTTCAACATGTAGCTTAGTCTTTATACTTCAGTTTAGACTTTTACAAATCACATTTTGGTTAAATATTGAATTAGATACAAGCCTGGAAAGATAACATATCAATGCAACATTTTTTCTGTTTCAGCACATTTTATTATTGTGTCCCGGTTTTTAAAATTGCATAACTCACTCATATGAAGTCGGAATCACTTGATTTTTTTTTCAACATGTAGCTTAGTCTTTATACTTCAGTTTAGACTTTTACAAATCATATTTTGGTTAAATATTGAATTAGATACAAGCCTGGAAAGACAACATATCAATGCAGCATTTTTTTTCATTTATTTATATATGAAAATTTAATTGGTTTTTATTTTTGGATTTTAATAGAAAAATCGTATGAGAAGGATCTACAAAGAGTACCGGATCGTTTGGATTTCGAGGCGATAAAAGAGATGGTGGATTTCCTTGAAAAGTTTAAGACGAAAACAGAGAACGTTTCAGCTTCAACAAAACCTTTAGTCCATCGATTAATCCGGGAAATCTTAGATGTGAATCTACATCTTAAAAAATGGTCAACCAAAGTCAACTTTGTTCATTTGATACCCGACGTGAAGGACAAATATGACAAATATTCGGGCGACTATGCAAAGATGATTGATTATGTTTACTTTGCGATTTTGCTAGATCCTACAATGAAGTCTCAATTATTGTTGTATACTTTTAAAGAAATGATTGGTTCCAAGAATGAAAAGTTATCAAAGTCGGAGATAGAATTGAAAGCATATGAAATGCTTTATGAGGTCGAGAGGAAGATTGAGAAATTTTTTAAGACCTACGTGGAAAAATACGATATGGGCGGGTCTTCTCAACAACAAAGTTCTCAACAAGTCGTTGATTGTGATGATGATAACGACTTTTTTGGCAATTTCCTTAATAGTGGAGGTGACAACTCGAATGCATTGGAAAATGAATTAATTATATATTTGAAAGAGCCCCGGGTTACGTACAACAAAAGTTTTGATATCCTAAGTTGGTGGAAACTTAACGGGTTAAGATTCCCGATAGTTGCTCGAATGGCAAAAGGTATTGACTTTTTTTTAATATGTCACACTTCTTTTAATAATTAATGATGTTACATTTAACAATAATTTATTTTTTAATAGATATTTTGGGGATACAAATCTCAACTGTAGCATCGGAGTCTGCCTTTAGCACAAGTCGTAGAGTTTTAACCGACTATCGTGCTAACTTGTCTAACGTGATAGTTGAAGCTTTGTTGTGTACCCAAGATTGGGTTAGAAAGAGTAGAAAACCTATAATAGACAACGTGGACGGCATTTTAAATGATGATAAAGTAGCTATGGGTATTTTGTACTTTCAATCCTTGTTATATTTTTATACGACCTTTACATTTTAGTAAAAGCTAACAACATTTTTGTTTTGTGTTTTATATAGAGATTGATGAAGCTTTACACAATGACAAAGCAATGGGAAAAAGACCAATGGAGACGTAGATGATAGTTAGAGAGAATTATTTTGGTTTAAACTTGATTATTTGAATTGTATTAAAATTGATATGTGGGGACGAGTTTGTTTTTTGAACACCACTATGTTTTTTTGAAACTTGATTTTTGAATGTTATGTTTTTTTGAAACTTGATTATTGAATATTATGTTCTTTTAGAAGCCAACTTAACAACATGTAAGTATTATGAATTGCATCTAAACTAGTTGTACCTATTTTTTAACCGAAAAAGTCATTAGTTTCACCTAAATTTTAACCGGTTCTTGTTTGGAAAAATAACCGGAAAACCGGGACCGGAACCGGAACCGGTATTGGAACCGGCGGTCCGGTTACCGGTTCTTATACTATCGTAATACCGGTTCCGGTTCCGAACCGGTCCGGTTCCGGTCAGGTTCCGGTCCGGTTCCAACGCTCATCCCTACTTACAGACTCGTTGAGTTCCTTCAGAACTCAGAAAGTCACGAAAACCCCAGTTAACTAGCTGATTTACCAAGTAACTCGTCGAGTCTATGCATCATCCGGAATATTAGGAAACCCCTAACCAACTCGTCGAGTCATCTCGCTAACTCGCCGAGTTCATGCAGAATCCAGAAAGCGGGAAATGTGTTAGAATAGTGTCTAAGGTTGTAGCTATATTTGGCAAGTATTTGACCCGGTTGAGCATGGTCCTTTTGGGTTGCCTTCACCATAGCAACTTGACAGAATGATTTATAATGAGAGAAGAAATATTATTAATATATTATGAGA
This sequence comes from Lactuca serriola, assembly GCF_051521515.1. NCBI lineage: Eukaryota > Viridiplantae > Streptophyta > Magnoliopsida > Asterales > Asteraceae > Lactuca > Lactuca serriola. The sequence continues at coordinate 68,183,460 of NC_136408.1, read as the reverse complement.
ATAATATAAGGAATAATAATATTATTATTTGATTAATATAAGTCATAAATTAATTAGGAATTAATTGGTGACTTAAAGAGGTTAATTGAATAAAGGGGCATAAACTGTCAAATGTGTGATAGGTGTATTTTGGGCTATGAATCTTTATGGATAAGAGGGTGGACGATTTTAGGGTTTGGAGAAACCTAGAAATCGTCCAATGCCTAGTCTATAGGGATCATTGGATTGCTTAGGGCCTAAGTTATTCAATTAGGGTTTAAGGTGTAACCCTAGTAGCTCATAGTATATATAGACCCATTAGGTGGAGGAAATCGGCACTCATGCTTCTCAAGAAACGCTAGAGCCGATTTTCTCACCCTTCTCTCTTTATTATCATCCTCTTGCTAGTTGGTGTTTGTAAGCCATTAGAGGAGTGACAATTGTGACTCTAAGCTCCAAAGACAAGAAGATTCAAGCAAGCAATTCAAGGTATTGCTTTAGATCTGATTTCATATGTTATGATTTGAATGTTTACACTAGATCTATCAATAAAAGTCTTGGATACATTGCATGTTCAATTAGAGAAACCTAGATCCAAGCATTAGGGTTTACATGTGCACATAGGAAAGTTCTTATGGCTCAAACCCATCAAAACGCTCATCCAACTCGTCGAGTTGACTATGCAACTCGTCGAGTTCCTTTAGTCCTTTTTTCATTCAAATGTTTTTAATCGAAACCAAGGCTCCAAACAGTAGATCTAAACTCCTAGGGTGTAGTTACCACGTAAACTTGCTAACTTTACATGCATGCAAGGCTTCAAGAAGCTAAAACACTCAAAACTAGCCTTAGGAAGAGGTTTAGGGATAGGAGATGCGCCAAAGCTTCATAAAGCTTGAGGCTTTGTGTCAATAAGGGCCTAGAGGAGTCCAGATCTGAAGTTCCAACTTCAAATCATGCTCAAAATAAAAAATGCTTCAAGGATAAGCTACAAATGGCCCTAAAATCTTGGATGAACAGATCTAGAAGAGAATGATCAATGTAACGAATTTTTACCTTCAAATGAATGCCAAAACAATGTAGATGTTGGATCTACAAGCCCCTTCTCGTTCCAAGCTCCTAACTCTTCAAACCTCTTCAAGAAATGCACCAAGTACACACTTTTAGCCTCACACACACTCAAAATAGGATTAGATCGATTAGGGTTTGCTTCTGGACGTGAAAAGGTGGTAAGGAGGCTAGGAGGAGGTATTAAGGTCCTTTAAATAGGGTGCAAACCCTAAAAATTAGGGTTTTCATGCATAACCTCTATTCGTCGAGTTGGGGTCCTCCAACTCGTTGAGTAGGTTCCATAAACCACGCGGCCTGACCAGTCTCTACACGACGAGTTGAAGCAGCCAACTCATCGAGTAGGTTTCCAATAATGAATAGAAAACTTTAAAATTTATACATGGGAGTCGGGGTGTTACATCATCTTTGTTACTCACGACTGTCTCCATCATTGATAATCAGCACATACACACACCCATCCACCATTTCCTGGGGCGGGTTCTATGGCTTCAATTATTTGGATAAGCAAAACTCCTCCGGTAATTATTTTTCTCTTTTTTCTAATATTTTACTCTATATTTTCAACGAAACTGTAAATTGGCTTCCATCAATACGCATCTTCCATATCTGACTTTTGAAGTTCTACCTACCTGTAACGCCTGGTTCCTGGTATGCATTTAATTATAATTTATTCACTTTTGTAGAGATACTCGATGAGTTTGGAGCCCTAGACTAGTTGAGTAGAAACGAGATTGGCCGCGGGATTTTAAGTCACCTACTCGATGAGTTGAGAAGCCTCGACTCGACGAGTAGGGCTGCCAGGATGAAACCTTAATTTCAGGGTTTTGCACCCTATTTAAGTATCCTAATCCCCACTTGCTAGCCTCATTTCCAGTCTCCAAGTCCCAAACCCTAATCCTCAAAACCCTAGAGCCTTTTATGAGCTTATGAGCCATTTTTTAGTGGACTTTGTGTACTTGAAGCTTGTGAAGAAGAGGAGAGGCTTGAGGATTCAGAAGGAAGCTAGTAGATCCAGAAACAACGTCTCATTCTCTTCATTTTCTGGTAAGCAAGTCTTAACCTTGCTTGGTAGTTTTTTAGATCTCCTTCTTATCATTTTATGGGGGTTTTGGTCCAAGAAATATAATCTTTGGGACATGGACGTCCCAAGTGAGTATACCTTCATATCTATAACCTTGAGGGGCTCACATGTCATAAAGGTGCAAACCTTATGGCTATGGAAGACCCCATGCAAGCTATAAGTCGCCAATTTAGCCTTTTAAGCTTCAAAAGGCCATGCATGGGAAGAAAGTTGGTAACTTTATGTGTTCATGGTGTGCTTAGAGTCTGGATCTCAGTGAATACGCCTTAGTTGGAGTATGGATGGCTTATGGACCAAGATCTAGCTCCTAAAGGGGTATGGTTTGGGCTAAACCCTTGAGGATGGGCTATTAACATATAAACTTGGAAACTTTACCCCTAAAAGGACATATTAAGTGTTTAGGAGAAACAAGAAGCTTGGATCAGAAGAGTAGGGGCTTAATCCCTTAAGATGGCCCAAACAGATTGAGGAACTCGGCGAGTCCAGAGAAGGACTCGACGAGCTGAGTCATTATGTCCCGATTCAGTTTAAGGTAGAACTCGATGAGTCTGTGAAGGGACTCAACGAGTTGAGTCGCTTTATCACGACTATGAATAGCCAGTGAACTCGTCAAGTTAGGGGGATGACTCGACGAGTTGGATCGCGATTTCAGGACTTTTGATTCATAGAACCCAGCGAGTTGATGGGTCAAATCGGTGAGTTGAGTCAACCCAGAATGTGGGCTTGACTAGAATGTTGACTTTGACCAAGAGTAATGTAGTCATTTCACCCTAAGAAAGATTATGGATACTGATTAAGTGTTATTGTGATGATGTTAGCTGAGGAGCCGCGGAAGCAGCCGATAGAGACCCCTTACCGAGAGATTCAGCAGCCAACTTTGTGAGGTGAATTTTCCTCTAGTTGGAAAGGGTCGAAGGCACTAATGCCGGCCCGTTTATGTATGTTAGCGTATGTCGGACTTAGGTCCGATGTTGGGGTTAGCCCGATGTAGATTATATGTTTCCATACTATGGTTCGATGTCGGGGCAAGCCCGAGGAATATTTGTATGCTTGATGTCTTCGTGATTCTTGCATGTGTTTGTTTATATGTTTCAGACTTCGGTCCGATGTCGGGGCAAGCCCAAGGAATGTTTAGCTTATATGTTATGTGTTATGTGTTCCAGACTTCGGTCCGATGTCGGGGCAAGCCCGAGGAATCTTTATGTGTTTATGCTATGTTTGTTAATATGTTATATGTATACCGGACTTCGGTCTGATGTAGGGTGGGGCCCAATGTCGGGCGGGGACTGATGTCGGATTCGTTCGATGCCAGGCGGGGCCCGATGTAGTGGACAAGGCCCAATGTATGCTATTATGTGTTTACATGTATGGTATGTGGTAGTTTGGGAGACTCACTAAGCTTCATGCTTATAGTTTTCAGTTTTGGTTTCAGGTACTTCTGGTAGCAAGGGGAAGAGCTCGTGATGATTACAGTGCACACACCATTTGTTCAGCCTGGGATGTTTAGACTCTGATATTTAGACTTGTGATTTTGATACAGTATTTTGATATGATGTTTTGAGATACATAACTTATGATTTTTATATGATGTTTGATGACTTATGTTTTTTCTTAAATGATTTTAAAACGCAATTTTTGGACCGTATTTTCGGGATGTTTCAAGTTGGTATCAAAACCTTGGTTTTAGGGATTCGGGCACACTCTCGGGTGTGTCTGAACTCAAACTGAGGACTTTGTATGAAAGTTTTTTAAAAGAAAATCATTTTTATAAAAACAAATTCAAAAGGAGAAAAAGAATTTTGAAAAGAGAAAAAGGGTGTGGTGCATGCAATCAGTCGAGCTCAAGTAAGTACTCCCAAATTACCCATACAAGTTTATGTTATGATATGTTTATGAGAACTGCATGCAAGATTAGGGCTAAGGATCTAGGAAGGATGCCTTATGTTCCTGTTATATATATATACCAACTTTATGAACTGCATGCTAGTACAGATTAGTCAGTGATGGCCTGAAAGAGATATGCTTGATTATGTTTACTCAATGCTCGAATGCTGCTTTCTTTATGCTTTTAGGAGTTCTAGTTATCTTTTACTAACTAGTGAACGAATATGTTACGTTACATATTGAAAGGACTAAATAATTTTAGAAGGTTAGGTCTAGCTCTATTTTGCAGCTCTTGTTTGAGTCCAACCGTTGTAGGGTAGGATCTCTCATTCGAAGAATTATCTAGTCTTAGTGATATGTAATGGTATTCGCGAGCTAGTTAGGGGGAGATAGCAGGGACTTCTTATGCAGCTGATGGCGAAGATTGGGTTGGTGATTACCCTAGGGCAAGCCTAGGATGAGAATATCATGAGAACAACAGTAGCAGTAGAAGGGACTTGGTGGAGTCAAAGCATTTCTTGAGGAAAGTACGGATAGATGTGGAAGGTAGTTTTTGATGGGTTTTTAGCCATAAGAACATCCTATGTGCTCATGCAACCCTAATGCTTGGATCTAGGTTTCTCTATTGTACATGCAATTCATCCAAGACTTTAAACCCTAGTTCTAGCATACAATTAATCATATTAACATGTGAAAGGGTTTTTAGATCTTACATTGATTGTTATGTAGCAATAACAATCTCAAATCCTCCTTGTAATGACTTTAGAAAACTTAGAGTCACAATTGTCACTCCTCTAATGGTTCACAAACACCAAGAGCAAGAGGATGAAGAATAAGGAGAGAGGAGGCTGCCCAAAACGTGTGGAAACCCTAGTGGATCTCTTAGCCACGTTTTTGGGGCTTAAGGGTACTATATATACATGTAGGCTATTAGGGTTTTCAATTAGGAAACCCTAATTTGACTACTTAAGCCCCAAGCAGCCCATGGACCCTTTTAGAATATCCCTTGGACGATTTCTAATGGGTTTCTCCATAGAATTCGTCCAACCTATTATTCCAAGGTAATCCATAGCCCAAATGCAACTATCTTATAATTACAGTTCCAGTCCCTTAAGTTTAATTAATCTCTTTTAGCCACAAAATTAATTATCAATTAATTCTTGACTAATATTAATTAAATAATATGATTTCTCCTTTAATATATTATTCTCATAATATATTAATAAATCATAATTAATCTTCTCTCTCCATAGTTCATCCTATCAAGTTGCTTTGGTGAAGGCAACCCAAAAGGACCATGCACCATCGGGTCAAGTACATACCAAAATAGTTATGGACTTAGACACTAATCCAACAGTTTTGACCCGTACTACTGAAAGCAAAGGATCCGTACTCGAATCAAGGAAGGTTGAGATGAACCCAGGAAACTTGTAGTGTGTGAGATCCCTCGAGTGATGATATGTATACTGATGTTTGTTATGGTGTATTTTTAGTATGGTGACGCTACACACTAGGCCAGTCGGCGATTCAGGTGTCGATGAGGGATCAAGCTCGGGCTCTGGAGCCGAGCAGCAAGACGAGTAGACGGGGGAGTTCATTTCGTCTGAGGTCACACGCAGTATTCTGGATCAGACTCCTGTGATCTTCGGCACGATCAAGGAGGGTATTTTAGAGCTTTTGGATGAGAGACTGAGTGCATTCCGCACCGAGGTGGCGGTCATGATGGGGTCGCGCACACTGAAATTCAGGGAGTTCAGGGCTTGTGGAGCTCCCGATTACCATTGGGGCCGGGACCCCATTACTAGCACTAGATGGTTGGCTGATGTCGCTAACGCTTTTCGTACCAGGAGATGTCATGAGGGGGGACAAGGTATTTCTTGCTTCCTGTCTTCTGAAGGACATGGCACGTGATTGGTGGGAGGAGGTCGAACGAGCCATTGGAGATGATGCAGTTTTAGATACGATGACTTGGAGTGATTTTTCGGCCAGGTTTAGGGTCGAGTTTGCACCTGTGTTCGAGGCGCAACAACTTGCTAGGGAGTTCCAGGATCTCCAGCAAACGACTGAGACGGTGACTGATATCACCGCCATGTTTAAGGACAGGGCCCTTCTCGTTCCGCAGTACGTGGCAGACGAGGAGATGAAAAAGGCTCGATATCATGAGATGTTGCGGAGTGATATCCGCCAGTTTGTGAGCCGATCCAGCTGCAAGACGCTGTAGGATATGATTGCTAGGGCTAGAGAGAGAGTTGGATATGGAGATGGAGAGAAAGAGGAAACCCGAAGGGGTTCAATCAGGGAGTTCAGGCAAGAAGCCTAAGGTATCAGACCACAAACCTAGGAGCCAGCAGGGCCACAACCGTTGCGGCAAATGCAGCAAGTTGCACGAAGGGACATGCAAGGCAGGGAGTTCAGGCTGCTTCATGTGCGGCCGAACTAGCCACGTGAGCAGAGATTGTACAACTACTACCACCAAGACAGTATCAGATCTGATTTTCTTTCAGTGCAATTAGAGGGGACAGATGAGGTCCCAGTGCCCGAGTTTATTAACGGCACGGTAGGTGGCAGCACCCGCTCCTGCTACATTGAGGATTACAGACGACCGTTAGGGCCGAGTAGGGGCGCATGTGGCTAGGAGCATGGCCTTTCAGTTGACAGCAGAGGAGGCACGAGCATCTCCCAACATGGTGACGGGTATGTATCCTCTCCTTATCTCTTTACTTATATTGATTATTGCTTATGTTCATGTGTTTTATTATAGGATCATTCCTTGTGAACGGTATACCTGCTCTGGTATTGTTTGATTCGGGGGCTACCCGATCTTTTTATCGCTCGCGCTCAACAAGCGATTTGTAGGGGCTCCGGGGGAGTTGGATTGCCCACTTAGCGTGGAGATAGTCGATGGTAGGACCGTCAGGGTTGTGAGGGTTCACCAAGTATGTACATTGCAATTGTTTGATGAGTAGTTTTATGTGGATCTAGTCCCTATTCCCCTTCGAGGGAATAAGGTTATAGTTTGTATGGACTGGTTGAGCCCCAATGGGGCAGTGATCGACTGTGAGCAGCAGCTAGTGGGCGTTTGGACTCCCAGTGGGGGAGGGTTAGTGATTCAGGGCGAGAGGTCGTAGGGTGGACCGACTCTATGTTCAGCAGCGAGAACGAGGCACTACCTTCAGCAGGGTTGTGCAGGTTATGTCGCCTATGTTATGGATACCCGAGATAAGGGTAAGGCAACAGTGGACGATGTACCGTTCGTGCGAGAGTATCCGGACGTATTCCTAGAGGATTTTCTTGGGATACCTCCAGAGAGACAGGTTGAATTCAGGATTGACCTAGTCCCTGGTGCGGCTCCGATAGCCAAGGCACCATATCGGTTGGATCCTCCCGAGATGCAGGAGTTGTCTACACAACTACAGGAGTTACTAGACAAGGGATTTATCAGGCTGAGCAGTTCGCCATGGGGAGCCCCAATCCTATTTGTGAAGAAGAAGGACGGGTCACATCACATGTGCATAGACTACCGGGAGCTGAATAAGGTAACGGTGAAGAACTGTTATCCCCTCCCGAGGATTGATGATTTGTTTGATCAGCTATAGGGTGCATCTTGGTTCTCCAAGATTGATCTGTGATCGGGTTATCCCCAGATGTGATTCAGAGACGAGAATGTGCAGAAGATGGCTTTTAGGACTCGCTATGGTCGCTATGAGTTTGTGGTGATGCCGTTGGGGCTCACCAATGCTCCAGACGCGTTCATGGACCTCAAGAACCGCGTGTGCAGACCGATGTTGGACCGGTCTGTGATAGTATTTTTGATGACATCTTGGTTTACTCCAAGTCTCAGGAGCAGCATGAGGAGCACCTGAGGGAGGTGCTGGCGACATTGAGGAGGGAGAGAATTTTTGCAAAGTTCTCCAAGTATGAGTTCTGGTTACGCGAGATGCAGTTTCTGGGGCTCCTTGTCAACCAGAAGGGTATTCTGGTCGATCCAGCCAAGATAGAGGTCATGATGCAGTGGGAGGTTCCGATGTCTCCAACTGAGATTCAAAGTTTTCTTGGTCTAGCGGGTTATTACCGAAGATTCATCCAGGATTTCTCCATGATCGATGTTCCGTTGACCCGACTGACCAAGAAGTCGGTGACATTCCGCTGGGGGCCTGAGCAGCAGGCAGCCTTCGAGACTCTCAGACAACAGTTATGCAAGGCACCGATTCTGACTTTACCGGAGGGCATTGATGACTTCATGGTTTACTGTGATGCTTCGATCATGGGCATGGGTGTAGTACTGATGCAGTGGGGTCATATGATAGCATACGCGTCGAGGCAGTTGAAGCCTCATGAGGTTAACTATCTGACGCATGATTTAGAGCTGGGGGTTGTGGTTTTCACCCTCAATATTAGGCGACATTACCTCTATGAGGTCTGTTGTACCATATACACGGACCAAAATAGTTTGAGGTACCTCATGGATCAGCCGAATCTGAACATGAGGCAGTGTCGGTGGTTAGAAGTGGTGAAGGACTATGACTGTGAGATCCTTTATCACTCGTGCAAGGACAATGTGGTGGTCGATGCCCCGTAGCCACAAGGCAGTAGCTACCCCAATTCGAGACATATGTCTGAGGATGAAATTGATTACCCCATTGCTAGAGCAAATCCGGGAGGCGCATGTCGAGGGCCTGAAGGAAGAGCGTCGGAAGTGCGAGCGAATCATAGGCCAGGTGGCCTCATTTGATTATGACAGTCTTGGGTTGTTGACCCTGCATGGGAGGGTCTGGGTTCTGTACTGGAGCGGAGTATGTCAGATTCTGATGGAAGAGACCCACAAGTCGAGGTTCTCCATCCATCCCGAAGCGACAAAGATGTATCGGGATCTTCGCCTTGATTACTGGTGGCCCTGCATAAAGTAGGACGTAGCGTGGTATGTGGAGAGGTGCTTCACTTGCAAGAAGGTCAAGGCCAAGCACCAGCGACCCCACGGCAAGAAGCAGCCATTGGATATTCCTGTGTGGAAATGCGAGGATATCACCATGGATTTCATCTCCAAGCTTCCCAGGACCGCACGTGGAGTAGATTCGATATGGGTCATCGTAGATCGGTTGACCAAGAGTGCTCATTTTATCCCAATCCAGGAGAGTATATCGACTGAGAAGCTGGCCGAGATCTACGTGCGTGAATAGTGGCACGACATAGAGTGCTTGTCTCGGTGGTGTCAGACTGAGATGTCCGTTTCACTTCAAGATTTTGGAAGTGGTTTCACGATGAGATGGGTACTCGTCTCCCCTTCAGCACCGCTTTCCACCCTCATACGGACTGGCAAAGCGAGAGGATGATACAGACTCTCGAGGACATGCTATGTGCATGTGTCTTGGATTTCGATGGCAATTGGGATACGCATATTTCGTTAGCGGAATTTTCGTATAACAACAGTTACTACGCCAGCATAGACCGACCTCCCTTCGAGATGCTTTATGAGAGGAAGTGTAGGACCCCAATCTGTTGGGGAAAGGACGGTCAGAGAGTCATGGGGAGTATTGAGGTAGTACTCAAGACTACAGAGAGGATCCAACAGGTTCGGAGCAGGCTCCAGATTGCTCAGAGTCGGCAGAAAAGCTATGCCAACAAGCGTCGTTCAGACTTGGAGTTTCAGGTGGGCGACATGGTCCTCCAGAAGGTGTCACCTTGGAAAGGTGTTATCCGGTTCAGGAAGCGGGGCAAGTTGGGCCCAAGATACATCGGTCCATTCAAAGTGTTGGCTCGGGTAGGCCGGGTTTCTTACTGTTTGGATCATCCAGCAGAGATCAACCAAATCCACAACACTTTCCATGTTTCTCAGCTGCGGAAGTTCTTAGTGGGTGACTCAGTGGCTGTGTCCCTATAGGATATTCAGGTTGATGATAGCATGAATTACATCGAGTGACCAGTAGCAATTCTTGACAAGAAGACGAAGGAGCTGAGGAATAAGAGGGTTGAGTTGGTGAAAGTGTGTGACATCCCCAAATTTCACGGCCAAAAAAGACCAATTTTGTTTATGCTTTATAAAAATCAGAGTACCTCTTTTAATAAAAATGTTGCGGAATTTTTTCCCAGAAAACATGATAAATATTTGAATCCCTTCCTTGTTGACTACATGTCCCAAAAAGCTTACACTGCGAATCCAGAATTCGCATTTGGAAAGCTTCGCATAAAGTCTTTCAACTCTTAGAGATTCCAAGATTTGACGGAGATGTTGACCATGCTATTCTTCACTTCGAGAATAAATAAGAATATCATCGATGAAAACGATTACGAAATTGTCAAGGAATGGGCGGCAGACTCGATTCATGAGGTCCATAAATATAGCAGGGGCATTTGTTAGACCGAAGGGCATTACGACGAATTTGTAATGACTGTAGCGAGTTTGGAAAGAAGTCTTAGGAATGTCCTCATCTCGGACTTTGATTTGATGATAACCGGATATCAGATCTATCTTCGAAAAGTAACTAGCCCCTTGAAGCTGGTCAAATAGGTCATTGATTCGTGGAAGTGAATATCGGTTTTTTATGGTGAGTTTATTCAGTTCCCTATAGTCAATGCACATCCTGAAGGATCCGTCTTTCTTTTTAACGAAAAGAATCGGGGCTCCCCATGGAGAGAAACTTGGTCTTATGAATCCTTTATCCAGAAGTTCACTCAGTTGGCTTGATAATTCTTGCATTTCAGCGGGAGCCAACCTATAGGGTGATTTGACGATCGGAGTGGCTCCAGGCACGAGGTCGATTCAGAATTCGACTTGTCTTTCTGGGGGTATTCCCGTAAGATCTTCTGGAAATACATCCGGGAAGTCACATGCGACTGGAATGTCTTCAATGTTCACTTCCTCTTTGGTCTTATCCACCACATGAGCAAGGAAAATATAGTTCTTCTTGTGTAGACACTTTTGTGTCTTGATACACGAGATAAGGCGAAGGTTGGCACCAGGTTTATCACCATAGATTATTAGGGTTTTGTGATCGGGGAGATGAAGGCGAATGGCCTTCTCGCAACACATTATATGAGCATTGTGGGGGCTCAAGCAATCCATGCCGATTATCACATCAAAACTCCTAATATTTACTGGCATCAAGTCTATTGGAAATAAATGATTGTTTAGTGTTAATGTGCACCCTACATAGATATCTTTGCTTGTTTCAATTTTCCCATTAGCCATTTCCACCGTGAAGGCTTCGCTGAGCTTCTGGGGTTGTTGATTTAGTAAGTGTTTGAATTTATTACTAACGAAACTTTGCTTTGCCCCACTATTAAATAAGATTCATGCGTATGAGTTGTTAAGTAGGAACGTACCAGTAACAACTGCTTGGTCCTGCACTGCTTCACCTTGACCCATTGTCAGCACTCTCTCTACTGCTCCTTCCCCTTGATTGTTTGCTTTGGGGCAGTTGCGCCGGAAATGGCCGCTTTCTCCACACCCATAGCAGGTGTAACTGGCCCCAACATTGTTGTTGTTGTTGCGGTTGTTGTTGTTGGTGTTGTTGTTGCAGTTGTTGTTGTTTGATTGTTGGTTTTGTTGTGGATTTGTCCTGTAGAATCTGGCAGTGTGACCCTTTCGGTCGCAGCTCGTGCAGTGCATCTCCCTGCATTCTCCTTGATGGTGAAAATTGCATTTGCTGCACTTAGGTAGGGTCCCTGAGTATTGCTTGGGATTATTTGGTGTGGATGAGGCTGGAGCATGTGGTGTGGTGGTAGCTTGAGTTGCAGCATGGACAGTCACAGTTTGTTGTTTCTTTGATGATTCAGAGTTTTGTTTTCCCTTTCTCTTGTTGTTTTTCCCTTTCTTGCTCTCACATTCTTTCTTACCTTCCGCTTCTCCTGTTTTGGCACCCTTTTTGTTTCCATGATCATACAATTTCTTGGCCATCCTCTTTGTACTATCATACGTATCAGGGTTTTCCGCAATGACATTCCCTTGGATTGGCGTGGTCAATCCCCATATAAACCTCTCAGTCTTTTTCCCTTATGAGGTGATCATTCCAGGACACAAGAGAGATAGCTCGCTAAACCTGGATATGTATGCGTCGATAGTGGAATTTTGAACTGTGAGGTTCCACAGTTCTTATTCCATCTTCTGAATTTTGCCTCTTGGACAGTATTCAGCCAACATCATTTCCTTAAGTTCTTCCCATGGCATCGCGGTCGCCACCGGGAGTGTTATGGCCTCTATGTGGCCATTCCACCAGGAGAGAGCTTGATCAATGAATGTGCAGGCCACAAAATTGACCTTGCACCCATCCGGACACCCGCAAATTTCAAAAATTGCTTCCACCTTCTCAATCCATCGCTTCAGGGCTATTATGCCTCTTGTTCCATTGAAGGTTCGAGGTTTGGCGTTGGTGAAGTCCTTGTAGGTGCAGTTTCGTGTGGTTATGTGGTTTGTCCCTTGATTTGTGCTTCTGGTTTCCTGTTTGTTGCCTTCTCCGTTGTTTCCGTTGCGAATCCGCGCAAGTGCTGCAGTGACCGCAGCGGACACTGCTGCTTGGAATGCAACTGAGTTTATTTCCGGCGGGGTCGGTGTTGTGTTGTTTCCACGGTTGGGTCTTTGAGGCATCTTTCTGTCAAAGAATCGGAAAGATGTTGAGTACATATCGTATTCCGAGTTTAGAATGCCATAGACGCGACGTATCGAGTGTGCATTTAAGTGATTCCATGTATTAACATAAAACAAGGAAATAAAACACATAGTAGATAACAACATCACGATAAAAACATAAAGCATTTCGATTAATACTATTTGTTTTTAATACATGAAAATTCGTCGTAAAGGCATACATTACATGGGAAAAACATATGATCTGACAGCATGACGACCCTATAGTGTAATCACTTAAACATATGGTCGGTAGTACGTAGAGTAAAACATAGAGAAGGAAATCGTAATGGGAATATCTGAACAGGTGCTAACTACGATGAGATGGGTCTGCCAACAATATCATATACCTAAATGTCGTGCGATTAGATTAGCCATCTCGGTCATCTCTCTGACCACTTCGTCTCTCTCGTGCTCGGCCAGAACAACTCGGGCCTCTGTCGCTAAAAGTTGTTTCCGAAGAGTGGCAACCTCCTCCTCTAGGGAGTGAGTCCCTTCTACGGGATCCCGTGGTGCTATGCAGCGATCCTGCACCGTCTCGGAAGTAGGAGGTTCACTAGGTTCTCCATTCATATCTCCATTCTCCTCTATGATCTGATCGTATTCCCCAAACTCATAATTCGTCTCCACGTATTCTTTGGGTCCGACACCGGGGGCCGCCTCCACCACGGGGTCTTCCTCAACTACTCTGTGAGCCACTAGGTTCTAGTAGAAAAGAATGCCCTGTTGTGCTCCGTCCGTGACGACTGTGTAAGAAACTGGGAGTGAGAAGTGTGTATCTAAAATCTCAAAATACTCCTATAATATTTAAATTTCTTGTGTTTGAATTCCTGAGAAGTTTTGGATACAAGGTAAGTTTCTAGGTCCATTTCCCACCATGATTACCCCCAAACACATGTTGGTCATATGTTGAATAAATATAGTTGATCAGACTATATTTACCCCCAATATAACTACATAACTGCCCGGGTTTAATCACAGTGTTCCATTTCCTCTAGATACTTTTAATGTTTTTAGTTTTTAATGTATACACTTTATTCAGAGTGTTTTAGTCCCATTGTATTTATAGTTACATGTCAAGTATGGTTAGATATGTCAGTTCACTATAAACAATGCTCTAATACCAATCTGTCACACCCCCGAACCAGAAGACGGAATCGTCTGGGGGCTCCTGTGATTATCAATTGAATTATCATCACAATGAATATACATGAAACATAACACAATCATCACCAAACATTACATATTACAACTGGTACTGATCCCATCAAGTACATTGTCTTAGGTTACATGTTCCCAAATATTAATTGTACGATGATTTGACATTGCACAAAATAAATTTCCTACACTTGAAAGTTTCCCCTGCTTAATGGTTACCTAAGAATACAAGTTATTTTGAAAACGGTCAGCATATATAATTTTGGTGAGTTCATAAGCATGTTTGATTTAAAAGCTTTGTATCGTTTGTATAACCTAGAAAATCTGATATTTTCTGTAAAATTTGTCTAAGAAATGATGTGATGATCAAGTATAAATGTATGTGCGATTTCCATTTCAAAATATGCATAAATAAATGAACCCAAAAGTTTTCCTTGTGTTGTATTTGATGTAAGTATGAATGATAGTATTTTCCCAGAAAATCCGATATTTTCCGATTTATATCAGTATTGTAGTACTTGTATTATCGTCTGAATTGTTTTGTATTAACACGATTTGATTCCCAAGAATGTTTAGATGGTAATGGATCTCTATGTCAGTCGTTATAACCATGCATGATAGTGACTAATTCGCCCGTCTTGGCATTTTTCCAAACGCCGATTTTGATTAAGATTTTTGTCACCCTAGACTGACCGAGTCTAACTGTAGCGAACAGCTCAGGTGTGGGGGAGTCACCCCCATATAGATCTATACAGAAACTCTCGCTCTCCCTCCAGGAGACTCTGATTATAACTACAGGCTACGACCAAACACTTGTTGGTGTCAACCGACAGATCCCACTAGATTCCAATTATTACCCCATGAATATGTTTACCGTTAAGTGTATTTTGATTTTTAACCCGCCTCGATGATTACATGTATATGAATGAATAAAGCCCAACATACACGAAAAAAAGACAATTGTCGCCCATTAGTCATGTAAGTTATTTCTAGGCTGTCAAGTATGCGATGGACACGTTATAGTCCATCAAACATGTGATGAATATTCCAGGCCAAATTAGTAAGGCAATGGGCCACTAAGGCCCAATAGCATGTAAAGACTAATTTAGGCCCATTAGACATGTAATTGGGTCACTAAGACCTAATAGATATGTAATAATTATATTGGGCCCAATAAACATGTGATTGGGTCACGAAGGCCCAATAAACACATGTAGGAAACACTAGGCCCAATAGTCGTATCGTTGTTCTATTTTTGTATATTTGTTGTGGTATAGTGTTTCTAGACGAAGCATTAACTCGTGATGTTATAAAATATCAAATGTTTGATTTATAACGATATATTTTAGTTTATATATAAAAATACCATTTAAAACCCTTAAGTAATAAAAATTTATATCTTTGGTCCAGTTGTTCAATAATTGACATATTTGACCCAAAATATTTATTTGACCATTTCAGCCCCCTTTTCACATAGAATTACATTTTCAGCCCTTATTGGTATAAAATGACATTTTCAGTCCTTTTTGATGAAAAATGACATTTTTAGTCCATTAAATCATTTAACTTAGCATTTTCGGCCCAATTATAAATTAAATTACAATTTCAGCCCAAAATGCAATTATTAACATTTCCATCCCTTATTTGGTAAAAGTTTACATTTTTGGCCCCCTTTCAATAAATTTTTCATTTTTGGCCCAAATTCCAAAAACTTTGCATTTTTAGCCTAAATTAGAAATAAGTGTCCTTTTAACCTTTATTTTGGTTTATTTACGTTTTTGGATAAAGCTTTTGATCAAATAACATTTTTAATCCCCAAAATTTACATTTTTCGTAATTTGGGCCCAAAAACCGTAAGGCCCAAAATTTAAGCCCAATATGCTAAAATTTACATCTTTGGTCCTTTAAAAAGGGTGATTATCATAAAAATTCAGTTTCATCCAAATACAACCTCTTTGATCCTTATAAAACCGAAAATGTCACTTTTAACCCCATACTTTACTTTATCTGCCAAAAGATTCTTATGTAAGATTTTTGTTTTATTTTACACATCTTGGACATGCAATACACTTTTATATTTGTAATATGGTGTATAAAGTGTTTTAGTTTATGGATTGTATCCCTTATTGTTAAAGATCTCGAGATTTGTCAAGATCTAACACATATACACAACATAAATTAAAGAAACCACATGTAACATGCATAAATACACAAATCGACACACAACACTTGTATTCTCCCCCCAAAAACAAGTAAAAACCAAAAACAAAGGGGTATGAACTCACCTTGGGGTGATGGATCGGTTTTGAAGAAGAAATAGAAAGATCTTGGCCTTTAGCAAACTTTCTTGAGTGATTTTCGAACTTAGGAAGTCTCTAAGAGTATGATCATGGAGTAAAGCTATGTAATAAGGAATTCTTAATGTTAAAATGGAAGGAGATGTTTGTGTTTCATAACAACTTACCAAAGGTTTAAAATACTTGATGAAGATCCTTGAAACACAAGCAAATTTTTGAGATCCTTTATGGAAGAAGGAGGATGATCTTGAAAGTGTTTTGGATAGAATTTGAATGTGTGTGTGTTGCTAGCTCGCGGCCGAGAGAGATAAAGAGAGAGGGTGAGGGGAGGTTTTGCATGGAAATATGAGAAGTACCTTGTTGCATGTTGTATAAAATTCCTTGTTGTCCTCTAAACAACAATGAGGTGTCATGGATCAAGTTAATTAGCCATTTTATTTAACACATGGGACGAAAATGGCCAAATGGAAATGAAGGAAATTAGTTTCGGGCTCACTCCTTAGCTTTGATCGAAATCATGAGGTCCAATAAGTTTCTTTTCGGCTCGTTGAGCCCTTAGGATGGTTCATTGCCCAATAAGGTATAAGGGAATGGGTTTATGGCCAATTAGGGCTAGTTTATTTATTTATGCCCCAACAAGGCCCATTAAGGGTAAACTAATCCATTTTAAGCCCATTATGGCCCAAAATGTTTAGTTTTATGAATGTGGGTCCAATTAGAGCCCATTTAAGGGTTCTAACCCAAAGTAGTCAAATTGGAAGCTTATTGGTCCATTAGGCCCAATAAGGAAGTCCTAGATCATAGTGAGCTTAAACCGAGAATCGTAGGGTTTTCAACTCCCAATTGACTATTTAAAATGTTTTGTATAAAGTTTTAGACTTCACACTAGATTTTGATGAGAGTTTGTTGTCATTGAGTGAGCATCATACATATTATCAAGTTAGGGTTACAATTGTTCAATTGTTATCATATTTAAAATTTTGCAAGAGCATAGAATTTCCTAGCTAAAATTGCTAGTTGTGACAGATGTCCTGGTCTATACAAACATATAAGCATAAACCGAACTTACATTCATCTACACTAATGATATACATCTCTTTAATCTCTCAGTGTAATGTGTCTTTGTATCGATACCTGTGATACAAAAATATTGAGTGGGTCAGGTTTAGAAAACCTGGTGAGTACATAGGGATTTCAATCCTATAATTTTATAACATATATATAATTTAGAATACACACAATATAAAATTTTCTCTCTCTCTCTCTCTCTCTATATATATATATATATATATATATATATATATATATATATATATATATATATACACACAACAAACTCTTACCCCACCCCGTCAATCCTCTCAAGGTGACTATCCATACCCTTGGACCTTAAATTTTAGCTCTTACTCCCAGATCTAATCCATATTCTCGAGTCCATGATTGTGACCATTACATACTCCCGGATAAGGGACAATTGGTCTATGTCTAAATCCATACTTCCGGACTAATGACAGATTCTATGTCCTGTCCATACTGTCGGGCTAAGGACAACTGACTATGTCTTAATCCATACTCTCGGATTAATGACAACTGACTAAGTCTTAATCCATACTCCCGGATTAATGAAAATTAACTAAGTCTAATCCATACTCTCAGACTAGGGATGAATAACTATGTCAAATCCATGCTTCCGGATCAATGACATATTTTAAAGTTCTATTCTCCGTATATATCTCGCTCGTACTCATAAAGAGATACTACCCAATAACCATTATAACAAACCTTAGGTTTACTCTTTAACCTAAGTTATCATAAACAATCAGGTATGTTCTTTAACACTTAATTCAGATATCATCAAATAACTCACACAAAACATATATTTAATACATTCAAACAATACTTGTATTAAAATCATGTTCATGAAATGGACTATGCACTCACTTGATAAGACGATAATTGGACAGCACTACGACTCTATAAAGATATATTATTCGATGAAACCGGGATATCTTCAAAAACTGGGCTTCACGCAGGCAGAGTTTCGGCTCAAAAACTCTTTTTCTCGGAATCTTCGAGGCTTCAGGATTTGCTTCGGGTATCGGGATGATATCGGGACTTCGAGGGGCTAAAAGTAGGCTTAATGATGAGAAAAGTAAGAGAGAGGTTGTGAAATTAGCAACCAAAACTGGCTACCTTCGATTTCTATTTATAGGGCTGAATTTCGCTATTCACGTCATGAACCAGGCTTGTTCACGTCGTGAACTTGGTCGTCATCAGGTGCGTAGTCGGGACATCATTATGTCAAACTCTGAAGGTGTCAATCACTGAGTTCACGTCGTGAACTCTATGTTCACGTCGTGAGTTCTGACACAGCTTGAAGTTCGTGCCCCGAACTTCAGAAATTCATATCTTTCGCATACGAGCTCCGTTTTTGACGCTTTTTATATCCACGCGTAGGTGAGATTATGCACTACAACTTTCATTTAGACTCTGTCGGTTAATTTTGACTTCATTTTTAATATTATATTTTTAGTAGGCCGGGACATGAAAAATCCGTTAATAATTCATAACTTCTTCATCCGACGTCCGCTTTCGTCTGTCTTTTTACCGTTGCACTACTGTCAACGAGATCTTCGATTCTCATTTAGATTATTTTTACCGTCCGCTTTCCTCATACGAAGTCAGATCTGGACGTTCTTTTTATGCACACTCTCGGTTTAACGTATTCTACGACTTTCGTTTAGATCGCTAAAACCAAATACCGCTGTATCGTAAATTCACTATTTACGTCGCGCTGTATCGTGCCGTTTCTGTCGCGAAACTTCGACAGGTCATAACTTCTTCGTTATAACTCGAATTTCGACATTCTTTATATATCTGGAATCTTTGTCACGACCACTACAACTTAGTTAAGATTATTCATTCTAAATAATATTCTATCAAAAAGTCATTTTTGACGCTTATCGTCTCTAAATTGACTAGCCCTGATTTGCGGGCGTTACAATTATCTCCCCCTTAGGATGATTACGTCCCGAAATCATCAACGAAAATAGGGCTTGTATAATGATTCCATACGTTATCTTTTGCATCCTAAGTAATAACCGTAATATATATGTTTCTTCGAACGAGTATCTAACTCTTGGGCTTCTTAACTGCAGGCGATGGTCAATCTTGCATCTGCTCTTCGTACTATGTTGGACTTTCAATTGTAACCTTCGAGTTACAAAATAAATCCTTATTGAGGACTCCTTATTCTTCTTAGAATAAGTACTTTCCTTCATTTATTGTAACAGACCGATGAGTCATGTTCTAATGACCTTTTATCGTATGATGCAACGCTTAGACTCAAGTCTCTTATAGTCAAATTCTATAATGGAATATACCTTCCTTCATATTCTAATGTGATATAATCACATTTTTAGCATGTAGCATTTCTAGCTACTAACTTCTTTAACAACGAGCGGGATACTATTGATCGCTTTGATGTCAATTTTCTGGCTTAAGTCAGATGCTACATCGAACTTGGTTCTCCGAACCACGTAACAAACTCATCGTAGTCGGACTCAATTTGATATGACCACTAGGGTCGGAATAACAATCATTTGCGTAGTTATTACCGAAACAATGGTAATGACATACTTGAATAAAACAGAATCAATTACTAGCTTCTTGGTAACCTTGTGACTTTCCCTGATCCAAATGTGAGTCTTGTGCTTCCGTTAGTATAGGCCTCTACTACCTTTCACACCTACTCATACTCGTCCCAAGTATTGTCTCGTAGTTCCCAAGTCCTAAAATCACAAAACAATTTAATACATACGAATGTGTCCAAAAATAGTGTGTTGAAATATTATGGTAGAACATGATGGATGAAGTTTGTTTATATAGGAGGTACTTCACAATGTAAAAATCTCACCAGTTTGCTTTTTGGAGGTCTCAAACGGAAATCTGATAAAGTAAGAAAAATCTTGATTTTATGTTATATTTTCTATATTACTAAATGGATAATTTGATTTTATGTCATACGGAAGAATGCTTTTCAATTTCTACTTTTATGTTTTTCCTTCTAATATTATTTGGATATATGTTGATTTAAAATGTCCTTGAATCCTGATTTTTTTAGGTTTATCAATACTTCTTCTTTTCAAATGATCAAATGAACAAGTTTGACCTCTAAATTCAAACCTTCAAAAAAGAAGAGATTATGAGTTTATTATAATAAAAAAAATAATATTGATTAGTCAATCGGGTCGAATCTAATTTCGTTGTATTACAAAAATACACATGTTTAACTCGTATATTTTGTCCGGTTACGACTACAAATCTTGATTTAGTTGCATAATAATAAAATGTATTTATTATTGTATTTTTAAAGAAAAAGGACCCATCTTTATGTAAAGGTGAACACCAAAGTTGTATGGAAGTCTTAACAAAGAATCAAATTACACATTCACTTTTAAGTAAAGTTCCTAACTTTGCCAATTGTACCATACAATATTTCCAGCATCACGTACAACACACTGATGCAATGGAAGTATCTCAGCATCTGGAAGGTGCACTACTCCGCTAATGTACACCCATAAATTACCAAAAATAACTTGAATGCTTTATATGATAAAAATGACTTGTTTGAATATGATGTTTTGTGCAACATCGACCTTTCATAAGCAAAATTAAACCCCTCCAAAATGCAAATATAAGTGAACTTTGGAGATGGAGATTCCAACTTAATCGTATCAAATAGTAAATTGCAATAAACTCAATAAATTAATTAATTTATGCATGTCAGTCAAACATGGTCTTAATCACGAATAAATGGTTAAATGAATTGAATGAGCTAAGACGAACTCAGTCATATTTAAAATATAAGGTTAACCATAGCTACTTATTACAAATTAGAAATATGTTGTGTTTTGCATGGGGATAAAGCATTGTTAAAATATTAACAAATGTATGATTTTAGAAATGACTTATTTAGGATATTTTGTTTTATTTAGGGGATCATGCAATAGATACTTTAAGGTTATATTTATTTGGCATATTACATATTACAGTTAATTTATATTTTCAGTTTTTTTAGGTTATTATGTTTAACCAAATAAAAAACAGCTTAAAATTTAATTTTAAAAAATATTATTAATAAGCTTTTTAAGTTTTTCTTAAATCTTAGAAATATACCATTTGTTAATTTTAGAATCACTCAAGCTTTGCATGTCCTTTTTGTGAGCATTATGGAGGTCTTCAAATAGATTTAATGTATTGTCTTAAATTTTCAAACCAATTTTTTTTTTAAAAAAAAATGAAACACCCAAAACCGTTTCTTATAAAAACAAAGTATCAATTTGTTCATAACCATCTATGCATATCATAATTTGTATCAAAATAATAAAAATACCAGAAGTCTAAAATGTAAAATTTTTTGTGATGCACGTGCGGTACAATTAAATTGGGCCCTCCCCCTTAACAACAGAATCACCCGAAAAATGAGAATCAACAACTGTAAGCATAAAAACTTAGTGAGTTCTTCAATATATCACACACCACAATACACATACAATACATACAAACAAATCCCCCAACTCTCGTGTCAATCTGCATACAAATAAGTCTCTCGACTCTTGTGCCGCTTTGCATACATAAAAATCTCTCGGCTCTAGTGTCGATCCACCTGGTGACAAATGGCTCTGGTGCCAGTCTAGTCTTCGACATTGAGTATCTAGGCTCATAGCTTTCGTTTTGTTCTACGATCAACATTGAGTAATCTAGTCTCACAGTTCATGTATTGCTCACCATCAACCACTCAGCATAATCATACAATCAAACACACTAACAATCTACATGCAAATGACTCTACTAGGCTACTTGCCTGATCAACATACTACAATACCACTACATCTTAATATACAAAGATATATATTGTAACATATAGTATAGTGAGATAACTCACTTGAACTGCAAATTGGCGAAACACAACTATACTCATGAACTCGTAAGAACCGGTCTCGCGAATCACCCATAAAACAGACAGAGGTTAAATCTCCGCCTACAACTTAATCCCACAAAATCCGACGTAAGGTCAAACTAGTCAAAAAGTCAACAGTCAATGATCAATGCGTCACGACCAGCTCTTGGTCGCGTCACGACTACTAAATGACATGTAGCATCCATCTCTTAGGTATTCCTTTCATGAGTTAATTAATGCATTTTTATGGATTTTTGGTGTGGCCACGGCGTGACATCCATTAAATAGGAAACATGCATCCCCAATGGCACAGTGTGGCGTTAAACCCTAATTTTTGGGAACAATGCCATATTTAAGGGCACTATCTCCTAGGTTTGCCTCTTTTGGTAGCCTCCACCCTCTGAGATCTTATCCCATCCAAACCCTAGCCTCCATATGTGTGTTTGAGTGTGTGTGGCCAACTTTATGAAGGTTGAAAGAAGAAGGAGCTCATCTTGGTGTTTGTGTGCTTGGTTCCAACTTGTATCTCATATCTTCACTTCATTTATGATCATTTGGAGGTAAAAAGTCTTCAACTTGCTCATTAAATCTTTAGATCTAATATTAGGTCACTTTATGAGTTTTTGGTCCATGGCTTTAGTTAGATTGAATGGATGGAATAAAGTTAGCAACTTTATGGTCTTTCTGAGTCCCGTGAGCATTATATTATACGGATCTAAGGTTGGATGTGGTTTGTGAATTTTGTATGAGTTTTAGGTCACATTTCTCCATTTTTGATCTAGTTTAAGTTCCAGACTTGCATTGGACATGCATGTCTGAAAAACATTGATTTTTATGTTGTGTGAGACCTTAGAAAGCTTTTTGGAAAGTTTGAATGACATGGCTTAATGAATTGAAAACTTAATCTATTAGGTTGTGAGAGACCAGTTTCCACGACATGGCAACTTGCTCGCCATAGCGTGGCGACTGGGGTTTACTTGACTATTTTGCCAAGAAGCGTCACGACATAACTAAGGATGTCCACGACGTGCCGACCATCTAGAGTTGACTTTGACTTTGACTTTGATCATTGAATTTTTGACTTTGTTGACTTTTGGACAATTGGATGGTTTTAGAAGGTGGATTAAGGGTTTACCTTGTGTGGTTTATTAGGAGGTGTATAGCACCCGTTCATTGGATGCGAGAGTTGTTGACTACGTTTGTAAGATGAGTCTTCTCAATATACTATGTAGGTTGTTAGATTGCATATGTGACTCTTGCATGAAATATTGTGGTTGGATCACATCACTTGTATGAAAGACTGTACTTGGATCATAATATTTGTTTGTCTTTATGACTTGCATGGAAGACCATGGTTGGATCATGGTAGAAAGGTTATAACTGGGTTGTAATCTGGAAGTGACTGTAAGACTATGGTTGGATCATAGCATAAATGTACAGTTGAAATACACCCCTAAGTCTTGGCCCAATGATACGTATGGTTTGTGGTATTTTGGGGAACTCCCTTAGCTTTGTGCTTATAGTTTATGTTTTAAATGTTTCCAGGTACTTCTGGTTCTAAAGGGAAGGGCCAACTTGACTGCATTGCATCCCCTGAAGGATTTGACCGCATTGATTATTACTATTTCACTATGATGTTTGAGATATACATTTTACTATGATTGGTTTTTTAACAAATATTTATATCGATTTTTACTAATATTTTGGGACGTTACATGAGAAATAGTCATGATTCCATCGAACGTTCGCATCGCAACCTTATCCTTGGTCGAGTCGTAATTCCCCTGGCAAAACCCTTTTACTCATTAAGCACTTTCAAGGGACTTAATGGATACATTTTTCAACTTTATCTATTCTAAAGGCTAGATCTAACCAAATCTGCCTTAACTTAAATAAGTTCATTAAGGCTCATAAACATTTGCATGGTTGAAAGAGGGCACATGCACACACATTTTTCTTCTTCCTAAAGTCCAGAAATACACTTATTTGCAAGTTAGAGTTTTGGAGTCTCTCAAACTCCAAGAACATAAGATCAAAATGACCAAAAGTGACTAAAAACTCCTTTAAAGCTTAAATCTATGCATGAACTCGAATAAAGCAATGATCTTTGAGACTTACAATGCAAACAATGTGACAAGAATTTGGATTCTTCACTGAAACACTTCCGTCCAAGCTTCACAAGCTTTATTACTTCTTCAAACATATTGCAAATACCTTAAAAATCTCTCTATAGCATAAAAGGGTTTAGGGTTTTATTTATGGTGAAGGTTGTTAGATTAGTGTCTAAGTCCATAACTATAATTGGTTTGTACTTGACCCGAGAGTAGCATGGTCCATTTGGGTTGCATGACACCAGAACAATCCAAAGGATGGATAACTGAGAAGAGGTTATTTATGGTTTATTAATATATTATAAGTTCTAATATATTAATATGAAATCATATTATTTAATTAGTATTGATCAAGAATTAATTTGGAATTAATTTTGTGATTAAAAGAGACTAATTAAATATATGGGATTAATTATGTAAAGCATTCATTCTTATAATGTGGGCTTATGATCCATAGTTCTTTATGTTGGGCTAAACCCATATGGTGACCCATGGATGATCCATGGAGGTTTAAACCCATGGAGCATAAGGAATATGGAAGGTCATGCACATTAGGGTTTGCATGGTGTAACCCTAATTTAGCCACACTATATAAGAACCCCTCTACCTCATGAAATCGGTACCTAAGTAAGCTTAGAAGAGTGCTAGCCGATTTAGTGAAGCAAGACAACCTCCTCTCAAGTTCCTCCATTGTTGGTGGTGTTGTGTGATTCCACTTGAGATGCAACACTTGGGGCTCTACATTCTTAAAGGTCCAAGTTTTCCAACTACAACAAAAGATATGTCATCTAACTAGAATTTTGTAGTAAAGATACTCCATTGTATGCTAGTTAGGATGATGCTTTGGAAAAACAAAGTTTGCATGTATATTAGAGAAAACATAGATCCAAAGCATCTAGGGTTGCATGTACACCATAGGAGTGTTATAATGCTCAAAACCCTTCAAAGGAGGCTTCAAAGGAGGCTAAAGAATAGGGGAAAAACTAAAAGTTAACAACATTATATAGGGATCAAGGCCTGACATCTAGGGTTTTGGGCCCTGGTGGCTTCGCGTTGCGACTAAACACTTGTCACAACGCTACTTATTATGTGTCTCGAGTCGCAATCCCTTAGGCGTTGCAAAGTTATCTCTAAAACCTTGAATTAATATTTAAACAATTCAACATGAGAACCACTTGTATCTAGAAAACGAGAGTTACAATTCTCCCCCACTTAAATTAGATTTCATCATCGAAATCTGCTTTTGCAAGTCCATCCAAGTACCTCACGCGTACACTTATATGGGTTTTCCAAACCATTACGTTGCTATATATGAACTAACCCTATGCTTCCACTAACCCAACCACCGATTCTCATCAACTCAAATCTACCCAATTATGAGCACAACTTCACAACAAGTCCTAAAGAGAGTACTTCCCAATACCGAAAATGCAGAGATCCAAAAATTCCAACTTAATAGTTTAATTATGAGGACGACCTTCTAGACGACATCCATACCAACCAATTCCTCATATGAGGAATACTACCGAAACATTAAGAAGCGGGTCCTCGATATCATTCCATAGAGACCTAACCACTTCTAACTTCCCAAATCAAGCCCAAAAGGCTACACCTGGTTGCTTGACTTATCAACAAATCAATCTATGGTGACTCACGAGCTTATCCTGGCCTATCAATACCTAAGGACTCTCATGCTTACCCTGGTCCGTCAACACCGACTAAGACTCCGGCTTAAACCGATCCACCAACACCTACTGACTCTGAAGCTTAACACGATCCTCTAACACCTACTGACTCTTGGGATTAACCCAATCCTCCAATACAATTAACTCTCAGGCTTAACCTGAGCCATCGACACCTAACACGACCCTGAAGGCTCATGATACACCATCATTCTTGCCATTGACATACAACACCATAGAAGGTCAACGGAAAAATACATGAATCGAACTCACGAAACTTAGTTAACTCCTTAGGCTTTTGGAGCATGACTTGAACACCCAATCCATATCAGAGAAGAACAAACAAAAAGACTTTCATCATAATCCTTAACTTGAGTTCCCTTATCCTTGTGTAGACTGCTCATTTGCTTATCTTGACGCATTGACAAACACATTAAAATCCTTGGAAGTACCTCAACAATCCCAAAACTACGACTTCCATGAGTAAACATATATATCCTTCCTCGCGACTTTGAAAATTCCATAGAGTTGCTACAAATACCTATAACTCTAGATGTCAAACAGAATATCGAGCAACTTCTTATCCTTCTGCTATGAAGTGTGGAATCTCCCTCACTTGAAATCCAGACCTTCTAATTATTGAATACATACCATTATAAAGCTATAAATTGGTCCACAAAAATACCAACGTTGATTCTAAAACTAAAATAGAATTAAATAGTCCTTCGAACAATTCAACTTTACCCACAACCTTTATCATATAAGAATATGTAGAAGGGTCAAGTCAAAAGTTCTAAGTCTATGTAACTCTATCCCTACAAATTACCACATGACCTATGGATATCGTAATCCAAGATTTTCCCTAAAAGCAACAACTAAAGAAAAAAAGAATCTCAATAAGCATAACCAATTACACAAGCATATGAGAATGAGAGGAAAGGACATTATAGAAAATAACATAATTGAAAACATACCAACAATCACAAAGGGTGATGTTTCTACCTCCTCTACCATAAACTAATCGGCCTACCCTTGACCCTCGAAGCTCAACTATCCTCTGTCTTCCATTTATGATCCTCAAAGTTGCAGGTGTCGGAGACTACACTGCGCTAGCTACGAGAAGAGAACAATTGGTCTTGATGTAGCCCATATGGTCATAACTGTAGCATATCCACATACTATGCATGCAATCCATGCAATAATGTCCCTCCTTGCCATATCTGTGGCATTTTGAAGATCGACATACCCCATCATGTAATTTCCCGCACTTACACACTTGGATCCCATTTACCCCTCTGCTCCTAAATCAGCAGTCCTAACTTTATTTGATTTTGGCTAAGACTGAACCTAAACTTGCACCTGCATCTTCTATCACTGTTAGGTCTCAAGCTCCATTAACTATGTGACACCCATTTTCTGGATTCCATCATTTGCATATTTAAGGATTTCAAAGATAAGGTTTTATGGAAAACCTTATGCCATGGCATGACATGTTGTTGGCCATGGTGTGGCCATGCCATTTAAATAAGGTCGCGCCTACTTTGCCACCACAACGTCCAAGGCCTTCACCATGGAGTGGTGAGACCTATAACCCAAGCCCGTGAAGATTATGGTTTATGCTGTATTTAAAGGCCTAAACTCATGGTTTTGCTCATTATCTTCAACCTCCATCCTTTAAACTCAAAACCCAAACCCCCACTTGAGTGTTCTTGATGTTGGTGTGATGCTCTTGATGTTTGAAGCCTTGGAATACATCTTGGGAGAAGAAGGTGGTGTGCTTGTTGGTTGAAAGGTTGTATCTACTTCAGATCTTGAATATCTTGCTTCTTGTGGAGCTCTAAAAGGTATAAAGCTTCCACATTCATCATTCTTGTTTCTCATTTCACGCTTTGAGGTCCTTTTAAATCCTTTGAAGGGATGCTCTTGGAGTTTTGATCAACTCCAAAACCTTAGACTTGCTTGGTAACCATTTTGAGGCTTATCTTGATGCAAAGGGTGTTAAGTCATAGTTCCCTTTGAACCATGCACAAGTTTTGGTCATTACGAGGGCTTAATGGACTTAGGGTGTAAGATATTGCAAGCAGCATTCGGATAAGGAAAAACAGACTCAAGCCAAAACTGTTCTTAGAACAAGAAACGACACTTAACATAGGATGCTAAGCGCATACTATCAGGCATAACCTAAACAGGCTACCCTACTGCTGTTTGCTCAATTCTAGCATGCAATATTCAATAAGCTGATAAACATAACATAAACTTGTATGGGTACTATGGGGAATACTTACTTGAGCTCGGCCGGTCGCGCACGTCACACACTTTACTCTTTCTCGTGACTCTTTTCCGGGTTTTAAAGAATAATTTCTTTTTAAAAAAAATCTTTCAATCCCTCGGTTTGAGTCCAAACACTCCCGAAGGCGTGTCCGAATCCCTCAAACCAGGGCTCTGATACCAACTTGTAACGACCCATTTTTTTTTTTTTTTTTGATATTACTTTAGAAAAACATTAATAATAAAAACATTGTCGAAATAAAAAGAAACATTGTTTGTTCACACCATAACACATTGCAACCACGTTCTCAAAAGCCAAACCGTACATCCTATCAAAATATCAGAGTACAATCCCAGTAAATCTCATAAATGCGGAAACCGAAGAATGTGTGTATGACGTGCCGCTACCGCGCCGGCTCCTTCCCCTTCGATGCAGAGATACCTGAAAACAAAACCGTAAACGTAAGCACAAAGCTTAGTGAGTTCCCCCAACGTACCGCATACCATACAAACACACAACACATATACTGCCAGGCTATTCTGGGGTGCCTGACTACCCGGTACGGCCATTCTGGGGTGCCGACCTACCCATACGGCCATTCTGGGGTGCCGTCTTACCCGTGTCAAGCCATTCTGGGGTGCTGACTACCCATCGGTCCTAACAACCGATCCTCGGGGACTATTTCACCCCTACTACTACTATCACATATAACATAACAAGCCAGCATGCATACATATCGTCACATACTGTCAGACGTATCTGGGGTGTCTGACTACCCTTCGGTCCGAACAATCAAACTCTACTACTATCACATACAGCATATCAAGCTATCATATAACATGTCAGGTACTAACGAACTTAGATGATATCACAAAGACAATCATCTATCATACAACTCCTACTGGTGGGTCGGCATTGAGGCCTTAGACCCACCGCTACTGGAAGGTAACTCACCTCAAAGTAGCTGCTGAACTGATCGGGAACCGACTGACTGCTGCTGCTCCGGGAGTCCTCCGGCTGCAATTTCCACGACATACTCAATCAAACACCGCTAACTGACCTTTAGGTAAAATGACCATTTTACCCCTGGATTAACTCTAAGCCAAAGCTGGAGTCAACTTTCAGGTGACCCGACTCGCCGAGTGGATCACCACTCGCCGAGTCCCTAGCAAACCAATGCCCTGGGTCCCTGGTTCTACTCGTCGAGTCGGGCTATGACTCGACGAGTTCACCTTCTAACTGCCATTCAACACCTTCATCCTACTCGCCGAGTTGTATGAACAACTCGTCGAGTTCATCTTCATCCGATGAACACTTTATGCTAAGACTCGCCGAGTTGTATGAACAACTCGCCGAGTCTGTTCTTGAGCTATGAAGATTGCCTTGGACTCGCCGAGTCAGGGCATTGACTCGCCGAGTCCTAACATGGGTGAGTTCAGCTCCTAACTCACCGAGTCACCCCCTGTGACTCAAGGCTCAACTCGACACATGAAGAAGGGACCAATTCGGTGACTCGCGACCAGACTCGCCGAGTCACCTATGCGACTCGCCGAGTCGTCGCCATGCACTCCTTAAATATACCGATTTGCTCGGTTCCAGACCATGCCATTCATAGATCTGGACTTCTAGGACACGAATCACACGTAAAGTTTCCAACTTTACGTGTGGATATTCACCAATATGGATTATAAGGCTCAAAATGTCTCAAAATGGTAGATCTAGGGCTAACAAGCCTCATGAGACCAAAAAGCTAACAGATCTGAGCTCCTGGAGCTCAATCTTACATAGATCCAAAGGCCAAACGCCTTATTACAACATATAATGAACATGCAAACTTGGGGAATTGACCAAGAAGGACCCAAATGAAATTTTAAGCATAGAATCAAGGGGAAAACGGGTTATACCTCAAGGGAAATGTTGAAATGACACAAGGATGGCTGATCTCCTTCTCCTCTTCTTGATCTACTCCTCTTACTCTTCAAAACCGGAAACCAGGTGCTACAAATCTCCCCCACTTATTTCAGACTTCGTCCTCGAAGTCTGCTGCCCGATCCTGAAACAGCTCGGGGTAGTGCTCCATCATCTCGTCTACCGGCTCCCAAGTCCACTCTGAACCCTTGCGGTGCCGCCATTGCACCTTCACTAGCTCCACCCTCTTGTTCCTTAAATCCTTCGACTTCCTGTCGAGGATTGCGACTGGGCGCTCGATGTAGTTCAGGCTGTCATCAACCTGAATATCCTCCAAAGGTACTACTGCAGAATCGTCCACTAGGCACTTCCGCAACTGCGAAACATGGAAAGTGCTGTGGATCTGGCTAAGCTCGGCTGGCAGATCCAGCCTATATGCTACCTTGCCCACCCGGGCTAAGACCCTGAACGGTCCGATGAATCGCGGGCCCAACTTGCCCCGCTTCCTGAATCGGATGACGCCTTTCCACGGTGACACCTTCAGGAGGACCATATCCCCGACCTGGAACTCTAAATCGGATCGACGCTTGTCGGCATAACTTTTCTGTCGACTCTGAGCAGTCTGAAGCCTGCTCCGGACCTGCTGTATCCTCTCAGTCGTCTTGAGCACCACTTCGGTGCTTCCCATAACCCTCTGGCCAACCTCACCCCAGCATATCGGGGTCCTACACCTCCGTCCGTACAACATCTCGAAGGGAGGGCGGTCAATACTCGCGTGATAGCTGTTGTTGTAGGAGAACTCGGCCAAAGGAAGATAGGTATCCCAGCTACCACCGAAATCCAGAACACACGCCCGCAACATGTCCTCCAAAGTCTGGATGGTCCGCTCACTCTGTCCATCTGTCTGCGGGTGAAAGGCGGTGCTGAAATGCAGACGAGTGCCCAACTCGTCATGGAATCTCTTCCAAAACCTGGAAGTAAAACGCACATCCCTGTCCGAGATCACCGATACTGGCACCCCATGCCGTGCCACAATCTCCCTGATATAGATGTCGGCCAATTTCTCGGCCGATATGCTCTCCGGAATCGGAATAAAGTGAGCACTCTTGGTCAATCTATCCACGATGACCCAAATCGAATCCACTCCACGCGCGGTCCTGGGAAGCTTCGTGATAAAATCCATCGTGATATCTTCCCACTTCCACAGTGGAATGTCCAACGGCTGCATCTTGCCATGCGGCCTCTGATGTTCGGCCTTGACTTTCCTGCAGGTCAAGCACCGCTCGACGTACCATGCCACATCCCGCTTCATGCAGGGCCACCAATAGTCTAGACGAAGATCCCTATACATCTTCGTCGCCCCGGGATGAATAGAGAATCGGGACTTGTGCGCCTCCTCCATCAAAATCTGGCGCACGCCCCCGTGATACGGCACCCACACCCTACGGTGTAGTGTCAATAACCCTCGGCTATCATAATCGAAGGAGGAGACCTGACCTACTACGCGCTCGCTCTTCCGATGCTCCTCCTTGATAGCCTCCTGTTGAGCTTCCCGAATCTGCTCCAACAGGGGAGTCACCACAGTCATCCTCAAACAGGCGTCCCTGATCGGCGCCGCCTTGCGGCTAAGCGCATCGGCCACCACATTGGCCTTTCCCGGGTGGTAAAGGATCTCGCAATCATAATCCTTCACCACATCCAACCACCGACGCTGCCTCATGTTCAGATTCGGCTGGTCCATGAGGTACCTCAAGCTCTTGTGGTCCGTGTAGATGGTACACCGAACCCCATAGAGGTAATGTCGCCAAATCTTGAGAGCAAATACCACCGCCCCCAGCTCCAAATCGTGCGTCGGGTAGTTCGCCTCGTGAGGCTTGAGCTGCCTCGAAGCGTAAGCAATGACATGCCCCCTTTGCATCAGCACCGCGCCCAACCCAGAAATGGACGCATCGCAATAAACCACGAAATCCTCTACGCCCTTTGGCAGGGCTAAGATCGGCGCCTCACACAATCTCTGTCTCAGCGTCTCAAATGCAGCCTGCTGCTCGGGTCCCCACCGAAAGACCACGGCTTTCTTCGTCAGCCGCGTCAGGGGCACGGCTATCTTGGAGAAATCCTGGATAAATCTCCGATAGTAGCCTGCCAATCCTAGGAAGCTCCGAATCTCAGATGGGGACTTCGGAACCTCCCATCTCATCACGGCCTCGACCTTGGCCGGATCGACCAGAATCCCGTTCTGGTTGACGAGGTGCCCCAGAAATTGCACCTCGCGCAACCAAAACTCACACTTGGAGAACTTGGCATACAAGCTCTCCCTCCTCAGGGTCTCTAACACCTCTCTCAAATGCTCCTCATGATCCTCCCGGGTCTTGGAATAAACCAAGATATCATCGATAAAGACTATCACAGACCGGTCCAGCATCGGTCTGCATACACGGTTCATGAGGTCCATGAACGCGGCAGGAGCATTGGTGAGCCCAAACGGCATCACCACAAACTCGTAATGGCCATAGCGCGTCCGAAACGCGGTCTTCTGCATATCCTCCTCCCTGACCCTCATCTGATGATAACCCGAACGCAAATCAATCTTGGAGAACCAAGATGCGCCCTGAAGCTGGTCAAAGAGGTCATCAATCCTCGGAAGCGGGTAACGGTTCTTCACCGTTACCTTGTTCAGCTCCCGATAATCTATACACATCCGATGCGACCCATCCTTCTTCTTCACAAACAGAATCGGGGCTCCCCAGGGCGAACTGCTCGGCCGAATAAATCCCTTGTCCAGCAGCTCCTGCAGCTGCGTAGACAACTCCTGCATCTCGGGAGGAGCCAACCGATACGGTGCTTTGGCTATCGGAGCCGCACCGGGAACGAGGTCAATCCTGAACTCCACCTGTCGCTCTGGAGGTATCCCAGGTAGTTCTTCCGGAAAAACATCAGCAAAATCTCGAACCACCGGGACCTCGCTCACGGTCGCCTTACCCGCCTCCCGGGTGTCCATCACGTACGCGACATAACCCGCGCATCCCTGCTGAAGGTAGCGCCTAGCCCTCGCTGCTGAACACACAGTGGGTCCACACTGCGGCCGCTCTCCATGAATCACTAACTCTCCCCCGCTTGGGGTCTTGACTCGCACTAGCTGCTGTGCGCAATCTATCACTGCCCCATTAGGGCTCAGCCAATCCATACCAATAATCACCTTGTTCCCACGCAATGGAATGGGAACCAAGTCTACCAGGTAACACTCCTCAAACAGTCGCAGGACACAATCTCGAAACACCATCGATGCTCGCACCGATCGATCATCGGCAATCTCTACCTCTAACGGGCAATCTAACTCGCCTGAAGTCTCATGGAATCTCTTGCTAAGAGCAAGAGAAACGAACGATTGGGATGCACCCGAGTCGAACAATACCTGAACCGGGATGCCGTTCACATGGAACGATCCTAATACACATATATACACACGGAGCACATATCAATATCATAACAACGTAAAATAAAAGATAGAAGGAAGGAATCATACCCGTCACCACATCGGGCGCGGCGCGTGCCTCCTCGGCAGTCAACTGAAATGCCCGACTCCTCACCACTGGAGCCTCTGCCTTGCCCTGACGGCCATCCGTGATCCGCAGGGTCGCTGGAGCTGGCGCCTTCACTGGCGCTGAAGCTGTCAACATGGGGCAATTGGCCCTCTTGTGGCCCTTCTGGTTGCAGTGGAAACACAGTAACTCCGATGTCTGAATAACGGTCGCAGGAGCAGTGCAATCCCTGCTGATATGCCCAAACTTGCCGCACTTGTAGCAGCCTGACGATCCCATCCTGCACGCCCCCTCGTGCGGCCTGCCGCACCTCCCGCAGCGGCTCGGTCCCGACTGGCCTTTCGGCCTCCCATCTGATCCCTTGGGCTTCTTCCCCGAAGCCCCCGATGACTGACCATTCTCAAGTTTCCGTTTCCGGATGTGCTCCAAATCTATCTCTCTCTCTCTAGCCCTGGCAATCATGGAGTCCAGGGTAGGGCAAGCCGAAAAACTAACATGCTCCCGAATGTCAGCTCGTAGCATATCATGGTAACGAGTCCTCCATCATCTCCACGATCCCTTCCTTGATCGACCCAAAGATGATGGGAGTCGACTCAAGGATGCCCCTAGTGATCTCCGACGTGATGAACTCACGTAGCCTCTCCTCAATCGGCTCGGTGCCAGGTCCCGAACCTGACCCCTCTCCTGACCCGCCATCTACCGGTCTCGGACGAAGTACCACCATTCTGCAAAACATTAATAATAATCATTAGTGGTACTGCTACTTTCTGAGGGATCTCAACTACTTACAGGTTCCTTGGTCTCGTCTTGGCCTTCCTCGGCTCGGGTACGGATCCTCTGCTTTCAGTAGTACGGGCCCATACTACCTTCCACATCTATCCGTACCTTCTCCGAGGAATTCCTCGACTCCACCAACTCCCCTCTACTACTGCTACTCTCCGATATTCTCACCCTAGGCTCGCCCTAGGGAGAATTCAAGTTCAACACAACTGGTCCTCAGCTACTGTAGGTCTCCTCATAATGCCAGTTAGCCACCACCTAAACACCACCACCTGTGATGAGGATTAGATCATCCTTCAAGTGAAAGGCCCGTCCCTACAACGGTTGGACTCAAACAAGAGCTGCGCAATAGGGCCAGTCCCAACACCTTGGGATTATTCAACCCTGATTACATGTGGGGTGACGTGTTTACCTAGTGGCTCACTCCCATTACTCAGAATCCCACCGAGCACAAAGCAAGCAGCATTCGGATAAGGAAAAACAGACTCAAGCCAAAACTGTTCTTAGAACAAGAAACGACACTTAACATAGGATGCTAAGCGCATACTATCAGGCATAACCTAAACAGGCTACCCTACTGCTGTTTGCTCAATTCTAGCATGCAATATTCAATAAGCTGATAAACATAACATAAACTTGTATGGGTACTATGGGGAATACTTACTTGAGCTCGGCCGGTCGCGCACGTCACACACTTTACTCTTTCTCGTGACTCTTTTCCGGGTTTTAAAGAATAATTTCTTTTTAAAAAAAATCTTTCAATCCCTCGGTTTGA
Source organism: Lactuca serriola (assembly GCF_051521515.1). Taxonomy (NCBI): domain Eukaryota; kingdom Viridiplantae; phylum Streptophyta; class Magnoliopsida; order Asterales; family Asteraceae; genus Lactuca; species Lactuca serriola. The sequence continues at coordinate 68,148,347 of NC_136408.1, read as the reverse complement.
GTCCAAACACTCCCGAAGGCGTGTCCGAATCCCTCAAACCAGGGCTCTGATACCAACTTGTAACGACCCATTTTTTTTTTTTTTTGATATTACTTTAGAAAAACATTAATAATAAAAACATTGTCGAAATAAAAAGAAACATTGTTTGTTCACACCATAACACATTGCAACCACGTTCTCAAAAGCCAAACCGTACATCCTATCAAAATATCAGAGTACAATCCCAGTAAATCTCATAAATGCGGAAACCGAAGAATGTGTGTATGACGTGCCGCTACCGCGCCGGCTCCTTCCCCTTCGATGCAGAGATACCTGAAAACAAAACCGTAAACGTAAGCACAAAGCTTAGTGAGTTCCCCCAACGTACCGCATACCATACAAACACACAACACATATACTGCCAGGCTATTCTGGGGTGCCTGACTACCCGGTACGGCCATTCTGGGGTGCCGACCTACCCATACGGCCATTCTGGGGTGCCGTCTTACCCGTGTCAAGCCATTCTGGGGTGCTGACTACCCATCGGTCCTAACAACCGATCCTCGGGGACTATTTCACCCCTACTACTACTATCACATATAACATAACAAGCCAGCATGCATACATATCGTCACATACTGTCAGACGTATCTGGGGTGTCTGACTACCCTTCGGTCCGAACAATCAAACTCTACTACTATCACATACAGCATATCAAGCTATCATATAACATGTCAGGTACTAACGAACTTAGATGATATCACAAAGACAATCATCTATCATACAACTCCTACTAGTGGGTCGGCATTGAGGCCTTAGACCCACCGCTACTGGAAGGTAACTCACCTCAAAGTAGCTGCTGAACTGATCGGGAACCGACTGACTGCTGCTGCTCCGGGAGTCCTCCGGCTGCAATTTCCACGACATACTCAATCAAACACCGCTAACTGACCTTTAGGTAAAATGACCATTTTACCCCTGGATTAACTCTAAGCCAAAGCTGGAGTCAACTTTCAGGTGACCCGACTCGCCGAGTGGATCACCACTCGCCGAGTCCCTAGCAAACCAATGCCCTGGGTCCCTGGTTCTACTCGTCGAGTCGGGCTATGACTCGACGAGTTCACCTTCTAACTGCCATTCAACACCTTCATCCTACTCGCCGAGTTGTATGAACAACTCGTCGAGTTCATCTTCATCCGATGAACACTTTATGCTAAGACTCGCCGAGTTGTATGAACAACTCGCCGAGTCTGTTCTTGAGCTATGAAGATTGCCTTGGACTCGCCGAGTCAGGGCATTGACTCGCCGAGTCCTAACATGGGTGAGTTCAGCTCCTAACTCACCGAGTCACCCCCTGTGACTCAAGGCTCAACTCGACACATGAAGAAGGGACCAATTCGGTGACTCGCGACCAGACTCGCCGAGTCACCTATGCGACTCGCCGAGTCGTCGCCATGCACTCCTTAAATATACCGATTTGCTCGGTTCCAGACCATGCCATTCATAGATCTGGACTTCTAGGACACGAATCACACGTAAAGTTTCCAACTTTACGTGTGGATATTCACCAATATGGATTATAAGGCTCAAAATGTCTCAAAATGGTAGATCTAGGGCTAACAAGCCTCATGAGACCAAAAAGCTAACAGATCTGAGCTCCTGGAGCTCAATCTTACATAGATCCAAAGGCCAAACGCCTTATTACAACATATAATGAACATGCAAACTTGGGGAATTGACCAAGAAGGACCCAAATGAAATTTTAAGCATAGAATCAAGGGGAAAACGGGTTATACCTCAAGGGAAATGTTGAAATGACACAAGGATGGCTGATCTCCTTCTCCTCTTCTTGATCTACTCCTCTTACTCTTCAAAACCGGAAACCAGGTGCTACAGTATGGATTAAGATCTAGAGGTACTCGGCGAGTCACAAAGGTGTACTCGGCGAGTTGCTTGAAGATGGGCAGGAACTCGGCGAGTTGGAAGAACAACTCGGCGAGTTGGTTGAAGATGGCCTTGGACTCGGCGAGTCTGTTCTTGGACTCGGCGAGTCTGGTCGTAAGGTCCTAACCTTCTTCTGGTTGAGCCGTGAATCGGTGAGTCAAGGGAGGACTCGGTGAGTTGAGTGCGAGGGGACTCAGAGTTATGGGACTCGGCGAGTCATCGGGTTGACTCGGTGAGTAGAGTCGGTCAGGAGATTGACTTTGACCAAGGGTTGACCAGTTGACTTCCAGGGGCATTTTGGTAATTGTTGGCTTTTGTTTTGAGTTCAGTGTTGGTGTCGGCTAGTGGTGGAGATCGTTTCAGTGATCGAAGCATCTTGGTCTTATCTTTTCAGTCGGCAGTTGCGAGGTGAGTTATCCTCACTATATCGACAGGGTCTACGACACCAAGGCCAGCCCTTTATCAGATTGTGATCCAGGTATCGTTTTTATGTTATTTGCTTTGTTATGTTGCATCCTGGTAGTTAGGATGGTTTATGCTAGTGACCGGTTAGGTCGGTATCCTGGTTAGGATGATGTTATGCTATGTGATCTGCTAGATCGGTTTGATTGGATGTGAATTGTTATATGATTGGATGTTTATGTGCACATGGTTGTTGGACTGGAGTTAGGTTGAGGCGGGTCCTGCTTTGTGCTGTAGGCCAACATACCCAGGGCGGACCGGTTACCCCGAAGGCCCAGCGAGCGGTCCAGATAGGTTGTAGGCCCCAAGAGGGCGGACCAGACGTGCCGAGGCTCGGAGAGTGGACCAGGCCGACTGAAGGCCCGATGCGGGCGGACCAGTCATAATGTAGACTCAGAGAGTGGACCGGGTGGATTGAAGGCCCGGTTCGGGCGGATCAATCACACTGTAGACTTGATGTATATGGTTAGACTCGGAGGGTGGACCAGGTGGACTGAATGTCGGTATGGCGGACCAGTCACAGTAGACCCGAAGTGCATGGTTATTCTGTGTTCTGTTATGATATGGCATGTTGTGCGTGTATGGTATGTGTGGTTGGTATTTTGGGGGTATCTCACTAAGCTTTCGGGCTTACAGTTGTGGTTTAATGTTTTTCAGGTTCTTCAGGAGACCGTGGCAAGGCAAAGGCGTGACCGTACCGCTCCTCATGATTATGTTTTATGATGTGGTTCTGGGAAGACTCTGATAATAATTGTATTAAAAACATTTTTGTAATAACTTAATGAAACGGGGTTGTTTTTGAAAAGTTTAAATTGGTTGAAATTTTTAGAGCGTTACATATTGATTGAGAATTGATATTTATTTGGTGTTAGTCGATTTGCGGGATTGATTTGTGCAAGGAGTTGAGAGGGTTGTTGTGTTTCTACGGTTCTACGAATCATGTGAGTTTCTTACTATGTCACGTATGACTTTATAAATCCTTTGCATGTTAGGATAGTGGTACTGTTAGAGTACATGTATGCTAGTTGACTAAGATGACTACTTGTTATGTATGTGTAGTATGAGACACTTAGTCTCATGGTATTCTCGATTGGTAGGGTCTTGTCTATTGATCATATAATATTGTTACGGTCATATTTGGTTAAGGTTATGATAGTATTGGTTGATCGTTGAGTGGATACCCTAGGGGTTGTATGTATTTTAAGTTGGATAGCCTGAGAACTCTTTGTCTAGTTGCATATTCCTTGTTTGGTTGTGGCTTTAGAGTGGGATCACCTGTTTGACTGTCTATCCGACTCCCGACTACATATAACTATGTATTCATTTTTTTTGAAAGAGATATGACTATGTATTCATTAGGCGGTTGTTAGTATTATTGTTGGCCTCGATATGGATGTGGTTCTGACGAGAGCCGATAGTAGTGGCGGCTGAGAGTCGGTAGCAATAGTGGCTGAGAGCCAGTGGTAGAATGCCAATAGATGATATATATGATTGTATGTATGTTGTATGCATGTGGATAGGAGAGATGACATGTTGATGCTAAAACTAAGGATTTTGTTTGGATGCATTGTATGTATGATGACATATGTCGTATACTGGGGAACTCACTAAGCTTTCTGCTTGAAGTTGTGGATAAAATGTTTTTGCAAGTTGTTTGTGCGAAGAGCTCGGCGGGACTATACACTCATATTAAATATATTGTTTCCGTTGTTTTGTAATTTAACTCTGTTAATCTTATGGTTTTCAAACAACTGGCTATTACAACATAATTTAAGATAAAACATTTTTAATAGTTAACATATTTTAAATAAAAGATTTCTTTTAATTTTTGGGACGTTACAAACTGATGGTCAATTTTGTTTTTTAATGACCATGTCAACACTTTCTAATTCTCATTTGACTTGTGGGAATGTTTTAGTCAACCAAACACTTAACTTTTCACACTTTTTGTCAATTTAGTCCATTTTACCCTTTTGATCCATTAAACACATATATTTTAATCTTCCAACACATTCTATTAATTTCTCATTCCTAATAAACATCTAAATTTCCTGGATGTTACAACGACAAGCTTGTCATGACTTGCCACATGTTACACGGTTTGACTAGATGCTCATTCACAATGTCAGTCCATTTTTTGGAGGCTTCTAGAAGCTTCATGGTGCTTATACAAAAGTCAACCCATGAGTCAATGTCTGACTGGGTCTGTCGAATCCATACTTTGTTAAAAAAAAAAAAGCTCCTTAGCTCACAGCGACATTGCAGCGTGCGAAGTGTGCCTAAATCGCATCATTCATGAACCTCTTGTCTTGAGTCAATGGCTCACGCTTAGGCATGTCTGTGGATTTGATCCGTCCTTTTACCTACCAAGGCCTTTGAATGCTAAGTCTAAAGAATACATATAATTCCTCTCAGGGTTCTTCCCCTACCTATATGTGATAAGAAAACTAGCCAACCTGCTAGTACCTTCATAATTTCCAATAAGGAGTTACTTGATGAGATCAATTGTAAAAAATGCTAAAACGCACCATTTGAGCGGCCAAATCAACCCGACATAAGGCCCACATGGAAGGTCAATCACATAATACAAGTGATATTTTAGACGTGCCATGGTTTGAAGCCTAGATCTCTTCTGTGGAATTCTTCATCTCAACCACTAAGCTCTCATCATGGGGAATGATGAGAACAATTGCAATACCCCTAGATTTTGTTGCAAGTCAAGTACAAGGTATTAGAAGTTTGGTAGTTAAGATGTTGATTTTTGAATTAAGAGATCTTATATTCATGGATGAAAATATATAAATGGAGTAAAATTCATTTTTTGCATTGTTGAAAAGTTCACTATTTTGTTTTATAAGTGAATATATGTAGAATTAGGTCTAAGGTATTTAGCATTTTCATTTAGATATTTTATCAAATATGCATATTTCGTTCATCACAAATCCTTCAGAAGGTTTAAACGGTCATTTTCATCATTTATAATCTTCATTAAAAAACTTTATCAAACATCATGATTTCATTCATAGCCAAATTCATCAAGTGATTCTAAATTATTTAGGCTTTGGAACCATCGAACGCCAAATCATTTGTTTTTCTTTTTTTTGTCTTTTTTTTATCAAGATCATCAAGAACTTATGAAAGCATTCAACTTTTTTACCAAATAGAAGTCTAATATCTCATATCAAACTCTTTCCTAGTTTTGACCTTTTTTTTGCAACTCTAGCTTCTACCATGGTCTAAACTAAAATGAAATAGCTTATAACAAAGGGCCTGTACAGATAAAAAGTACATAGTATTTGGCTTCAAGAAAGGGAAATTGAGTAATCTAACTCTTATAAATGACATTTTTAATAAAAATGACATTTTTTTTGTAAAGTAACCACATTCTCCGAAACACATTGTTATGGAGAGATCTCCGGAGTTCCGAAGTACGATTCTGGACCATGGTTCCGAAATACATTTGACTTTTTTTTTGGCTTGTAACATGTGGTTTTTCTTTTAGTATAAGTTTTGGTTTTATATAATGTATAAGTTTTGCTTTCATAAAATGTATAACTTTTGGTTTTATAAAATATAAAATGCAATTAAAATCAGCAAACAACTAATAAATACAATAAACTAAATAAAGGATGTTTCTGTAGGTTATATTACAAATACGATGTTCAAATTATCTTTGTCCTTGTACCCCAAAAAATTTCTGCTAGTCATTTTTGATAACCCATAGCCCATGGATCGGTGGTTTTACCCTTTATAGAAATTGATTTTCCGGTGATAAACACCTCCAGGAACCAACACAAAAACACCCCACAATACCCTCTGTTGCCAAACTGTTGTGATACGTCTAGGGCCTTTTCGAGGGTCATCTTGAAGCACTCAAGTGGGATTGAATCAGTTGGTTTGGCACCCCAATATTTTACTCTCAGTAGCAGTTTGTGGATACGGACTCTCATACCTATAAACCAATCCTTATTTTCCAAACAGTAGCCGCCCTACCAATGACTATCGCATATAGTCATTTGGAATAAAGCACCCAAAAACCAATAAGTATGTGGTATATTGATTGGGATGTAAAGCTACAAAAAGGTTGGAAATAATAAATTACTATATAAATACTCAGGTAATGTAATCCAAACAAAATTACGTTGTATCACACTCTGTCCAAGCTAGGTAAACGGATCCGTCAGCCATGTGAATATAGTCAAATGTATCGGTGTTGAAATCTGACGACACAACCGCCCACCGAGCATCATCCCCTCTACGCTCCAGCAACAATGAGATCCATATCATGATGTGCTGTCAATCAAATTTTTTGAAGTAAAGTAAGTATTGTTATTAGAAGTTTAGTATGTAATGAGAAAATAATTATATTACTTACATCACATGGCAACCATCCTCCATGACTATCTGTATATAACCATGTCCAAAACTCAAGCGTAGCAAAACCGGTCAAATAATTGTGACCAAACAACAGCGAGCTATCACGTTCTTTATATACAATGTGTATTGTAGGCTCTAAAAGATTGTCCAACTGTGCTGGTTGTTGCAGTGTAACACCTTTCCTCTTCATTTGTATCCATGGAGACTTATACCATATGGACATAACTTTTTGGTGCCTAGAACGCCTAAAAGGTGCTGGTGACAATGTTTTGTATTCATCCAACGGAATTTCTTTTACATCCGACGATTGAATAATCGGAGATGGCTGCTCAGGGCCGTCATTCAACGGGTGTTTGGGGGTGCTTAAGACATAATGATGCTCTCATAAGTCATTGTCATTGTAGTATCCCTGTATGGTTCAATAATGTATACTTATAAACGATGCAAAAACATGATGAGCATAAACGATGAAATAATTAAAAATGTACCTCCATCCCATTTGAGGTACCAACATCATCTCTGGGAGTCTTATTGATAAGTTTTAGAACCATGGATAAAGTAGCTTCATGCTCTGTTAAACGCTCATCCTTATACCTCAATCGCTTGCGGCATTCACGAACCTCATTTTTCAATTGACAGACCTTGTTTTGCAAGTCGTTGATAATTCGGTCCTTGTCAGTTGATGGGTCAGCGGTCGGCGGTGGTGGTGGTGGCGGGTGAGATGGATCATCTATCTGTGCCTTCTTTTCTCGAGGCTCATTGGTAGGGGGTTTTTGGGTAATGGTGTTAGGGAATGTGCCATGTGAACTTTAGTATCAAGAAAATCAGGGTCATCAATCCACGCCGAGCTAACTATCCAACATTCAGCACACATCTCATCTTTTGTCGGCTACACTTATGTACGAGTCTATTATCCTGCTAACATAAATTATAAAATTATAAATAAACATAAATTATAAAATAAATAAATATTTAAATAATAACGTAACCATACATCGTCGATTTGTAAAAACTGATTGTAGCGAATCTTTTGTAAAGGCCTCAGTTTTAGCGATGGAAATGGGGCGAGTTTGGGGCGGGGTTGACCATCCCTGTCCCCATCCCCGACTATCTAACCTCGTCCCCATCCCCATCACCGATGGATGCGGGGAATCAAATCCCTTCCCCTTTATATTTTGGGCTTTTCCCCAACCCATCCCCAATCTTTCAATATAATAAACTCAACTTACAAAAAAAAAACCAAGTTTAACGAGTGATCAAAACCATATGACAAAATCAAATTTTGCTTACATCAATCGTAAAGTTTAACAAACATCAAAATGAAAAGTGATGATTTGGTATACAGATCGTCGAACAAAGTGACGATTGATGAACTCCTGGAATTGGGAACATAATTTGGTATATGGACTCTATCTCTAATGGTATAATATAGATCAATTCATTTTAGTGGACTTAATTCAAATTCAATACATGATCGTTATACTAATACTATATATATATATATATATATATATATATATATATATCAAAGTGGGGGCGGGGCGGGTTGGGAGTGCTATACCCGGCCCCGACCCCATCCTCGGTTTTTTCATAATGGGTATCCCCAGCCCCGTACCCGGTACCCGTTTGGGCGGATTATACCCATCCCCAATTGGGGCGGGTCAACCGGGTTCCCCACCATGTCGGGTGAAATTTCCATCCCTACTCAGTTTTGACCATGCAACAGCCCGAGGGATCACATTCTGTTGTCGAGTACCAAACAAACTACTCACCGGAAAAGTATCATGAATCTATATCGGAATGTTAGCAAACAAATAAATAAAAAATTGTTAGAATGTTAGAAAACAAAAATAAATAATAAAAATTTCATCATATACTTACCTTAAAATCATATAAAAACCCTTGTAGGGCGTAGGTGTAGCACCTGGTTCCTGGTATGTAAATCTTATTGAGTATTTTTCCTTCTTTTAGCCTTGGACTCAGCAAGTCATAGGTCCGACTCGCCGAGTAAGGACGGGACCCGGGACATGTTTAAGTTGGTGACTCGGCGAGTCCATATTCCGGACTCGGCGAGTCACCGCTGTTGGATGAAACCCTAAGTTTCAGGGGTTGCACCCTATTTAAACGACGTTTTGTGCCTCATATCAGCCCCCATTGCGTCCAGAACACTCCCTCTCGAAGCTTTAACTCCTCTTTTGGTAATTTGGGTGATTTTGGTGCATTTCTTTGAAGTTTTGGAGAGAAGAAGAAGGTAGATCAAGAGGAGAGGAAGAAGATCCAGAATCTTTGTGCCATTTCAGAACTTCTAGAGGTATTGGACTCGAAACCCTCTCTGCCCCTTCATTATTATCTCGTTGAGAGCTTGTGATAGCCATTTCAAGGCTTCTTCTAGTCTTGACCTTCGTGTAATGAGCTTATAGTGTTGAGGGACTTCGGATCTAGGCATGTTTGGGCTCTAAGGGCTCGGATCTGTAGCCTTTATGGACCCTCATTGCTTGAAGACCTTGGATCTACCATTTTAAGTATATTTTGAACCCTAAAACCCGTATTGGTGAATATCTACACGTAAAGTTGGAAACTTTACGTGTGATTCGTGTTCTAGGAGTCCAGATCTGTGAATGGCATGGACTGGAATCGAGAAAATCTGTGTATTTAGTGGGTGCATGGCAACGACTCGACGAGTCTGTTCGCGAGTCTCCGAGTTTGTCCCCTTTTCATATGCAGTGAGTCACGGGGTGTGACTCAGTGAGTCGGAAGCTGAACTCATCTATGGAGGAACTCGGCGAGTCAATGCCCTGACTCGGCGAGTTCAAGGCAATCTCCTTAGATCAAGAACAGACTCGGCGAGTTGTTCATACAACTCGGCGAGTCGCAGCATAAGTGTTCTTCGGATGAAGATGAACTCGGCGAGCTGTTCATACAAGTCGGCGAGTCTTAGCATAAGTGTTCATCGGATGAAGATGAACTCGACGAGTTGTTCATACAACTCGGCGAGTAGGATGAAGGACTTGAATATCAGTTTAGAAGGAGAACTCGTCGAGTCGTCGCCTAACTCGACGAGTAGAAACAGGATTCAGGACAATCGTTTGGGTAGGGACTCGGCGAGTCGGGTCAACTGAAAGTTGACTTTGACTTTGACTTAGGGCATGATCAGGGGTAAAATGGTCATTTTACCCAAAGGACAGTTAGCAGTGTTTGATTGAGTATGTTGTGGGAATTGCAGCCGGAGGATTTCCGGAGCAGCAGCAGCAGCAATAGACAGTCAGTTCCCGATCAGATCAGCAGCTACTTCGAGGTGAGTTACCTTCCAGTAGCGGTGGGTCTACGGCCACAATGCCGGCCCACCAGTAGGAGTTGTCGTTAGATGATTGTCTTTGTGATATCATCTTGGTTTGCTACTACCTGATATGTTATGTGCTAGCATGACCTGTTTTATGTGATAGAACGAGGATCGGTTGTTAGGACCGAAGGGTAGTGCAGACACCCCAGAATTTGTCTGACAGTATATGATGATATGTTGCATGCTGGCTTGTTATGTTATATGCGATAGAGGTAGTAGGAGGGGACTAGTCCCCGAGGATCGGTTGTCAGGACCGACGGGTAGTCAGCACCCCAGAATGGCTTGACACGGGTAGGACGGCACCCCAGAATGGCCGCACGGGTAGTCGGCGCCCCAGAATGGCCGTACCGGGTAGTCAGGCACCCCAGAATAGCCTGGCAGTATTTGTGTTATGTGATTGCTGATGGGTTTTGGTCATAAGACATCCTATGTGCTCATACAAACCCTAAAGCTCGGATCTAGGTTTCTCTATTGTACATACTTTGAATCCAAGACTTTGAACCCTAATACTAGCATATGGAAATCAGAATTCACATGTAAATAGGTTTAAGAACATACATTGATTGTTATATAGCAATAACAATCCAATTCCTCCTTGAATTGACCTTGGAAAGCAAAGAGTCACAAGTGTCACTCCTCTAATGGCTTACAAACACCATAAGCAAGTGGAGAAGGTATAAAGAGAGAGGAGGGAGGTTAGAATTCGTATCTAAGACTTCTTGGGAAGGGATACCTGAATTCATGAGCCAAGGGGTGTTTATATAGGTGTAGAGATAGGGTTTCAGTCATTATCCTTATCTAGTTGCTTATCCATTAAGCAACTCATAAGATAATCCTTGAATCCTTATCATACTCGAATTCTAAGAGATTTACACCTCAAATTCGTTCACCATATATATAAGATAATCCTTACCTTATTTTGTAACTATCACATAATTACAATTCAGCCCCTCTAGTTTAATTAATTACATTTGATCACAAAACTAATTCTTAATTAATTATTGACCAATATTAATTAAACAAATATGATTTATCCTTTAATATATTATTCTTATAACATATTAATAAATCATATTATCCTCTCTCTCTTTATCTATTTCTCCAATCAAGTTGCTTTGGTGAAGGCAACCCAAAAGGACCATGCACCATCGGGTCAAGTACATACCAAAATAGTTATGGACTTAGACACTAATCCAACAGTCTCCCACTTGGATAAGTCTAATAACTATTATGCGTATGACTTCAGATCCCGATCTGCAATCGTAGCTTTCCAAAGCCGCTGTCAATTCTGATCATATCAAATACGCGTGTCCTTAGATAAGGGATCATATATTCCTCCATTCTAGATATCATATGAGATATGATTTCAAATCATTCTCTTTGTACTACTTCTCGATTTCTGATTTATGACGACTGACTAATTGAACAAATCAAATTAGCCCTAGCCCGGCCGAGCATTTACGTTTGTCATCACTAAACCATCGAGGGGCCCAAAGATATCGCCTTTATCCTACTTTGAATAAAAGGAATGGATAAACTTTGATACAATGCTCGCTTGCACTCACGCACCGAATCACACACAACAATATGTTTTATAACACCAAGTTACTGGTGTGTTTACATATTATCAATGTGCAACCGATTCGCAAGATACAACTCACACATCTCGGTTTCAAGAATATAAGATGTTATCGTCTCACCAATCACTCGTGATACAATCCATGGAGTGATCTAAGTGAGCGTGGGTCTAATCCAATGCTCAAATCACATTCATAAGCACTCATGAACGTTGCAGCAAACACTTGCTTATGTCTAATACTCTTTTAGACAATCCACACACCAATTCACGACAGTCTTCATTCATATCTACTTCCAACATATGAACGACTGTGGTCCATTTGAATAATTCGATTATTCTTAATAAACTCAATTATTCTGGAAGTCAAAACATGCAAATGTGAAACACAAGAATAATACTAATCCCATATGGCCTCAAACCTTTGAGTATAAATAAAACACTTTTTATTTATCACCATATTGATTACTCATTATTTGTTGTTTCGGGTAATCAACTTCTTACTTGAATTCCAACACTTGTCCCATGCTCCTAGCATGCACACAATGTTTACCTATGGTTCTTACTTTGTGAAATAGATCAATTGAACACATTTCCAATCTTTCTCATTTTACAACTCCAAATCCTTTTTCCATAAGTGTAAGAATATCAATTCTTGCTACTTATAGAATATGCTAGATTCTAACACTTTATGCAATGATCCTTATGTAATTTCACTGCACCAAAGTCACAAAGACTATAGCCAATGATATTACAAAGTCCTCTATCGGAGATTGTTACAAGACAATTCCATAGACGTGATGTCTCTCACTCAAAGTACATTCTTTGAACATCCTTTTGCATAGAAGTTTCTAATCTAATCATAGATTTCTCAATATTCAATTCCCAATATGGACACACTTCCATATGTTCCATATGACAACTCATTCTTAATAGAATCTTATCTATTCGTAATGATGTCGATATGGTCCATCCAATATGGAAACATTTTCCATATTTTCCAATACTATACTTCCAACTATTCACAAGCGACCAATCCTCGTCGAACTTTGGATTGTCCTTTGATAGTTGTTTAATTGTTTTTAGTCAAAACCAATTCTAGTCCCTTTTCCCTCTAAATGCACTCGACATTTGGAAAATTTTAGAATGGTCAAACATTAAGCATTTGCAATCGATCCTATACCCGAAGCGTATGGGACACGACGCATAATGTTTTATTTGCTATGTTCTCAAAATTCGAATTGTGAAAAGGGATGCCGTAATCATAATCGAAATTTTAAGAACACACTTTGTACCTTTGACTAAATTTTATTAACATTTCTCAACCTAAACCTTTAGATTTGAAATGAAGCATAATATTCTCTCCCTTAATTATAGCAAAACAACTCTTCAACTATTGCGACTTTGCAAAGTATGACTCTTGTTTTCTATAATTAATATTGCTAACCTTGCAATACTTTCCTTAATAATCATACAATCATAACTTTTATGCTCCCACTATCTTGATGATTATTATAAAACATAACACTTATGCTCCCACTAGCTTCGACATGTATTCATAAACATCTTAACTTTCAGAAAACAATGCTTATTGAATTTCTTAAGTTCATGTTTCTAATACTTAGTGCTTTGATAATCTTTTATCAAGGATTCTTTATACACCTTTGCCTTCGATAGTTCATATGTGTGTCTAAACAATTAAGACTAATTGCCAAACCTCACAATTCAAATTATGGAAAGGGATGCCGTAACCATAATTGAATTCGAGAATGCAATTTCACTATCTTCTTAAAATCTTTCTTAGTGAAAGCATTTCCTTACAATCATTTTCATGAAGGAGGAAATCTTATGACACTTATATTTTAAACGGTGTAAATGTTCCTATCCATGTGAATTTGTCAAAACCAACGTTTACGACAAATTCAAACTCATATGGATCGAACTTTCTTAATCTTGATTTCTTGCCTCATGGTAGCACAGCTGCCCACCACGTCTTCCAAGTAGTTAAGCATCTCACCCTTTCTTATCAATGTACCTTTCATTGATTAAGGTGCCTTGCCTTTTATGCATTCAAGATGAGAGCTCATAGAACTCATATGCATAATTAACTCAATTGGAGCAGCACATAATCAAAATAATGTCAATACGATAGGTTGCAAACCTCAACTCGTGTGCTAGTGATGATCGATAAGGTTTATTTGATTTGTTCTTGAAACCTTTCAAGACTATTAAGACTCCCACTGATTCCTTGACATATACGATTCTCTTGTCAAAACATTTCTTGACAAATATTCAAGAGTTAGTGTAGCTTTTATCAAAACTCTTCATAAATTGGTCCTAGTTGGTCTTTGTCTTATCTAAGACATCACAACTTCCCACATTTGATGAATGTTATAAACCTTTAATACTTTTCACTTATTGTCACAATCTTAACTTTAAGACTTGTTATTGGAACGAAGTATGATTGACTTATTGATTTAACCATTTCTTCAATTCTTGATTCCTCTTCTTAGACATACAATTGTACTAAGACTCATTTAGAGGATCAATTGAGATATGGTTCTTAATCACTAAGACATATCATAAAGCATAAAAGCTACTCTCCCTTCTTCTTAGAATGGAGAAACTTTTATCTTTCTGCCTACTTGATTCTTCTTATTCGTTCTGCTATTGATCTAAACCCTTTAATCAATTCAAAATTACACTTAATCTTGTAAGTATAATCATATTTACTAAACCTTTAGTAAATCATGACGAATATCATTGTTACTCTTATGGTGGTCTTGATCAACACGCAACATTGTGTGCTCGATCTCTTAGTCCTTCACTTGACACTTTGTCAATGAATTGGTCTAATTTCCATATATGAATTTTCTCATTCATCGTGCAACCAAGTTGCATGATTCCAAATTTCTGTCCAATTGAAACTTGGGCGATGAGAAAACTCTCCCTATTTGGTAAATTCTCGACTTTTCCATAAACACCATAAATAAGAATCATATCCATTTGTTGTAGAAATATGCAAACACCAATTTTTATAAATTTATTTTATTTATAAAAGCAGCGGAAAACATATGCCCTTACAATGCAAAATCCATTGAAAACTATGTATTTCAAAAGAAAATTTTCTAACAACTCTATCATAACTATCTAAGATCAAAATCTAATCTTCAAGTCCATGCGATCAAAACCCATTCCTTGTGATTAGATTCATCTTGCTCTTTCACCAAGCTTCCTTTCTTTTCACCGATCCTGTAAAACATTCAAATGCAATCTTATTACATTATGTATTAAGAATTAATGAGTAGGAACTTAATGGAGTTAGATAGTGGATTTTACCTGAAGCGCAGCCATACTCTTTGACTCTCCCATCTTCTGGATTCTTCAGGCTCTTTTGGCAGACTTGTATCCAACGCCCTCTCTTTTGGCAGCAAACGCAGGTCGGTTCTCCTAGAACGTCCTCGGAAGTATGGTCGGTTGACTCTCCCAACAAATACGCTCCATTGCTTCGCCAAATCATTTCTGATTCAGCAGCAATGAGCATGTAAGTTAGGTCAATGAGGTTGTCGTCATGATCCATCATATAATACTTTCTTTTGAACTCATTATATGATTTTGGAAGTGACTGCATAACCCAATTCACAGCCAACTCATTTGGGAATGACACACCCAACATTATCAACCTATCAATGTGTGATTTCATTCCTAGAACGTGGGCACACACGGGTTTACCATCTTCATGTTTCATTTCCAATAGGGCTTTAGTGATATTGAACCTTTCAATTCTTCGATCTTGTGGGTTGGGGAGAACAATAGGAGGAGGAGGAGGAAGTGAAGCATGATTTCTTGTTCCTTGATTGAATCGTGGAATACCATCTTCATGCGGAATGCTTGTTCCACGGGATTTGGGAAGACCATAGTTGTCGAACTTTGACATCTACAAAACGGGAGAAAAAAAAACAAATTCAAGTTAGTTGATTGATTGAGTCCTTAGTAAATCACCCAAATGCAATACTAAGGCTAGGACCCAACACAATATTCTATAACTCGGGAGAGGGATGCCGTAACCCAAATTGCAGAACATTTGAAGGTAAGTGAATGACGATTCACTAATTTCCACCATGAAAAACGAAAAGAAATTTAAGTTTTAAATCTATGAAAACTCCTAGATCCTTTGAGATTCATTGAACTTTCAATGGCATGTTTAAATCTCGATATGCCCCTCTCGTTTGTGACTGGGATGCCGAGGATCACAAAGTGGGTGTGAATAACCATGCAAACTTACATAGTGCCCTTACATGTTACAGTCACCTATTCGATGTGCCGGTAAACCACACACGCTCCACCGAACTATGACAAACATTGAGTCACCCTTTGCTACCTTTGCTTAAACCCATTTAGTGTGCCGGTTAACCACACACGCTCCACTAACGTCTTCGCAAGGGCACAAAGTGTAATTTCATGGAATTGCATCAATTCACTTTTGCCTAAGTAACTAAGATTGGGAATTTTGAAAACATTTAGTTACTTTTATAATTCATTATACTTATAATGGAAGGTTTTGTCCTATCCTACCCGTTCGGCTAACGACCCTCCACTAGTCAAGAGTGCGGTGGGTAAGAGTGGATACCCATTCAATCGCCATTTTATAGGCAATTTCCTTAAACACCCCTTATAGACCAGCTTCGTGAATGAGGCCTACTAACGGTAAGACTGACATTTACTCATACATATATATAATGTTAGACTTTTAATGTTATATATATAGTATAGGGTGTATTTTACACTTTTAAAATATTAGGTGGTTCAATTTAACAATTATACTTTTAATTTACTTAAATTGTAAACCTAAACTTTTATGGATTTATTAAACCTCTTTAATTAAACACCTTAATTAGTTAATAAAACCATAAGGGTGTGATTTGAACTTTTTCAAAACTATACTTGAGTTTTAGAATTTAACATTCCTAATTAAACTTTTAATCAACTTTTAAATTCCAAAACCTGAGGGCAAGTTTTGAAACATTTCAACACATTAGGGATTAGAATTTAAATATGCATCAAAATTAAACTATTTAATCAAAATTTAAATTCCAAAACTTGAGGACAAGTTTTGAAACCTTTTTCAAAACATTAGGGTTTCAACTATTTAAATTTCAAAACAACAAAACTTTTGGGGTTCAAATTTAAACTATAAAACCTAAAGGGCCAAATATGAAACTTTTCACAACAACAAGGATCAAATAACAAATAATTCAAATTAACATTTAATCACATAATTATCCATATTTGATTTATTTAATGATTTCTTGCAAAACAATTTATCAATTTACTCAAAATAATTAATCAATTATCTTATAAGGAAACAATTATCTTATTAATTGATAAATATCTTCAATTAGATTAAAATTATAGTCAAATATATCATATAATCGGATTAATATTAATCTAAGATGATAAGGTAATTATCCCAATGCAAAAACAGCAAGAAATTCCGAGATAAGCACTGTCTGACGCACCGACTCGCCGAGTCACCCTCTGGAACTCGCCGAGTAGGGGCAACTCGCCGAGTCCACAATGGGACTCGCCGAGTCCATCAAGCAGAACACCAAAAATCGAATTTTTTAAACATATCAAGCATCAATACAATAGAAACCAATCATGGCTCTGATACCACTGATGGGTTTTGGTCATAAGACATCCTATGTGCTCATACAAACCCTAAAGCTCGGATCTAGGTTTCTCTATTGTACATACTTTGAATCCAAGACTTTGAACCCTAATACTAGCATATGGAAATCAGAATTCACATGTAAATAGGTTTAAGAACATACCTTGATTGTTATATAGCAATAACAATCCAATTCCTCCTTGAATTGACCTTGGAAAGCAAAGAGTCACAAGTGTCACTCCTCTAATGGCTTACAAACACCATAAGCAAGTGGAGAAGGTATAAAGAGAGAGGAGGGAGGTTAGAATTCATATCTAAGACTTCTTGGGAAGGGATACCTGAATTCATGAGCCAAGGGGTGTTTATATAGGTGTAGAGATAGGGTTTCAGTCATTATCCTTATCTAGTTGCTTATCCATTAAGCAACTCATAAGATAATCCTTGAATCCTTATCATACTCGAATTCTAAGAGATTTACACCTCAAATTCGTTCACCATATATATAAGATAATCCTTACCTTATTTTGTAACTATCACATAATTACAATTCAGCCCCTCTAGTTTAATTAATTACATTTGATCACAAAACTAATTCTTAATTAATTATTGACCAATATTAATTAAACAAATATGATTTCTCCTTTAATATATTATTCTTATAACATATTAATAAATCATATTATCCTCTCTCTCTTTATCTATTTCTCCAATCAAGTTGCTTTGGTGAAGGCAACCCAAAAGGACCATGCACCATCGGGTCAAGTACATACCAAAATAGTTATGGACTTAGACACTAATCCAACAATTGCATGGTATGTGGTAGGTTGGGGGAACTCACTAAGCTTTGTGCTTACGTTTTTCAGTTGTTGTTTCAGGTACCTCCTCAGCTAGGGGAAAGGAGCCGGCGCAGTAGCAGCATGTCACACACACACATTCTCTTGTTTCCGCAGTTACGAGTTTATTCTGGGATTGATACTCTGATATTTAATTGATCGAATGTTGTGGTTTTCAATTTGGTTTTTCGATGTGAAATGGTTTAATCAAACAATGTTTTAACTATCAATGCTTTCATGTAATGTTTTATAACGAAATTTTTGGACGTGAAAATTGGGTCGTTACAGTAGGTCAACTTTTAGGTTGGTTCTCTTTCGGTTCATCTGGATGTATAAGCTTGTCAACCTTATTGAATATAGTAAGTAACTGTTTGTACAATTGATCCCAAATTATCCTCCCCCATGGATATCTGCCACATAAAAAATTAGTTAACAATTAAATTAGAAAAATATTAGTAACGATAAGTAATTATAAAATAGACGACATTATACTTGTTGAATTCATCAAGGCTAGATAGCAAAACAAAATACTCTTCTGTAACATGTTGTTTAATCAACCGCCCATTGAAACTCTTCTCTAACAGGTATAGAAGACATACACGGACTGCATTCTCGTCTGATAGCTCATTAAGTGAATGGTTAAACACATTCATAACATCGTCTAATTTGACCGAGACATTCGCCGGGACCATAGGAAAAGCATGGGAACGGAAGGCGGTGCCGGATGCAGACACAGGAAAATAGTCACCAAACCGGAATTCGATGATGAGACAAAATTCTTTCTTACCGAAAGACAGTTTGTAACCCCAATCTCAAAAACCATTTCATGAACTTGGCTTCAGGGGTCGGTGACAACTTCGTGGCAAAAGACGTAATGTAGAAGCAAGGATCGCCATCTACATTAGGAATGTCTAACCACCTCACAAAACATGTATTCCAGAACATAGTCTCGCATTCGGGTCTGTCTCTGAATGCCTCAAGAATTTGCCCGTCGATTTTAGGTTTACACGAGAGTGTAATTGATACATCAAAAACCATGTCGTGTTGCACAAATAAAAAATGTGTTATCACTTCATTCTGAAATGAAAATGACCAATATTCCAGACCAGTTCCGGACCCGTTCCTCATGTTTCGGACGAGTTCATCATGTTCTAGATCCGTTCCTTGCGTTCCGGAGGCTTCCAGAATGAACTTTTAAGATTTGGAACACAACATTTCGATGTAAATCACCAATACCTAAACTTCTACTACTTTTAAGTTGGTCCTACAACAATGACATCTTTAATTTAAACTCCATAACGTTTTCCGTTCATTTCGGAGGTTTTCTACGAATTCCGGAACAGTAACAGTAGAAAGTTAGGCACCTTAAACAAACAATGAAACTATGTAAAGAGAAAACGATGAACATACACATAAAATAACGGGGTCGTAGTGCTCGTCTTCCATGTCGGAGATCGGAGTTGTGTGTCGGAGATCGGAGTTGCGTGTCGGAATCAAGTCGAAACATATACGGTTGATCCGGAGTAGGCATTCTGGATCGAATGAAATGGGTCGGGTCACTCGAAAAATATACTAAAATACGTTCCAAAACAACCCCTTCCGAAATATGTGATTATTTAAAAAAAAAAAAAAAAAAAAAAAAAAGTTAGACTACTCAATTTCCCTTCAAGAAAACATTGTATCTATCATCAAAGATCCTAAAAACCTAACTTAATATCATAAACTTGAGTAGGTGCCACATGGTTTCTTGTTGGTGGGCCCTCGGTGACCTTTCTCAGTGGCCAGTAAGTGACCTCCCTCTCCTGCACTCTCCTCACCTTTTTCTTCACTATCGACCGAAACAACCTCCTCTCATCTTCATCACCTCTCTTTAAAGTTTATATCTTTTTAGTAGCATCAAACAGAGGATCATTCTTCTTATTCATGCGCGTTTACCCGTATCCTCTCTTCTATTAGGGGGTTTCTGTTATTTAATAGACCCACTATTAAATAACACAAAGTACTGCTGTTCTCACCATTGGCTAAATAATGCAGTCACCTTTTTCATCTTTTTTGTGCTTTTAATCTTCTACTAGACTCTTTTGTAACTTTTTTCAGGCAAAGACAGAGGAGAACCCAGATGGGGACTGATCGTTTCTTGTTCATACTCTTCTTCTCTGTTCTTGTTCTCAATTTAGACATCACCACATCCCAGACTCCAGGTTCACCACTCTCTCTCTCTCTCTCTCTCTCTCTCTCTCTCTCAGTCTCTCTCTCCTTCTCTCTCAATTGCATGCATACGGTAATATTTGTTAATTGTGTAAGTGGGTTCTTGTTTTCTTGAACTTTAATTGCGTCCCTATATGAAATTGCGGTAGAATTACCCTTTTCTTGACGGGTTTCTTGATTGACGTGGGTTTCGTCACTTCGTGCCTCTTGAAGTTTCAATTTTTGTGTTCTTGTTTTTGTATTTCTCTTTGGGGTTTGCTTAGAACACTTCTGGGGTGATGTATTTGTCAATCTTTAATGTAGTTTTGACTGTAATGTGCATAAATTTAGTTATAAAAATTCTGACATTTGAGGCAAAGTTCTGGATACCATATTAAGAAACTTTTGGGTTCAAAATTTTGCCCTAATTGGAATACAAAGCTGCTATAAACTATGTCTTTTTGGGGAAAATTAGCTCATGACTTCATTAATGAAGGTAACTATATCGTTGTGCACCAGCCCCCAATTGTCGTCTCGTTTTTTCTGGCATTTGCAGAGTGAGAATAAGTTAATTAGATAGTAAAGCTATGATTATTCAAGTAATTCAACTGATTATATCGATTTGTTTATGCTCAACAGATTTTATAAGTATCAACTGTGGAGGTCAAAGCAATTTCACAGACGATCTTGGGCTTGACTGGATTCCCGATAATCAAATCATTTACGGGAACACGAGTAACATATCAGTCAGAAATGAAACAAGACAACAATATCAAACAGTTAGATATTTCCCAGGAGACAACAGAAAATATTGTTACACACTTGATGTTGAAAGCAGGACTAGGTACCTCATAAGAGCAACATTCTTATACGGAAATTTCGATAGCAACAATGTATACCCAAAATTCGACATCTCCTTGGGCCCCACTCATTGGGCTACAATTGTCATTTCAGATGCCAACACTATCGAATCTCAAGAACTAATCTTTTTAGCTTCAGGGACTTCCATTAGTGTGTGTTTATCAAATGCAACAACCGGGAAACCATTTATTTCCACCCTTGAGTTAAGACCATTCAACGGGTCTATCTACCTTACGCCTTTTGAAAACCAATTCTTTCTTAGTGTTTCTGCAAGAATCAACTTTGGGGCAGAAAATGAAGATCCGGTCAGATACCCGGATGACCCGTTTGATAGAATATGGGAATCCGATTTGGTAAAGAAAGCCAATTACTTAGTTGATGTTGCAGCCGGAACGGAAAGAGTATCAACGGAATCACCGATTGACACCGGAAAAGACGAACAGCCGCCTCAGAAAGTGATGCAGACAGCGGTTGTAGGGCGGAATGGGACTTTGACTTACCGAATGAATTTGGATGGGTTTCCGGGGTTTGGTTGGGCTTATACTTATTTTGCAGAAATTGAAGATTTACCCCCTACAGAAACAAGAAAGTTCCGTTTAGTCCTTCCGGGAGCACCAGAATTGAGTAAACCGGTTGTTAACATTCAAGAAAATGCTCAGGGGATGTATCGTTTGTATGAGCCTGGATTTGAGAACATAACACTGCCGTTTGTTTTGTCTTTTAAGTTTGGGAAAACAGCTGATTCTTCTCAAGGGCCTCTTGTGAATGCTATTGAGATTAGTAAATATGTGAAAATAAGTGATGGGTCTTTTGATGGTAAGTAAAAAATGAAGTTTCTTGAAAAAAGATTGAATTTTTTTTAATGATTATTGTTTTGTTTGATTTATAGGAGATGTTGCTGCTAGTTTAGTTTCTGGTTATCAGTTGTCAGATTGGGGGCAAGAAGGTGGTGATCCATGTTTACCTGTTGCATGGTCATGGTTGGTGTGTAATTCAGATCCTCAACCCAAGATTATCTCAGTGTAACTTCTTTTATCTTTCTTGATCTTGACCTAAAATTGTTAAAAGTTTTAACTTTTTAAGCAACCCATTTCGTAAAATTTGGTAAAGACTATCAAGTTGTGACTTTTGGTTGAGTATCTAAAATACCCTTCAAGATTGACATGTTAGATGAGTAGTTTGACAAAAAAAATGAGGTGTTATTTGACTTTTTATGCAGAAAATTGACTGGCAAGAACTTAAGTGGAAGCATTCCTTTGGATTTGACCAAGTTGACTTACTTAGAACAGTTGTAAGTTTCAATATTTACCTTTTCTTTCTTGATGTTTAATGAATCTTTGCAAGTTTGACCATTAACTTCTAATGTTGTTGACTATAGATGGCTTGATGGGAATGCACTCACGGGTCCGATTCCTGATTTTAGTGGATGTCAAAACTTAAAGATCATGTAACACTTTTTTTATATATTTTTTAATGATTTAATCATCCTATTTGATTTAATATTTTTGTAATCTAAATCATGATTTGACTACACAGACATCTTGAGAACAATCAGTTGAGTGGTGAGTTGCCTGCCTCATTAGCAGACCTACCTAATCTAAGCCAACTGTAAGTAGTAGCTTTATGTGGATTGGATTTTTAGATAAAGATTCATATTGTTTGTTAAGTTTTTATTGTTTAGCACCATATATATAATATAGTTGATTCTTTTTTGAATTTAATGTATGTAGGTATGTGCAAAATAACTTGTTATCAGGAGAAGTGCCTTCCGGTTTTCTGAATGAAGGCTTAATCTTGAAGTGAGTCTTTCTTCTTTACTCTTTTTTTTCTCCCTGAAATGATGTAATTCATTTCATGTTGCTTATAAGCCATAAGCATGTTTAGTTGTCTATTTGGTTGAATGGAATGAAATGATGAAGAAATGGAATGACCAAGGTAATGGAATAAGCAAGGTGATGGAATGAATCATTACATTCCATGATCATGTTTGGTTGACCTTTAGGAAGATAATGAATTTTAGTTGAATTTTTTATATTTCTATGTATATACAAGGCATAGTTCCAACACTATTCTATATATTATTTAAATCTCATAATAGATTTTACCATTTACAAAACAAAAAACTGAACATAACAAGAGCTCACTAAAACCGAAATGAGGTTATAAATAAAAAATAGGGAATATTACAAAAAAGAAACATTATGTTTTGGGCAGTTTTGTGATTATCACTAATACTTTATTTTTTAGTCAAACCATAAAAGTTTCAGACATTTTTCCAAATTAACCATTTTGACCTATCATCATGTTTCACCAATAATTTTGTTATATTAGTTATGCCGGTAATTTTCCATATTAGCCTTTTTAATATATTATATCAAAATCACGTCAAATTGGTTAAATTTTGGAAAAATGTCTGAAACTTCTATGATTTGGAAAAAAAACAAAATATAAGTGGTTAATTCAACTAAAACCATAAAATTTAGCTAATTGGAAAGGATCAGACTCCTTCACGAACGGTTCATTCCATTCCATCTAGCAAAACAAACAACTTTTGTTTCATTCCAATGGAATCAACCATTCCATTGCTTCTTCGATTCCGTCATAGCAAACACTACATTAGTGTTTTTATATCAATCAAAATATGATTCAAACACTTTTAGATTTACCATATTTCTTGTTTTCATGATCTCAGCTACACGGGGAACCCGAATCTTAGAAAAGAAGGTAGTGGAGGAAGACGAAATAGAAACATAATCATAGGATTAGCAATTGGGGCAGCTGCCCTATTTTTAGGGTTCCTAACCTCATGCATACTCCTTCGCCAACGCAAGAAATATCCCAAACAAGGTGAGCTCGCGACACCTGTCACGACACTTTCATGCACATGTTTTTCTTCTCCAATAATTAATTAATCCATTGGTGTTTTTATGTTTTTTCTTTTTTGTTTTTTGCAGAGCCTAAACATGGTATGCCTGTGATGAATAATGCAACCACTGAGGCTGCTCAATGCTTCACATTATCTGAATTAAGAAATGCTACAAAGAATTTTGAAAAGAAAGTTGGGTCTGGAGGATTTGGGACTGTGTACTATGGAAAATTAAATGATGGAAAGGAAATTGCAGTCAAACTTCTTGAGAATACTAATGTTTATCAAGGCAAGAAAGAGTTTGCAAATGAGGTAACTTTTGTAGTATAAAGTGACCATTGTTTCTATTCATAGTATATCTCAATGACATACTTTTTTGTTGTTGTTCAAGGTGACTCTTCTTTCAAGAATCCATCATAGAAATTTGGTACAGTTTCTTGGGTTTTGCCAAGAAGATGGGATGGATATTCTTGTTTATGAGTTTATGCATAATGGAACACTCAAAGAGCATCTTTATGGTTAGATCTTGTTGAATGTTGACCCTCTTTTGATCTTGACCCAATTCAAATTTCAAGTTTTTTGTTGTGATGATAAATCTTTATGTTTAAATTTAGGACCTTTAGCAAGGGCACGTGGCATTAACTGGATTAAGCGACTTGAAATTGCTGAAGAGTCTGCAAAAGGTATACTTTATTAGAAATCAATATATCATCAAGATTTTTGCTAACTTCGTCTTTTTTTTCTTTCAATTTGTTGTTATAGGGATTGAGTACCTTCATACGGGTTGTGTCCCTTCTATTATCCATAGAGATTTGAAAACAAGCAACATTCTTCTTGATAAGAACATGAGAGCTAAGGTTTCAGATTTTGGTCTCTCAAAGCTTGCAGTTGATGGGACTTCACATGTTTCAAGCATTGTTCGTGGCACTCTTGGCTATCTTGATCCCGAGTAAGTTTTTTCCATATTTCCAAATTACACAAGCTTATATAATCTCATTTGGCTCATAATGTAGATATTACTTGTGTATTGTAGGTACTATATTTCAAATCGTTTGACAGACAAAAGCGACATCTATAGCTTTGGTGTCATTCTTCTCGAGCTAATCTCAGGTCAAGAAGCAATTTCAAATGAAAACTTTGGCATCAATTGCAGGAACATCGTTCAATGGGTAACATAACTCCGATGCTGTTTGTTTTTTACTCAACGGATGAATTAAGCCCTAATAAGACATGTAAATTGTTTGATGACAGGCGAAGTTGCATATAGAGAATGGGGACATTCAAGGAATCATAGATCCAGCTCTTGGTAACGAATATGACATCCAATCGATGTGGAAGATAGCAGAAAAGGCTTTGATGTGCGTGCAACCTCATGGGAACATGAGACCTTCGATGTCTGAAGTTATCAAAGAAATACAAGATGCGATCTCGATCGAGAGGGGAGTAGTGGCTGCTGCACAAGAACGTAGTTCTGATGAAATGTCGAGGCATTCGATTTTGAACATGGGGTCTCTTGATTTAATGAGCAACGATCACGATTTGTCGATTGATGAGTCCATTAATCGACCTGGTGCGCGATAACGTCGATTCTCATGCGTTCTGTATTTCGATTTTTTCAGGTTATTTGATGTTTGATGTTTGAAATGGACGTTGGGTTTGGAGGAGTTTTTGTTAGAATGGTGGTGTTATGGAGGTGTGAGTTTTTGGTAATTTTGCAAGTTTTTTGTAGTTGTAGGGGTTGGGTGTAAATTTGGAGGTGTTTTGGACTTACATTTAAAATATTTTTCAATTTGGTAATTAATCGTAGAGTTTGTTCGTGTTTTGATGAGTTAAACGTTTTATTTGATAAGTGGTTAGTTGGTATATGTCTATCAAATGTCTCACTCTATATCAAATGCCCCACAAAACTTTGATCACTCTATGAAGCAAACCATAACCACTACATGATTCTAGTGTGATCAATAAAATAAAAAAATTAGGTAGAAGATACTTGATTTAACCAATAAATACTACCAACAAGAGAATATAAACATAGATCTAAAACTTCATGTAAAAATCTATCAACTTTTTAAGAAATGATGTTTAGCCCATAATAGAAACAAGGAACCAAACAATATTCTTAAAAGTAATTTTTTTTGCACATGATTGTAAAACCAAAATATTAACCACTTTTTTTCAAATGTGTAGATCCCTCACATCCAAGTGAGAAATGTTACGTACTCAATAAATGTTCCATAATTAATGTTTACCTTCAAAAATATTTTCTTTGTTTACCTTCAAAAATATTTTCTTTGTTATAGAAGATCACCTTTAAAGTCATTATGAAGCCCACACGTTTTAAGTGGGCCGATACGACTTAAGAAGTTGTCTGACACATCTCATACAGTTTGAGTATGTTTTGGTGAAATCAACACAAAGTCATGTTAAGACACAAAGTTGTGTTAAGACGAAATTGAGCTTTCCAATTAAGTGGTTTGCTTGTGGGTTCCCACATAGTGACAAAGTCACACAAAAATCTAATTTTCTCCAGTTTTCATAAGTCAAGACCCATTTTGAATGGTGCTCCCGTGTATATTAACAAGTACGACATGGATTCCCCTACTATGAGAGCCGAACGGTTAGGATGCAAAATTTCATAAAAGATTTTTAAGGTTTAAATCTTGCATACCCAAAATATCAATAGTGCTCTGCAATTTACCTCTAAGTAATAGGCCCTAAGATGGGTTCTGCTTGATCTGTCTAGACTATGTGACTTACGCTTTTTGAAACGACCCAAAAATTTCATTTTTTTTTAATATAACCAAAAACCATAAACTGAGTGTCATATCATAAAACCATACGTGATGTATCCCAAACATAATAAAAACACTGTGCGGAAAACTGTATCATATCTATGTCATATCAAAATCAAAAACTAAATCAACTCCCAGGATAAAAGCTGAAGCTGTGGTGTGTGCGATGCCATCATCCCGAGCTCTTCCCTCTGCTTGCGGAAGTACCTGAAACCAAAACTGAAACTGTAAGCACGAAGCTTAGTGAGCTCCCCCAAACTACCACATACCACACAATAACATATAAAGCACGTATTAGGCCTTGCCCACTGCATCGGACTGAAGTCCGGCTAACCGGGGCCTTGCCCCCTACATCGGACCGAAGTCCGAAGCTGGCTGAAACATCGGACCGTAGTCCGAAGCTGACTGGGACCTTCGTCCCCTACATCGAACCAAGTCCGAAGCTGACTAGGACATCGGACCGAAGTCCGAAGCTGACTGAGACATCGGACCGAAGCCCGAAGCTGACTGGGACCTACGTCCCCTACATCGGACGGGAGTCCGAAGCTGACATCGGACCGAAGTCCGAAGCTGACTAGGACCTTGTCCCCTACATCGGATCGGAGTCCGAAGCTGACTGAACATATCATAAACATATCATCTAGCATAAACACATAACCCTGTCTGAACCACGAAGGCATCAAACATACTGACTACTACATCGGACCGAGGTCCGAAGCTGACTGCTAGCTAAACGGGCCGGCATTGTGGCCTTAGACCCGTTACTACTGGAAGGAACACTCACCTCGTGAACTGGCTGCTGTGTGAATGGCTCTGAAAGCTAACTGCTGCTGCTCCGGTATCTCCCCGGCTACAAGGCCATAAACACACTCAATCAAATACTAAATACTGCACTGGGGTAAAATGACTCTTTTACCCTTGGTCAAAGTCAACTCTCCCGGTCAAAGTCAACCCACAGTTGACCTGACTCGCCGAGTTGGGCCACCAACTCGCCGAGTCTCTAATCTCATTTCACAACCCCACTCGTGGCTACTCGTCGAGTATGGCTTCGACTCGACGAGTACTCTTTCTATCCAAGAACTCAGACAATCTTCATCTGACTCGCCGAGTCATATGAACAACTCGACGAGTTGTTCTTGAGCTCAAGAAGATTGCCTTGGACTCGCCGAGTTTTATGAACAACTCGCCGAGTCCCTCCATTATTGAGTCTACCCTCAAACTCGCTGAGTCCACTCCACTACTCACTGGTCCCACTCGACACCGCTCAAAAGGAAGAAATCGGGGACTCGCGACTCGACTCGCTGAGTTGTTCTTCCGACTCGCCGAGTCACAACCATGCAACTATTCTACACTCGATTCTGCTTGAATCCATTACATACAAATGATAGATCTGAGTCCAATAAGCTGATTTACCACGTAAAGTTTCCAACTTTACGTGTACAAACACATGAAAAAGGGGATAAAGGCTAAAAAGGCACTTAAAAGGGTATATCTAGGGTTATGATGCAAAATAGCTCCATAAAGGCAATAGATATGGGCTCTACAACTCCTAAATGAGCAGATCTAAAGGTATCTCGACATAATAGGGCTTCCATATCAACATAAGGCTTGAGAATAGCATCAACTAGATCTAGAGGGGTTTTTAAAGCATAAAAGGGAAGGAATTCCGAAGAATACCTCAAAGAACTCTGGCTTTCCCCTGAATCTTTGCTCTACAGCTCTTCTCCTTGCTCCTTTCTTCTTCTCCTTCTTCAAGCCTTCACAAATGCACACAAGATCACATAAATCACTCAAGAACGAAATAGGGTTTTCTCACAGCTCTCTGAGGGTGAAGGAGGCGAGATTGGGGCTATAATGTGGCTTAAATAGTGGGCAACCCGGGGATTTAGGGTTTCTCACAGACAGGCAGACTCGCCGAGTCGCCAGCTAACACGTGCACGAAAATCCCGTCCCTACTCGACGAGTCAGGCTATGAACTCGCCGAGTCCCTCTTGCAAACTTCAAAGTAATTACCATGGAATCATCATACCGGAGACGGGTCGTTACAATTCTCCCCCACTTATCTCAGACTTCGTCCTCGAAGTCTGCTACGGCTGATTCTGCAAATATCTCTGGGTAGTGCTCTCTCATCTCCTCCTCAGCCTCCCACGTCCACTTAGACCCCTTCCGGTGCTACCACTGCACCTTCAGTAACTGAATTTCCTTGTTCCTCAAGGTCTTGGTCTTCCGGTCCAGAATCGCGACCGGCCTCTCAATATAATTCAGGCTGCTATCAACCTGAATATCCTCTAGGGGAACGACTGCTGACTCATCCACCAAACACTTCCTCAACTGAGACACATGGAAAGTGTTGTGGATCTGACTAAGCTCCTCAGGAAGATCTAACCGATAAGCAACCCGACCCACCCGGGCCAAAACCCTGAAAGGACCAATAAATTTGGGACCCAACTTGCCCCTCTTCCGGAATCTGATGACACCCTTCCAAGGTGAGACCTTCAGAAGGACCATATCTCCCACCTGGAACTCCAAGTCCGAACGCCTCCTGTCGGCGTAACTCTTCTGCCGACTCTGCGCAGTCTGCAGTCTACTACGAACCTGTTGGATCAACTCGGTCGTCTTGAGCACCACTTCTGTGCTCCCAACGACTCGCTGACCGACCTCGCCCCAACAAATCGGGGTCCTACACTTCCTCCCATAAAGCATCTCAAAGGGAGGTCGATCAATGCTCGCATGATAACTGTTGTTATACGAAAATTCCGCTAACGGAAGATACGTATCCCAACTGCCACCGAAATCTAAAACACATGCCCTAAGCATGTCCTCGAGAGTCTGAATCGTCCTCTCGCTCTGCCCGTCCGTCTGAGGGTGGAAAGTGGTGCTGAAATGAAGACGAGTACCCATCTCGTCGTGAAACCGCTTCCAGAATCTGGATGTAAAACGGACATCTCGGTCTGACACCACCGATACCGGCACTCCATGACGTGCCACAATCTCTCGCACATAGATATCGGCCAACTTCTCTGCCGATATACTCTCCTGGATCGGGATAAAATGAGCACTCTTCGTCAACCGATCCACTACTACCCATATCGAATCCACTCCTCGTGCGGTCCTGGGAAGCTTGGTGACAAAATCCATAGTGATGTCCTCCCATTTCCACACGGGAATGTCTAATGGGTGCATCTTGCCGTGAGGCCTCTGGTGCTCCGCCTTGACCTTCCTGCAGGTCAGGCACCTCTCAACATACCAAGCGACATCCCGCTTCATGCAGGGCCACCAATAATCGGGTCGAAGATCTCTATACATCTTCGTCGCCCCTGGGTGGATAGAAAATCGAGACTTATGAGCCTCATCCATCAACACCTGTCGTACTCCTCCCCAGTACGGTACCCACACTCTCCCATGAAGTGTCAGCAATCCCCGACTGTCATAATCAAACGAAGATGCTCGGCCCACTATCCTCTCACACTTCTGCCTCTCCTCCTTGAGGCCCTCGACCTGAGCCTCCCTGATCCGTTCCAACAACGGAGTAATCACTGTCATCCTCAAACACAAATCTCTGATAGGGGCTGCCGACACTTTGCGGCTTAGGGCATCGGCCACCATGTTGGCCTTCCCTGGATGGTAAAGGATCTCACAATCATAATCCTTCAGCACATCTAACCACCTCCTCTGCCTCATGTTCAGACTCGGCTGATCCATAAGGTACCTCAAACTCTTGTGATCCGTGTAGATAGTACAACGGACCCCATAAAGATAATGCCTCCAAATCTTGAGGGCAAACACAACCGCCCCCAGCTCTAAATCATGGGTAGGATAGTTAGCCTCGTGAGGCTTCAACTGTCTCGAGGCGTAAGCTATCACATGGCCTCGCTGCATCAACACTGCTCCCATACCTGTGATTGAGGCATCACAGTAGACTACGAAGTCCTCTACTCCCTCTGGCAAGGTAAGGATCGGAGCCTCGCACAGCCTCTGTCTGAGGGTCTCGAACGCTGCCTGCTGCTCAGGCCCCTAACGAAATTGATGGGTTTTGTGCATAAGACATCCTATGTGCTCATACAAACCCTAAAGCTCGGATCTAGGTTTCTCTATTGTACATACTTTGAATCCAAGACTTTGAACCCTAATTCTAGCATATGGAAATCAGAATTCACATGTAAATAGGTTTAAGAACATACCTTGATTGTTATATAGCAATAACAATCCAATTCCTCCTTGAATTGACCTTGGAAAGCAAAGAGTCACAAGTGTCACTCCTCTAATGGCTCACAAACACCATAAGCAAGTGGAGAAGGTATATAGAGAGAGGAGGGAGGTTAGAATTCGTATTTGGGAAGGGATACACGAATTCATGACCTTGGGGTTGTTTATATAGGTGTAGAGATAGGGTTTCAGTCATTATCCTTATCTAGTTGATTATCCATTAAGCAACCAATAAGATAATCCATGAATCCTTATCATACTCGAATTCTAAGGCTTTCCAACCTTAAATTCGTCCACCATATATAAAAGATAATCCTTACCTTATTTTGTAACTATCACATAATTACAATTCAGCCCCTCTAGTTTAATTAATTACATATGATCACAAAACTAATTCTTAATTAATTATTGACCAATATTAATTAAACAAATATGATTTCTCCTTTAATATATTATTCTTATAACATATTAATAAATCATATTATCCTCTCTTTCTATTTATTTCTCCAATCAAGTTGCTTTGGTGAAGGCAACCCAAAAGGACCATGCACCATCGGGTCAAGTACATACCAAAATAGTTATGGACTTAGACACTAATCCAACAGTCTCCCACTTGGATAAGTCTAATAACTATTCTGCGTATGACTTCGGATCCCGATCTGCAATCGTAGCTTTCCAAAGCCGCTGTCAACTCTGATCATATCAAATACGCGTGTCCTTAGATAAGGGATCATATATTCCTCCATTCTAGATATCATATGAGATATGATTTCAAATCATTCTCTTTGTACTATATCTCGATTCCCGATTTATGACGACTGACTAATTGAACAAATCAAATTAGCCCTAGCCCGGCCGAGCATTTACGTTTGTCATCACTAAACCATCGAGGGGCCCAAAGATATCGCTTTTATCCTACTTTGGATAAAAGGAACGGATAAACTTTGATACAATGCTTGCTTGTACTCACGCACCGAATCACACACAACAATATGTTTTATAACACCAAGTTACTGGTGCGTTTACATATTATCAATGTGCAACCGATTCGCAAGATACAACTCACACATCTCGGTTTCAAGAATATAAGATGTTATCGTCTCACCAATCACTCGTGATACAATTCATGGAGTGATCCAAGTGAGCGTGGGTCTAATCCAATGCTCAAATCACATTCATAAGCACTCATGAACGTTGCAGCAAACATTTGCTTATGTCTAATACTCTTTTTAGACAATCCACACACCAATTCACGACAGTCTTCATTCATACCTACTTCCAACATATGAACGACTGTGGCCCGTTTGAATAATTCGATTATTCTTAATAAACTCAATTATTCTGGAAGTCAAAACATGCAAATGTGAAACACAAGAATAATACTAATCCCATATGGCCTCAAACCTTTGAGTATAAATAAAACACCTTTTATTTATCACCATATTGATTACTCATTATTTGTCGTTTCGGGTAATCAACTTCTTACTTGAATTGTAACACTTGTCTCATGCTCCTAGCATGCACACAATGTTTACCTATGGTTCTTACTTTGTGAAATAGATCACATTGAACACATTTCCAATCCTTCTCATTTCACAACTCCAAATCCTTTTTCATAAGTGAAAGAATATCAAATTCTTGCTACTTATAGAATATGCTAGATTCTAACATTCTATGCAACTATCCTTTCGTAATGTCACTGCACCAAAGTCACAAAGACTATTGCCAATGATATTACAAAGTCTTCTATTGGAGATTGTTACAAGACAATTCCATAGATGTGATGTCTCTCACTCAAAGTACTTTCTTTGAACATCCTTTTGCATAGAAGTTTCTAATCTAGTCATAGATTTCTCAATATTCAATTCCCAATATGGACACACTTCCATATGTTCCATATGACAACTCATTCTTAATAGAATCTTATCTATTCATAGTGATGTCGATATGGTCCATCCAATATGGAAACATTTCCATATTTTCCAATACTATACTTCCAACTACTCACAAGCGACCAATCCTCGTCGAACTTGGATTGTCCTTTGATAGTTGTTTAATTATTTTAGTCTAAACCGATTCTTGTCCTTTTTCCCTCTAAATGTGCTCAACATTTGGAAAATTTTAGAATGGTCAAACATTAAAGCATTTGCAATCGATCCTATACCCGAAGCGTATGGGACACGACGCATAATGTTTTATTTGCTATGTTCTCAAAATTCGAATTGTGAAGAGGGATGCCGTAATCATAATCGAAATTTTAAGAACACACTTTGTACCTTTGACTAATTTTATTAACATTTCTCAACCTAAACCTTTAGATTTGAAATGAAGCATAATATTCTCTCCCTTAATTATAGCAAAACAACTTTTCAACTATTGCGACTTTGCAAAGTATGACTCATGTTTTCTATAATTAATATTGCTAACCTTGCAATACTTTCCTTAATAATCATACAATCATAACTTTTATGCTCCCACTATCTTGATGATTATTATAAAACATAACACTTATGCTCCCACTAGCTTCGACATGTATTCATAAACATCTTAACTTTCAGAAAACAATGCTTATTGAATTTCTTAAGTTCATGTTTCTAATACTTAGTGCTTTGATAATCTTTTATCAAGGATTCTTTATACACCTTTGCCTTCGATAGTTCATATGTGTGTCTAAACAATTAAGACTAATTGCCAAACCTCACAATTCAAATTATGGAAAGGGATGCCGTAACCATAATTGAATTCGAGAATGCAATTTCACTATCTTCTTAAAATCTTTCTTAGTGAAAGCATTTCCTTACAATCATTTTCATGAAGGAGGAAATCTTATGACACTTATATTTTAAACGGTGTAAATGTTCCTATCCATGTGAATTTGTCAAAACCAACGTTTACGACAAATTCAAACTCATATGGATCGAACTTTCTTAATCTTGATTTCTTGCCTCATGGTAGCACAGCTGCCCACCACGTCTTCCAAGTAGTTAAGCATCTCACCCTTTCTTATCAATGTACCTTTCATTGATTAAGGTGCCTTGCCTTTTATGCATTCAAGATGAGAGCTCATAGAACTCATATGCATAATTAACTCAATTGGAGCAGCACATAATCAAAATAATGTCAATACGATAGGTTGCAAACCTCAACTCGTGTGCTAGTGATGATCGATAAGGTTTATTTGATTTGTTCTTGAAACCTTTCAAGACTATTAAGACTCCCACTGATTCCTTGACATATACGATTCTCTTGTCAAAACATTTCTTGACAAATATTCAAGAGTTAGTGTAGCTTTTATCAAAACTCTTCATAAATTGGTCCTAGTTGGTCTTTGTCTTATCTAAGACATCACAACTTACCACATTTAATGAAAGTTATAAACCTTCTTAATACCTTTCACTCAATGTCACAATCTTAACTTTAAGACTTGTTATTGGAACGAAGTATGATTGACTTATTGATTTAACCATTTCTTAAATTCTTGATTCCTCTTCTTAGACATACAATTGTACTAAGA
Source organism: Lactuca serriola (assembly GCF_051521515.1). Taxonomy (NCBI): domain Eukaryota; kingdom Viridiplantae; phylum Streptophyta; class Magnoliopsida; order Asterales; family Asteraceae; genus Lactuca; species Lactuca serriola. Next base: position 68,113,739 of record NC_136408.1, on the reverse strand, counting down.
CTCACTTAGAAGATCAATTGAGATATGGTTCTTAATCATTAAGACATATCATAAAGCATAAAAGCTACTCTCCCTTCTTCTTAGAATGGAAAAACTTTTATCTTTCTGCCTACTTGATTCTTCTTATTCGTTCTACTATTGATCTAAAACCTTTAATCAATTTAGAATTACACTTAATCTTGTAAGTATAATCATATTTACTAAGCCTTTAGTAAATCATGACGAATATCTTTGTTATTCTTATGGTGAACTTGATCAACACACTACTTTGTGTACTTGATCTCCTAGTCCTTCACTTGACACTTTGTCAACGAATTGGTCTAATTTCCAAATATGAATTTCTCATTCATCATGCAACCAAGTTGCATGATTCCAAATTTCTGTCCGATTGAAACTTTGGGCGATGAGAAACTCTCCCTATTTGGTAAATTCTTGACATTTCCATAAATAACATAAACAAGAATCATATCCATTCAAACATGGATTTTCATAATGATTTCATTGTAAGGAAATAAACAATTAAATAAATAAGTCAAACAAAATTTACTTTATTTATAAAAGCAGCGGAAAAATTTGTCCTTACAATGCAAAATCCATTGAAAACTATGTATTTCAAAAGAAAATTTCTAACAACTCTATCATAACTTTCTAAGCTCAAAATCTAATCTTCAAGTCCATGCGATCGAGATCCATCTCTTGTGATTAGATTCATCTTGCTCTCTTATCAAGCTTCCTTTCTTTTCACCGACCCTACAAAACACTCAAATGTAATCTTATTACATCATGTATCAAGAATCAATGAGTAGGAACTTAATGGAGTTAGATAGTGGATTTTTACCTAAAGCGCAGTCATACCTTTGACTCTCCCATCTCTTGGATCTCTTAGGTAATTAGGGCAACTTCGTCTCCAATGCCCCTTCTCTTGGCAATAAAAGCAAATTGACTCTTTTGGATCAACACATGGAACTACTTCAGACATCGCCTTTCTCTTATGATCGAACTTTTTGATTATTGCATGTCTTTCATTGCCATTGTCTATATCCATAGAGGTCTTGAAGGCAGATTCACCAATCAACTTTGCTTTTCTATTGCGCCAAACCATTGCTGATTCGGCAGCAATAAGCATATAGGTGAGATCTATAAGGGTCACGTTGTGGTTCGTCATATAGTACTCTCTTACGAACTCACTATATGAGTTGGGAAGTGACTGAAGAACCCAATCAACAGCCATCTCTTTACTAACGACGGATCCCATCATTCTTAGTTTATCAATGCGCGACTTCATCCCTAGGACGCGTGCACACACCGACTTTCCTTCTTTATGTTTACTTGCCAAAAGGGCTTGAGTGATATTGAACCTTTCAATTTTACAATCTTGTGGGTTAGGGAGAATAATTGGAGGAGGAGGAGGAAGTGAAGCATGATTTCTTGATCCTCGATCGAATCGTGGAATATCATCTTCATGTGGAATGCTTGTTCCACGGGATTTGGGAATACCATAGTTGTCGAACTTTGACATCTACAAAACGGGAGAAAACAAAAACAAATTCAAGTTAGTTGATTGATTGAGTCCTTAGTAAATCACCCAAATGAGATACTAAGGCTAGGACCCAACACAATATTCTACAACTCGGGAGAGGGATGCCGTAACCCTAATTGCAGAATATTTGAAGGTAAGTGAATGACGATTCACTAATTTCCACCATGAAAAACGAAAAAGAAATTTAAGTTTTAAATCTATGAAAACTCCTAGATCCTTTGAGATACATTGAACTTTCAATGGCATGTTTATATCTCGATATGCCCCTCTTGTTTGTGACTGGGATGCCGAGGATCACAAAGCGGGTGTGAATAACCATGCAAACTTACATGGTGCACTCACATGTTACAGTCACCTATTCGATGTGCCGGTAAACCACACACGCTCCACCGAACTATGACAAACATTGAGTCACCCTTTGCTACCTTTGCTTAGACCCATTTAGTGTGCCGGTTAACCACACACGCTCCACTAACGTCTTCGCAAGGGCACAAAGTGTAATTTCATGGAATTGCATCAATTCACTTTTGCCTAAGTAACTAAGATTGGGAATTTTATGAAAACATTTAGTTACTTTAGTAATTCATTATACTTATAATGGAAGGTTTCGTCCTATCCTACCCGTTCGGCTAACGACCCTCCACTAGTCAAGAGTGCGGTGGGTAAGAGTGGATACCCATTCAATCGCCATTTTATAGGCAATTTCCTTAAACACCCCTTATAGACCAGCTTCGTGAATGAGGCCTACTAACGGTAAGACTGACTTTTAGTTATACATATATATAATGTTAGACTTTTAATGTTATATATAGTATAGGGTGTATTTTACACTTTTAAAATATTAGGTGGTTCAATTTAACAATTATACTTTTAATTTACTTAAATTGTAAACCTAAACTTTTATGGATTTATTAAACCTCTTTAATTAAACACCTTAATTAGTTAATAAAACCATAAGGGTGTGATTTGAACTTTTTCAAAACTATACTAGAGTTTTAGAATTTAACATTCCTAATTAAACTTTTAATCAACTTTTAATTTCCAAAACTTGAGGGCAAGTTTTGAAACATTTCAACACATTAGGGTTTAGAATTTAAATATGCATCAAAATTAAACTATTTAATCAAAATTTAAATTCCAAAACTTGAGGGCAAGTTTTGAAACCTTTTTTCAAAACATTAGGGTTTCAACTATTTAAATTTCAAAACAACAAAACTTTTGGGGTTCAAATTTAAACTATAAAACCTAAAGGGCCAAATATGAAACTTTTCACAACAACAAGGATCAAATAACAAATAATTCAAATTAACATTTAATCACATAATTATCCATATTTGATGATTTCTTGCAAAACAATTTATCAATTTACTTAAAATAATTAATCAATTATCTTATAAGGAAACAATTATCTTATTAATTGATAAATATCTTCAATTAGATTAAAATTATAGTCAAATATATCATATAATCGGATTAATATTAATCTAACATGATAAGGTAATTATCCCAATTAAAAAACAGCAAGAAATCCCGAGATAAGCACTGTCTGACACACCGACTCGCCGAGTCACCCTCTGGAACTCGCCGAGTAGGGGCAACTCGCCGAGTCCACAGTGGGACTCGCCGAGTCCATCAAGCAGAACACCAAAAATCGAATTTTTTAAACATATCAAGCATCAATACAATAGAAACCAGTCAAGGCTCTGATACCACTGATGGGTTTTGTGCATAAGACATCCTATGTGCTCATACAAACCCTAAAGCTCGGATCTAGGTTTCTCTATTGTACATACTTTGAATCCAAGACTTTGAACCCTAATTCTAGCATATGGAAATCAGAATTCACATGTAAATAGGTTTAAGAACATACCTTGATTGTTATATAGCAATAACAATCCAATTCCTCCTTGAATTGACCTTGGAAAGCAAAGAGTCACAAGTGTCACTCCTCTAATGGCTCACAAACACCATAAGCAAGTGGAGAAGGTATATAGAGAGAGGAGGGAGGTTAGAATTCGTATTTGGGAAGGGATACACGAATTCATGACCTTGGGGTTGTTTATATAGGTGTAGAGATAGGGTTTCAGTCATTATCCTTATCTAGTTGATTATCCATTAAGCAACCAATAAGATAATCCATGAATCCTTATCATACTCGAATTCTAAGGCTTTCCAACCTTAAATTCGTCCACCATATATAAAAGATAATCCTTACCTTATTTTGTAACTATCACATAATTACAATTCAGCCCCTCTAGTTTAATTAATTACATATGATCACAAAACTAATTCTTAATTAATTATTGACCAATATTAATTAAACAAATATGATTTCTCCTTTAATATATTATTCTTATAACATATTAATAAATCATATTATCCTCTCTTTCTATTTATTTCTCCAATCAAGTTGCTTTGGTGAAGGCAACCCAAAAGGACCATGCACCATCGGGTCAAGTACATACCAAAATAGTTATGGACTTAGACACTAATCCAACAGAAATACCACCGACTTCTTGGTCAGTCGGGTGAGCGGCACTGCTATCTTGGAGAAATCCTGAATGAATCTCCGGTAATACCCTGCCAACCCTAGGAAGCTCCGAATCTCAGATGGAGACTTCGGGACCTCCCACTGCATCACGACCTCTATCTTGGCCGGATCCACCAGAATACCCTTCTGGTTGACGAGGTGACCAAGGAACTGCACCTCTCGCAACCAGAACTCACACTTGGAGAACTTTGCGAAAAGTCTCTCCCTCCTCAAAACTTCCAGCACCTCCCTCAGGTGCTCCCCGTGCTGCTCCTGCGTCTTGGAATATACCAAGATATCATCTATGAATACTATCACTGACCGATCCAGCATCGGCCTGCACACGCGGTTCATGAGATCCATGAACGCGGCTAGGGCATTGGTGAGCCCAAATGGCATCACCACAAACTCATAATGACCATACCTGGTCCTGAAAGCAGTCTTCTGCACATCCTCATCCCTAACCTGCATCTGATGATACCCGGAGCGTAGATCGATCTTGGAGAACCAAGACGCTCCCTGAAGCTGGTCAAACAAATCATCTATCCTCAGAAGTGGGTAACGGTTCTTCACTGTCACCTTATTCAACTCCCGATAATCTATACACATACGATGCGACCCATCCTTCTTCCTCACAAACAGGATAGGCACTCCCCAAGGCGAACTGCTCGGCCGGATGAAACCCTTGTCTAGCAGCTCCTGCAACTGCGTAGACAACTCCTGCATCTCAGGGGGAGCTAGGCGATACGGTGCCTTGGCTATCGGAGCCGCACCAGGAATCAGGTCGATCCCAAACTCAACCTGCCTCTCAGGAGGTATCCCCGGTAAATCCTCGGGAAATACATCCGGGAAGTCTCGCACTATCGAAACATCATCAACTGTCGTCTTGCCCTTCTCCTGGGCATCCAAGACATAAGCTACATAACCAGCGCAACCCTGCTGAAAATAGAGCCTCGCCCTTGCGGCGGAACAAAAGGTCGGTCCGCGTTGTGGCCTCTCGCCCTGAATCACTAACTCTCCCCCACTGGGAGTGCGAACCCTCACTAGCTGAAGCTTACAATCAATCACCGCCCCATTGGGGCTTAGCCAATCCATGCCCACAATAACCTTATTCCCTCGCAGGGGAATAGGAACCAGGTCCACTAAGAACTGCTCATCAAACAACTGGAGAGAACAACCTCTATGCACTCTGCCGACCCTCACGGTCCTGTCATCTGCTATCTCAACCTCTAATGGACAATCCAGCTCCCCTGGAGCTCTGCTAAATCTCTTGCTAAGCGCAAGCGATACGAATGATCGGGTAGCCCCCGAATCGAATAATACCATACCAGAAATGTCGTTCACAGAGAACGACCCTATATAAAACATACAATCATAAGCAATAATCAATCAATAAATAAAGAGACGAAAGGAAGATACATACCCGTCACCACATCAGGAGTCACTTGCGCCTCCTTTGCTGTCATCTGAAACGCTCTACTCTTCGCCACTGGCGCCTCAGCTCGGCCCTGCCGGCCATCTGTAATCCTCAAGGTAGCAGGGGCAGGTGCAACCACCTTCCCTACTGCAGCTAAACTCGGACACTGGGACTTTTTATGTCCCCTCTGATTGCACTGAAAGCAAATCAGATCTGATGCTGCAACAGTAGTAGCAGGGGCCGTACAATCCCTGCTCAAATGCCCAGTCCGACCGCACTTGAAACACCCGGAACTCCCTGCCTTGCACACCCCATCGTGCATCTTCCCACACCTGTCACATCGGCTGTGGCTCGGCTGAGACCTGGACCTGTGATCTGAAACCTTGGGCTTTTTGCCCGAACCTCCTGAACCCGAAACCGCCTCCGGTTTCCTCTTCTTCTCCATCTCGAGATCAATCTCCCTCTCTCGAGCCCTAGCAATCATGTCGTCCAGCGTTTTACAGCTGGACCGGCTCACAAACTGGCGGATTTCGCTCCGCAACATCTCATGATAACGGGCCTTCTTCATCTCCTCATCGGCTGCATACTGAGGAACAAGAAGAGCCCTCTCCCTGAACTTGGCGGTGATCTCCGCCACGGTCTCCGTAGTCTGGGTGAGGTCCTGAAACTCCCTAGCTAACTGTTGCACCTCAATAACCGGTGCAAACTCCGCCCTGAACCTGGTAGAGAAATCACCCCAGGTCATGGCGTCCAATGCTGCATCATCTCCCATAGTATGTCCGACCTCCTCCCACCAATCCCGTGCCCTGTCCTTCAGAAGACAGGATGCCAATCTGACCTTGTCCCCCTCGGGACACCTGCTAGTGCGGAAAGCGTTGGCCACATCCGCCAACCATCTAGTACTCGCTATGGGGTCCCGCGCCCCATGATAGTCTGGAGCTCCACATGCCCTGAACTCCCTGAATGTAAGGGTGCGCGACCCCATCATGGCCGCCACCTCGGCACGGAAGGTGCCCAATCTCTCATCCATCAGCTCTAGGATCCCCTCTTTGATCGAACCAAAGATCACAGGAGTCTGCTCTAAAATGATATGAGTAATCTCTGAAGAAAGAAACTCTCTGGTCTGCTCATCCATGTGCTCGTTCCCCGAGCCTGATCCTGATCCCTCCCCGGCACCTCCACTGCCGGCTGCTGTCCTCGGACGCAAAACCACCATACTGAAACACATCAGCAATATCAGAAAACTGAAATATCTTAAGGGATCATTGATACTACTACTAGCTTCCTGGCCTTGTCTCGGCCTCCCTTGATTCGAGTACGGATCCTCTGCTTTCAGTAGTACGGGATCATACTACCTTCCACATCTATCCGTACTTTCCTCAAGAACCGCCTTGACTCCACCAAGTCACTTCTACTACTGCTGATCTCTGCTACTCTCATCCTAGGCTTGCCCTAGGGAAACCTCAGACTCAACACAACTAGTCCTCAGCTGCTGAAGGCCTCCTTATAATGCTAATTAGCCACCACCTGAACACCATCACATGTGACGAGGCTCAGATAATCCTTCAAGTAAAAGACTCGTCCCTATAACGGTTGGACTCAAACAAGAGCTGCGCAATAGGGCCAAATCCAGCACTCTGAGATTATTCAACCCTGATCACATGTGATGTGGCGTATTCACCTAATGGCTAACTCCCACCACTCAGAGTCCCACAAAGCACAAAGCAAGCAACATTCGGATAAGGGAAACATACTCAGGCAAAACTATTCTCATAACGAGAAGCTACTCTAGCATACAATGCTAAGCTCGCGCTACCAGGCATAACCTAAACAGGCTATCCTACTGCTGTTTACTTAATACTAGCATGCAATTCTCATAAAGCTGTAACACATAAAGCAGGCACATAAGGCATCCTCCTAGATCCTTAGTCCTATACTAGCATGCTGTTCTACTGAAGCTGGAACAATTAATCATAATAATAAAACTTGTATTGGTAATTTGGGAGTACTTACTTGAGCTCGGCTGATCGCATGCACCACACCCTTATCTGGTTTAAAAAAATCTTTTCTTTCTAAGTGCTTTTCAGAATCTAATTCGAAAACATTTTTTTTTTTGAAAATCTTTTTATCTTTCCCTTAGTTTGAGTTCAGATGCACCCGGAGGTGTATCCGAATCCCTCAAACCAGGGCTCTGATACCAACTTGAAACGACCCAAAAATACGACCCAAAATTTTCATTTTTTTAAATATAACCAAAAACCATAAACTGAGTGTCATATCATAAAACCATACGTGATGTATCCCAAACATAATAAAAACACTGTGCGGAAAACTGTATCATATCTATCTCATATCAAAATCAAAAACTGAATCAACTCCCAGGATAAAAGCTGAAGCTGTGGTGTGTGCGATGCCATCATCCCAAGCTCTTCCCTCTGCTTGCGGAAGTACCTGAAACCAAAACTGAAACTGTAAGCACGAAGCTTAGTGAGCTCCCCCAAACTACCACATACCACACAATAACATATAAAGCACGTATTGGGCCTTGCCCACTGCATCGGACCGAAGTCCGGCTAACCGGGGCCTTGCCCCCTACATCGGACCGAAGTCCGAAGCTGGTTGAAACATCGGACCGTAGTCCGAAGCTGACTGGGACCTTCGTCCCCTACATCGAACCAAGTCCGAAGCTGACTAGGACATCAGACCGAAGTCCGAAGCTGACTGAGACATCGGACCGAAGCCCGAAGCTGACTGGGACCTACGTCCCCTACATCGGACCGGAGTCCGAAGCTGACATCGGACCGAAGTCCGAAGCTGACTAGGACCTTGTCCCCTACATCGGATCGGAGTCCGAAGCTGACTGAACATATCATAAACATATCATCTAGCATAAACACATAACCCTGTCTGAACCACGAAGGCATCAAACATACTGACTACTACATCGGACCGAGGTCCGAAGCTGACTGCTAGCTAAACGGGCCGGCATTGTGGCCTTAGACCCGTTACTACTGGAAGGAACACTCACCTCGTGAACTGGTTGCTGTGTGAATTGCTCTGGAAGCTAACTGTTGCTGCTCCGGTATCACCCCGGCTACAAGGCCATAAACACACTCAATCAAATACTAAACACTGCACTGGGGTAAAATGACTCTTTTACCCTTGGTCAAAGTCAACTCTCCCGGTCAAAGTCAACCCACAGTTGACCTGACTCGCCGAGTTGGGCCACCAACTCGCCGAGTCTCTAATCTCATTTCACAACCCCACTCGTGGCTACTCGTCGAGTATGGCTTCGACTCGACGAGTACTCTTTCTATCCAAGAACTCAGACAATCTTCATCTGACTCGCCGAGTCATATGAACAACTCGACGAGTTGTTCTTGAGCTCAAGAAGATTGCCTTGGACTCGCCGAGTTTTATGAACAACTCGCCGAGTCCCTCCATTATTGAGTCTACCCTCAAACTCGCTGAGTCCACTCCACTACTCACTGGTCCCACTCGACACCGCTCAAAAGGAAGAAATCGGGGACTCGCGACTCGACTCGCTGAGTTGTTCTTCCGACTCGCCGAGTCACAACCATGCAACTATTCTACACTCGATTCTGCTTGAATCCATTACATACAAATGATAGATCTGAGTCCAATAAGCTGATTTACCACGTAAAGTTTCCAACTTTACGTGTACAAACACATGAAAAAGGGGATAAAGGCTAAAAAGGCACTTAAAAGGGTATATCTAGGGTTATGATGCAAAATAGCTCCATAAAGGCAATAGATCTGGGCTCTACAACTCCTAAATGAGCAGATCTAAGGGTATCTCGACATAATAGGGCTTCCATATCAACATAAGGCTTGAGAATAGCATCAACTAGATCTAGAGGGGTTTTTAAAGCATAAAAGGGAAGGAAATCCGAAGAATACCTCAAAGAACTCTGGCTTTCCCCTGAATCTTTGCTCTACAGCTCTTCTCCTTGCTCCTTTCTTCTTCTCCTTCTTCAAGCCTTCACAAATGCACACAAGATCACATAAATCACTCAAGAACGAAATAGGGTTTTCTCACAGCTCTCTGAGGGTGAAGGAGGCGAGATTGGGGCTATAAGGTGGCTTCAATAGTGGGCAACCCGGGGATTTAGGGTTTCTCACAGACAGGCAGACTCGCCGAGTCCAGAATATGGACTCGCCGAGTCGCCAACTAACACGTGCACGAAAATCCCGTCCCTACTCGGCGAGTCAGGCTATGAACTCGCCGAGTCCCTCTTGCAAACTTCAAAGTAATTACCATGGAATCATCATACCGGAGACGGGTCGTTACACTTTTCTTACAACATGGTTTGGTCATTTTTTGATTCTCGATCTACCAAGACTCGTAGTAAAAGGGGTTGTTATTTGAAATCAAATATATTAATATGTGTTAGATGTGACTTGAGCATTTGAAACATTCTCAAGCAGCATTTGAGTTTAGTGGAGCAGTTGGAACTCAATGGAGCACTTGGGGTTCATGGAGCATGTAAGAAATGAACAGATCATCTGAGAAAGGAATGTATCATCTGAGAAAGGAACATATCAAGTGCCAAAGAAATGAATCGTCTAAAAGGGTGTATGTAGCATCTGGAAGAGGTTTGGAGCACTTTGAGTAACTTGGAACATTTGGAGCAACTTGGAACATTTGGAGCAACTTGAAGCGACTTGGAGCAACATGGAGCAACATGTTGCGTCATCCATGAAGAAGTTGCGCCAAGTGGAAGGTGTTGTGCCACTCATGATAGATGTTGCCCCAAGTGGAAGATCTTGTGCCAAACTAGTAGATGTTGTGTCAATGTGAAGATGTTGCGACAACCTGGTAGAAGTTGCGCCATATTGGAAGCATGTTGTGTCATCCTTGCATGAGATGGGCCATCTTGGTGTAAGATGCGCCAACTTGGTTCCTTGATGAGCCATGATATCCCTAATGTGTTACACCCTGTTTCGAATTGTTTCAGAAGTCGGGGTTGTGACCCGAAGATCGGTTATCATAAGGCTTAGGGCCTTTGGGAAAGAGACTTAGCCCCCTTTGAGTGTGGATAATGTAGATTGGACGATCGAGGAGTTCGGTTTGTGTTTTGGAGTCTAAGGGTATATCGGTAAAGTATTAGTTCTGGCCTATATGAAGTTTGGGTTTAAGTTCGGAAAGTTTTAAGGCAAGGGAGAGTTGATATAAGTGTAGAGCTTCTCGTTATCTTTTCGTGGATATAAAGAACACTGAAATCGGACTTAAAACAAATAAGTTATGGCATTTGGAAGATTGACGGTTCTTGACCCTAGCCAAGCACGTTGTGCGTACGCTAAGAGTACGTCGAGTGTACTGGCTCGACATCTGGATCGCAGAGACTTCAATGTACACATGGTTACACGGGGCGTACACACAACAGGAGTAAAACACTAAAATTTAGGGTTTGTGCCCTATTTAATTACCTTAAGTTACTCATGGATCTTCTTATGACTAGCCTCCACTTCTCTAAACCCTTAGAATGAAGCCCTAGTGCCTTTTGTGATCTTTGGAGCTTGGAAGTGAGTTTTTGTGGTATTTTTTATGACTTGAAGGAAGAAGAATGTGTATAGGAATAACTTAAGCTTGTAGATCCAGATTCATCATCATCTTTGAGGTATAGGGCCTTGTTGATTCATTGTGCTAGATCTAGTATAGGGCCTTGTTTATGCATTTTTGGGTCTCTTGAGTTAAAGTTGAGATTGATCTACTCTAAAAGCCATGGATGTTAGATCGTAGCTCCATTGAGGTCCATTGTTCATAAAAATGCAAGCTTTATGAGAGATATTGAACCATGCATGTGTTAAGACCCTTATCAAGCTTCTTTTTGAGTGTTGGGTTCCATTAAGTCATGCATTGGTGTAAAATTGCCAACTTTACGTATTAAATCACTATTTAGGATCAGATCTGAGAGTTTGGCAAATTGTCTTAACTAAATAAGTGCTTAATGGAGCGGATTGGGGAGTACATTGGGCGTACCCAGTTGGTACGTTGTGCATACTAGCCCCAGAAGGAGTACGCTAAGCGTATGAGCTGAGTACGCCCCGCGTACTCAACATATTCACTTTTGGGTTTGACCTTCACAGGTTTGGGCCATATTTTGGGCTTTTAGGGTTTGGGCTTTATTGGGCCATTGGACTTTTGATTTTGGGCCTTATATAGACTATAGACTTTCTCGGGATTAGGTCCATGATGATTTTGGGCCCAATTTGGAAGGTGGGCCTTATTGGGCTTTAAGATGCTAATTAATGAGTTTTGGTCTTTTGAGTAATGGGTTGAGCCTTGGTTTTGGGCCAAGTAAAAAAAAGGGTAAAATGACCTTTTTGCCCTGGATCTGGGTCAAGTAGCTTAGATTCTTGATTATGGGTCGAGATCCAATTATTAATTGGATATTATTTGATGATGTTATCGCATGGATTTTCCGGACCAGCAGACCGAGATTCAGTTGAGTGTTTCAGCAGCTAAAGGTGAGTTTCCTCACTGTGTTTAGCGGGTCGAAGGCACCAATGTTGGCCCATGGTTTGTTATGTTTAGAATTCTAGATGTATGCATGACTCTTACATATGTTATGTGTTTATATGTTTACCAGGCGGGGCCTGATGACTATCATGTATGTTATTTTATATTTGTGATTATTGCATTTGTTTGTATGATTATATGTTTATAAGTATACCGGGCGGGGCCTGATGACTATCATATTTGTTTACTGAGCAGGACCCGATGCCCGACATGGCCCATTATATGTTTTATATGTATGGTATGTGGTATCTTGGGAAACTCACTAAGCTTTGTGCTTACAGTTTTCAGATTATGTTTCAGGTACCTCCAGGGCCAGTTCTGAGGATACAAATGCCCTGGACAAGCTGGAAAAAAAGGCCCTTAGGCCTTAACGTGTAACGAATTAAATTATATAAACTACTTTTTTTTTAAGTTGACGATAAATTATATGACAATAGACATAACAAAATCATAGAATTTTAATGAGTATCTACTAATTGTTCTGGACCGGAAATTTTATACTACAATTGCACTAAAAATATAAATATTTTAATAAAGCAAAGATGTTAAAGGTTAGTTAGGTCATTAGTAAAATGTGACAAAAATCTACTCTTCTCCTTCAACCATCCAACGATTCCTCTTTATAACTAGAAACTATCACTATCATAATCTTTTTGGAAATCATTATAAATTAATGAAACAAATGGATGCATGGTGTAAGAAAACTCAATAAAAATAATTAATCTTTTAACAAAAATACAACTTAATAATTTAATAAAATATTATAAGAATGAATCTTGCAAACTTGTTCTTAGTTGATGAAAATGAAAAAAAAAACAAAAAGATAAAAAAGAGAGAGTTTAATGGAAGCACACCAAGTAAGTTTAGGCTAAATTAAAAAGGCACATTCTTAAACAATGACGATAATGAGATTCGAACCTGAAGTGAACGCGCATAGAGTTACAATACATGGTGTATACTTACCGGTTGAGCAACACGACATTTATGCTCTTATTTGAAGGATTTGTTATTTATATAAATATTAAACATATAATATGGCTAAATCAAAGGCCCTATTTTTTTTCGGGGCCCTGTGCGGCTGCCCTTCTTGCCCCCTCTCAAATCCGGCCCTGGGTACCTCGATTTCAAAAGAGAAGAGCTCGGGATGATTGCATTGCACACACCACATTGTTTTGCATTTTATATAACTCTGATGTATTTGGATGTTTATTGACATTATTTGGATGTTTATTGACATACTCTAAGTTCATTATGGTTTTATGATATTGTTTTGGATAATGGTTTTATTAATATAAAATCGAAATTTTTGGTCTTAATTTTTGGGACGTTACATGATGAGTAACGTGTACCATGAAGTCCTCTTGGATGCTCATGAAATACACCATGTTGTGCCACCATGATGAATGTTGGGTCACTAGTGTTCATGATGCGCCAATTGTGCATCATGATGCTCCATTATGGCTCATGGTGCTTCATCATGTGCGTTGTTGATACTCATGTGTTGCATGTCATAGATGAATGTTCCAGAAGCTACTGCATGGTAGATTATGATTGATTGACACCAGTCATAGGCATATGGGCAAATAGGCTTAACTTATTAGGGTTTTAGGTCTGATCCTTCAAGTATAAATAAGGATGAATGCTAAGTCATTTAAATTGTCTTTTTTTTTTCTCCTTACCGAGTATGATGAATCTCTGTCGAGTTAACTTGTAATTTCTGTTTTAGAACTCTGTTAATAAATAATACTCCCATTTTGTTCGTGGATGTATGTCACATTGATCAAACCACATAAGTTTCGTGTGTTATCCACATTACTTAGTAACAAAGTTATCAGAACTTAGAAAATGACATCAGGTTTGTTATTTGTTATAAGTCTTGACAAGTATCGACTGTTTTCTCTAACGATATGAAAAGAGATTTAACAATGATAGAAAATGCCATTCTACAAACACTAGTATATGAAAAAAAAAAAACAAGTTTATTAGTGTTTTAAAAATATTTAAAGGCTAAAAGATAAAGTAAACACAGTATAAGATAAATATATATTATTTTATTAGTAATGTATTATTTTATAATTTTATGAAATTATCCAAATTTTAACACAAAGGTTTAGAATATAACATAATTTTTCATAGAAGAAAATTACCCAAATAGTAAGGAGCCGAAAGAAGAAAACGAACGGCGTTGATAAAAGAGAGCTTCGCATCTCAATCGTCTCCTTTCATCTCTCTTCTCCAGCGTCCGATCGATCTCTCCATCTTCATCCAGCGACTCGCGCCCAAATCTTTCTCCAACTTTACGAATTTTTCTCTCTCCATCAACTGGTAAGATTGTAAGAGAGCAATACCTCCATTTGTATACAACAATTTCATACATTCATCCTATATGCGTACATCTGACCTACACTCGCATCGTTTCTATCTTTATCTTAATTAATCTCATCGAAGGGTTTTTGGATGGTCTTTTGTCGATGGGTTTGCTGGAAAGTTTGTTCCTTATCCTCGGTTTGTTTTGGATTTTGTGGTTTTCTACTCTAGGGTTTTGCTTTCCCGATGGCGGATGTTCCGGTGAGTCCAGGCGGCGGGAGTCATGAGAGCGGCGAATTAAGCCCGAGGTCATCGAATGTCCGGGAACAGGACAGGTTCTTGCCTATTGCGAATATCAGTCGAATCATGAAGAAGGCGTTACCGGCTAATGCGAAAATGGCGAAGGATGCGAAGGAGATTGTCCAGGAAGCTGTTTCTGAGTTCATCAGCTTTATCACTAGCGAGTACGTTTATATAAATCTAAAAGTTTCTTCTGATTAGGATTTCCGGATTGTTGAAATCGATTTTAATCTGTGTAGGGCGAGTGATAAGTGTCAAAAGGAGAAGAGGAAAACCATCAATGGTGATGATCTTCTTTGGGCAATGGCTACTCTAGGGTTTGAAGATTATATCGAGCCTCTTAAGTTATACTTGATTAGATACAAAGAGGTATTTTTAGCTTCTGTGTAACATATTTTTGTGGATTCAATTTCATTAGTCACTGATGAATTTGTGTTTCTGTTTCTTTATGCTCTTGAACGGATTGTTGTGACAGATGGAGGTTAGTGAAGCTTTTTTATTTATCTCGATCTTAATTACAGAAACTTATTACTGTTTAAATTTTTTATGCATAATTGTTAACAAGTTCCATTTTTAGGGTGACACCAAGGGATCTTCAAAAGGGAGAGATGGGGTGCAACCTGATCATGATCATAATGCACAGGTTTCTTTTCTTTTCATTTTTTTACAAAAAGTTTTTATAAAATACAATGCAAATTGACATTTTTTTTCACCATATATAAAAATCCACAGCTTGCTCATCAAAGTCCATATTTGGATGATCTAGATTATGGAAACTCACAGGTATTCTTTATAGCATCCTACTTTCATTTCTTTCTATTAATTTATTCTTTATAAGACATTGTACTTTGAAAAATCTACCCAGTTATAAATTATAATAATGTACTTTCAACTTTTAAAGTTATTAGGACATTATACTTTGAAAAGTCTATTCATTTATAGCATCACATTGCTATAATTGGGTATTTTTTTTTCTTAAATTTGTAATAGGAAAAAATGAAAGAATGATATTATGATAAACTTATAAATGAAAGTAAATTGCTATTTTTTGTGTTTATCAAAAGCTGATTTCATGGGTTATGAGTTATGACAGATGCAGAGTCAGCATATGATGGTTCCGATGCAAGGCAGAGATTAATTAGCATTTCCTATAATGAAAATTGTTCGATGGATTTTAAAGAGATTTTTTTTTTAGAAAAAAAAACTTTTTTGTGGTTTCTTGAAATTATCTGTTGTATTTCACAAATGAATTGGTGGAAGAAACGCGTATTTGAACCCGAATATTGGATACATTCCATTGTTTCAATGCCAACGCAAGCATTTGTTTGATGTACAAAATATAAATGCGTGATTACTTGTCATTGTGGTACATGTTTAAAACACTTTATCATAAAGAGATTCAATTATTCAGCCATCTTTATTGTTTAGCTTTAAATAATCTTAAAGAAAAAGAAACTAGTGTTTGGGATTGCTTATTATTAATTTATTTGGACTTGGTACTACTAATAAACATTGTTAAGTGTTTAGATGTAGTTTTTGCTAAATTGTTTCTTTTGAACTTTTTCTGAAGTGCTTGTTATATGTGAAAACCAATGTACCCTTTTATTATTATCTTAACTTCAAAAAAGATATAGATCGTATTATTGGCTAGGTACCAATTTGCTTTTTTACATCTATTTTGTCATTTTATAAATATAAACAGTTAGTCAATTATCCACAAACATTAAAAGTAACTTATAAGTTTTTGTGTTGCATAAACTAACTCAAACATTTTTTTTAAAAACCTGGTTTAATACCATATAGGTTAATATATATCAAGTATAATTTGAAATAAATAAGCAAAATCCCAAACGCCCCTAAATAAGTCAAATAAATGCCAAAATAATATTATTATTTTTGAAGGTGAAATATTTAAATATAACAAAAATAATTTTAGCTCGACCATGAATTTGTCTTTGTCTTGTCTCCTTATGGAATTTGCATTGTCTAGCTATTATTTAGGTTTTACTCTAAAGCTTAAAGTGAAATTAAGTAGTATTTGCAAGGAGTCGACTATTAATTCGTGGCAGATGGCCGTGAGTGATGGTGATGGTGGCAACGGTGGTGGTGGCGGTGAATAGCGGTGGGGAAGTGATTTGGGAAAATAAAAAAGGGGAAGCATAAGATGACGGTAGGTTATTATTTAACTTCAAAAATAATTTA
This sequence comes from Lactuca serriola, assembly GCF_051521515.1. Classification (NCBI taxonomy): domain Eukaryota; kingdom Viridiplantae; phylum Streptophyta; class Magnoliopsida; order Asterales; family Asteraceae; genus Lactuca; species Lactuca serriola. The sequence continues at coordinate 68,096,899 of NC_136408.1, read as the reverse complement.
ATAATTATTGTTTTGAGGGAATCATATGTATTTTATAGTATTTAGTAAAAAATTATAGCAAGTTGTGTGTTTCTAGATATTTTAACCATTATTCTTTTAAAGTCTCATATGTTTCATGTTTTAAAACAAGTTTATCCGAAGAATTTTGTAGTTGTTAATATGAACAAAGTGTATCATCGTACATTATATCATTTAAATTGATATAAAGTAATTTATAAATTACTTAATTGATAAGAAGTTCTATCATAGTGCAAAAATAACATAATGAAATATAATAAGAACAATCTTTGTTTTTGAGAAAAAAAAGTCAAATCCTATCAAAGAGTTACACCATCTTGAAAATGATATTAGAATCTAACAAGATTTTTTTGGGTTACAAAATATCATTTTATAGATCATTTTGAAATTCTTATAATTTTTGTATGATGAATTGGATAATATGTTTCTATGTAATGCATATTTATTCAATTTGTAATGATTACTTTATTGTGTCTAAATATGTATTGTGATTTTATAAATCAAACATATAAAAAGGAAATCAAGCAATGTGCATCATCCTTTACGAGCAAAAATATCAAACCTAGAAAACAAAATATCTCAGAGCACTTGCAATGTGTAATATCCGGATTTAAGACTAGAAGTTTTGTAATTTTTAGTAAAATAAAACTTTTGAGAAATAAATATAAATATATTTAGATAATTTAAAATATAGACTAATAAAACAAATTACATAACATAATGAAATAAATTAATCTGGGTAAATTTAAAAGTTACAACATTGTTAGAATGTCAAAGTAGGGTTAATAAGAAAACTTAAGTTTAGAAGGACTATAAGTGCCAAGTGTCCAAACTTTTAAGCATCAACTCTCAAACACTCATCCCTTCCTCATTTGAAACAATTGGAGACTTAGATAACAATTGGAGACTTAGACACTAGTGACGGAGCTTGAACAAATGAGTGGGGGCGAAAGTAATATATATATATATATATATATATATATATATATATATATATATATATATATATATAAAAGTTGAAGAACAGGGAGGCCATAGTCAAATTTATTTTTGTTTTGGGTCTAATATATAAAGTTTTTAATAGTAATGGACTTGTTCTAAAAAGAAACTGACAACCCCCCTCACCCTTATGAAGATCCGTCAATGTTAGATAGAAAGATTGAGATTGATTTCGGAAGCAATCAAGAATGAAGAGTCAAATTTGAGATCTTCTTAATTTGAATCCATACCATAGTTGAAGGTAACCATTGTACTATACTCTTCCCCAAAATCTTGTCTATCACTTCATGAATCCTCGAAAATCCAAATTTGAGATGGATATATTATGAGGATTGGAGTTTATAGCTAGTTTATATGTTGTGGATGCAATTCTAACCTTAACATCTCTTTTGCAAGTTGGAATTTGAATCAAATTATAATTCGGAAGAGTTTAAACTCTAAATAATGAAGGATCCAAAATTTTGGATTGATATGTGAATCTAAAGGTTAAATTAATATGAAAATCGAGTTCCTTATCTTTATTTTAGGTAACCAGAGGAACTCATGTCATTAATAACTTGTATGGAGCTTATTGATGAATTCAAGTTCATTAATGGAGCTTGAATATAGTTCTATCCTTGAAGATGTTATGGTTTTATTATAGATGTATGGAATTTTGAGATTGATATATGAATCTAAAGATTAAATTAATATTAGAATTGAGTTCCTTACCTTTATTTTTCGTAACTAGAGCAACTATTACCATTAGTAACTTCTATGGAGCTTATTGATGAATTTAAGTTCATTAATGGACTTTCATAGAGTTCTAACGTTAAAGATAATATGATTGTATTCTAGTAGTTATGGAACATCACATTACATCATTAAATCGGTTTTATTTTGGATCATAGTTGATGGATCTATTATGTAAATTGAAACATATGGATTAATTTGGAAGTTTGAAGTCTTTTAATGAGTTTAACCAATCTTTTGAAGTATTTAATCATTTAAACATTAAGTTGTGAATCAATTAAGATGTTATTAATGTAGTTAAGCAAGTTTCCATGTCCAATTTCATATATAAAGGTCATTAGAAGCACTGAATGAAATATTAAGGTCAACAACATCAAAGATAAATACCATATTTAGACAAAAACCATGTTTCCGAGTTGGGTTGGGCATTACACGACCATGTAATGAACAAGTGTTAATTACATGGTTGTCTAATGAGCATAGGTTAAGTACATGACCTGTGTAATCTCTTTAGATTAAGTAAAAAATGCAACTTTTACTTGACTGGTCCATTTGACCTCAAACCACTTTTACTCTTCAAATTACTTAACTAGCTTATCTAGAGTATAATTGTATATCTATATGAAAAATTGGTATGAAGTATTATATGTATACTATGTTAATGCATGAAAACACATTTTTAGAGAGTTTTAAAAAGTAAAGAGTATGTTTGATATATTAAGGAGTTTTGAGTAAAGAGTATGTTTGACTGTTTTAAAGAAGTTTAAATATAAAAAGTGTGTTTCATTGTTTTGAAGAGTTTTTAAGAGAAATATAAATATTTATGTTAAAGAGATTAAGAATATTCATTAAATTCATATAGGATGAGATATGTCTTTACTGAAGTCTAACACAATAAATAGTAAAACTAAAGAGTTATATGACAAAAGTACCATGTAAATGAGAGATACTTGCTTTGTAATTGGCAATATAGAAATTAAGTTCATGATCAAGGGGTTGTGCCTTTCAAATCCATCCCATGGTCTCATGTGTGATAGTCTATAATACACTTTTCAAGTATGAGTTATTTCCTTATTGAACTGTTTAAGTTTCAAAATTGTGGATTTTTAGCGGGTGCACGCCGTGAGTTCTATAAGTAGCGAAGTGGGCCATGTCAATAAGTAGCGCTGAGACCAAGGATAGGATGCAATGCAAAGCCGCAAGGATCCAAAAACTTAGAAATCGGGCCTTAAGCTATATTTAGAGACTGCTAACCTTTAGGATTTCTCCAAACCTCAGCCTCCTTTCTCCTAAAAAAACCCTATCCCCCCATCTTGCTTGTTAGAGAGTTTTAAGGTCCTTGAAGAGATTTTGAAGAAGAACAAAGTTAGTGAAGCTTGGAGAGTTGATTTCCAGTGAAGCGTCTGCCTTTTACCCTTATCTAAAGCATTATAAGTGATAAATTTTGTTGTTTTACTCTAGTATATGATTAGATCTAGAATTCATGTTAGTTTTTAGTCACTTCTAGACATTTTAACCTTATGTTCTTGAATTTTGAGCAACTCCATAACCCTAGCTTACAAGAGAACATGTTGTTGGTCCTTTAGGAGAAGAAAAACGAGAGTGCATGAGTTCTTTTGCAACCATGCACAAGATTATGAACTTTTATAGACTTAATCATGCTATGGTTTGATATTGAGTTAGGTTTAGCAGTTAGAATGGATAAGATTGGAAACATTATCCATTAAGTCACTAAAAAGAATAAGATCTGAAAATCTAATTCTTGATCTGAAAAGATTAAGTTCTGAATGAGTTAAGAGTTTCTGCCAAAGGAATCACAACGTGGCTAAGGATAGGTCGTGATATGAGTTTTGGATGGGACCCGCGACCATTTTGTCGTTGCATGATCGTAACGCGACCAATAGCTGGGTCGCGACTCATTGACATCTAATTGTTGACTTTTTGACTGGTTTGAATTTTAGTCAACTGTGACGGATTTAGGTCGTGGGTTATGTTTTGAAGGGCAAAATGGTCTTTTGCCCAAATAAGTTAGAGTATTTAAGCCAAGACTCTAATAGGAAGGAAGTTAAGTGATAAACCTTAATTGCTAAATTAGGGTCATATAATTGTGTAGTTGTTCGAGGAAGTATTAGTGTTACCTAGCTCATTATCTGGTTATATATAACACCCATTTTCCATAATTGATCATTTGAAGACCTTAAGGGATTAAATATAAGGTTTTGAGGAAAACCTTATGCCACAATGTGGTGAATGGATGACCACGACGTGGCATGGAATGTAATGGTGAGCGTGTCCTGATGGACACCATGGTGTGGCGAGAAGGATGCCACGTTGTGGTGGCTGTTGCAGCCCAAGACCACGGTTTTTAGGGTTTCTCCCATATTTAAGAACTTTAACTCTTGGATTAGAGCATATCCTCCAGCCTCCATCTCCCCATTTCAAAACCCTAGCCTCCTTTCCATGATTATGAGCTTGATGGCTTGCTTTGGAGGTTGTTCTCATGTTTTAGTGAAGCTTGTGAAGGAGGGAACTTCTTCTTGGTGTAAGGAAGTAAAGATCAAGTCTAGATCCATCATCTTCTTCAAGTTTTTGGACCTTTGGAGGTATAAAGTTTGCACCTTGACCTTGTTCTTTTGAAATTCATGTTTATGGTCTTTATTGGTTGATTTTGGTCCCTTATTGGATGATCTTGGAGTTTGGGTAACTCTAGAGCTCATTGTTACACTCTAGTGGTCATGGACTTCTGATTAAGTGAAAAAAAAGGTCTTAGTTTGAATGTTCTCTTGGTCCCATGCATAAGTTTTGGCCTTGATAGAGCATATTATGGACTTAGGGTTGTAGATCTTGCTTTGGGGTAAGGTCCTAATGGATAAAGTTGGAAACTTTATCCCTTAATTCAATAAGAAGGACTATATTTGAAGTGTGGAGTATTGATATGTAAGGATTAAGCTCTTAATGAAGAAATTAGTGATCTGTTGTAACATCTGGTCCAGGTATGAATCAACTTTCTTGTATTTACTTTAAAAGGGGGTGACCACGACATGGTAGAGCATCACCACGACATAGTGGAACATTTTGGGTCGCGGGATTTAAATGACCTGCCACGATGTGGCTTTGAGGCACCACAACGGGGCAGGTGTTTTAGTGAAAACCCTAATTTCGGGCTTTGAACCCTATATAAGGAACATTAAGGCTAGGGTTTTAGCCTCCATCTTCCTCCCAACCTCAGAAATCCTAACCTTATCCTCCATTGAAGTTGTGAGCTCATTCTTGGTGCATTTTGGTGATTTTTAGAAGGAAAAGGAAGCTCCTAGTGAGTTGGTTGCTTGGCAACCATCATTTCTTCAGCTAGCTGCTAGCATATCTCTTGGACTGTGGTTAGTGTCCAAGACTCAACCTTTTCTTGTCATGTGTCTAGATCTATTGTTTTTGTCCCCTTTTCCATGTTTTTATGTACTTAAGTAATGGTATCTCATAAAGTTTGCAAATTTATGAATCTCCAGATCAGATAGAGCATTTAGTGTCTTGGATCTGAATTATAATCAAGTTTTGATGTCATGCATGGGGTTTTGGGCATTAAACCTTATTTTTGACCTAAAATGGAAAAGGCGTGTATTGGACATGCAAGTCCTTACAACCTTGATTTTTAAGGTATCTTTGGAGTGTGAAATCTTTATGGAAACTTTGGAGGTGCAACTCTAAGGATTTGGTGCTTAATGAGAATCTTGATGCATTAAGTTACCATTAGTGGTTAGGGTTGGTACTTTGGCTTATGGAGGGGTTTGAGGGATAAAGTTGGAAACTTTACCTATCAAGACCATGGGAAGGATCAGATTTGAGCCTTAGAGCTCTTATAGTTGAAGGAAATGATTTAGTGGTTTTATATGTCTTTATATATCCAGACTCACCACCACAGCGTGGTTGAGGTCGCCACGACGTGGATACTTGGTCAAGACCCATCTATTTTGTCGGTTTTTGGGCACGATGTGGCCAAGGAGGCCACGGCGTGGTGACTATATTGGTTGACTTTTGACTTTGACCAGGAGTTGACTAAGTTTGACCTAGAGGTATTTTGGGTATTTTGAGTTGCAGTCTGAGTTTTGGTCACTGTTATTTGTAAAGGTGACCGATAGAGTTGATTTTCGGAGCAGTGTGTTGTTTCAAATTTTTCATCCGATTGTAAGGTGAGTTTTCTCACTGTATCCATGGATCGAAGGCACCAATGGCGGCCCATTATTATGTTATGTAGGATGATAATTGTCATGTGACTTATATGTGTTCGCATGTTTGGTTGAAATATACCCCAAGGTGGGGCCCATTGTAGCATGTTTGGGTTGAAATATACCCTAGGTGGGGCCCACTATCGTATGATTGGGTTGAAATATACCCTAGGGTGGGGCCTATTATCATATGATCGGGATGAAATATACCCTAGGGTGGGGCCCATATTTGCTTATTGGGTTGGAATATACCCCAGGGCTAGGCCTAGTTGTATGTTTGGTATGTGGTACTTTGGGGGAACTCACTAAGCCTTATGCTTACAGTTTATATTTATGGTTTTAGGTACTTTCGGTATTAAGGGGAAGAGCCTGGAATAATGGCACAACATCCTCCCTCATGATTTTTGTAATTTTTGGATATAATTACTTTGATGATTTTGATATTGTGAATGTTTTGGAACAACTTGATGTTTGAAACTATTGATGGTTCAAGATGGTCCGTTTTGGTTCCTTGATGGGCCATCATGGTGCAAGATGGGTCATTTTGGTTCCTTGAAGAGCCAAGTATGCTATGAAGTCCACTATGATGCTCAAGATCGTTCAAGGATGCTTAGAAGTTAGTATTACTCAAGGATTACACCATGATGGATATTGGGTCATTAGTGTTCATGATGCGCCACTTGTACATCATGATGCTCCACTGTGGCACAAAGTGCTCCATCATGTGTGTTGCTGATACTCATGGGTTGTATGACATGGAAGAACGTTATAAAAGATGTTGGCGGAATATGATTAGTTGTCACCATTCATGGGCCTATGGGCTAATGGGCTTAGCCCATTAGGGTTTTAGTTATGATCCCTCAACTATAAATAGAGATGCTTGCTTAGTCATTTGAAGTACCTTGTATCTTGTATCCTTGGTGAGTAGGAAGAATATATGTGTAATTGTAACGCCCGTAGAGCCGGGCTAGTCAATTTAGAGATAATAGGGGTCGAAAACGACTTTTGACAAAAGATTATTTAGAATAAATAATCTTAACCAAGTTTTAGAATACGTCTCAAGGGTTCCGTACATATAAATAACGTTGAAATCCGAGTTATAACGAAGAAGTTATGGTCCGTCGAAGTTTTACGGCAAAACCGACACGACACCAGGAGACGTAAATAGTGAATTTTCGACGGAGGACTTTTTAGACTTAGAAATCTAAACAAAATTTGTAGTATACATTAAACCGAGAACATACAAAAAAAGAACGCCCAAATCTGACTTCGTATGTGGAAGTTATGGATTTTCTAGGATTTGGCTTAGCAGTGCACAGCCCGAAACTCGAATTTTAGATCGAGCGGTTGTTGGCCGACGTGACCTAAATGAGAATTGAATATCTCATTAATAGGAACTCAATGGTAAAAAGACGAACGAAAACAGAGTCCGTATGTAGAAGTTATGAATTTTACGCGGACATTTAACAGTATAATCTCCTCGTACTGTTAAATTTAAGATCGGTCGAGAATTAACTGAAGGAGTCAAATTGAAAGTTGTAGATCTTATTTTTACCTACGCGTGGATATAAAGAACGTCAAAAACGGAGGTCGTATGTGAAAGTTACGGAATTTAGAAGTCAGAAGTGTGATGTGTGAAAATGGGTGATATGACACAATCTTGGCCATTGCTTTCTCCCCAAGTCTTGCCACTAGATGGCGACATGTGGCACCAAGTTCATCCATTTTCACCCTATAAATAGAACCTCTCCCACTCTCATTTTCTTCACACCTTTCTCATTCTTTCTTCTCTTTACTCTCTTTCTAGAACCTCTCTCTAGCCCCGAAACCCCCCGAAAAGCCTAAGGAACCTCCCTAGCACGAGGCGGAAGCCCCGGAGTGCTCGACGGCTCCGAGAAGAAGAGGTTTTCGGATCGGGAATGCTGATCCAAGCAAAGTCCGGTTTTCTATAAAACCCGCCGTAAGTGAGCTACGCCTACGCTATTTTTAATATAGCTTTTATTTAATTATAGTAACGTCATTAGGAACTTATAATAAGTACTTTGGCTAATATTATGGGTTATATAAGTATTGTTTAACGCTTATATAATAATAATAATAATAATAGCTAGACTATTAATTAGTCTCGGCGAATAATAGACTAAACTCTAGTGGTAATAATACTAGGTTTCATCAAAGGGAATTATTTTTTTAAGAAGCGAAGCGCTGTCTGAGTTCGGAATCACCACCTTTTCAAGTAAGTGCATGGTCCCTTTCATCTTACACATAGATATGAAGTATTTATATAAACTACGTGGTATGTGTGCATATTATCTGTATACTTGTTATCTATGTTGGATGAATGATTTTATACAAGTTTTATATAATGTAAACTGTATATGTATTTATATCTACATAATATGTTGGGTAAAACATGGGTAGATGAAATATGAGTTGGATGATGAGTTGAGAGGTGATATAGACCATGAGGTAAGGGTGAGTGTAACGACCCGTCTCCGGTATGGTAATTCCTTGGTATTTATTTTGAAGTTTTGCAAGAGGGACTCGGCGAGTTCATAGCCTGACTCGCCGAGTAGGGTCGGGATTTCGAGCACGTGATTAGCTGGCGACTCGGCGAGTCCATATTCTGGACTCGGCGAGTCTGCCCGTCTGGGAGAAACCCTAAATCCCCGGGTTGCCCACTATTTAAGCCACCTTATAGCCCCCAATCTCGCCTCCTTCACCCTCTAAAGCTGTGAGAAAACCCTAATTCGTTCTTGAGTGATTCTAAGTGATTTTGTGTGCTAATTGTGAAGGCTTGAAGAAGGAGAGGAAGAAAGGAGCAAGGAGAAGGATTGTAGAGCAGAGATTCAAGGGAAAGCAATAGCTCTTTGAGGTATTCTTCAGATTTCTTTCCCTTTTATGCTTTGAAACCCTTTCTAGATCTTGTTTATGCCTTTCTAAAGCCTTATGTTGATATGGAAGCTCTCTTATGCCGAGATAACCTTAGATCTGTTCATTTAGGAGTTGTAGAGCCCAGATCTATTGCCTTTATGGAGCTATTTTGCACATTAACCCTAGATCTACCTCTTTTAAGCATCTTTTAGCCTTTATTCCCTTGTTCATGCGTTTGTACACGTAAAGTTGGAAACTTTACGTGGTAAATCAGCTTATTGGACTCAGATCTATCATTTGTATGTACTGGATTCGATCAGAATCGAGTGTAGAATAGTTGCATGGCGGTGACTCGGCGAGTCGGAAGAACAACTCGGCGAGTCTAGTCGCGAGTCCCCGATTTCTTCCTTTCGAGCGGTATCGAGTGGGACCAGTGAGTAGGGAGTGGACTCAGCGAGTTTGAAGGTAGACTCAGTAATCGGGGGACTCGGCGAGTTGTTCATACAACTCGGCGAGTCCAAGGCAATCTCCTTAAGCTCAAGAACAACTCGTCGAATTGTTCATAGGACTCGGCGAGTCGGATGAAGATTGTCTGAGTTCTTGGATCGGGAGAGTACTCGTCGAGTCGATGCCATACTCGACGAGTAGCAGCGAGTTGAGTCGAGGAGTGAGAATAGGGACTCGGCGAGTTGGCGGCCCAACCCGGCGAGTCAGGTCAACTATGGGTTGACTTTGACCGAAAGTTGACTTTGTCTGAGAGTTGACTTTGACCAAGGGTAAAAGAGTCATTTTACCCAGTGCAGTGTTTAGTATTTGATTGAGTGTGTTTATGGACTTGTAGCCGGGGAGATACCGGAGCAGCAGCAGCTAGCTTCCAGAGCCATACACTCAGCAGCCAGTTCACGAGGTGAGTTTCCCTTCAGTAGGAACGGGTCTACGGCCGCAATGCCGGCCCGTGTAATTATCAGTAGTTCTGGTCTTTAGTCTGATGCAGTAGCTAGAGTGCTTGATGTCTTTGTGATTCAAGCATATTCGAGTATGTGTTCCCGACTTCGGTCCGATGCAGTATGCAGTATATGTGATTATAATAGTTGTTATGTGTTATGCTATGTCATGATCAGTCAGTTCCGGACTTCGGTCCGATGCAGTTAGTTCCGGACTTCGGTCCGATGCAGTCAGTTCCGAATTTCGGTCCGATGCAGTTAGTTCCGGACTTCGGTCCGATGCAGTTAGTTCCGGACTCTGGTCCGATGCAGGGGACAAGGTCCCAGTCAGTTCCGGACTTCGGTCCGATGCAGCTAGTTCCAGACCTCGGTCTGATGCAGTGGGCAAGGCCCAGTATGTGATTTATATGTATTGTATAGTATGTGGTAGTTTGGGGGAGCTCACTAAGCTTCGTGCTTACAGTTTCAGTTTTGGTTTCAGGTACTTCCGCATGTAGAGGGAAGAGCTCGGGATGATGGCATCGCACACACCACAGCTTCAGCTTTTATCCTGGGAGTTGATTGGTTCTTGATTTTTATATGACATGGATATGATACAGTTTTCCGCACAGTGTTTTATTATTATTTTGAGATACATCATGTATGGTTTATGATATGACACTCAGATTATGGTTTTTGGTTATGTTGAAAAACGAAATTTTTGGGTCGTATTTTTGGGTCGTTTCAAGTTGGTATCAGAGCCCTGGTTTGAGGGATTCGGATACACTTCCGGGTGTATCTGAACTCAAACTAAGGGGGAAATAAAAAGATTTTTAAAAGAAAAATGTTTCTAAAAGAATTTTGAAAGCACTTAGAAAGAAATAATTTTTTTTTAAAACGAGATAAGGGTGTGGTGCATGCGATCAGCCGAGCTCAAGTAAGTACTCCCAAATTACCAATACAAGTTTTATTATTATGATTAATTGTTCCAGCTTCAGTAGAACAGCATGCTGGTATAGGACTAAGGATCTAGGAGGATGCCTTATGTGCCTGCTTTATGTGTTACAGCTTTATGAGTATTGCATGCTAGTATTGAGTAGATAGCAGTAGGATAGCCTGTTTAGGTTATGCCTGATAGTGTGAGCTTAGCATTGTATGCTAGTACAGTTTCTCGTTGTGAGAATAGTTTTGCCTGAATATGTTTCCTTTATCCGAATGCTGCTTGCTTCGTGCTTTGTGGGAGTTCTGAGTGATGGAAGTTAGCCATTAGGTGAACACGTCACACCACATGTGATCAGGGTTGAATAATCCCAGAGTGCTGGAACTGGCCCTACTGCGCAGCTCTTGTTTGAGTCCAACCGTTATAGGGACGGGTCCTTTACTTGAAGGATTATCTAACCTTCGTCACATGTGATGGTGTTCAGGTGGTGGTTAATTAGCATTATAAGGAGACTCTCAGCAGCTGAGGACTAGTTGAGTTGAGTCTGAGATTTCCCTAGGGTAAGCCTAGGATGAGAGTAGCAGAGAACAATAGTAGTAAAAGTGACTTGGTGGAGCCAAAGCAGTTCTTGAAGAAAGTACGGATAGATGTGGAAGGTAGTATGGGCCCGTACTACTGAAAGCAGAGGATCCGTACTCGAATCAAGAAAGGCTGAGACAAGACCAGGAAGCTATTTGTAGTATCAATGATCCCTTGAGATATTTCCGTTTTCTGATGTAGTTGTGATGTGTTTGAGAATGGCGGTTTTGCGTTCGAGACCAGCGGCTGGCAGCGGAGGTGCCGGGGAGGGATCAGGTTCAGGCTCGGGGGATGAGCGCATGGATGAGCAGACCCGAGAGTTTCTTTCTTCGGAGATTACGCGTATCATTGTAGAGCAGACTCCTGTGATCTTCGGTTCGATCAAGGAGGGGATTATAGAGCTGATGGATGAGAGATTGGGCACCTTCCGTGCCGAGGTGGCGGCCATGATGGGGTCGCGCACCCTTACATTCAGGAAGTTCAGGGCATGTGGAGCTCCGGACTATCATGGGACGCGGGACCCCATAGCGAGTACCAGATGGTTGGCGGATGTGGCCAACGCTTTCCGCACTAGCAGGTGTCCCGAGGGGGACAAGGTCAGATTGGCATCCTGTCTTCTGAAGGACAGGGCACGAGACTGGTGGGAGGAGGTCGGACATTCCATTGGAGATGATGCAGCATTGGACGCCATGACTTGGGCTGATTTCTCTACCAGGTTCAGGGCGGAGTTCGCACCGGTTATTGAGGTGCAGCAGTTGGCTAGGGAGTTTCAGGACCTCACCCAGACTACAGAGACAGTGGCGGAGATCACCGCCAAGTTCAGGGAGAGGGCTCTTCTCGTTCCTCAGTACGTGGCTGATGAGGAAATGAAGAAGGCCCGTTATCATGAGATGTTGCGGAGTGATATCCGCCAGTTTGTGAGCCGGTCCAGCTGTAAAACGCTGGAAGATATGATTGCTAGGGCTCGGGAGAGGGAGATTGATCTCAAGATGGAGAAGAAGAGGAAACCGGAGGCGGTTTCGGGATCAGGCAGTTCGGGCAAAAAGCCCAAGGTTTCAGATCACAGATCTAGGAGTCAGCAGAGCCACGGTCGATGTGGCAAATGTGGGAGATTGCACGAGGGAGCGTGCAAGGCAGGGAGTTCCGGCTGCTACAAGTGCAGTCGGATTGGGCATTTGAGTAGGGATTGTACGGCCCCTGCTACTGCCGTCGCAGCATCAGATCTGATTTGCTTTCAGTGCAATCAGAGGGGACATAAAAAGTCCCAGTGTCCGAGTTTAGCTGCAGCAGGGAAGGTGGCTGCACCTGCCCCTGCTACCTTGAGGATTACAGATGGCCGGCAGGGCCGAGCTGATGCGCCAGTGGCGAAGAGTAGGGCGTTTCAGATGACAGCAGAGGAGGCGCGAGCGACTCCTGATGTGGTGACGGGTATGTATCTTCCCTTTATCTCTTTATTATTATTGATTGAATATTGCTTATGATTGTATGTTTTATTCAGGGTCGTTCTCTGTGAACGACATTTCTGCTTTGGTATTATTCGATTCGAGGGCTACCCGATCATTCGTATCACTTGCGCTTAGCAAGAGATTTAGTAGGGCTCCAGGGGAGCTGGATGGTCCATTAGAGGTTGAGATAGCAGATGATAGGACCGTGAGGGTCGACAGGGTGCATAGAGGGTGTTCTCTTCAGTTATTTGACGAGCAGTTTTCAGTGGATCTGGTACCTATTCCTCTGCGAGGGAATAAGGTTATTGTGGGCATGGATTGGCTAAGCCCCAATGGGGCGGTGATTGATTGTGAGCTTCAGCTAGTGAGGGTCCGCAGTCCCAGTGGGGGAGAGTTAGTGATTCAGGGCGAGAAGCCACAGCGGGGACCGACCTTTTGTTCCGCCGCAAGGGCGAGGCGCTATGTTCAGCAGGGTTACGCCGGCTTTGTAGCTTACGTCTTGGATGCCCGGGAGAAGGGCAAGATGACAGTTGATGATGTTCCTATTGTTCGAGACTACCCAGACGTGTTTCCCGAGGATTTGCCGGGGATACCTCCTGAGAGACAGGTCGAGTTCGGGATCGACCTAATTCCTGGTGCGGCTCCGATAGCCAAAGCACCGTATCGATTAGCTCCCCCTGAGATGCAGGAGTTGTCTACACAGCTGCAGGAGCTGTTAGACAAAGGGTTCATTCGGCCGAGCAGTTCGCCTTGGGGAGCGCCGATCCTGTTTGTGAGGAAGAAGGATGGGTCGCATCGTATGTGTATTGATTATCGGGAGTTGAATAAGGTAACGGTGAAGAACCTTTACCCACTTTCGAGGATAGATGATTTGTTTGATCAGCTTCAGGGAGCGTCTTGGTTCTCCAAGATCGATCTACGCTCCGGTTATCATCAGATGCGGGTTAGAGAAGAAGATGTACAGAAGACTGCTTTCAGGACCAGGTATGGTCATTATGAGTTTGTGGTGATGCCATTTGGGCTCACCAATGCTCCAGCCGCGTTCATGGATCTCATGAACCGCGTGTGTAGTCCGATGCTGGATCGGTCGGTTATAGTGTTCATAGACGATATCTTGGTATATTCCAAGACGCAGGAGCAGCACGAGGAGCATCTGCGGGAGGTGCTGGAGGCTTTGAGGAGGGAGAGACTTTTCGCAAAGTTCTCCAAATGTGAGTTCTGGTTGTGCGAGGTGCAGTTCCTTGGTCACCTCGTCAACCAGAAGGGTATTTTGGTAGATCCGGCCAAGATTGAGGCCGTGATGCAGTGGGAGGACCCGAAGTCTCCATCTGAGATTCGGAGCTTCCTGGGGTTGGAAGGGTATTATCGGAGATTTATTCAGGATTTCTCCAAGATAGCAGTGCCACTCACCCGACTGACCAGGAAGTCAGTGGTATTTCGTTGGGGTCCTGAGCAGCAGTCAGCGTTTAAGACCCTCAGGCAGAGATTGTGCGAGGCTCCGATCCTTACCTTTCCAGAGGGAGTCGAGGACTTTATAGTCTATTGTGATGCCTCGATCACAGGTATGGGAGCAGTTTTGATGCAGCGAGGCCATGTGATAGCTTATGCCTCGAGACAGTTGAAGCCTCACGAGGCTAATTATCCTACCCATGATTTGGAGCTGGGGGAAGTTGTGTTTGCCCTCAAGATTTGGAGGCATTACCTTTATGGGGTTCGTTGTACTATTTTCACGGATCACAAGAGTTTGAGGTATCTTATGGATCAGCCGAGTCTGAATATGAGGCAGAGGAGGTGGTTGGATGTGCTAAAGTATTACGACTGTGAGATCCTATACCATCCAGGGAAGGCCAATGTGGTGGCCGATGCCCTGAGCCGCAAGGTGTCGGCGGCCCCTATCAGGGATCTATGTTTGAGGATGACAGTGATCACTCCGTTGTTGGAGCGGATCAAGGAGGCTCAGGTAGAGGGTCTCAAGGAGGAGAGACAGAAGTGTGAGAGGATTGTGGGCCGAGTAGCCTCGTTTGATTATGATAGTCGTGGTTTGCTGACGCTTCACGGGAGAGTGTGGGTACCGTACTGGGGTGGAGTACGGCAAGTGTTGATGGATGAGGCTCATAAGTCTCGGTTTTCTATCCACCCAGGGGCGACGAAGATGTATCGAGATCTTCGACCTGATTATTGGTGGCCCTGCATGAAGCGGGACGTCGCCTAGTACGTCGAGAGATGCCTGACCTGCCGGAAGGTCAAGGCGGAGCACCAGAGACCTCACGGCAGGATGCAGCCGTTAGACATTCCCGTGTGGAAATGGGAGGACATTACCATGGATTTTGTCACCAAGCTTCCCCGGACCGCACGTGGAGTGGATTCGATATGGGTAGTAGTGGATCGGTTGACGAAGAGTGCCCATTTTATCCCGATCCAGGAGAGTATATCGGCGGAGAAGTTAGCCGATATCTATGTGCGTGAGATTGTGGCACGTCATGGAGTGCCGGTATCGGTGGTGTCAGACCGAGATGTCCGTTTCACATCCAGATTTTGGAAGCGGTTCCACGACGAGATGGGTACTCGTCTCCATTTCAGCACCGCTTTCCACCCTCAGACAGACGGGCAGAGCGAGAGGACGATTCAGACTCTCAAGGACATGCTAAGGGCGTGTGTCCTAGATTTCGGTGGCAGTTGGGATACGTATCTTCCGTTAGCGGAATTCTCGTATAACAATAGTTATCATGCGAGCATTGATCGACCTCCCTTTGAGATGCTGTATGGGAGGAAGTGTAGGACCCCGATTTGTTGGGGCGAGGTCGGTCAGCGAGTCATTGGGAGCACAGAGGTGGTGCTCAAGACGACCGAGTTGATCCAGCAGGTCCGTAGTAGACTGCAGACTGCTCAAAGTCGGCAGAAAAGTTACGCCGATAGGAGGCGTTCGGACTTGGAGTTCCAGGTGGGGGATATGGTCCTTCTGAAGGTCTCACCTTGGAAGGGTGTCATCAGGTTCCAGAAGAGGGGCAAGTTGGGCCCCAGATTTATTGGTCCTTTCAGGGTTTTGGCCCGGGTGGGTCGGGTTGCTTATCGGTTGGATCTTCCTGAGGAGCTTAGTCAGATCCACAACACTTTCCATGTGTCTCAGTTGAGGAAGTGTCTGGTGGATGAGTCAGCAGTCGTTCCCCTAGAGGATATTCAGGTTGATAGCAGCCTGAATTATATTGAGAGACCGGTCGCAATTCTGGATCGGAAGACCAAGACCTTGAGGAACAAGGAAATTCAGTTAGTAAAGGTGTAGTGGCAGCACCGGAAGGGGTCTGAGTGGACGTGGGAGGCTGAGGAGGAGATGAGGGAGCACTACCCAGAGATATTTGCAGATTCAGCCGTAGCAGACTTCGAGGACGAAGTCTGAGATAAGTGGGGGAGAATTGTAACGACCCGTCTCCGGTATGGTAATTCCTTGGTATTTATTTTGAAGTTTTGCAAGAGGGACTCGGCGAGTTCATAGCCTGACTCGCCGAGTAGGGTCGGGATTTCGAGCACGTGATTAGCTGGCGACTCGACGAGTCCATATTCTGGACTCGGCGAGTCTGCCCGTCTGGGAGAAACCCTAAATCCCCGGGTTGCCCACTATTTAAGCCACCTTATAGCCCCCAATCTCGCCTCCTTCACCCTCTAAAGCTGTGAGAAAACCCTAATTCGTTCTTGAGTGATTCTAAGTGATTTTGTGTGCTAATTGTGAAGGCTTGAAGAAGGAGAGGAAGAAAGGAGTAAGGAGAAGGATTGTAGAGCAGAGATTCAAGGGAAAGCAACAGCTCTTTGAGGTATTCTTCAGATTTCCTTCCCTTTTATGCTTTGAAACCCTTTCTAGATCTTGTTTATGCCTTTCTAAAGCCTTATGTTGATATGGAAGCTCTCTTATGCCGAGATAACCTTAGATCTGTTCATTTAGGAGTTGTAGAGCCCAGATCTATTGCCTTTATGGAGCTATTTTGCACATTAACCCTAGATCTACCTCTTTTAAGCATCTTTTAGCCTTTATTCCCTTGTTCATGCGTTTGTACACGTAAAGTTGGAAACTTTACGTGGTAAATCAGCTTATTGGACTCAGATCTATCATTTGTATGTACTGGATTCGATCAGAATCGAGTGTAGAATAGTTGCATGGCGGTGACTCGGCGAGTCGGAAGAACAACTCGGCGAGTCTAGTCGCGAGTCCCCGATTTCTTCCTTTCGAGCGGTATCGAGTGGGACCAGTGAGTAGGGAGTGGACTCAGCGAGTTTGAAGGTAGACTCAGTAATCGGGGGACTCGGCGAGTTGTTCATACAACTCGGCGAGTCCAAGGCAATCTCCTTAAGCTCAAGAACAACTCGTCGAGTTGTTCATAGGACTCGGCGAGTCGGATGAAGATTGTCTGAGTTCTTGGATCGGGAGAGTACTCGTCGAGTCGATGCCATACTCGACGAGTAGCAGCGAGTTGAGTCGAGGAGTGAGAATAGGGACTCGGCGAGTTGGCGGCCCAACCCGGCGAGTCAGGTCAACTATGGGTTGACTTTGACCGAAAGTTGACTTTGTCTGAGAGTTGACTTTGACCAAGGGTAAAAGAGTCATTTTACCCAGTGCAGTGTTTAGTATTTGATTGAGTGTGTTTATGGACTTGTAGCCGGGGAGATACCGGAGCAGCAGCAGCTAGCTTCCAGAGCCATACACTCAGCAGCCAGTTCACGAGGTGAGTTTCCCTTCAGTAGGAACGGGTCTACGGCCGCAATGCCGGCCCGTGTAATTATCAGTAGTTCTGGTCTTTAGTCTGATGCAGTAGCTAGAGTGCTTGATGTCTTTGTGATTCAAGCATATTCGAGTATGTGTTCCCGACTTCGGTCCGATGCAGTATGCAGTATATGTGATTATAATAGTTGTTATGTGTTATGCTATGTCATGATCAGTCAGTTCCGGACTTCGGTCCGATGCAGTTAGTTCCGGACTTCGGTCCGATGCAGTCAGTTCCGAATTTCGGTCCGATGCAGTTAGTTCCGGACTTCGGTCCGATGCAGTTAGTTCCGGACTCTGGTCTGATGCAGGGGACAAGGTCCCAGTCAGTTCCAGACTTCGGTCCGATGCAGCTAGTTCCAGACCTCGGTCTGATGCAGTGGGCAAGGCCCAGTATGTGATTTATATGTATTGTATAGTATGTGGTAGTTTGGGGGAGCTCACTAAGCTTCGTGCTTACAGTTTCAGTTTTGGTTTCAGGTACTTCCGCATGTAGAGGGAAGAGCTCGGGATGATGGCATCGCACACACCACAGCTTCAGCTTTTATCCTGGGAGTTGATTGGTTCTTGATTTTTATATGACATGGATATGATACAGTTTTCCGCACAGTGTTTTATTATTATTTTGAGATACATCATGTATGGTTTATGATATGACACTCAGATTATGGTTTTTGGTTATGTTGAAAAACGAAATTTTTGGGTCGTATTTTTGGGTCGTTTCAGTGAGAGGTGGACGATGTGAGAAGCCTTGTTCCCAAAAGTTGGCCCTATCATCTAGCAGAGTATGGATGACAACCACGAACTATTCTAGACAGTCCAGTGGAACACTAGCAGACTCACACCCTGTAGGTGTTGTGAACGATGTGTTCACTGGTGTACTCTAAAAACCGATTGACATGTATTGCGAGTGGAATCTCGAACACGATACTGTCAATAAACGAGATAACCCTAGCAGTTGCGCTCGAAGGACGATACTGACAGTTGCGCCTCATATAGAATGTCACAATTCTGGCAGCTGCGCCTAACTGATAAAACAAGCAGCTGTGCTTGACAGCTGTGTCATTAACAACGATGGACTTCGTACCTATTCCTTAGGAATGAATGAATGAGAAATAATTGATTCTTAGGGTAGACCCTTAAGAGTAAAGAAGATAATGGGTTGAAAACCATATATACTCACCAGGTTTTCCAATCTGGCCCACTCAGTTTATCTATATCACAGGTGTTGATATGAAGTCACATTACACTGAGAGATTAAGGAGATATAAATCACTAGTGATAATGAATGTAAGTTTTGTTTATGCTTATGTTTCTGTATTGACGATGACATCCCAAATGTTTTAAAATGATTAAAAATAATTTTCTTTGGAAATGCCTTGATAACGCATTTATTGTGTTTTACTGGGAACAAATTCCGCAACACTTTTATGAAAAATATTACTCTGATTTTCAAACAAGCATAAACAAAATCGGTCTTTTCTGGCCATGAAAATGGGGATGTCACAGTAATTGTACTTGTAACCTCTATTTGAGAGCTATGAAATAGAGAATACTCCCCTCCTGCCCGTGGACATATGTCACCTTAACCTAACCACGTAAATAATGTGTCTTGTGTGCTTATAGTTTTG